>NC_092152.1:61579201-62179201 GCF_045791955.1 Oncorhynchus clarkii lewisi
TGCTGTGTAGTATACCCTTAGGGCCAGTATAATGGGGATATAGATAGATCCTGAGAAACAGAGCAGTAGATTGATGTTTTGGACTGAGTTGTTGTTCAGCTGTTCACAGAGATGGTGATAAAGAGCGGGGGGGGGGGGAGATCGAGTCACTGAGCATCTCTGTGTTCCATGCTCTCTGACGGAGCCAAGCAGGGGAACAGACGAGGCAGCAGATGGGCCTTCTCGGACTTAACCCTTCCCACGCCTCTCACGGGCCTGTCTGTCCAGGCAGGAAGGAAGGAACTCTCTCATGGCTCGCTCTAGCCACCTCCGTGTTCATCCAAGCCATGTCATATCCACTATGGCGGACCATCAGTGTCTGATGAGAAGTGGTCAGGATGACATATGGCCGTCTCCATGGGGGGCAACAGTGTGCTCCCTCATCCTCTCTCTCTCGGTCCCCCTATCTGCTCTCTCACACTCCATCTCCCTCTCCTCTCTCCTGCGGAGAAAGGGCCTGGTGTACTGCCGCTCCAGGTTTATGGAAATGAAGACACATCACACCCCTGTGATAACCACTGGCTGCCTGCCAACTTGGTCAGATGACCGCTGTCTGTGAGCGAAAAGTCTGTCTGTCTCAGTGGGCGGTAAACATGGGCTTAGTTTGAATCTGACTACCCTGCTACTGAGAATCTCTGGTCTACATATACTAGGCCTAAGCATGCTCACCTGCTATCTCCAAATGCAGATCTAGGGCCAGGCCCCTTGTTACTTGTTAATCCATTTTTGCTCAGCCAACTGTTTTGATTGTTTCTCTCTCCCTCCTGGCCCCAGTGCTTTAAATAGAAGCCCCTCTGGGAGGATCAATAAAAACTCCAGGGTAATTGATGAGAGGTGGCAGGCTCTGTGACGACCTGCACCCTGCAAGTGGGAACCTGAGGAGATTACAAGGTGGGAAGCGGGTTTCATCACATGCAGATTAATCTCTCTTTTGGAGAAGCCCTAGTGTGTTGCTCGGTCTGTAGGTGTCCACTGCCTACAGACAGGGAATTCAGGGTTGTGTCTTTAGATTGTGTTCCCTTTCCAGATAGTCTCCATCTGTTGCACTGCCATATGACTAATGCTGTTATCTGGCAGCAGCTCTTTCTGGTTCTGTAATGAATACTAGCTTTACTCATCAGAGAAGAGAATAGCAGCCAAACAGTCATTTCAATCCATGGTTTAATCTTCGAGTAAGCTATAGTCGGTGATACCATCTCTTGCTGCTTCTTAACAAAGGGCCACGCTATAGGCCCCCCTGAGGCCCCAACCTCACCCTTTTGGCCGTCCACGGCGTCCTCTGGGCTGTTTAGGCTTGGCTTGGCTTCTCCTTTTTGTTTGGTGGGGAAGGGAGGCTGTGCATTATTCAACCTGAGCCAACCTGATTCAGGGCTGTAGGGGGACTCTCTCCTCTCTCTCATTGTCCTGCTTTTGTTCTCATTTCACTTCTCAAGGCTCTCTGGACAAAAGTGTTTTTTCAGGTGACCTCTGACTAAGACTTAATGACCTCCCAATGATCGCCAGGGAGGCTTTATGTCCCCCACACATTCTGTTATTGTTTGGGGAACAGAAAGCAGCTCTCGGTCTCTGTTCATTTGAGGCCTGGATTGGAACGGTGATGGCTGGAGCTGTTGATGATGCATGGTGTGACTGATGAGGTGGAACACTTGGACCATGGAGCCCATTGCTATAGGGCCCAAGTAAATGGCTCTCGCCCAGCCTCCGGTACAGAACCCAGAGGACAGAAGGCCTCACATTAGCTCCAGATTGAAGGGTTTCTGTTTTGGTGTGGTTTACTTTTCAGATTAAGTTGTCTGCTTCCTTGCAATGGTGCCTGCCAGGAACCTACCGTGTCTGTCTTGGACATGGTTTGCTACCCTTGTCACCGCCTCTTGTGTTTGACTTGGATTTAGTGAAGCTCGGAATTTTGACTTCCACTCTGAAAGAAGAAGTGAAGGGGAGAGCAGGGATTGCATGTGTGTGTGTTTTTATGCCAGAGGTTTCTGAAGAAATGGACTGGACTCTCTCCAGTGGCAGCCCTGCTTCTCCTGATGGATTCTGGGGTTCAGAGTGTTGTGCTGTAGTTCTTCTTATACTGATACAGCAGTATTCTAGTTAAGCAAAACTACAACATTAATTGAAGTTAACTTTCCTTATTAAGTCTCGCATTCTTCAAGGATACAGAGTGGCATTGCCAAATACCTAGTTTCTATTTACCTCATTTGCCCTCCTTTGCCGTAGACATGGCCCACGAGGAGTTATTTATTTTTTGTCTAAATTAGAAAACTCCCCCTCATTCCATCCAGCGCATCATGTGCTTTATTATTCGGTAGGCTATTTGTAACAGTTGTGCAAGGTCATTTTGAGTGTTGCGTTGTTGGGGGAACTACCATGTTTCCCCTGCTGCTGCAACAACAACAACTTCCCCTCTGCTTCTCAAGCAGCTCTTTGACCAGCTCTTACTATTTCCCTCAGCCAGGAATGTGTTCCTGTCAAAATGGCATGTCCCTCTGGGTTCAGAGTACTCCACATTCGCCTTGTTTGTCATGGTAGTCCCAGGAGAGACCCACAACACCGGAATAGCTGATATAATCTGGACTGAAATAGTACGGCAATTATCATATTTTAATTCCATCTCTCTCCTTCTCTTTTTCTCTCCTTCTCTCTTTCTCGGGAAGAAAAATGTGGTGTATCTGTGCTTCCTGTGTAATTGCTCTACATCAAATCTACAAGGCAAGTCATTTAAGAACATTGTTATTTACAATGATGGCCTACCCCAATTGTGCACCGCCCTATGGGACTGCCAATCCTGGCAGGTTGTGATAATCACCTACACAAGCCTGAGTGCTGCTGTAGTTTGGAGGTTGTTTATATGTTAAGTGTAGATGCAGTGCGTTCAGAAAGTATTCAGACCCCTTTGACTTTTTCCACATTTTGTTACCTTACAGCCTTATTCTAAAATGGATTCAATTGTTTTTCCCTCCTCAATCTACACGCACTACGTCATAATGACAAAGCAAAAACGATCACATTTACATAAGTATTCAGACTCTTTACTTTTGTACTTTTTTGTAGTGCTTTTGGCAGCGATTACAGCCTAGAGTCTTCTTGGGTATGACACTACAAGCTTGGCACAACTGTATTTGGGGAGTTTCTCCCGTTCTTCTGTCAGGTTGGATGGGGAGCGTCGCTGCACAGCTATTTTCAGGTATCTCCAGAGATGTTTGATCGGTTTCAAGTCTGGGCTCTAGCTGGGCAACTGAAGGAGGTTCAGAGACTTGTCCCGAAGCCACTCCTGCATTGTCTTGGATTACCCTTATATATATATATATATATATATATATATATATATATATATATATATATATATATATATATTATGTCCCGAAGGCGAAGGTTCACCTTCCAACACGACAACCACCCTAAGCACACAGCCAAGACAATGCAGGAGTGGCTTCGGGACAAGTCTCTGAACCTCCTTCAGTTGCCCAGCTAGAGCCCAGACTTGAAACTGATCAAACAACATAAATTAAGTGGAAAACCACACTACAGGCTTATCCAACTTTGATGTAATGTCCTTAAAATAAGTCAAAATGAGGCTCAGTAGTGTGTGTGGCCTCCACTTGCCTGTATGACCTCCCTACAATGCCTGGGCATGCTCCTGATGAGGTGGCGGATGGTCTCCTGAGGGATCTCCTCCCAGACCTGGACTAAAGCATCCGCCAACTCCTGGACAGTCTGCGGTGCGAGACATGATGTCCCAGATGTGCTCAATTGGATTCAGGTCTGGGGAACGGGCGGGCCAGTCCATAGCATCAATGCCTTCCTCTTGCAGGAACTGCTGACACACTCCAGCCACATGAGGTCTAGCATTGTCTTGCATTAGGAGGAACCCAGGGCCAACCGCACCAGCATATGGTGTCACAAGGGGTCTGAGGATCTCATCTCGGTAACTAATGGCAGTCAGGCTACCTCTGGCGAGCACATGGAGGGCTGTGCAGCCCCCCAAAGAAATGCCACCCCACACCATGACTGACCCACCGCCAAACCGGTCATGCTGGAGGATGTTGCAAGCAGCAGAACGTTCTCCACGGCGTCTCCAGACTGTCACGTCTGTCACATGTGCTCAGTGTGAACCTGCTTTCATCTGTGAAGAGCACAGGGCGCCAGTGGCGAATTTGCCAATCTTGGTGTTCTCTGGCAAATGCCAAACGTCCTGCACGGTGCTGGGCTGTAAGCACAACCACCACTTGTGGACGTCGGGCCCTCATACCACCCTCATGGAGTCTGTTTCTGACCGTTTGGGCAGACACATGCACATTTGTGGCCTGCTGGAGGTCATTTTGCAGGGCTCTGGCAGTGCTCCTCCTGCTCCTCATTTCACAAAGGCGGAGGTAGCGGTCCTGCTGCTGGGTTGTTGCCCTCCTACGGCCTCCTCCACATCTCCTGATGTACTGGCCTGTCTCCTGGTAGCGCCTCCATGCTCTGGACACTACGCTGACAGACACAGCAAACCTTCTTGCCACAGCTCTCATTGATGTGCCATCCTGGATGAGCTGCACTACCTGAGCCACTTGTGTGGGTTGTAGACTCCGTCTCATGCTACCACTAGAGTGAAAGCACCGCCAGCATTCAAAAGTGACCAAAACATCAGCCAGGAAGCATAGGAACTTGCTCCTTTATTGGGGGTGTCTTGCTAATTGCCTATAATTTCCACCTGTTGTCTATTCCATTTGCACAACAGCATGTGAAATTTATTGTCAATCGGTGTTGCTTCCTAAGTGGACAGTTTGATTTCACAGAAGTGTGATTAACTTGGAGTTACATTCTGTTGTTTAAGTGTTCCCTTTATTTTTTTGAGCAGTGTGTGTGTATGTATATGTGTGTCTAAACCTGTTTTCCCTTTGTCATTATGGGGTATTTTGTGTAGATTGATTGAGGAAAAGGTTTTATTTCATCAATTTTGGAATAAGGCTGTAACGAAACAAAATGTGGAAGAAGTCACTGGGTCTGAATACTTTCCGAATGCACTGTATGTGAGATCTGTCTGCAGCTCTTCAATTACGTCAATTCTTCATTATCACTCTCTCTCTGGGTATAGGCCTATATATTAACATGCTCACCAAACGGACTCTGTGCGTGCGTCCGCCATCGTGCGCATGTTGATTTTGCCTTTCCGCGCCAGACGCGTTCATGACGTACAGGTTAAAATGGCAAAACCAACGGGGAACCAACAATATTAGTTGTCTTTTTTTGTTGGTATGTATTAGAGGTCGACCGACTATGATCTTTCAACGCCGATACCGATTTATTGGAGGACCAAAAAAAAAAGCCGATGCATTTATTTATTTGTAATAATGACAATTACAACAATACTGAATGAACACTTTTATTTTAATTTAATACATCAATAAAAATCAATTTAGCCTCAAGTAAATAATGGAACATGTTCAATTTGGTTTAAATAATGCAAAAACAAAGTGTTGGAGAAGAAAGTAAAAGTGCAATATGTGCCATGTAAGAAAGCTAACGTTTCAGTTCCTTGCTCAGAACATGAGAACATATGAAAGCTGGTGGTTCCTTTTAACATGTGTCTTCAATATTCCCAGGTAAGAATTTTTAGGTTGTAGCTATTATAGGAATTAAATGACTATTTCTCTCTATACGATTTGTATTTAATTTACCTTTGACTATTGGATGTTCTTATAGGCACTTTAGTATTGCCAGTGTAGCAGTATAGCTTCCGTCCCTCTCCTCGCCCCTACCTGGGCTCAAACCAGGAACACATCGACAACTGCCACCCTCGAAGCATCGTTACCCATCGCTCCACAAAAGGCGCGGCCCTTGCAGAGTAAGGGGAACAACTACTTCAAGGCCACTTTAAACGTGTACATGACACTGCAACAAAATTTCCCCATGGGGACAAAGTCAGTAAGTATTTAAGTACATATTAAATTGGGGACAGGTTGAAAAACACATGGGACATTCATGGACATTTTGATAGCTTGCTGTTGCTAGCTAATTTGTCCTAGGAGATAAGCACATTTTTTTTTACCTGAAATGCGTATGGTCTTTTTTGCCCGGTCTTTCTAGACATTTATTTTTTTGTGGATTTTTTTGTGGTGGTTGGCAAACCCTTTTTTAAGGTGCAGAACCGCCACCAACTGGACTGGAATGTGGACCTCCGTTCATCTTTCATTCACCCATGTGGGTATATGCTCCTAAAATCAATGAGATGGGAGAGGCGGGACTTGTGGCGCTTCAAGCGTCTTAAATATAGCGTATTTCTATTTTAGCGCCTGACTACACAGAGGCTCGCGAGCAGTTTGGATGAAATGATTGAATAGCATATGTGTACATTTTATTTTGCAACGTGGGCGGTTTGGTCCGCATGTAAGCCCTATTTCTTCAAGGGTTTTCTCTGTTAGTTAAATTAGTTTATCCTTCATTCCTGGTCCTGACCAAGCCGGAGTACCTGTATCAGTACCTGTATCAGTGGTGAGCAAACAGTACAGACGTGACTGAGCAAGCCTCCAGCCATCCAGGAACGCCAGCCTGTTTTGAGTTTCCATTGAATCTCATAATGGTGTTCCTGAGGCTTTCTCTCTCTCCCCGGGGTGGGAGCATTATCTCTCCTGGCTGCAAGAACTCCATTATTTACCGAGCAGAGCACTGAGCCCGCCCTAATACAATGTTCCATTAGATTGCATCAGCCAGATTTATTGCTGGGCTCCTCATCTCTCACCGATCTGGTCTGGGCTCCGGATTCTGCAGGAGGGAGGAAACGAAGGGGGTTGTTCGGGGAAACAGGATCTGGTGTGGGGCATTTCTCCATTCTGTAGACGGACAGAGAGGGAGGAGAGGAGCGGAGGGGCCTGGGCCTCACACCTGTGAACCTCGTTTATGGCAGCGGAAACTCATCTGAGCTGCTCTGAGATGAGGAACTTGAGCTGCACCATGAATGAGTCCCGCTCCCATGGTTTTTAGACAGACATATTTTTAATAATAACCCCCCCTCCTCCCTTGCCTTTATTAAACGAGGCAGTGGTGTGAACGGGGCTGTAGTCGTGAAGGTCGAGCGCCATATGTCAGAGTGGTAGCACTGTGTGAGGCCTTAGTCCTGTCTGCAGCACGGCCCAGCTCGCGCTTATCACTTTCTGGGGGAACGGTGTGCAGGGAAACACAATGCATGTTTCCTACTAGCACTCATGCCTTGTGGAGGTGTAGAGGTTTCCTAGGTTGCAAATATTCTAGTTTACAATCTCACTCTCTTTGTTTACTTTATGGTCCTCGTAGTGTAGGCCGACGGGCACATATGCGATCACATGCTTGTTATTGAATGCTGAAATGGCACTGCAGAATTACGATGCAGGCTTAATGTATTCTCTAATCCTAAACCTTTCCTCCTCGTGTTCCGTTTTCATCCAAGCCATGGACAGTTGTTAGGAGTGACTCACTCATCCATCCATCAACCCACCCACACACACCAACGGTAGAAAATGGAATGGCTTATGTGGCAGCACTGGGGTCAAGTGGGACACCTGGGATGTTGGTTGCCTCTGCTCAAAGGACAACGTAAAGAATAATTCTGTGTCCTTTCCTCTCTGCATTTCTTTTGTAACTTAAGTAGAAGCTTATGCAGAAATCCAACCGATTTGCCTGGAGATCGTGCCATGTGGCAGTCATAACTAAGAAGGCCATTAGGGCTGTTAATTTTCTAGACCGAGAGTTGCAGCTCCCAGGTCTGTAAGTGCTGATGGAGCAGGGTTTTGCTGTTATACTGTCTAGTCAAGTTCTGTACTATTTCAGCTGAGTGGTTTTAACTCTAGCTGTAAATTCCTAGCGTATAGCGGCTACTCCACTCTCCCTGTTATCTCTCACTTTTTCCCTCTCCCCACCCCTTCTAGACCACTGCTCTCCTCCCCTTCTAGACCACTGCTCTCCTCCCCTTCTAGACCACTGCTCTCCTCCCCTTCTAGACCACTGCTCTTCTCCCCTTCTAGACCACTGCTCTCCTCCCCTTGTAGACCACTGCTCTCCTCCCCTTGTAGACCACTGCTCTCCTCCACTTGTAGACCACCGCTCTCCTCCCCTTGTAGACCACCGCTCTCCTCTCCTTGTAGACCACCGCTCTCCTCCACTTGTAGACCACCGCTCTCCTCCCCTTGTAGACCACTGCTCTCCTCCCCTTGTAGACCACCGCTCTCCTCCCCTTGTAGACCACTGCTTTCCTCCCCTTGTAGACCACTGCTTTCCTCCCCTTGTAGACCACTGCTCTCCTCCCCTTGTAGACCACTGCTCTCCTCCCCTTGTAGACCACTGCTCTCCTCCCCTTGTAGACCACTGCTCTCCTCCCCTTGTAGACCACTGCTCTCCTCCCCTTGTAGACCACTGCTCTCCTCCCCTTGTAGACCACTGCTCTCCTCCCCTTGTAGACCACTGCTCTCCTCCCCTTGTAGACCACTGCTCTCCTCCCCCTGTAGACCACTGCTCTCCTCCCCTTGTAGACCACTGCTCTCCCCCCCTTGTAGACCACCGCTCTCCCCCCCTTGTAGACCACCGCTCTCCCCCCTTGTAGACCACCGCTCTCCTCCCCTTGTAGACCACCGCTCTCCTCCCCTTGTAGACCACCGCTCTCCTCCCCTTTCTCCGTTTCCTTGGCGATTTTCCCTTTGCTGTCATTTTTCTTAGTATTAATCCATCCTTGGTTCTCTGAGCCATTATAAATGAAAATAAACAACAGCCAGTCTAATCTATCCTCTCTCCTAACTGTTCATATCCCAATATTCACTGTGGTGTTGCTCATCAGGCAGAAAGCAGAAGTTGATTAAAGGACATAAACTAGTTGCATCATGACTGTTTTCCACTCCGAGAGAACAGCGTTTATTCAGATACAGCGTTAAATGCACATGGTGCTGTAATCCGCCCACCCGGCAACAAGCTATACCATCAGAGCATGGAGGAAGGAGGATCCGGTTGCACAGGGTTTCTTATTGGTGTCGTTCGTATGATGATCAGTGTGATATGTTGAGTTTTTAGTGGGCCGTTTTAATATCATCAGGAAAAGTACGATTTTGGACCGTCTCAAAAAACGAACAAACATTTAAGTGGATTCATAATGAAAACAAATTGGTCTATTCTCCTGGGGATGATGATCTGGGGAATCCTGTGTGTGTGTGTGTGTGATCCCAGCCTCTCTCAGTTGGGTGGGTGTGAAAGAAACGCAATGAGATGATCGATACTATCATCAGCGTAAGAGCGGCTGACACGTTCGATCGGGACTTAGTGCTCGGAGCTCAGCCCAGCCCAGGGTGGAGCCTCACCGAGGTCCGGTTGTTGGTGCAGTGGGCCCCTGGGGAGCTCAGGGAGAGTGCATTACAAGTGCTTGGCTCTGTTGGAGAGCTACCTGCAGAGATGTTTGGGTCGTCAGCCGTATGCTGCCATTCCTACTGTTGAAAATATTTAGGCCTTGGGCCTCCCGAGTGGCGCAGTGGTCTAAGGTACTGCATTGCAGTGATAGCTGTGCCACTAGAGATCCTGGTTCGAGTCTGGGAGACCCATGGGGTGGGGCACAATTGGCCCAGCTTTGTCCAGGTTAGGGGAGGGTTTGGCCGGCAGGGATGCCCTTGTCGCATCCCACTCTAGGGACTCCTGTGGAGGGCCGAGCGTGTTGCTCGCTGACCCAGTCGCCAGGTGTACGGTGTTTCCTCCGACACATTGGTGCGTCTGGCTTCCGGGTTAAGAGGGCATTGTGTCAAGAAGCAGTGCGGCTTATTGAGTAATAGTCATTATGCCAATTATTTAATTGGTCTCTTATTAGATTATGTAACTGTAGTCAACGCCCAGCCACACAGCAGCTCTGCTGAGACAGACAGCTCTAATGGGTGAAATTAGCCTACGGTTCTTGTTTGGGGAAGGTGCAGGTGGTGTAGTGGTGGCCTGATACTGTTTGGATTGTGTGAGTGTGCGTTTAGGCTTGGTCTAATGTGGATGTTTATCTAATCTGGTTTCCTCCTGTTGGGTCATTGAGTACAGTTGTGGCTTTCGGATCTGACTGGGGAACTGGCTGTATTGTTATCTACATGGATCTCTTTTCAGACCGGTTTGGCTCTGGTTTATTTCCTGCATTGGAGGTGTTCAATATCATTTGATAGGCTGACCTGTCCCCCCAGTTGGGTGTGCATCTCATCTCCTGTGCTCTCCTCATTAGGGAAGCACAGTGGAAAGCAGCCCCCATCACAGGCCTGAGAGAGTGAAGGAAAGGAAGGCTGGCTGCTCCTAGAGCCAATGATCACAACACACAATTCATCATGTTGCCTTTCCATCCTCTCTATATTTAGAAGATAACCTCGTTAGCAAGACAGTGGGTCGTAAGGTATTTCTATCTCCCTCTTCCCAGTCTCTGAGGAGATGCAGATTTTCCTTTCCTTTGCAGAACCTCAGTCTACAGTAATGGGCCCAAGGCAGGCTGGCAGGCAACACACACGGCCCTCTCCCTCCATCTCTCCCTCCATCTCCCTGCTTCCACGTTCCCCCAGCGGGCGTTGCCATGGCAACTGCCTGGTGGACGGCGCTCGGTGTTGCGAGGGGGTAATGGAGTGAGCGCTGGGGCTGTACGTGATAGGGAATGAGATGAGGTGGATCTGCTGTTCACCTGCCCTGCAGAGAGACACTCACAACAACGGCAGCAGCAGCAGAACAGGCCTCCCTCTCTCCGACTCTCTCCGGAGCCTCGGCCAGATAATCTACTAAACTCTGAATTGCATGCAAGCCCACCTGTTACTGCGGCCCAAGTCCCCAATCCCGACGCAGGAGAGAGATGGGAGCTTGGACATGTGGTGTGTCTGTGTTTGAAGAGGTGACAGAGGGCAGCTGTTCTTGCTGGTTGTTCTCATCTCACCAGTGACTCATGGGGAATGTAAATGGGACTTCATGGAATGAGAATGGATGGGTAGAATAGGCTGCCTGGGAGTGTAACGGTAGATACGGTCAGTGTGGATGTGTTGGGATTTGCGACTAAATTCTGTATACATCAAAGAAATTGGTGAATTCTGCTTGACGGAATGGACGTGCCTTTGCGGTTAGGCTACACGGTGTGTGTGTGTGTGTTGCTTTTGCAGGCTGCAGCATATCTTCCCGGGACTCCTTCACTCTGCACCCTGGTTTAGATAATAGCGCCTACATGCTAACACTTGACGTCTTGTTGGGTCACGGTGATGCATGTGTTCTCTGAACATGTTTCATTCTCCCTTGGCCCTGAGAGGCCTTGTGCTGTTGCCCTTCCCTGACACTGAGCTGAATGAGAGATGTGGGGCTGCTCGAGTGGCTCATTTGTCCAAGCTCCACGGTTTTCATGGTGGTGTAAATAGAGGACCTGGAGCGGGAATGAAAGGCCCACTGTCGTCTGGTCAGGGCGACCTTTCCAAAGACGTGACTGGAAGAGTTGGGTTTTTCCAGGCCTCTGCTCTGACCATAGCTGCTGGGCATGACCACGGAGTGACGAACCATTCACTCCAGGGGAAACCTCCCCGTTGAGTAATGGGAGGTTTCACTGCAGGCTGAGGCCACGTAGTGGATGAAGTGGTGAGATGGGTGAGGGATTTTGATGCACCACTCAAACTGATATTCTTTTACATGGTAAAATCATCCATTGGCAATGAGGGTACTTTGCAGGAAAACATAAATGTAGGCTAGCTAGTTCTAACCTTTTACAATGTCCAATTTGTTAATTGAATCTGTGGGAGCACAGCTGAAAAAAGCCATCAGATCGGAGTGAGTGAATATATGTTTGGGGAGAATTTCCGGTTTCTCTTCTCCTTGACCGTGGCCTGTTAGTTTGTCTCTAGCCCTTGTTTCCCTTGGCTGGTTCTCTCAGGCTGCTCTCTGGAGCCCTGTGGCTATAAGCCTATAGGGTGCTGGGTACTACAGGGGGTAGTGCTGCTGTTTCCTGGTGCCTTGTACAAGGGCCTTTCATCTCAGGCACGTGGGGAGCGGCCTCTCTCCATGGGGATCGGCTTCCGGGAGATGTGGACAGAAGAATGTTTGTCGGCTTCGCCCCTCCTTCTCTAGCAGCTGCTTTGGGAATCTGTTCTACCTCACACTTGGCGTCAAATGCTCTCTGGTGTTCGTTACCCAATGTGTCACAATAATGGTACACATCTTTAAATGGGACTGCTCTGAATGCGGAGAGTCGCTAGACAGAAGAAGCACTGCTCCTGCACTTCCTCCTGCTCAATGGTTTTCTCACTCTACTGGCAAAAATGTGACCCTGAATAAATTGTGACACACACACAGGTTATCTTCACAGGATGTAATTCTGTGGAGGGAGGATGTTTGAAATGGCAGTCACAGCAAGGCACATGGTGTACACTGCTCCTGTCTGCCCCTACCCCAGCAGCTCCTCTCTGTGCAGGCAGACCGCTGTTGCAGAGTGTAGTATTGCAGCGTAGCCGAGCCCAGAGCTGAGCTGTGCTCTTCATGCTTTGTTTGAAGTCATGTGGCTGGGTAGACAGGGACAGTGGGGCGCTCTGATGAAACGTAATGAGGGAACATGTGAGCGGGTTTCACAGAGATGGAACAGGCCACACAGTTTATAGACAGCCTAATTTACAGCTGTGTTATTCACGCCATCCCAGCCCCCCCTCCCCGATTCCTTTCTCAATAACCCCCCCCCTTTCCTTCTTATCTCTTCTTTCAACCATGGCCTTTTCCTTCTCTCCCTTTCCCCGCAATCCTTTTACGAGCGGCCCATCCTCCCCCCAGGCTGGCTGAGAGATGAGCCGAGGGAGGGAGGGAAGGAGGGAGGGAGGGAGGGAGCCAGGCCTGGGCATTGACAGAGTAGTGAGACACAGCAGGAGGTGAGCAGCTATATATAGAGCAGCTTTGGAGGAGTGATGTCATGGGCCAGAGGAGAGGTGGAGCGCTGCAGAGTTCAGTTGCCCAGCGTTTTACTGTCAGCTCTGGGAGACTGATAAATGAGCGTTGAATAAATGAAAGGAAACTGATTGTCTAAGGCTGTTGGCAAGTGTGTAATGAGAAATGTTTGTTTTTGAAAAATAAGGATTCGAACTTAGATGTGTTTATTCTCTAAATGCTTGTCTTTTACTACTCAATACAGGTGAAATCAACATCACCCTGACAGCTCATGCTCACTTTGATTAGAGGAAATGTGTGTGTGTGTCAGCTGATGTTGCTATTGTTACGGGAAGGGTGTTTTGAGTGTGGATTAGGGATGTATTGGTGCGTGTTGCATGGCGTGAGAGAGGATACTATTTCAATCTGTGGGGAAGGCCGATATGAAGTCAGGCAGTGCTGCTGGCATGTGTCTTGTTGACCCAAGAGTGACGCAGTAACCGAAACGCTGCTGCTTCCTCAAGGACAGGGAGGTGCGGTGCAGGTTCACTCTAACACACGTTGGCTAACAGAGCACAGTGACTCTCTGCCAGTGGTTCAAACGCTCAATCTGGGATCACACCTCATTATGATCCAAGGTCTAGTCTCAGTGTGTGTGTGTGTGTGTGTGTGGAGGGCTATGGGTTGCGTGGTGGGGTCATTCTGCCCTGACAGCAGTGCGCTCAGTGTTAAGGCACCATAGTTTAGAGTAGGGAGCTTCACACTACACTGACCGACTGACTGACTGGTTGGTGTGGATGTTGGCCGATGCTGTGGGGAGCAGCTAGATCCTTGGAGTGTCAGGGATTGCTGGAGCAGGTGTTGGCTGGGTCCTGCCCTCCCCGGTATGCCTTTCACACCCCCGTTAGCATTGAGTCACGTGAGAGAGAACATTGTGCTACCCTGTAGCCCAGTGATGGTTCCTCTCCGTCATCAGGCCCCGACATGCTCGCCCACCTATACACACACACACACACACACACACACACACACACACACACACACACCGTCACACTGGCTGCACCTCTCCTCTTTGCACGAGAAGCTGGAGTGTTTGAACTCATAATACACATCCAGTCGTTACTTGCATTACCTCACGTAGTCGTCATATAGCCTAGCTCTTTCATAAAGCTTTTCCAAAATGACATCCGGTCCTGTATACAAGCCTGGGACTTGGCTCCAAAACTGGAGTCCAGATCCTGCTGCAGGCGTGTGGGCAGCTGCCTGACACCCAGCTCCTCTCCTCAGCCACAGGCCTATTTTAACACGGACCAGAGAGACTTGTTTCTGCTATTAGTCGTCTGTATGCCCCACTGTCAGAGGACGCATGTGTGAGAGAAAGCGAGAAAGAGGGGAGTTGGAGCCTAGTGTGCATGTGACTGAACTGAACAGTGTGGTCGAAATGTGACTGAGGGCTTTGTGAGTGTGTGACTGATGTGTGAAAGTGAGTGTCTTAGCTGTGCTGTACTGTGGGAGCCGAGCTGCTTTCATATCAGGCCCAGACTTTTTTTGCAATGTGGCAGCGACAGCACCAAGAAGCGCCCTCTTCATATTGATCGTTAAACCTGATTCTTAAGTACAGAAGGCGGTTGGCTATAGCCCATCACCACCTCCTCCAAGACAGTCTCTCATGGACCCTGTCCCTGCCTTTCAACAAACTAAATGTAGCTGGAATGAGTCTTTCCTGTATATTTTCAGGGAGGAAAAACTGATTGTGTTGAATGGAGTGGTATTTTGGTTTAGAAGGGCCACTGTAGATGTTAGTCAGGCTCCGTAAATGACAGCTGTTGGGTGAGAGGGCAGTACTCTGCACCCAACCTTTTGTGTTGGTAAATATGGCAGTGTTGTAAAAGTGTAAAAATGCTCTCCTTTACGATGCGTCTTCAGTCTGCACCTCTGCCTCTCGTTTCCTTCTGTCTGACCTCTTCCTGCTGCTGAGCCCCTCGCACCTTTTTTACACCCCTTTCCTGCTGTGCCTCGCCTAGCAACCCGCCTAACACCACAGCTGTGTGGCTCAATCAAATCAAATTGTAAGTCACATGCTTGGTGAACACACTCAGTGCAATGCTGACTTACGGGCCCTTCCTAACAATGCAGAGAGAAACAAGGGATAAAGGCACTTTGAGTAACGATAACTTGGCTGTACACACAGGGTACTAGGACTTAGTCGCTGTGCGGAAGTAGAAGGTAATGGACATTAAGTAGAGGTCAAGTGGCGGGGCAATAGGCTAGATAATAAACAGTAACAGCAGCGTCAAAGGAGTTTGTGCAATAAGGGTCAACGCAGGCAGCTATTTAATGAACTAGTAGTGTTATGGCTTGGGGGTGGAAGCTGTTCAGGATCCTGTTGGTATCAATGCACCAAATCTCAAACCGTTTGCCACACCGTAGCAAAGAACAGTCTGTGACTAGGTTGGCTGGAGTCTTTAACAGTATGGAACCTATTATTTAACTAGGCAAGTCAATTAAGAGCCAACGACTGCCTACCAAAAGGCAAAAGGCCTCCTGCGGGGACAAAATATAGGACACAAACTAACATCACGACGCTACATAAAGAGAGACCTAAGACAACGACATAGCTAGCTAGGCAGCAACACAACATGACAACAACATGGTAGAAACACTTTGGCAGCAGCACAACATGGTAGCAGCAATAAACGGTGTACAACACATTATTGGGCACAGACAACAGCACACGAGTCAAGAAGGCAGAGACAGCAATCCATAATGCGTGGACCATGTTAATTCCTTAGTGATGTGGGCACCGAGGAACTTCAAGCTCTCGACCCACTCCACTATAGCCCGGTCGATGTGGTTGGGGCGTGCTCGTCTTCCGTTTTCTGGAGTCCAAAAGCTGCAACCTTCTAGACATACAACCCACAGAGCACAAACACACACCTATAGGAACAGCCTATATTCCGTTCGGAGGAGCTGTGATTGTAGCATGCTACTTTAGAGTCAATGTTGTTAATTTAGCACATCGATCTAAGGTAAATTGGCCAGAACAGTTTGCCAGCTGCGTTATGTTTTGTGCAACCTGGCTGTACAGGGGTCTCCATCTGTTATGCTTTAAAGCACACGCAAATTGACTTAATATTGGCGGTGTACTTAGGCGTGTGTTCAGCCAGGACTCTGAACCTGCCTGACAGCCAGGACTCTGAACCTGCCTGACAGCCAGGACTTGGAACGTGTGTACGTATATATCCATGTGCGTACACGTCACACTCTGCCTAGCCCCTTACATGGACATTTTCAGTGTGGCTTGCATGGGTTGCTAAGCAACATGCTGCTCTAGTATTCTCGTGTTCGGATGTCTTTAATTTGATAGCCTGAGAAGGTTGGAAGAAGGTGGACAGAGCTGTGTTACAGTCCAAGCCCTTTGACTTCACATAATTATTTTCCATCTGTCATCTAGACAAAAGAAGACTGACCTCTCTCACCAAGCTAGGCATAAAAAGGGCAGGAAGGGAACAACATGATAGTGAGATGGAAATATGTTTCCCATGCCAATAAAGCCCCTTGAATTGAATAGAGGAGGAGATGCACGTTTCTGTTGTTGAGGCAGGTTTCTGTTGTGATGGGGAGTGGAGGCAGGTTTCTGTTGTGATGGGGAGTGGAGGCAGGTTTCTGTTGTGATGGGGAGTGGAGGCAGGTTTCTGTTGTGATGGGGAGTGGAGGCAGGTTTCTGTTGTGATGGGGAGTGGAGGCAGGTTTCTGTTGTGATGGGGAGTGGAGGCAGGTTTCTGTTGTGATATGGAGTGGAGGCAGGTTTCTGTTGTGACGGAGAGGAGGAGGGGCATGTATCTGTTGTGACAGGGAGAGGAGGAGAGGCAGGTCTCAGTGTTGTGATAGGAAGAGGAGGAGAGGCAGGTCTCAGTGTTGTGACAGGGAGAGGAGGAGGGGCAGGTCTCAGTGTTGTGATTGTGATAGGGAGAGGCAGGTCTCAGTGTTGTGATAGGGAGAGGAGGGGGGCAGGTCTCAGTGTTGTGAGAGGCAAATAAAATCCAAGTTATTTGTCACATACACATGGTTAGCAGATGTTACTGCGAGTGTAGCGAAATGCTTGTGCTTCTAGTTCCGACAATGCAGTAATAACCAACGAGTAATCTAACCTAACAATTCCACAACTACTCCCGTATACACACACAAGTGTAAAGGGATAAAGAATATGTACATAAAGATATGAATGAGTGATGGTACAGAACGGCATAGGCAAGATGCAGTAGATGGTACAGAGTAGAGGTCGACCGATTAATCGGAATGGCCGATTTCATGTTTCCATAATAACCGGAAATCTGTATTTTTGCGCGCCATTTTATTTTTTTAACACCTTTATTTAATCTTTATTTAACTAGGCAAGTCGGTTAAGAACACATTCTTATTTTCAATGACGGCCTAGGAACGGTGGGTTAACTGCCTCGTTCAGGGGGCAGAAGGAAGATTTTCACCTTGTCAGCTCGGGGTTTCCAATCTTACAGTTAACTAGTCCAACGCAATAACAACCTGCCTCTCTCGTTGCACTCCACAAGGAGACTGCCTGTTACGCAAATGCAGTAAGCCAAGGTAAATTTCTAGCTA
Source organism: Oncorhynchus clarkii lewisi (assembly GCF_045791955.1). NCBI lineage: Eukaryota > Metazoa > Chordata > Actinopteri > Salmoniformes > Salmonidae > Oncorhynchus > Oncorhynchus clarkii. The sequence goes on from NC_092152.1 coordinate 61,596,689, forward strand.
GCATTAAACTTATCTTATAAAAAACAATCAATCATCATCATGGTTGATGATATTACTAGATATTATCTAGCGTGTCCTGTGTTGCATATAATCTGACTGAGCATACAAGCATACAAGTATCTAAGTATCTGACTGAGCGGTGGTAGGCAGAAGCAGGCGCGTAAACATTCATTAAAACAGCACTTTCGTGCGTTTTGCCAGCAGCGCTTCGTTGTGCGTCAAGCATTGCGCTGTTTATGACTTCAAGCCTATCAACTCCCGAGATGAGGCTGGTGTGACCGAAGTGAAATGGCTGGCTAGCTAGCGCCCGCTAATAGCGTTTCAAACATCACTCGCTCTGAGCCTTGAGGTGGTTGTTTCCCTTGCTCTGCATGGGTAACGCTGCTTCGATGTGGTGGCTGTTGTCGTTGTGTTGCTGGTTCGAGCCTAGGGAGGAGAGGGATGGAAGCTATACTGTTACACTGGCAATACTAAAGTGCCTCTAAGAACATCCAATAGTCAAAGGTATAGGAAATACAAATCGTATAGAGGGAAATAGTCCTATAATAACTGCAACCTAAAACTTCTTACCTGAGAATATTGAAGACTCATGTTAAAAGGAACCACCAGCTTTCATATGTTCTCATGTTCTGAGCAAGGAACTGAAACGTTAGCTTTCTTACGTGGCACATATTGCACTTTTACGTTCTTCTCCAGCACTTTGTTTTTGCATTATTTAAACCAAATGGAACATGTTTCATTATCTACTTGAGGCTAAATTGATTTCATTGATGTAGGCAGGGTAGCCTAGTGGTTAGAGTGTTGGACTAGTAACCGAAAGGTTGCAAGTTCAAATCCCCTGAGCTGACAAGGTACAAATCTGTCGTTCTGCCCCTGAACAGGCAGTTAACCCACTGTTCTTAGGCCGTCATTGAAAATAAGAATTTGTTCTTAACTGACTTGCCTAGTTAAATAAAGGGTAAAAAAAAATAGAAAAAATAATAATATTAAGTTAAAATAAGTGTTAATTCAGTATTGTTGTAATTGTCATTATTACAAATCGGCCGATTAATCGGTATCGGCGTTGGAAAATCATAATCGGTCGACCTCTAGTATAGAGTACAGTATATTCATATGAGATGAGTAATGTCGGGTATATAAACATAAAGTGGCATAGTTTAAGGTCGCTAGTGATACATGTATTACATAAAGATGGCAATGTATTACATAAAGATGGCAAGATGCAGTATATATACATATACGTATGAGATGAGTAATGTCGGGTATATAAACATAAAGTGGCATAGTTTAAGGTCGCTAGTGATATATTTTTTATGTCAATTTCCATCCAGTGGTGGCTGTTTAACAGTCTGATGGCCTTGAGATAGAAGCTGTTTTTCAGTCTCTCGGTCCCTGCTTTGATGCACCTCTACTGACCTCGCCTTCTGGATGATAGCGGGGTGAACAGGCAGTGGCTCTGGTGGTTGTTGTCCTTGATGATCTTTATGGCCTTCCTGTGACATCGGGTGGTGTGGGTGTCCTGGAGGGCAGGTAGTTTGCCACCGGTGATGCGTTGTGCAGACCTCACTACCCTCTGGAGAGTCTTACAGTTGTGGGTGGAGCAGTTGCTGTACCAGCTCTCGATTGTGCATCTGTAGAAGTTTGTGAGTGCTTTTGGTGACAAGCCAAATTTCTTCAGCATCCTGAGGTTGATGAGGCGCTGCTGCGCCTTCTTCTCAACGCTGCCTGTGTGGGTGGACCAACTCAGTTTGTCCGTGATGTGTTCGCCGAGGAACTTAACTTACTACTATCCCATAAATGTGGATAGGGGGGTTCTCCCTCTGCTGTTTCCTGAAGTCCACAATCATCTCCTTTGTTTTGTTGACGTTGAGTGTGAGGTTGTTTTCCTGACACCACACTCCGAGGGCCCTCACCTCCTCCCTGTAGGCCGTCTGGTCGTTGTTGGTAGTCAAGCCTACCACTGTAGTGTCATCCGCAAGCTTGATGATTGAGTTGGAGGCGTGCATGGCCACGCAGTTGTAGTGAACAGGGAGTACCGGATAGGGCTCAGAACGCACCCTTGTGGGGCCCCAGTGTTGAGGAACAGCGGGTGGAGATGTTGTTGCCTACCCTCACCACCTGGAGGCGGCCGGTCAGGAAGTCCAGTACCCAGTTGCACAGGGTGGGGTCGAGACCCAGGGTCTCGAGCTTGATGACGAGTTTGGAGGGTACTATGGTGTTAAATGTTGAGCTGTAGTCGATGAACAGCATTCTCACATAGGTATTCCTCTTGTCCAGATGGGTTAGGGTAGTGTGCAGTGTGGTTGCGATTGCATTGTCTGTGGACCTATTGGGGCGGTAAGCAAATTGGAGTGGGTCTAGGGTGTCAGGTAGGGTGGAGGTGATATGGTCCTTGACTAGTCTCTCAAAGCGCTTCATGACGAAGGAAGTGAGTGCTACGGGGCGGAAGTCGATTACCTCCGTTACCTTAGCTTTCTTGGGAACAGGAAGAATGGTGGCCCTCTTGAAGCGTGTGTGGACAGCAGACTGGGATAAGGATTGATTGAATATGTCCGTAAACACCAGCCAGCTAGCTGGTCTGCGCATGCTCTGAGGAAGCGGCTGGGGATGCCGTCTGTGCTGCAGCCTTGCAAGGGTTAACACGTTGAAATGTTTTACTCACGTCGGCTGCAGTGAAGGAGAGTCCGCAGGTTTTGGTAGCGGGCCGTGTCAGTGGCACTGTATTGTCCTCAAAGCGAGCAAAGAAGTTATTTAGTCTGTCTGGGAGCAAGACATCTTGGTCCGCGATGGGGCTGGCTTTCTTTTTGTAATCTGTGATTGACTGTAGACCCTGCCACATACCTCTTGTGTCTGAACTGTTGAATTGCGACTCTACTTCGTCTCTATACTGACACTTTGCTTGTTTGATTGCCTTGCGGAGGGAATAGCTACACTGTTTGTAGTCGGTCATGTTTCCGGTCACCTTGCCCTGGTTAAAAGCAGTGGTTCGCCTTTTCAGTTTTGCGCGAATGCTGCCATCAATCCACGGTTTCTGGTTTGGGAATGTTTTAATTGTTGCTCTGGGTATAACATCGCCAATGCACTTTTTAATGAACTCCCTCATCGAATCAGTGTATTCGTCAATGTTGTTGTTGGACGCAATGCGGAACATATCCCAATCCACGTGATCGAAGCAGTCTTGAAGCGTGCAATCAGATTGGTCGGACCAACGTCGAACAGACCTGAGCGCGGGAGCTTCTTGTTTTAGTCTGTCTGCAGGCTGGAAGCAACAAAATGGAATCGTGGTCAGCTTTTCCGAAAGGAGGGCGGGGCAGGTCTCTGTTGGAGAGGAGGAAGGTTTCTGTTGTGACGGAGAGCAGGAGGGGGCAGGTCTCAGTGTTGTGACGGTGCGGAGGGGGGACAGGTCTCAGTGTTGTGACGGGGAGGAGGAGAGGCAAGTTTCTGTTGTGATAGGGAGAGAAGGGGAGGCAGGTTTCTTTTGTGACGGGGAGAGGCAGGTCTCAGTGTTGTATCAGGGAGAGGAGGAGAGGCAGGGTTCAGTGTTGACAGGGAGAGGAGGAGAGGCATGTTTCTGTTGTAACAGGAAGTTGATGAGGTGCAGGTTTCTGTTGTGACAAGGCGAGGAGGAGAGGCAGGTCTCAGTGTTGTGAATGGAAGAGGAGGAGAGGCAGGTCTCAGTGTTGTGATAGGAAGAGGAGGAGAGGCAGGGTTCAGTGTTGTGATAGGAAGAGGGGCAGGTCTCAGTGTTGGGAGAGGCAGGTCTTAGTGTTTTGAAAGGGAGAGCAGGAGAGGCAGGTTTCTGTTGTGACGGAGCAGAGGATATGCAGGTTTCGGTTGTATTATGGGGAGGCAGGTCTCAGTCTTGTGACAGGGGGAGGAGGAGAGGCAGGTTTCTGTTGTATCCGGGAGAGGAGGAGAGGCAGGTTTCTGTTGTGACTGGGAGAGGAGTAGAGGCAGCTTTCTGTTGTGATATGGAGAGGAGGAGAGGCAGGTTTCAGTGTTGTAACAAGGAGAGGAGGAGAGGCATGTTTCTGTTGTAACAGGAAGTTGATGAGGTGCAGGTTTCTGTTGTGACAAGGAGATGAGGAGAGGCAGGTCTCAGTGTTGTGATAGGAAGAGGAGGGGAGGCAGGTTTCTGTTATGACAGGGAGAGGAGGAGAGGCAGGTCTCAGTGTTGTGATAGGCGGAGGAGGAGAGGCAGGTCTGAGAGTTGTGATAGGAAGAGGAGGAGGGGCAGGTTTCTGTTGTGATAGGGAGAGGAGGAGAGTCAGATTTCAGTGTTTTGACAGGATGAGAGGCAGGTTTCCCTGTTTTGACAGGAGGAGAGGCAGGTTTCCCTGTTTTGACAGGAGGAGAGGCAGGTTTCCCTGTTTTGACAGGAGGAGAGGCAGGTTTCCCTGTTTTGACAGGAGGAGAGGCAGGTTTCCCTGTTTTGACAGGAGGAGAGGCAGGTTTCCCTGTTTTGACAGGAGGAGAGGCAGGTTTCCCTGTTTTGACAGGAGGAGAGGCAGGTTTCCCTGTTTAGACAGGAGGAGAGGCAGGTTTCCCTGTTTTGACAGGAGGAGAGGCAGGTTTCCCTGTTTTGACAGGAGGAGAGGCAGGTTTCCCTGTTTTGACAGGAGGAGAGGCAGGTTTCCCTGTTTTGACAGGAGGAGAGGCAGGTTTCCCTGTTTTGACAGGAGGAGAGGCAGGTTTCCCTGTTTTGACAGGAGGAGAGGCAGTTTTCCCTGTTTTGACAGGAGGAGAGGCAGGTTTCCCTGTTTTGACAGGAGGAGAGGCAGGTTTCCCTGTTTTGACAGGAGGAGAGGCAGGTTTCCCTGTTTTGACAGGAGGAGAGGCAGGTTTCCCTGTTTTGACAGGAGGAGAGGCAGGTTTCCCTGTTTTGACAGGAGGAGAGGCAGGTTTCCCTGTTTTGACAGGAGGAGAGGCAGGTTTCCCTGTTTTGACAGGAGGAGAGGCGGGTTTCTTTTGCGATATGGAGAGGCGGGTTTCTGTGTTGTGAGGAGGAGAGGCGGGTTTCTGTGTTGTGAGGAGGAGAGGCGGGTTTCTGTGTTGGGTGAGGAGGAGAGGCGGGTCTCTGTGTTGGGTGAGGAGGAGAGGCGGGTCTCTGTGTTGGGTGAGGAGGAGAGGCGGGTCTCTGAGGTGGGTGAGGAGGAGAGGCGGGTCTCTGTGTTGGGTGAGGAGGAGAGGCGGGTCTCTGTGTTGGGTGAGGAGGAGAGGCGGGTCTCTGTGTTGGGTGAGGAGGAGAGGCGGGTCTCTGTGTTGGGTGAGGAGGAGAGGCGGGTCTCTGTGTTGGGTGAGGAGGAGAGGCGGGTCTCTGTGTTGGGTGAGGAGGAGAGGCGGGTCTCTGTGTTGGGTGAGGAGGAGAGGCGGGTCTCTGTGTTGGGTGAGGAGGAGAGGCGGGTCTCTGTGTTGGGTGAGGAGGAGAGGCGGGTCTCTGTGTTGGGTGAGGAGGAGAGGCGGGTCTCTGTGTTGGGTGAGGAGGAGAGGCGGGTCTCTGTGTTGGGTGAGGAGGAGAGGCGGGTCTCTGTGTTGGGTGAGGAGGAGAGGCGGGTCTCTGTGTTGGGTGAGGAGGAGAGGCGGGTCTCTGTGTTGGGTGAGGAGGAGAGGCGGGTCTCTGTGTTGGGTGAGGAGGAGAGGCGGGTCTCTGTGTTGGGTGAGGAGGAGAGGCGGGTCTCTGTGTTGGGTGAGGAGGAGAGGCGGGTCTCTGTCTTGTGGTTGGGTGAGGAGGAGAGGCGGGTCTCTGTCTTGTGGTTGGGTGAGGAGGAGAGGCGGGTCTCTGTCTTGTGGTTGGGTGAGGAGGAGAGGCGGGTCTCTGTCTTGTGATTGGGTGAGGAGGAGAGGCGGGTCTCTGTCTTGTGATTGGGTGAGGAGGAGAGGCGGGTCTCTGTCTTGTGATTGGGTGAGGAGGAGAGGCGGGTCTCTGTCTTGTGATTGGGTGAGGAGGAGAGGCGGGTTTCTGTCTTGTGATTGGGTGAGGAGGAGAGGCGGGTCTCTGTCTTGTGATTGGGTGAGGAGGAGAGGCGGGTCTCTGTCTTGTGATTGGGTGAGGAGGAGAGGCGGGTCTCTGTCTTGTGATTGGGTGAGGAGGAGAGGCGGGTCTCTGTCTTGTGATTGGGTGAGGAGGAGAGGCGGGTCTCTGTCTTGTGATTGGGTGAGGAGGAGAGGCGGGTCTCTGTCTTGTGATTGGGTGAGGAGGAGAGGCGGGTCTCTGTCTTGTGATAGGGTGAGGAGGAGAGGCGGGTTTCCTTTATGACAGGGAGAGGAGGAGGTGCAGGTTTCAGTGTGGTGATAGGGAGAGGAGGACAGGCATGTTTCAGTGTTTTTGGGGGAGGAGGAGAGGCGGGTTTCAGTTTTATAGGGAGAGGAGGAGAGGCTGGTCTCTGTGTTGTGAGGAGGAGAGGCGGGTCTCTGTGTTGTGAGGAGGAGAGGCGGGTCTCTGTGTTGTGAGGAGGAGAGGCGGGTCTCTGTGTTGTGATAGGAGGAGAGGCGGGTCTCTGTGTTGTGATAGGAGGAGAGGCGGGTCTCTGTGTTGTGATAGGAGGAGAGGCGGGTCTCTGTTGTGATAGGAGGAGAGGCGGGTTTCCTTTATGACAGGGAGCGGAGGAGAGGCTGGACTCAGTGTTGTGATTGTGATAGGAGGAGAGGCGGGTTTCTGTCTTGTGAGGAGGAGAGGCGAGTCTCTGTCTTGTGATAGGAGGAGGAGGAGAGGCAGGTTTCCTTTATGACAGGGAGAGAAGGAGGTGCAGGTTTCAGTTGTGACAGGGATAGGATTTGAGGCAGTGTGGTGATAGGGAGAGGAGTAGAGACAGGTCTCAATGTTGTGACAGGGAGAGGAGGAGAGGCATGTTTCAGTGTTATAGGGGGAGGTGGAGAGGCAGGTTTCAGTGTCTTTGGGGGAGGAGGAGAGGCAGGTTTCAGTTTATAGGGAGAGGAGGAGAGGCTGGTCTCAATGTTGTGACAGGGAGAGGAGGAGAGACAGGTCTCAATGTTGTAACAGGGAGATCAGGAGAGGCGGGTCTCTGTGTTGGGTGAGGAGGAGAGGCGGGTCTCTGTGTTGGGTGAGGAGGAGAGGCGGGTCTCTGTGTTGGGTGAGGAGGAGAGGCGGGTCTCTGTGTTGTGATAGGGTGAGTAGGAGAGGCGGGTCTGTGTTGTGATAGGGTGAGGAGGAGAGGCGGGTCTCTGTGTTGTGATAGGGTGAGGAGGAGAGGCACATTTCTGTTGTTACAGGGAGAGGAGGTGAGGCTGGTCTCAGTGTTGTGTTTGTGATAGGAGGAGAGGCTGGTCTCAGTGTTGTGTTTGTGATAGGAGGAGAGGCGGGTCTCAGTGTTGTGTTTGTGATAGGAGGAGAGGCGGGTCTCTGTGTTGTGATAGGGTGAGGAGGAGAGGCGGGTCTCAGTGTTGTGTTTGTGATAGGAGGAGAGGCGGGTCTCTGTCTTGTGATAGGGTGAGGAGGAGAGGCGGGTCTCTGTCTTGTGATAGGGTGAGGAGGAGAGGCATGTTTCAATGTTTTATAGGGAGAGGAGGAGAGGCAGGTTTCAGTTTTATAGGGAGAGGAGGAGAGACAGGTCTCAATGTTGTAACAGGGAGAGGAGGAGAGACAGGTCTCAATGTTGTAACAGGGAGAGCAGGAGAGACAGGTCTCAATGTTGTAACAGGGAGAGGAGGAGAGGCTGGACTCAGTGTTGTGATTGTGATAGGAGGAGAGGCGGGTCTCTGTTGTGATAGGGTGAGGAGGAGAGGCGGGTCTCTGTCTTGTGATAGGAGGAGAGGCGGGTCTTTGTCTTGTGATAGGGTGAGGAGGAGAGGCGGGTCTCTGTGTTGTGTTTGTGATAGTTAGGAGGAGAGGCGGGTCTCTGTGTTGTGATAGGGTGAGGAGGAGAGGCGGGTCTCTGTGTTGTGATAGGGTGAGGAGGAGAGGCACATTTCAGTTGTTACAGGGAGAGGAGGAGATGCTTGTCTCAGTGTTGTGTTTGTGATAAGAGGAGAGGCTGGTCTCAGTGTTGTGTTTGTGATAGGAGGAGAGGCGGGTCTCTGTGTTGTGTTTGTGATAGTTAGGAGGAGAGGCGGGTCTCAGTGTTGTGTTTGTTTTAGGAGGAGAGGCGGGTCTCTGTCTTGTGATAGGGTGAGGAGGAGATGCGGTTCTCTGTCTTGTGATAGGGTGAGGAGGAGAGGCGGGTCTCTGTCTTGTGATAGGGTGAGGAGGAGAGGCGGTTCTCTGTCTTGTGATAGGGTGAGGAGGAGAGGCACATTTCTGTTACAGGGAGAGGAGGAGAGGCTGGTCTCAGTGTTGTGTTTGTGATAGGAGGAGTGGCGGGTCTCAGTGTTTGTGATAGGAGGAGAGGCGGTTCTCAGTGTTGTGTTTGTGATAGGAGAGGCGGGTCTCTGTCTTGTGATAGGAGGAGAGGCGGGTCTCTGTCTTGTGATAGGAGGAGAGGCGGGTCTCTGTCTTGTGATAGGAGGAGGAGGAGAGGTGGGTTTCCTTTATGACAGGGAGAGGAGGAGGTGAAGGTTTCAGTGTGGTGATAGGGAGAGGATTAGAGACAGGTCTCAGTGTTGTGACAGGGAGAGGAGGACAGGCATGTTTCAATGTTTTTGGGGGAGGAGGAGAGGCAGGTTTCAGTTTTATAGGGAGAGGAGGAGAGACAGGTCTCAATGTTGTAACAGGGAGAGGAGGAGAGACAGGTCTCAATGTTGTAACAGGGAGAGGAGGAGAGGCTGGACTCAGTGTTGTGATTGTGATAGGAGGAGAGGCGGGTCTCTGTGTTGTGATAGGGTGAGGAGGAGAGGCGGGTCTCTGTCTTGTGATAGGATGAGAGGCGGGTCTCTGTCTTGTGATAGGGTGAGGAGGAGAGGCGGGTCTCTGTCTTGTGATAGAGTGAGGAGGAGAGGCAGGTCTCTGTCTTGTGATAGGGTGAGGAGGAGAAGCGGGTCTCTGTGTTGTGAAAGGGTGAGGAGGAGAGGCAGGTCTCTGTCTTGTGATAGGAGGAGAGGCGGGTCTCTGTCTTGTAATAGGAGGAGGAGGAGAGGCGGGTTTCCTTTATGACGGAGAGGAGGAGGTGCAGGTTTCAGTGTGGTGATAGGGAGAGGAGTAGAGACAGGTCTCAGTGTTGTGACAGGGAGAGGAGGACAGGCATGTTTCAGTGTTTTTGGGGGAGGAGTAGAGGCAGGTTTTAGTTTTATAGGGAGGGGGGGGGAGACAGGTCTCAATGTTGTAACAGGGAGAGGAGGAGAGACAGGTCTCAATGTTGTAACAGGGAGAGCAGGATAGACAGGTCTCAATGTTGTAACAGGGAGAGGAGGAGAGGCGGGTCTCTGTGTTGTGAGGAGGAGAGGCGGGTCTCTGTGTTGTGAGGAGGAGAGGCTGGTCTCTGTGTTGTGAGGAGGAGAGGCGGGTCTGCGTTGTGATAGGAGGAGAGCCGGGTCTCTGTGTTGTGATAGGAGGAGAGGCGGGTCTCTGTGTTGTGATAGGAGGAGAGGCGGGTCTCTGTTGTGATAGGAGGAGAGGCGGGTTTCCTTTATGACAGGGAGCGGAGGAGAGGCTGGACTTGTGATAGGAGGAGAGGCGGGTTTCTGTCTTGTGAGGAGGAGAGGCGAGTCTGTCTTGTGATAGGAGGAGGAGGAGAGGCAGGTTTCCTTTATGACAGGGAGAGAAGGAGGTGCAGGTTTCAGTTGTGACAGGGATAGGATTTGAGGCAGTTTTCAGTGTGGTGATAGGGAGAGGAGTAGAGACAGGTCTCAATGTTGTGACAAGGAGAGGAGGAGAGGCAGGTTTCAGTGTTTTTGGGGGAGGAGGAGAGGCAGGTTTCAGTTTATAGGGAGAGGAGGAGAGGCTGGTCTCAATGTTGTGACAGGGAGAGGAGGAGAGACAGGTCTCAATGTTGTACCAGGGAGAGCAGGAGAGGAAGGTCTCAATGTTGTGATGAGGATTGGCAGGTTTCGGTGTTGTGAGGAGGAGAGGATTGTCTCTGTCTTGTGATAGGAGGAGGAGAGGCAGGTTTGCTTTATGACAGGGAGAGGAGGATAGGCAGGTTTCAGTGTTATAGGGGGAGGAGGAGAGGCATGTTTCAGTGTTATAGGGGGAGGAGGAGAGGCAGGTTTCAGTGTTCTTGGGGGAGGAGGAGAGGCTGGTCTCAGTGTTGTGATAGGAAGAGTGGCAGATCTCAGTGTTGTGATAGGGAGAAGAGGAGAGGAAGGTCTCAGTGTTGTAACAGGGAGAGCAGGAGAGACAGGTCTCAATGTTGTAACAGGTAGAGGAGGAGAGGCTGGACTCAGTGTTGTGATTGTGATAGGAGGAGAGGCGGGTCTCTGTGTTGTGATAGGAGGAGAGGCGGGTCTCTGTGTTGTGATAGGAGGAGAGGCGGGTCTCTGTGTTGTGATAGGAGGAGAGGCGGGTCTCTGTGTTGTGATAGGAGGAGAGGCGGGTTTCCTTTATGACAGGGAGTTGAGGAGAGGCTGGACTCAGTGTTGTGATTGTGATAGGAGGAGAGGCGGGTTTCTGTCTTGTGAGGAGGAGAGGCGAGTCTCTGTCTTGTGATGGGAGGAGGAGGAGAAGGCAGGTTTCCTTTGATAGGGAGAGAAGGAGGTGCAGGTTTCAGTTGTGACAGGGATAGGATTTGAGGCAGTTTTCAGTGTGGTGATAGGGAGAGGAGTAGAGACAGGTCTCAATGTTGTGACAGGGAGAGGAGGAGAGGCATGTTTCAGTGTTATAGGGGGAGGTGGAGAGGCAGGTTTCAGTGTTTTGGGGGGAGGAGGAGAGGCAGGTTTCAGTGTTTTTGGGGGAGGAGGAGAGGCAAGTTTCAGTGTTATAGGGAGAGGAGGAGAGGCTGGTCTCAATGTTGTGACAGGGAGAGGAGGAGAGACAGGTCTCAATGTTGTAACAGGGAGAGCAGGAGAGGAAGGTCTCAATGTTGTGATAGGAGGAGAGACAGGTCTCGGTGTTGTGATGAGGATAGGCAGGTTTCGGTGTTGTGAGGAGGAGAGGATGGTCTCTGTCTTGTGATAGGAGGAGGAGAGGCAGGTTTCCTTTATGACAGGGAGAGGAGGAGAGGCAGGTTTCAGTTTTTTTGGGGAGGAGGAGAGGCAGGTTTCAGTGTTTTTTTGTGGAGGAGGAGAGGCAAGTTTAAGTGTTATAGGGAGAGGAGGAGAGGCTGGTCTCAGTGTTGTGATTGTGATTAGGAGGAGAGGTTGGTCTCAGTGTTGTGATTGTGATAGGAGGAGTGGCAGATCTCAGTGTTGTGATAGGGGGAGAGGATGGTCTCAGTCTTGTGAGGAGGAGGAGAGGCGGGTATCAGTGTTGTGACAGGAAGTGGAGGAGATGCAGGTTTCTTTTGCGATATGGAGAGGCGGGTTTCTGTGTTGTGAGGAGGAGAGGTGGGTTTCTGTGTTGTGAGGAGGAGAGGTGGGTTTCTGTGTTGTGAGGAGGAGAGGCGGGTTTCTGTGTTGTGAGGAAGAGAGCCGGGTTTCTGTGTTGTGAGGAAGAGAGCCGGGTCTCTGTGTTGTGAGGAGGAAGAGAGGCGGGTCTCTGTGTTGTGAGGAGGAGGAGAGGCGGGTCTCTGTCTTGTGAAGAGGAGGAGAGGCGGGTCTCTGTCCTGTGAGGAGATGGAGAGGCGGGTCTCTGTCTTGTGAGGAGGAGGAGAGGCGGGTCTCTGTCTTGTGAGGAGGAGGAGAGGCGGGTCTCTGTCTTGTGAGGAGGAGGAGAGGCGGGTCTCTGTCTTGTGAGGAGGAGGAGAGGCGGGTCTCTGTCTTGTGAGGAGGAGGAGAGGCGGGTCTCTGTCTTGTGATAGGAGGCAGGTCTCTGTGTTGTAATAGGAGGAGGAGGAGAGGCAGGTTTCCATTATGACAGGGAGAGGAGTAGAGGCAGGTTTCCATTATGACAGGGAGAGGAGGAGAGGCAGGTATCAGTGTTGTGACAGGAAGTGGAGAAGATGCAGGTTTCTTTTGCGATATGGAGAGGCGGGTTTCTGTGTTGTGAGGAGGAGAGGCGGGTTTCTGTGTTGTGAGGAGGAGAGGCGGGTTTCTGTGTTGTGAGGAGGAGAGGCGGGTTTCTGTGTTGTGAGGAGGAGAGGCGGGTTTCTGTGTTGTGAGGAGGAGAGGCGGGTTTCTGTGTTGTGAGGAGGAGAGGCGGGTTTCTGTGTTGTGAGGAGGAGAGGCGGGTTTCTGTGTTGTGAGGAGGAGAGGCGGGTTTCTGTGTTGTGAGGAGGAGAGGCGGGTTTCTGTGTTGTGAGGAGGAGAGGCGGGTTTCTGTGTTGTGAGGAGGAGAGGCGGGTTTCTGTGTTGTGAGGAAGAGAGGCGGGTCTCTGTGTTGTGAGGAGGAGAGGCGGGTCTCTGTGGTGTGAGGAGGAGGAGTAGCGGGTCTCTGTCTTGTGAGGAGGAGGAGAGGTGGGTCTCTGTCCTGTGAGGAGATGGAGAGGCGGGTCTCTGTCTTGTGAGGAGGAGGAGAGGCGGGTCTCTGTCTTGTGAGGAGGAGGAGAGGCGGGTCTCTGTCTTGTGAGGAGGAGGAGAGGCGGGTCTCTGTCTTGTGAGGAGGAGGAGAGGCGGGTCTCTGTCTTGTGAGGAGGAGGAGAGGCGGGTCTGTCTTGTGAGGAGGAGGAGAGGCGGGTCTCTGTCTTGTTAGGAGGAGGAGAGGCGGGTCTCTGTCTTGTGAGGAGGAGGAGAGGCGGGTCTCTGTCTTGTGAGGAGGAGGAGAGGCGGGTCTCTGTCTTGTGAGGAGGAGGAGAGGCGGGTCTCTGTCTTGTGAGGAGGAGGAGAGGCGGGTCTCTGTCTTGTGAGGAGGAGGAGAGGCGGGTCTCTGTCTTGTGAGGAGGAGGAGAGGCGGGTTTCTGTGTTGTGAGGAGGAGAGGCGGGTTTCTGTGTTGTGAGGAGGAGAGGCGGGTTTCTGTGTTGTGAGGAGGAGAGGCGGGTTTCTGTGTTGTGAGGAGGAGAGGCGGGTTTCTGTGTTGTGAGGAGGAGAGGCGGGTTTCTGTGTTGTGAGGAGGAGAGGCGGGTTTCTGTGTTGTGAGGAGGAGAGGCGGGTTTCTGTGTTGTGAGGAGAAGAGGCGGGTTTCTGTCTTGTGAGGAGGAGAAGGCGGGTCTCTGTCTTGTGAGGAGGAGGAGGAGAGGCTGGTTTCCATTATGACAGGGAGAGGAGGAGAGGCAGGTTTCAGTGTTGTGACAGGAAGAGGAGGAGTGGCACGTTTCTGTTGTCACAGGAAGTGGAGGAGGTGCAGGTTTCAGTTGTGACAGGGATAGGATTTGAGGCAGTTTTCAGTGTGGTGATAGGGAGAGGACTAGAGACAGGACTCAATGTTGTGACAGGGAGAGGAGGAGAGGCAGGTTTCAGTGTTATAGGGGGAGGTGGAGAGGCAGGTTTCAGTGTTATAGGGGGAGGAGAGGCAGGTTTCAGTGTTGTGATTGTGATAGGAGGAGAGGCTGGCCTCAGTGTTGTGATTGTGATAGGAGGAGAGGCTGGCCTCAGTGTTGTGATTGTGATAGGAGGAGAGGCTGGTCTCAGTGTTGTGATAGGGAAAGCAGGAGAGGAAGGTCTCAGTGTTGTGATAGGAGGAGAAACAGGTCTCGGTGTTGTGAGGAGGAGAGGCAGGCTTCAGTGTTGTGAGGAGGAGAGGCAGGTTTCAGTGTTGTGAGGAGGAGAGGCAGGTTTCAGTGTTGTGATAGGAGGAGAGGCTGGCCTCAGTGTTGTGATTGTGGTAGGAGGAGAGGCTGGCCTCAGTGTTGTGATTGGAGGAGAGGCTGGCCTCAGTGTTGTGATTGTGATAGAAGGTGAGACAGGTCTCAATGTTGTGACAGGGAGAGGAGGAGAGACGGGTCTCAATGTTGTGACAGGGAGAGGAGGAGAGGCAGGTCTCAGTGTTGTGATAGGGAAAGCAGGAGAGGAAGGTCTCAGTGTTGTGATAGGAGGAGAAACAGGTCTCTGTGTTGTGAGGAGGAGAGGCGGGTCTCTGTGTTGTGAGGAGGAGAGGCGGGTCTCTGTGTTGTGAGGAGGAGAGGCGGATCTCTGTCTTGTGAGGAGGAGAGGCAGGTCTCTGTCTTGTGAGGCGGATCTCTGTCTTGTGAGGAGGAGAGGCAGGTCTCTGTCTTGTGAGGAGGAGAGGCGGGTCTCTGTCTTGTGAGGAGGAGAGGCGGGTCTCTGTCTTGTGAGGAGGAGAGGCGGATCTCTGTCTTGTGAGGAGGAGAGGCGGGTCTCTGTCTTGTGAGGAGGAGAGGCGGGTCTCTGTCTTGTGAGGAGGAGAGGCGGGTTTCAGTTTTGTGAGGGTGAGAGGCGGGTTTCAGTTTTGTGAGGAGGAGAGGCGGGTTTCAGTGTTGTGACAGATTGGAGGAGTGTCAGGTTTCTGTTGTGATAGGAAGAGGAGGAGAGACAGGTTTCTGTTGTGATAGGAAGAGGAGGAGAGACAGGTTTCTGTTGTGATAGGAAGAGGGGGAGAGACAGGTTTCTGTTGTGATAGGAAGAGGAGGAGAGACAGGTCTCAGTTTTGTGATAGGAAGAGGAGGAGAGACAGGTCTCAGTTTTGTGATAGGGAGAGGAGGAGAGACAGGTCTCAGTTTTGTGATAGGAGGAGAGACAGGTCTTAGTGTTGTGATAGGAGGAGAGACAGGTCTCAGTGTTGTGATAGGAGGAGAGACAGGTCTCAGTGTTGTGATAGGAGGAGAGACAGGTTTCAGTGTTGTGATAGGGAGAGAGACAGGTTTCAGTGTTGTGATAGGGAGAGAGACAGGTCTCAGTGTTGTGATAGGAGGAGAGATAGGTTTCAGTGTTGTGATAGGAAGAGGGGGAGAAGCATGTTTCTGTTATGACAGAGAGAGGTGGCAGGTCTCAGTGTTGTGATAGGATGAGATGCTGGTCTCAGTGTTGTGACTGGGAGAGGAGGAGAGGCAGGTCTCAGTGTTGTGACAGGGGGAGGAGGAGAGGCACGTTTCAGTATTGTGATAGGGAGAGGAGGAGAGGCAGGTTTCAGTGTTGTGATAGGGAGAGGAGGAGAGTCAGGTCTCAGTGTTGATAGGTATAGGACGAGATTCAGGTCTGAGTGTTGTGATTGGGAGAGGAGGAGAGGCAGGTCTCAGTGTTGTGACAGGGAGAGGAGGAGAAGCAGGTTTTGAGGGACAGGAGGGGAGGTAGTTTTCCGTGTTGTGATAGGAGGAGAGGCAGGTCTCAGTGTTGTGACAGGAAGTGGAGAAGATTCATGTTTCTGTTGTGACAGGGAGAGGAGGAGAGGCAGGTCTCAGTGTTGTGATAGGGAGAGCGGGAGAGGCTGGTCTCAGTGTTGTGATAGGGAGAGGAGGAGAAGCAGGTTTCAGTGTTGTGACAGGAAGTGGAGGAGATTCATGTTTCTGTTGTGACAGGGAGAGGAGGAGAGGCAGGTCTCAGTGTTGATAGGGAGAGGAGGAGAGGCAGGTCTCAATGTTGAGGCAGGTCTCAGTGTTGTGATAGGGAGAGGAGAGGCAGGTCTCAGTGTTGGGAGAGGCAGGTCTCAGTGTTGATAGGGAGAGGAGGAGATTCAGGTCTGAGTGTTGATAGGAGGAGGAGGAGAGGCAGGTTTCAGTGTTGTGACAGGAAGTGGAGGAGATTCATGTTTCTGTTGTGACAGGGAGAGGAGGAGAGGCAGGTCTCAGTGTTGATAGGGAGAGGAGGAGAGGCAGGTCTCAATGTTGAGGCAGGTCTCAGTGTTGTGATAGGGAGAGGAGAGGCAGGTCTCAGTGTTGGGGGAGGCAGGTCTCAGTGTTGATAGGGAGAGGAGGAGATTCAGGTCTGAGTGTTGATAGGAGGAGGAGGAGAGGCAGGTTTCAGTGTTGTGACAGGGAGAGGAGGAGAGATGGTTCTCAGTGTTGTGATAGGAGGAGAGACAGGTCTCAGTGTTGTGATAGGAGGAGAGACAGGTCTCAGTGTTGTGAAAGGGAGAGGTGGAGAGGCAGGTTTCAGTGTTGTGATAGGGGGAGGAGGAGAGGCAGGTTTCGGTGTTGTGATAGGGAGAGAGGCAGGTTTCAGTGTTGTGATAGGGGAGGAGGAGAGGCAGGTTTCAGTGTTGTGATAGGGAGAGGAGGAGAAGCCTGTTTCTGTTATGACAGTGAGAGGAGAGGCAGGTCTCATTGTTGTGATAGGAGGAGAGGCATGTTTCAGTGTTGTGAGGAGGAGAGGCAGGTTTCAATGTTGTGATAGAAAGAGGGGGAGAAGCATGTTTCTGTTATGACAGAGAGAGGAGGAGGCAGGTCTCAGTGTTGTGATAGGATGAGATGCTGGTCTCAGTGTTGTGATTGGGAGAGGAGGAGAGGCAGGTCTCAGTGTTGTGATAGGGAGAGGAGGAGAGACAGGTTTCAGTGTTGTGTTAGGGAGAGGAGGAGAAGCCTGTTTCTGTTATGACAGAGAGAGGAGGAGAGGCATGTCTCTGTGTTGTGACGGGGAGGAGGAGAGGCAGGTTTCAGTGTTGTGTTAGGGGGAGGAGGAGAGGCAGCTTTCAGTGTTGTGACAGGGAGAGGAGGAGAGACAGGTCTCAGTGTTGTGATAGGTGGAGAGACAGATCTCATTGTTGTGAAAGGGAGAGGAGGAGAGGTAGGTCTCAGTGTTGTGACAGGGAAGAGGAGAGGCAGGTTTCAGTGTTGTGTTAGGGAGAGGAGGAGAGGCAGGTCTCAGTGTTGTGATAGGAAGAGAGGCTGGTCTCAGTGATAGGGAGAGGAGGAGAGGCATGTCTCAGTGTTGTGATAGGGAGAGGAGGAGAGAGGTCTCAGTGTTGTGATAGGAGGAGAGGCAGGTCTCTGTGTTGTGATAGGAGGAGAGGCTGGTCTCAGTGTTGTGGTAGCAAGAGGAGCAGAGACAGGTCTCAGTGTTGTGATAGGAGGAGAGGCAGGTCTCTGTGTTGTGATAGGAGGAGAGGCAGGTCTCAGTGTTGTGATAGGAGGAGAGGCAGGTCTCTGTGTTGTGATAGGAGGAGAGGCAGGTCTCTGTGTTGTGATAGGAGGAGAGGCAGGTCTCAGTGTTGTGATAGGAGGAGAGGCAGGTCTCAGTGTTGTGATAGGAGGAGAGGCAGGTCTCAGTGTTGTGATAGGAGGAGAGGCAGGTCTCAGTGTTGTTATTGGGAGAGGAGGAAAGGCAGGTCTCAGTGTTGTGATTTGGAGAGGAGGAGATACAGGTGTCAGTGTTGTGACAGGGAGTGGAGGAGAAGCAGGTTTCATTTGCGACAGGGAGTGGAGGAGAGGCAGGTCTCAGTGTTGTTATTGGGAGAGGTGGAAAGGCAGGTCTCAGTGTTGTGATTGGGAAAGGAGGAGATACAGGTGTCAGTGTTGTGACAGGGAGAGGAGGAGTGGCAGGTCTGTCTTTTGACAGGGAGAGGAGGAGAGGCAGGTTTCTTTTGTTTGTGCTGTAGGCAGGGAAATTTTGAGGCGATGTGGATCTCTCTGATCAGACACGTCTGTGGAGAGCCATGGAGGGAGATGCTGGCCATGCTGGCTTCTTCAACACAGACTGGGAGAACCAAATAAAGAGGGGCAGCGATGACAGTATTCGGGACTTAAAGCCTTTGTGTGCTTAATAACAGTCCTGTCACTCTGCCAAGGACTCTGGGAGTGTGGGATTAGCCTGAACAATCAGGACTGCAGGATCAAAACAAGGAGGCAGGAATGGCGAGGTCACACAGCTACCATCTGCGCTGCCGCAGTGAAGAGGAGGGGAAGGCCAGGGCTGGCGGCTCAGGCGCCACATGCAACAATGAATATCTGGAGGCAGTGGCAGCCTCTCAGGCTCATCGTGCTCTGCTGTGTGCAGGCTGTTAACTGGCTAACTGCTGCATCAGAAACACACACACACACACACACTCCTATAACCAAAACAGACTGATGCTGGTCTACTGCAAAGTCAACACACTCGCTCACACACTCGCTCACACACATGCACACACACATGTATATCCATGTTGAAAAGCTCATAGAATGTGTGGCCTTGAGGATTGAAACAAACTGAATAGACATCTCACTCTGCCTCCGTGCTAGAGAGGTAATGTTATCTTTATTCATTTCTGTGCTCGGCATACACTCTCTCTCGTTCTCTCGCTATCCCTTCTTTTCTTTCCTGGTCTGAGGCTTTAGGCTGCACCCCCACTCCTCTCCTCTGCACTTCCTGTTGTCTCCCGCGCTCCTTTCGCTAACATGAGCCCATGCACTTTTCACTGTGGGAGAGGCACAGAGCGGTGGCCAATGGGTTTTGCAATCTATGTTTGATGGCGCCAAGCAAGCACTCTACATGTTTGTAGTTTGTGTGCATAAGGAGGGTGGGAGGTCTGCTTGGTAAATATAACTGAAACAACTTCCAGGCTTCAGCTGTGATTCGGTTCGATACTGGTTGGGAATAAGATGTTGTGTCCACAAGCCTCGTACTGCTTTCTGTAGCGGTAGTTTTGTGTGCTTTGATTTACACTGTCTTTCCAGTGGTGTCGCCTAGGTTACACTTTGGCAATTGACTCACGGGGAAGTTGCTGTAGTTGTGCGATATTTAGCCAACTACTTGTGTAATCGCCTCCCCAAAAACAGAGAAAAGTATGCAGGTGATGCCTTCTTACTCGTACTCTTCCACAGTAATACCACAGTTGTACAACGGTTTTCGTGATACACACTCATCATAAATATCCTTTGAGTCCCCATCCGTTGTCCAACAGTGGTAAAAACCGCGGTGTAAACAGGCCCTAGGTCCATCCGACTCCTTATCTCACCCGCTCTCCCTGTTTCCCTCTTGTCCCTTTGTTCCTCCAGTTCATTTCTCTTCCAGGCCTCCTCTCTTTCCTTCCTCTGTCTCATTCCCACCGTTTCCTGCAGGCCACACGGTGCTGGCTAGAGGCAAACACACAGTGCTCACATGAGCTCTGTGCAGAGCGGGGGGAGGGGGTCAGTACTCCTACCTAAGCATAGTGTGGAATGGTTCAGTCCAGCTGTCTGTTGCCGTTGCGCTGCACAGGCACTTCTCTGTGAAGTTGTTTGGAAACTAGGCTACCAAGAGTGGCGTTAACGCTGAGTCATGCTGCGTTTTGTAAGCTCAGATCTAAAGCGCTTCTTATTGTAATTTCTACTCGGCTTCAGTCACAGTTCGATCCAAATCATGAATGTAAAAGGACTGATTTTGTGCTTCAGTTGCACTTCTCCACTCAGATGGGAAATCTTTGCAGTCTGTTGATAAATCAGTTTCCCGCGTTTACGAACGGGCATTCGACCAGCGGACTGCGCTCTGACTGATGTACTTTGGTGTAGTTTTTCTCCTGTAGCAAGATATCAACTTGGAGGAAAACATTTAAAAAATGTAGCTGGCTACATTCTACGATTTAACATAAGCATTTGGGTGACCATGCATCGTTTTTGCAATAACAAATACCTTGCTTTTTCATTGTAAGCTAATTGACCTATGTGTGGCCGTTAGACAAATAGTGTTGCATTTCTGTTGTCATCTGATGAAAACAAAGGTATTTTCTGCCGAATGTGTTGCATTCGTTTTTTGTGTGAATGAAAACTACAGTTGCACGTCCCTGATCACTCTAAGGGAAAGGGGGTACCGAGTCAGTTGCACGTCCCTGATCACTCTAAGGCACATATGTCAGAGTCAAGGCCCGCGGGCCACATCCGGCCCGCAAGAAGGTTTTTTACGGCCCCTGGGATGATCTTGATTTATTATTAGAACCGGCCCGCAGCAAGCCGGCAGCCCGCAGATCTTTTACACGCACCAATACTACATTTCCCACAATGCAAAGGTGACGCACCGAGCAGTAGGCTGCTTCATTTCAATATTTATTGGCACAGCAGTCGTCAGCATCACAGTAAAATTAACTTTCAGATACCCATCAAAAATGGCAAAACGGAAGGTGGATACTGAGAACCGGGGGTTTCAAACAAGGTGGGAGTCGGAGTATATGTTCACGAAGGTAGCTGGAAAACCTGTGTGTCTTCTGTGTGGAGAAAGTGTGGCGGTACTGAAAGAGTATAATCTGAGACGACATTATGAAACGAAACACGCGGACAAAAACAAGAATATGGACATGGAACAAAGGCTACAAAAGGCAGAGGAATTAAAACGAGGCCTCAAATCTCGACAGGCTCTGTTCAAAAAAGCCAAATCACAAGGCCAGGCTGCTGTCAAGGCCAGTTTTATTTTGGCAGAAGAGATCGCTAAATCAGCCCGGCCATTTACGGAGGGGGATTTCATCAAAAACTGCATGATTAAAGTTTGTGACGAAGTTTGCCCAGAAAAAAGGCAACTCTTTTTAAATGTGAGTCTGAGCAGAAACACCATTGCCGAGAGAGTAGACCAGTTGTCCATCAATCTAAAAGAGCAGCTTGTGAAAAAGGGAAAAGATTTTATTGCATATTCCTTGGCTGTGGATGAGAGCACCGACATTTCTGACATTGCCCAGTTGTCAATTTTCATCCGCGGAGTGGACTCCAACCTAAGCGTGACAGAGGAGTTTTTGGCTTTACGTCCTATGCATGGCACAACTACGGGGCATGATTTGTATGAAGAGGTGTCAAGATGTGTAAATGAGATGGAGCTGCCTTGGGAAAAACTCGTGGGTTTGACAACCGACGGAGCACCTGCGATGTGTGGACACAGGAGCGGACTGGTGGCGAAGATACGGGAAAAGATGCAAGAGGAAAACGCGACAGGTGAGCTGACAGCTTATCATTGTATCATACACCAGGAAGCGTTGTGCGGTAAAGCCTTGAAAATGGAGCATGTAATGAGCATCATCACGCGCACAGTTAACTTTATCAGAGCCAAAGGTTTGAATCACCGCCAGTTCAAGGCATTTCTGACGGAGTTAGAAACGGAGCATGGTGATTTGCCTTATCACACAGAGGTGCGATGGCTAAGCCAGGGAAAGGTGCTTCAAAGATGTTTCGAGCTTCGTGAGGAGATTTGTCTGTTCTTGGACAGCAAAGGGAAAGACACAACACAACTCCGAGACGAAATGTTTCTGTGTGAAATGGCTTTTCTGTGTGACATTACGAGTCATCTGAATGCAATAAACTTGCAGCTGCAGGGTCGGGATCGTGTCATCTCTGATATGTACAGTACAGTGAAGGCATTTAAAACCAAACTGACTCTGTGGGAGACGCAGATGCGGAAAGAAAATTTGAGCCACTTTCCCAGCTGCCAGACCATGAAAGAGAAGCTCTCTACCAGTGCGTTCCCGAGCACACAGTTGGCTGATAAAATAGGTATGCTTGCCGCTGACTTTCGACGCCGATTTGCTGACTTTGAAGCACAAAAAAGCAGGTTGGAACTGCTCGGTAACCCATTTGCTGTTGACGTGGAAAGCTCACCACCAAACCTCCAAATGGAGTTGATTGACCTCCAATGCAATGATGCACTGAGGGCAAAATATGCGGCAGTGGGTGCTGCGGAGTTCGCCCGTTTCCTCCCCGGCACAATGCCCCAGCTGCGCATCCAGGCTGCTCAAACGTTGTCTATGTTTGGCAGCACATACCTGTGTGAACAACTGTTTTCTTTGATGAACCTGAACAAAACATCACACAGAAGTCGACTTACTGCTGAACACCTCCACTCAATTCTGAGGATTTCTTCAGCTCAGAGCCTTACCCCGAACATTGATGAACTTGTGGAAAAGATGGGACACCACCAAGTATCACCCTCAACCTCAAACAAGTGAACATTACTGTGCAATCACATATTTAGAGTTTTTACTCAGTTCAAGTTTAAAAGTTAAAATTTAATATTTGTTTTCACTGCATGTTACTTCTCCTTAAACAAAGTGTTGTTTTTGATTAATAGATTTTTGCACTTTATTTTTTTGTATTTCAATCCAATTATATTTTAAAAATATTTCAGTTGAGTGGATGATAGAAAATTGCTATTATTGTTTTTTCTTTGAAGTAAATTTAGCCCACTTTTGCTAAAATAGAAAATATAGTCTACTGATGGTGCCTTGAATACCGGTTTCTTTCATTTAATGTTCATGTTATGGGGATATTTATATAAAGGAAATTTGTCTTTTGTGTCTGTTGAAAATTAAAGATTACTGACAGAGCCATAAGAAAATATTGCTTTATTTATCTGATCATATTGTAATATATTTGTTAGGTTTTCAGTAGGTTCAATTAGGTTCACTAGACTATATGCGTCATTTAAAAATTTTTCAATGAACATTCGAACAGTCCGGCCCTCGTCTTGTAGCTGATTTTTTTATTTGGCCCTCCGTCCATTTGACTTTGACACCCCTGCTCTAAGGGAAAGGGGGTACCGAGTCAGTTGCACGTCCCTGATCACTCTAAGGCAGGGGTGTCAAAGTCAAATGGACGGAGGGCCAAATAAAAAAATCAGCTACAAGACGAGGGCCGGACTGCTCGAATGTTCATTGAAAAATTTTTAAATGACGCATATAGTCTAGTGAACCTAATTGAACCTACTGAAAACCTAACAAATATATTACAATATGATCAGATAAATAAAGCAATATTTTCTTATGGCTCTGTCAGTCATCTTTAATTTTCAACAGACACAAAAGACAAATTTCCTTTATATAAATATCCCCATAACATGAACATTAAATGAAAGAAACCGGTATTCAAGGCACCATCAGTAGACTATATTTTCTATTTTAGCAAAAGTGGGCTAAATTTACTTCAAAGAAAAAACAATAATAGCAATTTTCTATCATCCACTCAACTGAAATATTTTTAAAATATAATTGGATTGAAATACAAAAAAATAAAGTGCAAAAATCTATTAATCAAAAACAACACTTTGTTTAAGGAGAAGTAACATGCAGTGAAAACAAATATTAAATTTTAACTTTTAAACTTGAACTGAGTAAAAACTCTAAATATGTGATTGCACAGTAATGTTCACTTGTTTGAGGTTGAGGGTGATACTTGGTGGTGTCCCATCTTTTCCACAAGTTAATCAATGTTCGGGGTAAGGCTCTGAGCTGAAGAAATCCTCAGAATTGAGTGGAGGTGTTCAGCAGTAAGTCGACTTCTGTGTGATGTTTTGTTCAGGTTCATCAAAGAAAACAGTTGTTCACACAGGTATGTGCTGCCAAACATAGACAACGTTTGAGCAGCCTGGATGCGCAGCTGGGGCATTGTGCCGGGGAGGAAACGGGCGAACTCCGCAGCACCCACTGCCGCATATTTTGCCCTCAGTGCATCATTGCATTGGAGGTCAATCAACTCCATTTGGAGGTTTGGTGGTGAGCTTTCCACGTCAACAGCAAATGGGTTACCGAGCAGTTCCAACCTGCTTTTTTGTGCTTCAAAGTCAGCAAATCGGCGTCGAAAGTCAGCGGCAAGCATACCTATTTTATCAGCCAACTGTGTGCTCGGGAACGCACTGGTAGAGAGCTTCTCTTTCATGGTCTGGCAGCTGGGAAAGTGGCTCAAATTTTCTTTCCGCATCTGCGTCTCCCACAGAGTCAGTTTGGTTTTAAATGCCTTCACTGTACTGTACATATCAGAGATGACACGATCCCGACCCTGCAGCTGCAAGTTTATTGCATTCAGATGACTCGTAATGTCACACAGAAAAGCCATTTCACACAGAAACATTTCGTCTCGGAGTTGTGTTGTGTCTTTCCCTTTGCTGTCCAAGAACAGACAAATCTCCTCACGAAGCTCGAAACATCTTTGAAGCACCTTTCCCTGGCTTAGCCATCGCACCTCTGTGTGATAAGGCAAATCACCATGCTCCGTTTCTAACTCCGTCAGAAATGCCTTGAACTGGCGGTGATTCAAACCTTTGGCTCTGATAAAGTTAACTGTGCGCGTGATGATGCTCATTACATGCTCCATTTTCAAGGCTTTACCGCACAACGCTTCCTGGTGTATGATACAATGATAAGCTGTCAGCTCACCTGTCGCGTTTTCCTCTTGCATCTTTTCCCGTATCTTCGCCACCAGTCCGCTCCTGTGTCCACACATCGCAGGTGCTCCGTCGGTTGTCAAACCCACGAGTTTTTCCCAAGGCAGCTCCATCTCATTTACACATCTTGACACCTCTTCATACAAATCATGCCCCGTAGTTGTGCCATGCATAGGACGTAAAGCCAAAAACTCCTCTGTCACGCTTAGGTTGGAGTCCACTCCGCGGATGAAAATTGACAACTGGGCAATGTCAGAAATGTCGGTGCTCTCATCCACAGCCAAGGAATATGCAATAAAATCTTTTCCCTTTTTCACAAGCTGCTCTTTTAGATTGATGGACAACTGGTCTACTCTCTCGGCAATGGTGTTTCTGCTCAGACTCACATTTAAAAAGAGTTGCCTTTTTTCTGGGCAAACTTCGTCACAAACTTTAATCATGCAGTTTTTGATGAAATCCCCCTCCGTAAATGGCCGGGCTGATTTAGCGATCTCTTCTGCCAAAATAAAACTGGCCTTGACAGCAGCCTGGCCTTGTGATTTGGCTTTTTTGAACAGAGCCTGTCGAGATTTGAGGCCTCGTTTTAATTCCTCTGCCTTTTGTAGCCTTTGTTCCATGTCCATATTCTTGTTTTTGTCCGCGTGTTTCGTTTCATAATGTCGTCTCAGATTATACTCTTTCAGTACCGCCACACTTTCTCCACACAGAAGACACACAGGTTTTCCAGCTACCTTCGTGAACATATACTCCGACTCCCACCTTGTTTGAAACCCCCGGTTCTCAGTATCCACCTTCCGTTTTGCCATTTTTGATGGGTATCTGAAAGTTAATTTTACTGTGATGCTGACGACTGCTGTGCCAATAAATATTGAAATGAAGCAGCCTACTGCTCGGTGCGTCACCTTTGCATTGTGGGAAATGTAGTATTGGTGCGTGTAAAAGATCTGCGGGCTGCCGGCTTGCTGCGGGCCGGTTCTAATAATAAATCAAGATCATCCCAGGGGCCGTAAAAAACCTTCTTGCGGGCCGGATGTGGCCCGCGGGCCTTGACTCTGACATATGTGCTCTAAGGGAAAGGGGGTACCGAGTCAGTTGCACGTCCCTGATCACTCTAAGGGAAAGGGGGTACCGAGTCAGTTGCACGTCCCTGATCACTCTAAGGGAAAGGGGGTACCGAGTCAGTTGCACGTCCCTGATCACTCTAAGGGAAAGGGGGTACCGAGTCAGTTGCACCACTGAATGCATTCCACCAAAATGTTTTCTGTATTTAACCCAACCCCTCAATCTGCCTTAATCGATTTACACGCCATCGGAGCTTGGGGAGAAGTTGTTGTTGGGGATTAACTGCCTTGCTTCAGGGCAGAGCCGTAGAGATTTCCACCTTGCCAGCCCAGGGATTCGAACCAGAAACCTTTTGGTTACTGGCCTAATGCTCTTAACCGCTAGGCTACCTGCGCAAACACTTGACTTTCAATATAAAACGCAGGTGTAATGGTTTAAAATTTAGATTTTTTTTAATGCTCTACGTTTTGAAAATGCTGATTTCTAAAAGCTAATGATATAGCGTTTTCATTCTTTATTCTCAATACTTATATCACATCTTCCTCTTCCATAATTCCTGACTGGTGAAGCACTTGTTTGATCTATCTATATGTGTGTGTTTGAGAGGGAGAGAAAACGAGAGGGAAGAGAGAAATGTAGTGCATCTGGATTCAGCAGGCCGGTGCAATCCCCGGGCCTGATTTAATAATGCATCCCAAAGAGTGTGTGCTGCGGATGCGGGAGCAGAGTCTGGAGGCAGGGGCAGGCTGGGGGAAGGGATGGTAGGGGAGGGATGATGTAATGTGTAATCGTATCCAGGCTGCTTTATGAAGAAGCCCTCTGCATTAGCACTGTGGCCTGGACTGCTGGCTCAATCATCAATAATTCACATGCTCCTTTTAGTGCATCTCACCTTCCCTCTCCCCTCCCAACGCTCTCCCCTCCACTGGTCACACCTCAGTGCTGCCTCCTGCCACTGCCCAGGCAACATGCTCCTCCAAGCATGCAGTCCAATCAACTCCTTATTAAGGGCTTACCTTACACTAGGGCATATTTATTTTATTTTTATTTAACCTTTATTTAACTAGGCAAGTCAGTTAAGACTTGTTCTGTGCAGTGATGTATCGCACTTCACCATCTGGCAGTCCGACTGATGAATCTGGGTTTGGCAGATGCCAGGAAAACGCTACCTGTCCTAATGCATAGTTTCCTGTAAAGTTTGGTGGAAGAGGAATAATGGTCTGGGGCTGTTTATCAGGGTTCGTGCCCCTGTGAATGAGAATTCGTAACGCTACAGCATACAATGACATTCTAGACGATTCTGTGCTCCCAACTTTGTGGCATCAGTTTGGGGAAGGCCCTTTCTTGTTTCAGCATGACAATGCCCCCGTTTGCAAAGCGAGGTCCATACATTAATGGTTTGTCGATCGGTGTGGAGGAACTTGACTGGCCTTCAGAGCACTGACCTCAACCCCATCAAACACCTTTGGGATTAATTGGAACGTTGACTGCGAGCCAGGCCTAATGGCCCAACATCAGTGCCCGACCAAACTAATGCTCTTGTTGCTGAATGGAAGCAAGTTCCCGCAGCAATTTTCCAACATCTAGTTGGAAGCCTTTCCAGAAGAGTGGAGGCTGTTATAGCAGCAAAGGGGGGACCAACTCCATATTGATGCCCATGATTTTGGAGTGCGATGTTCGACGATCAGGTGTCCATATACTTTTGGTCATTAAGTGTAGCTAGCTAGCAAACTTAGCTACCCACAGTAATACAAAAGTTAATGTCAGCATGTGAAGTAAGTAGCTATTTGGCTGTAAAATCTCCCAAAGAAACTGCACTATCAATTTAGAAGTCTGCAATCTCACTATGTTCAACCTGCAGATCGATGTTCCACGCAGAGTGGAGTCTGACATTCACAACGGCCATGCGATGGCACCATGCAATACATTCTGGACTGTCGAGGCAGACAAATGGGAGAAATGTGGTGGACTCGTTATTAGGTTACAAATTTCGCGCGGGAGGAATAATCGCAAAAAAATATGATCAATGGCTCATTCAAGAGAAGACAACCTCCTGCGTTATGACTTTGGCCAGTGTTGAAATCTGACACATGATCAACGTTTTCGCGATCCTAAAGTCCTATTCCTACAACTTCCAGTGTTACGAGCGGCTTTATTGCAATGCTTCATCATACCGGCCAATTTCCTGCCTTCTTGAATGGCAACAGCTCAGACACACAGGAAATGACCCAGGGAATCAATAAAACATAACTCAGAGATGCACAAAACAATATAGCATTCAAAATGGGTGAATGTTTCATTTTTTTAAGTAGCTCTCTGTAGGTCCATCCATCTGTAGTTTGCTCAAACACGGGTGCAATGCCCAATTCATTGACAACTGGGGCTTTAGCTTGCTTATACAGAGCAGGTACTACCTGTTGGCTGAAATAGGTGGGAGAGGAAGTTAGTAATGTGGATCGAGTACTTTCACGAGGTGCTGAATGAAACCCCTTATTCTCAACCACCGACAATGGGCGCATGTTTACGGCTATAAACCCCTATCGCTCTTGTAATTTCTTTGGCCCGGTCAGAATCAGCTGCAAAGGTCTGCTTGAATCCAGAGTGGGGAGACAATTGTCTTTGTGTTTCCGTCTCACTCTGCCGGTAGGAATATGGGGGGGATGGTGGTAGGAATATGGGGGGGGGGGGGGGGGTGGTGGTGGTAGGAATATGGGGATGGGGGAGGGTGGTAGGAATATGGGGATGGGGGAGGGTGGTAGGAATATGGGGATGGGGGATGGTGGTAGGAATATGGGGATGGGGGATGGTGGTAGGAATATGGGGATGGGTGATGGTGGTAGGAATATGGGGATGGGTGATGGTGGTAGGAATATGGGGATGGGTGATGGTGGTAGGAATATGGGGATGGGTGATGGTGGTAGGAATATGGGGATGGGGGTGGTGGTAGGAAAATGGGGATGGGGTGGTGGTAGGAATATGTGGATGGTGGTAGGAATATGTGGATGGTGGAAGGAATATGTGGATGGTGGTAGGAATATGGGGATGGGGGATGGTGGTAGGAATATGGGGATGGGGGATGGTGGTAGGAATATGGGGATGGGTGATGGTGGTAGGAATATGGGGATGGGTGATGGTGGTAGGAATATGGGGATGGGGGATGGTGGTAGGAATATGGGGATGGGTGATGGTGGTAGGAATATGGGGATGGGGGATGGTGGTAGGAAAATGGGGATGGGGGTGGTGGTAGGAAAATGGGGATGGGGTGGTGGTAGGAAAATGGGGATGGGGTGGTGGAAGGAATATGTGGATGGTGGAAGGAATATGTGGATGGTGGAAGGAATATGGGGATGGGGGATGGTGGTAGGAATATGGGGATGGGGGATGGTGGTAGGAATATGGGGATGGTGGTAGGAATATGGGGATGGTGGTGGTAGGAATATGGGGATGGGGGGGATGGTGGTAGGAATATGGGGATGGGGGGGATGGTGGTAGGAATATGGGGATGGGGGGATGGTGGTAGGAATATGGGGATGGGGGATGGTGGTAGGAATATGGGGATGGGTGATGGTGGAAGGAATATGGGGATGGGTGATGGTGGAAGGAATATGGGGATGGGGGATGGTGGTAGGAAAATGGGGATGGGGTGGTGGTAGGAAAATGGGGATGGGGTGGTGGTAGGAATATGTGGATGGTGGAAGGAATATGTGGATGGTGGAAGGAATATGGGGATGGGGGATGGTGGAAGGAATATGGGGATGGGGGATGGTGGTAGGAATATGGGGATGGGGGATGGTGGTAGGAATATGGGGATGGTGGTAGGAATATGGGGATGGGGGGGATGGTGGTAGGAATATGGGGATGGGGGGGATGGTGGTAGGAATATGGGGATGGGGTGTGGTGGTAGGAATATGGGGATGGGGTGTGGTGGTAGGAATATGGGGATGGGGTGTGGTGGTAGGGGAATGGGGGGTGGTGGTAGGGGGATGGGGGATGGTGGTAGGAATATGGGGGGATGGTGGTAGGAATAGGGGGATGGTGGTAGGAATACAGGGGATGGTGGCAGGAATACGGGTGTGATTTCGGTATAAATGTGTCCACATGTTTGAGGTGTTGACAGCTACATAGGCTATCCTCGTTGAGCGGTGCCGATATTATATTAGTGTTTTATCCACAACTCTGTCCATCGCCCTTGTCTGAGGAGACAAACTGTTCCCAAACTGGAGATTTGAAATGATGGAGAATCCTCCTGGCTTATCGACCTCCACTACTCGCCATCGTACAGAAGTAGTTCCTGACTGCGCCTGACCAAAAGACGCCTAGGCTCTGGTTTGTTTTTAACGGAATAGCCTGAAATGTTAAATCCCCTAATAGGGCTAGGCACTACACTACCACCGTCATTTAATAAAGTCCTGGTTCCACCGCTGCCTGTTGCAACAGAGGTTATCTAGGAGAAAAGGGGCAGAGGAGAGGGTTTCAGAGGAGACCGTGTCAGAGGTTGTTTGTTTAAAAGAGGGCTGTGATTGAAAGCAGACATCCTGGGTCTCAGGCCTGGGCCTCCATGTGCTTGTCCTCAATTCTCACCATTCTGACTGGGATGTGAGGGGATGAGGAGACAAGCTGTCTGGTCTCCAATTTACCACCCAAAGAAGATGAAGAAGATGATTGTGGTGTTGGTGGGTTGGAACCAGCAGGTACACGTTTGAAGCTGTCAGTGACAGAGACCTAGCATTTGACTGGGTCTGATCCAGACACTCCTACCTTGATGTTGTATTGAAATACAGGAGCATTCATGTTGCTCCTCTGTTTCTTGGGTGGTCAAAGCCAGGTGTCTTTGGTTTCACAGGGATTAAGGTAGGCTCCGTCCTACTTGTGCACTGTTGTGTTAGTTTTACAGCTGTGAGTAAGTGTGTGCGTGCGTCTACGAAGTGAGTTGGTTTTGGTTTTGGTGCTGGCCGTGCTCTCTGGCTGAGGCTGTGTGATCAGACCCACCAGCTTTAGTGGTGAGTGGTGACACAGCAGAAACCAGACACACAGGAGAGGAAAGCTGAATCTCCTCAGAACAGTCTCCTCTCCTCCCCTCCCCTCTTAATGCAGTAAGACGAGCTGGAGAATCTTGACCCAGAACAACACTGTTAACTGGCCGGTCTTCACTCTGCACAATGCTTGGCCAGTGCCCCCAACTGACATTGGGGGAACTATTGAAGCCACGGCACAGCCATCTTGGTACTCCTCCACCATTGTAAAAAATAAAATAATTTGCAAGCTGCATAAATGCATTAATGTCTACATTTGTTTTTGATACGTTTATTCTATTAGACACCCATATGCATACTTTTAAATTATATTTTTGGGGAGTACTGATGTTAGTGTCCCCACTACTACTACTACAAAAAAAAAATACTTAGATGCATGCAATTTTGTCTTTGATACATTTAATTGAAATGCTGTAGAAATACATTGATTCTTATGGAGGACTGCTCCTACTGGGGAGTGCCAATATGGCCGACTGGTGGCGTCAAAGCATCTCCATGGCCAATACATAGAATCAGCAATCCAGGGTTTATACACGTCATTGAGAACAACCCATGTGTTTGGTTTGTGTCTGTTAAATGCTCTGTTTGTAGGCCCATCAGTATTGGAGTGTGTATCACTGCAGCTCCTGCTGGGTTTGTTAGGCCTCCCCTCCTGGCTGATCAATGCCCTGTTTCTGTTGCTTCCTCCTCCACCTCTACTCTTTTTTTTCTTAAATTTTTTTTTTAGCTCTGTTGGGAAATGCTGAACAATTAGGAAATGCTGAACAATCTGCTTGGGCAGTACGGGGATGAGCACACGAACTAGCCTGTTTGTCTTTTGCTGAGCAATTCCTCCCTCAGCATAGGGTGTTTTCTCTGAGCTAACCCGCTACCACTCTTAAAGGGATACTTTGGGATTTTGGCCATGAGGCCCTTTATCTACTTCCCAAGAGTCAGATAAACTTGTGGATACCTTTTTTTATGTCTCTGCGAGCACTTTGAAGGAAGTTGCCAGCTAGCGCATTTTGCTGATTTGCGTGAGCGCAATGACTGGAAGTCTATGGGCATCTTTTAGCATGCCAGTAGATGGTAATGACTGGACGTCTGTGTTTCTGCTAGCATGCTAGTCGATACCCTTAGACTTCCTGTCATTGCGCTAATGCTAGTTAGTGTTGGTACACGAAGTCACGTCTAATTTCCTTCATACTGGACACAGACATAAAAAGTGGTATCCATGACGTAATCTGACTCTGGGGAAGTGGATGCAGTGCCTTACTTAACATGTGGAAATATTTGTATGGTCATAAGATTCAACAACTGAGACACAAACTGAACAAGTTCCACAGACATGTGACTAACATAAATGGAATAATGTGCCCCTGAACAAAGGGGGGGGGGGGGGGGGGTAAAAATCAAAAGTAACAGTCAGTATCTGGTGTGGCCATTAAGTACTGCAGTGCATCTCCTCCTCATGGACTGTACCAGATTTGCCAGTTCTTGCTGTGAGATGATACCCCACTCTTCCACCAAGGCACCTATAACTTCCCGGACATTTCTAGGGGGAATAGCCCTAGCCCTCACCCTCCGATCCAACAGGTCCCAGACGTGCTCAATGGGATTGAGATCGAGGATGTTGGCTGGCCATGGCATAACACTGACATTCATGTCTTGCAGGAAATCACGCACAGAACGAGCAGTATGGCTGGTGGCATTGTCATGCTGGAGAGTCATGTCAGGATGAGCCTGCAGGAAGGGTACCACATGAGGGAGGAGGATGTCTTCTCTGCAACGCACAGCATTGAGATTGCCGGCAATGACAACAAGCTCATTCTGATGATGCTGTGACACACCGCCCCAGACCATGACGGACCCTCCACCTCCAAATCGATCCCTCTCCAGAGTACAGGCCTCGGTGTAACGCTCTTTCCTTCGACGATAAACGTGATTCCGACCATCACCCCTGGTGAGACTAAACCGTGAACCGTCAATGAAGAGCACTTTTTGCCAGTCCTGTCTGTTCCAGCGATGGGGGGTTTGTGCCCATAGGCAATGTTATTGCCGGTGATGTCTGGTGAGGACCTGCCTTGCAACAGGCCTACAAGCCCTCAGTCCAACCTCTCTCAGCCTATTGCGGACAGTCTGAGCACTGATGGAGGGATTGTGCGTTCCTGGTGTAACTCGGGCAGTTGTTGCCTTCCTGTAGCGCGCGTGCGCTATCGTGCATACATTTATTTTGTCCCCTCACACCAATCTCTATCACGACACGTAGGTTAAAATATCAAAACAAACTCTGAACCAATTACATTAATTTTGGGACAGGTCGAAAAGCATTAAACCTTTATGGCAATTTAGCTAGCTTGCACTTGTTTGCTAATTTGTGCTATTTAGTTAGCTTACTGTTGCTAGCTAATTTGGCCTGGGATATAAAGATTGTTGTTATTTTACCTGAAATGCACAAGGTCCTCTTCTCCGACAATTAATCCACACATAAACTGCGAGAGCAGTGTGGGTGCAATAATTGAATAATATAGATTTCTACATTTATTTTGCAACGCGAGCAGTGTAGTCAGCCTGTGTCATGATTTATTTGTGTTCTCATTTTGGAAGCATTATGTTGTCATGCAGTGTTTTGTATGAAATTTGCCAGGCCAGTTCCCATGGGAAGTTCTGTGGCGATGTCCCGGAGTCTCATGTTCACCTGGCCTTTCAATGTACTAGAACTAAAATCAAGGAATGCAAAGCAGAGGGAACATGTCATGTTTAAACACAACCCTTCTCCTCTACACAGCCCTCAGACTTCGCTCTGACCTAATTGCTGAAATCCACTAGCAACCAACCAGAAAGCATAGGCTACTTTTCCTGTTTCAGAAATGTCAGAATCTTCTCCACTGAGTGTTGTATTGTTGATGGCTTAAAATCACATGGGAGCAGAATAGCTTGTTACTTAGTTTGTGCTGGTCTGATGTACTGTAACTTACTGCCAATTTTGTCAGCTAGATCTCCAAGAATCAGTGTGAAACAATGGTCATTAGCTGTGTGTTTTACTTATGCACTCTGGTAAAGTGAGTGACTGGCTGGCCTATTATAGGACAGTTTTTCTGTGTTTGTCTCCCCGCTCTCCTGATGAGATGTGGGCTGTGTAGGGCAGGGGCTGTACGGCACGGTACAGTGAGTTGGGGTTTGCTCTGATCTAAGCTGACTTTGAGCTGAGACGCTGGCCTACCCGAGAGAGCTCTGGCCCACTCTCTGCCTCTGCTCTCACCTTATCTGGTCGACACTAACAGACTTATTTGCTTTTAAATTCATTACATTCTGCCCTAATTCGTTTAGCAGGCTGGAGTGCAGAGTTTAGGCCTGTGTGAAGTGGAAAAAGTGTGCAGACATATCTTGCACTTTCCTTGATTGTCTCATACATTAGAAACACTAAGAATTGGTGCTATTATACCTTTTGGCGGAGGAGGCAGAGGTTTGTTATTGAAGGGAGCACAAGGCAGCGGTTTCATTCCGGAGGGAGAACCATGCCTACTGTAGGTAGTAGCCCTTACAATGCCTCCAGCTAACACACATGTAACTCCCGGGGTTCGCGTTAACTTAGAATTCTGCATTTTTCACTCTGAAAAAAATTCAACACTTAACTATTTTGTTGCGTTTTATAAACGCAGATCTGAAATGCTTATTGTAATTTCTGCTCGGCTTCAGTCACATTTAGCTCCAAATCATGATGTAAATGGACTAATTTAGTGTGCTTCAGTTGCACTTCACGCTGATAAATATTTACTCTTGTCTTGATAAATCTTATTCCTGCATTCACGAACGGGCATTCTGTCAACACTCTTGACTGAAGTACTTTTCTCTGGTGTAGTTTTTCTCCTGTAGCAAATGAAAATGCACGATTAACATAAGGAAATATAGGTGGTAACATTCTATGATTAGAAGGAGAAATCTGATGGCCATGCATCATTTTAGCAAAAAAAAAACCTTGCTTATTTCTAAGCTAATTTCTTTTTGTGGCTGCTAGCCAAATAGTGTTGCACTTCTGTTGTCATCTGATTTCTGCTGATTGTGTTGCATGAATTTATTTTGTGTGAATAAAAACCATTGATCAAGGACATGAAACTATCTATTGAAGCAAATGAACACGGTTGACTTTCAATATAAAATGCAGGTGAAGTTGTTTCAAATGCAGATTTTGCTGGTCTGCATTTTGCTAGCGCATATTTCTAAAAGCTAATGCAAACCCTGACTCCAGGAAACCACCCATTGTGTGTTCTTGTCTAATAGGAATCACATCCTTCTCTGATACATTTAGTTTCTTACTGCCTAGATGGAACTGTTAACACCTAAACCCAACGGTTTGTTGTCAACAAATGCAAATCATTGGGTAGGAGGCCGTCCACAGGTATGTTCTTGTTTGTAGCCAGGCCAAAAGGCTACGACAAGCTTCACTCCGTTGATTTAGGCGTGTGTTCGTGGGCGGAATGGGATATTTGGAGTATCGGATGCCTTTTTGGTTAATGTGATATCCTCGCCACTCACAAGGGGGGCAATAGCAATGTTTATTGTTTTGTATTTTCATTTTGTGAAACCAATGAAGAGTCACCTTTCCTTGTATGTAGTATTAGCAAGTTGGCAGCCTAGCTAATCAAATTGTATTGGTCACATACACGTTTAGCAGATGTTATTGCGGGTGTAGCGAAATTCTTGTGTTTCTAGCTCCAACAGTGCAGTAATATCTAACAATACATACATCTAAAAGTAAAAGAATAGGATTAAGAAATATTTAAATATTAGGATGAGCAATGTCGGAGTGGCATAGACTGAAATACATTAGAGATGAGTAAAACAAAATATGTAAACATTATTAAAGTGACTAGTATTCCATTATTAAAGTGGCCAGTGATTTCAAGTCTATGAATATAGAGCAGCACCCTCGAAGGTGCAGGATTACGTAACCGGGTGGAAGCTGGCTAGTGATGGCTATTTAACAGTCTGGTGGCCTTGAGATAGCTGTTTTTCAGTCTCTCTGTCCCAGCTTTGATGCACCTGTACTGACCTCGCCTTCTGGATGATAGCGGGGTGAACAGGCAGTGGCTTGGGTGCTTGTTATCCTTGATGAACTTTTTGGCCTTCCTGTGACATCAGGAGCTGTATATGTCCTGGAGGGCAGGTAGGTTGCCCCTGGTGATGCGTTGGGCAGACTGCACCACCCTCTGGAGAGCCCTGCGGTTGCGGGCAGTGCAGTTGCCGGACCAGACGGTGATACAGCCCGACAGGAGGCTCTCAATTGTGCATATGTTTAAGCCTCCTGAGGTTGAAGAGGTGCTTTTGCACCTGCTTCACCACACTGTCTCTGTGGGTGGACCATTTCAGATCGTCAGTGATGTGTATGCCGAGGAATTCGAAGCTTTCCACCTTCTCCACTGTGGTCCCGTCGTTGTGGATATGGGGGTGCTCCCTCTGCTGTTTCCTAAAGTCCACGATCAGCTTCTTTGTTTTGTTGATTTTGAGTGAGAGGTTATTTTCCTGGCACCACGCTTCCAGGCACCATGCTGTCTCGTCATTGTTGGTAATCAGGCCTACTACCCTTGTCTGCAAACTTAATGATATAGTTGGAGTGTGTGTGGCTATGCAGTCATGGGTGAACACAAAGTACAGGAAGGGGCTGAGTACACACCCTTGTGGGTCCCCTGTGTTGAGATTCAATGAAGTGGTGTCGTTTCCTACCTTCACCATCTGTGGGCGGCCCGACAGGAAGTCCAGGACCCAATTGCACAGGGTGAGGTTCAGACCCAGGGGACAGATTAATGATGAGCTTGGATAGTAATATGATGTTGAATGCTGCGCTATAGTCAAAGAACAGCATTCTTTTGTAGGTCTACCTCTTGTCCAGATGGGATAGGGTGGTGTGCAGTGTGATGGTGATTGCATTGTCTGTGAATCTATTGGGGCGGTAAGCAAATGTAAGAGGGTGTCAGGTAAGGTAGAGGTGATATGATCCTTAACCGAACCTCTCAAAGAACTTAATGATGACTTAAGTGAGTGCTACTGGGCAATAGTCATTTAGTTCAGTTACCTTTGCTTTCTTGGGTACAGGAACAATGGTGGACAGCTTGGAGCAAGTGGGGACAGCAGACTGGAATAGGGAGGAATATGTCCGCTGGTCTGCGCATGCTCTGAGGACGCAGCTATGGATGCCGTCTGGACCGGCAGCCTTGCGAGGGTTAAAATGTTTAACTGTCTAACTCATGTTGGCCACAGAGGAGAGCCTCAGTCCTTGGTAGCGGGCACTGTATTATCCTCAGTGCGCAAAGGTGTTTAGTTTGTCTGGAAGCAAGACGTCGGTGTCCGTGACGTGACTGATTTTCCTTTTGTAGTCCGTGTTTGTCTGTAGTCCTTGCCATACGTCTCGTATCTGAGCTGTTGAATTGGGACTCCACTTTGGGTATGACATTTTTGGCGAAAATTGGAGAGGAAAAGTGTCCGATCCTTAAGTGTTAACCTGCCTAGGACTGGGGTTCTGCTAGCCGCAACAGCCAGTGAAAGTGCAGGGCGCCAAATTCAAAACATTAAAATTCCTCAAGCATACAAATATTTTACACCATTTTAAAGATAAAAATCTTGTTAGTCTAGCCACAGTGTCTGATTTCAAAAGGGATGTACAGCGAAAGCACCACAAACAATTGTTAGGTCACCACCAAGCCACAGAAAAACACAGTAATTTTTTC
Source organism: Oncorhynchus clarkii lewisi (assembly GCF_045791955.1). NCBI lineage: Eukaryota > Metazoa > Chordata > Actinopteri > Salmoniformes > Salmonidae > Oncorhynchus > Oncorhynchus clarkii. The sequence continues at coordinate 61,633,330 of NC_092152.1, forward strand.
CAGCCAAAGAGAGGAGTCACAAAAAGCAGAAATAGAGAAAATGAATCACTAACCTTTGATCTTCATCAGATGACACTCATAAGACTTCATGTTACACAACACATGTATGTTTTGTTTGATAAAGTTCATATTTATATAAAAAAAATCTGAGTTTACATTGGCGCTTTACGTTCAGAAGTTCTAAAACATGCGGTGATATTGCAGAGAGCCACATCAATTTACAGAAATACTCATAATAAACATTGATAAAGATACAACTATTATACATGAAACTTTAGATAAACTTCTCCTTAATGCAACCGCTGTGTCAGATTTCAAAAAAAACTTTACCGAGAAAGCAAACCATGCAATAATCTGAGTACAGCCTTTAGACAACAAAGCAGCCAAAAATATACTTGCCATATTGGGTAGTCAACATTACTCAGAAATACAATGCCTTGCGAAAGTATTCGGCCCCCTTGAACTTTGCGACCGTTTGCCACATTTCAGGCTTCAAACATAAAGATATAAAACTGTATTTTTTTGTGAAGAATCAACAAGAAGTGGGACACAATCATGAAATGGAACGACATTTATTGGATATTTCAAACTTTTTTAACAAATCAAAAACTGAAAAATTGGGCGTGCAAAATTATTCAGCCCCTTTACTTTCAGTGCAGCAAACTCTCTCCAGAAGTTCAGTGAGGATCTCTGAATGATCCAATGTTGACCTAAATGACTAATGATGATAAATACAATCCACCTGTGTGTAATCAAGTCTCCGTATAAATGCACCTGCACTGTGATAGTCTCAGAGGTCCGTTAAAAGCGCAGAGAGCATCATGAAGAACAAGGAACACACCAGGCAAGTCCGAGATACTGTTGTTAAGAAGTTTAAAGCCGGATTTGGATACAAAAATATTTCCCAAGCTTTAAACATCCCAAGGAGCACTGTGCAAGCGATAATATTGAAATGGAAGGAGTATCAGACCACTGCAAATCTACCAAGACCTGGCCGTCCCTCTAAACTTTCAGCTCATACAAGGAGAAGACTGATCAGAGATGCAGCCAAGAGGCCCATGATCACTCTGGATGAACTGCAGAGATCTACAGCTGAGGTGGGAGACTCTGTCCATAGGACAACAATCAGTTGTATATTGCACAAATCTGGCCTTTATGGAAGAGTGGCAAGAAGAAAGCCATTTCTTAAAGATATCCATAAAAAGTGTCGTTTAAAGTTTGCCACAAGCCACCTGGGGGAGACACCAAACATGTGGAAGAAGGTGCTCTGGTCAGATGAAACCAAAATTGAACTTTTTGGCAACAATGCAAAACGTTATGTTTGGTGTAAAAGCAACACAGCTGAACACACCATCCCCACTGTCAAACATGGTGGTGGCAGCATCATGGTTTGGGCCTGCTTTTCTTCTGCAGGGACAGGGAAGATAAAATTAAAATTGATGGGAAGATGGATGGAGCCAAATACAGGACCATTCTGGAAGAAAACCTGATGGAGTCTGCAAAAGACCTGAGACTGGGACGGAGATTTGTCTTCCAACAAGACAATGATCCAAAACATAAAGCAAAATCTACAATGGAATGGTTCAAAAATAAACATATCCAGGTGTTAGAATGGCCAAGTCAAAGTCCAGACCTGAATCCAATCGAGAATCTGTGGAAAGAACTGAAAACTGCTGTTCACAAATGCTCTCCATCCAACCTCACTGAGCTCGAGCTGTTTTGCAAGGAGGAATGGGAAAAAATGTCAGTCTCTCGATGTGCAAAACTGATAGAGACATACCCCAAGCGACTTACAGCTGTAATCGCTGCAGGCTGAATAATTTTGCACGCCCATTTTTTTCAGTTTTTAAAAAAAGTTAGAAATATCCAATAAATGTCGTTCCACTTCATGATTGTGTCCCACTTGTTGATTCTTCACAAAAAAATACAGTTTTATATCTTTGTTTGAAGCCTGAAATGTGGCAAAAGGTCGCAAAGTTCAAGGGGGCCGAATACTTTCGCAAGGCACTGTAGCATTTTGAATATTCACTTACATTTGATGATCTTCATCAGATTGCACTCCCAAGAATCCCAGTTCCACCATAAATGTTTGATTTTTTTGATAATGTCCATCCGTTATGTCCAAATATCTTCTTTTGTTAGGGCGTTTGGTAAACAAATCCAAAAGCGCGTTCAGATCGCGCAGAACGTCGGACGAAAAGTTAAAGTTCCGTTACAGCCCGTAGAAACATGCCAACCTAAGTATGGAATCAATCATTAGGATGTTTTTAACATAAAACTTCATTAATGTTCCAACCGGAAAATTCCTTTGTCTGTACAAATGAAGTGGAACGGAGCTACCTTTCACGTGAGCGCGCCAGACCGAGGCTGTGGCACTCTGCCAGACCACTCACTCAAAGAGCTCTTATGAGCCCCTCCTTTAGAGTAGAATCCTCAAAACAGGTTATAAATACTGTTGACATCTAGTGGAATCCTTGGGAAGTGAAACATAACTAATTCCCCGCTGTTGGCTGAGTTGAAACACTACAAACCTCAGATTTCCCACTTCCTGGTTGGATTTTTTCTCAGGTTTTTGTCTGCCATATGAGTTCTGTTATACTCACAGACATCATTCAAACTGTTTTAGAAACTTCAGTGGTTTCTATCCAAATGTACTACTTATATGCATTTTCTAGCTTTTACGGCGGAGTAGCAGGCAGCTTAACTTGGGCACGTTTTTCATCCAAGCTACCCAATACTGCCCCCTACCCCAAAGAAGTTAAACACTGCCCCTGATATGCTGCTTGTGTATTCATTCCCATATCAGCAAAAAAAAACATGTCATGTTTTCTCACAGAGCAATAAACCACCTGGCCAGCTAGTTGGCTCCAGCAGGTTCTACCATTTCACAATACATTGTAATCAGTTATTACAGGCTAAGTTATTACTTCTAAGCAGAATACTTTTTTGGGTGTATTCTTGTTGTTTGGTTTACTGGTTGAACAGTTGCTGATGTAACCGATGTGAAATGGCTAGTTAATTGGCGGGGTGTGCGCTAATAGCGTTTCAATCGGTGACGTCACTCGCTCCGAGACCTTGAAGTAGTTGTTCCCCTTGCTCTGCAAGGGCCACAGCTTTTGTGGTGCGATGGGTAACGATGCTTTGAGGGTGGCTGTTGTCGATGTGTGCAGAGGGTTCCTGGTTCGAGCCCAGGTAGGGGCGAGCAACACTCAATCTTGCATCTGCGTAGAGCTTGTAGTAATCTTAAGTGTTTTGGCTGTAAACTCAAGCTCATAGACATAGTGGATGTGTTCTGCTCTTAAAGTTGGCATCTTAGTGACAAAATTACATTTTTAAAATGGGGCCATTATGCCAAGTTGAGATTGAGCCTCCATGCAACTTTCCCCAATCTTTTTTTTAACCTGTTGGCTGCTGCGGCCCGGCAGATGAAATTTAAATCCGCTTTAATCCCCTCTTCATATTTGTCTGGGACTGTTTATAAAGGCAGCCCTATTTAAGTTACACAAAGGGTGGAAAGAAGGTGTGTAATTGCTTTGTTTTTATTTGTTTCCATTTCTGTTTTCCTGGAAGTCTTCACTGTGAACAAGTGATTGGTTCCAGTGTGGGAAGGCAATTCTTCTCCTGTTCGCCACACATGGCCCCCAGTATCTGCATATGAATATGGCCTTCTGCTCAGACTGAGTGGAGCCCCAGCCCTCTCCCAATGCCCCCCCACTCACAGCACAGGGGCCCCCGCTCCCCACATGCTGTTATGCAATCGTGTGTGTGTGTGATGACACTGAAGAGGGAAGACCTGGAATGATGTGTGTCAGGGGAACACTAAACAGGAGTCTTGTGGTGGGGGATGGAAGGCTGGCTGGATGCAGACGCCTGTCACAGGCTTTTAGAAATGAAGCAGAGGCCTTGAAGAACAGCTCGATTCCCTGGCCTACTTTTCGGAGCCGTTAGCGTGCGCACATGTGTGTCCTTTTGTGTTCCCCTTTCTGTGTCTTCTTTTACGTCAGTGTGAGCGTGCCTCTTGATCAAAGGAGCATACTGAGGATTTTGATGAGTCACTCAACCACACTCTCAAAAAAACATCCCGTCATTACGTCCTTATTTGGGCTGAGATGTATTTGACTACCTTTCAGTGTTGGTCAAGTCCATTTAGGAGCAACGCTGTACTGGAACATAAGAGACACATGCAAAGGGAGAGAGTCAGGAAACCACTAGGGAGGTTGGGGAAAATGGGAGCTATGTGGATGGAACATGAGTGGCCGGGTATGCAGTCTGCACATTTTCATGCGTGTATCATCTTTCCCTTCTCCCCAGTTTCAATGCACCCCTTGTCCTGTGAGCGCCCAGGCTGTCGTGGATCCCGTGCCCCTGCTGTTCAACTGGTAAGACCCGGGGCCGCCCTCCTCGGCTGTGTTTTCCACCCAGCCCAAACAAAAAACAATTACCACTGACACTAGCTAACGCATCCAATCTGTTGCCCACATGTCTATCCGTCTCAGCCCAGGCCAGCCTACCTGATGTTCCCTCCCTTCCTTCCCACGCCCCCTATCTTTCCCTGGCCTGGCTTATCTGATAGAGCTGTATTATATCAGCAGCTCTTTCTCTCTACTCCACATGTCTGCTGGCCCAGTCACATGCTGCAGGCTGCCAGGCTGCCTGACAAGACCAGCGGAGACCTAATCTCTGTGCTATCAAGAGGTGTCAGTATCACGAGCAGTGGTGTATCATTACAGCCTTACCAGGCCTTGTCTCTGGCTGGATAATTAGGACTCTGGGCCAGTGTGGTGCAACTCCTGGTACGCCAAAACCCTCAAAGACACGTTTCTCATTTTTCTCTCCACTCTGTCATTCCCTCCCTCTCTTCGCTGATTGGCTGATTGCCTTCCTGCTCGTGGAGATAAAATGTTTGCAGCTTGTCAAATATTTCCATGAGAGTGAGTGTGGTGTTAGTAGTGGGCCATCAACAGGAAATGCCAGGCTGAAAGAGGGAAGGAGAGAGGGAGAGCTTATAGCTTCAGGAGAGGCCTGCCTGTCTCTTGCCTCTCTTTCTGCTGTGTAAAGCTTTCAGACATACAAGAGCGGGGCTGGATGTTTGAGACATGGGTAGAGAGAGAGAGCTGATGTAGCTCCCTGGGTTAGGTCGGGACTATGTGGGGCTCAGGCTGATGAGAAGTGCCTGTGTTGCGGTAGAGCTGCCAAGTTTTAGGGGAAAGCTTTAATTGTCTAAATTGCATACATCTGGTTGGAGTTGGTGTCTGGAAGTGTCTTGCAGCTTTGATGACAGACAGAATGGTGATGCCCTGTGAAAAAGGGGGAGAACTATCCCCTCAGGCCTGCGCCTCTGTATAGGACTGCAGAGCTGGAACACACACAGACACACACACACAGACACACACACACACACACAGGCACACACACACACACACAGACACACACAGACACACACAGACACACAGACACACAGACACACAGACACACACACACAGACACACACACACAGACACACACACACAGACACACACACACACAGACACACACACACACAGACACACACACACACAGACACACACACACACAGACACACACACAGACACACACACACACACAGGGAAAGGGTGTTGTGGCTCTGGTATTCATGTCTTTTCCCTCCATTGATGCAATGTGATGAGTCAGGCTGGTGTTTTGACTCACTTTATATTTGATGTCATGGGGTTAAAAGCTTGGCCAACACAGGCCATAGGAAATCAACCTTTATTTTCCACAAGTGTGGACTTTACCGTGAAATGCTTACTTACAAGCCCTTAACCAACAGTGCAGTTCAAGATTACATATTTTTTTACCAAGTAGACTAAAATAAAAAGTAATAATAAAAAGCTACAGAATCCATGTGAAGGATGAAGTTGTGTGCTTGCAACAGTAGAAAAGCCGACAATGTCATGTGGACAACTCATTTACATTTAATTACTCTGCCATTTTTATAGTTGTCCCCCCCCGTCCTTGACTTTTCCTAAATAAGTCTGTATAACAACACACTGTTAGAATCTTAATATCACAAACAGTATTTTGTGTTGTATGCAGTTATCAGAGGACATGTCACACCAGACATTCACCACCAGTCATTCACAGCCATCCAGCCAGCCTGCGCAGATGGCAAATAAAAACGATACCTAAACTATATTAAAACTCATTTCACACATATTAATCGAGTTAGCCTAACGACAAGATTAAATTGGCAATAGTCTGATAGGTGACAGGACTATGAATTGTGAAATTGTATGAAGAGAGAGGTGCAGATTGAAATGTCTAAAAGACACGTCATTGGCTGGAAGGGGGTGTCCCTCGAGGCCTTTCTAGTGTTAAGTGTGTCACATGGTTTCTGCTGGACAGGTCATTCATTTGTATTCTTGACATGGAAAAGAGGAGAGAGGAATAAGTTGAGATGAGATCCACAATGCACTAGTTTGAGCCAAATTGTCTGTCGCCCCCATTTTTTACCCTCATCAACCCCCTCCCTGAGTCTGAGGGGTCATGGCCTCCCCACTCCCCCAATGAGGCTCCAGAACAGAGTGGCCATTGTGACAGAGAAGCCTGTCCAGCCATTGAGCTGAAACCCAATAGGGGCCAAACACTGCGGCTGCTCCCTGCCTGGGCTAAATCAGGCCAGGGCTCAATAGCCAGAGCTCTTTGTCCTGCCTGGGGCCAGGAGCAGGCGAAAGGCTCAAATACAGACACTATGGGAAGGGGGAACACAAGCCACAGCTATACAAGTGTTTTTCCACCACAGTCAACCGAGGCACACATTGAAGGAAAGCACATTTCTTGGCCCAGAGTGCAAGAGAACAATTCATTTGATGTATGGTTGTCAAAGGAAAACATTGGTCTGGATTTGTGAAGTCATTGTTGACGCTCACCCCTCACATGTGGTGAATGTGGACAGACTGCCATGTTCAGCTGACCAGCTCCGCCGGGGGGGTCTTGTGACTCAGATCTTTTGTTTTACACAGAGGGCTCTGCTCATAGCTGGAGTGAGTGTGTCCCAAACACCCTGATATCCTGAAGCCGCCCACACAGCCCTGGTTCACTGGCTTGAGCACACTAGAGCCATTTTAGCCCAGCCAGCCACCCCTATAGGGAACCATACAGCATACCATGCAGCAGAGCTGTGCCCTGTCGGCATTGCACTGACATAAACAGAAGAACATTACGCCTTCTTACTGAATGCAAATAGCTCCTGTGAGAAATGGTCTGGTATCACCGTGTCAGCCTTCCCCCTCCTTCTACCTCTGTAATACTAGGGCCAGATAGTCTCTCACTGGGTACAGATGTATGCTATTCCACATGGTACATTCTGCAGGAGCCACAATAATGGAGGAGGCCTGGGTTAAAGTGGTGAACGGGTTGGCTTTATGTTAACACTTGCGTTAAAGGCCTGTATTAAAATCAGTGGGGAAGTCTGCTCGGAGCCTCTTAAAAGCACTCAGACCCAATACTGGCTGCTGGAAGCGAGGATGATTCATTACTTTTCCCAATTTACTGATATTTACTCCAGGAGCGTTGTGCCAGCCGGCCCCAAGGCCTGCTCTGCAGTCATTGTGGGGGAGGGAGCACCAGGGCAAATGGTGCTAGTCTGGTTCAGTGCTGCCCCAGGAAATGGCACGGCCAAGCTGCTCTCCGAGATGTCCATGGTTCTGTACAAGCTCAGAATGTGAGTCTGTTGCCATTGTCTCCACTGCAGGCTAAAACCCTGTTGTGTGCTGTGCAGCTCTCTTTGCTAGCTAGGTATCTCTCCAAGCTTAGCTGTTTTTCTGAGAAGGAAGAGGTGATGTTTGACTGGAAGATAGCAGGGCTTCCTTTCCTTTCCCCACCACCTCCCAATTCCATCTGCTCCCTTGAACAAGGCCTGTGTGTGTGTGTGTGCCGCTCCAGCGCTGCTAATGGAGAGGGCTTCCCAGAATGCATTGTAGCGTGAGGCTGTGCTCTGAATTCAGTGGCTGCTGCTCTCACATCGTCTAGTAGTCCGCGATGAGGGGGAAGGAAGACTGTTTCATTCCATCTTTCCTTCAGCCTTGTGAAATCATGTGAGCTTATAGCTATTAGCCTATTTCTCAATCACTCTATCCTTTTTCTCCCTCATTTTTCTCTCTCCTCTCTCTTGCTCTCTCCCTCTCCTCTCCTCTCCTCTCTCTCTGCCTGTGCATCCACATATTTATTATTTAAACGGGATACGCCCTCTCTCTTAATCAAGTGTTTTACTCGTTCTTCTCCCCTTACACATGTGTGGAGTTTGTTTACTGCCCAGTAACACACACAACATGGGCAGCCAGTCACAGCTCAGTGACGCTTCAGCTTGCCTAGGCTTCACTGAGGAGGGAAGAATATCCCTTTCATACCAAGACATTTTTCCACCAACTTTACCATACCGCCAACTATTTTCGCGTTTTCTTTATATCTGAAAGGTATTTCCGGTATCAAAGCCGAAACCTTTATTTCCACCAAACGACCGCGTAATCATATTTCTGTCAGAGAAAATATGCATTCACGAGCTTCCTGTCACTCCGGTTACCATGACAACAATCACAACAGGGTCCAAGTTTAATGTCTCTCGCGCCTTCCTGGCAAAAGCAATGGCGATATGAAAGGCAAATGGTGACAAGAATGTGGTGAACATTTGGCTTTTTGAAAGGGGACCATATAAACATTGCCCAATTCTTTTTTCAGGCAATGTACCGCAAGTCCTATGTGAATTGGGTATAACAGACCTGCATTAGAATCCACTGCAGGTAGCAGAGAGAATCACTCCATACTAATCCATTCACGTCCCCTCTGACTAGCCCATGTAGCCTAGTCATTGGAAACGGCCATATTTGTTGACCGGTGTCATTGGTTCAGTGGAAGGGTTCTTGGATAGCACTAGTCCAAACCACTAATTGGTGCGGGTCTACTTGTCTAATGAGAGTATTGATTGTTCCATTGTGTGGCTCAGGTCTGGCCGGCTGTGGACACAGTGTGTCTGTCTGAGGGAGGGGGCTGCCCTGGATATGTGGGGCTCAGGTCTGGCTGGCTGTGGACACAGTGTGTCTGTCTGAGGGAAGGGGCTGCCCTGGATATGTGGGGCTCAGTGGTGGCCAATGGTGATTTCATTTAGTAGCAATGAGAATACATGTATGGGAGGACAACATTGCAGAGAGGATAGAAAGGGGAAACCAGGGAGTGACTGAACGACAGAGCTGGAGGTGGAATGTATTCAGAAGGAAAGAGCATATTTAGTGGAGCCAGCCTGCTCCAGGTCATCTGTTGTGGCTGTAATTGCTTGTGTGCTTGGTGGGGAACATGTTCCAAAGTTATACAGCGATCCCCAGGGGGGCGTGGGCGCTGGGAAATAACTTCTGAGCTCGTTAGAGTGTGACGTTCACCTTGGCCAAGCTTTCAGTGTTTTCCAGCCCATTGGTTCCCTTAGTCTAGCCACACACACACACACACACACACACGATGTATCCCTGGCTGTACCCTATTTAGCCAGCCACCTCCCAGTGGGCAGTTGGGGGTGCATAGCAGCACCCCAGGCCCCGCCCCAGCTCTCAGACTGCCATGCTGTGCTGTTAGAGGCCTTTCATCTGGCTTATAGATATATAATTCATCTGGGATCTGAGGGAGCGGCTCCTCTCATGCCACTGCTACTGCTGAACCAGGACAAATTAGAATTCTGTTTGGTCCCCCGGAACGCTCCCAATCAACTTCCCCATAGAGCAAGAGAGGACGTGTGTGTGTGTGTGTGTGTGTGTCAGGCCAGGATTCCTGTGAATCTGCTCCCCAGCCAGAGAGGCTCCATGTGGAATGAGGTGGTATAATGGAAGTGTTTTCTCTGCTGTTCTTTCTGCCTGGTGCGCTGAGGGTTTTTTCCACTGTGAGGGATCGGGTTTCCACTCCTCATGGTTGTTTATGCTGTTGTCTCAGGCAGCCCTGCCAACTGTCCCCTGTCAGCCTGCCTGTGGTCTGGGCTCTGGGGCCTCGGCCTGTCTTGGCGCCTGAGCCTGCTCTTAGAAGCCCCAGAAACAAACACAGACACACACACAGACACACACACAGACACACACACAGACACACACACAGACACACACACAGACACACACACACAGACACACACACACAGACACACACACACAGACACACACACAGACACACACACAGACACACACACAGACACACACACAGACACACACACAGACACACACACAGACACACACACAGACACACACACAGACACACAGACACAGACAGACAGACACAGACACAGACACACAGACACAGACAGACAGACACACCCACACAGACAGACACACCCACACAGACAGAGACACACACACAGACAGACACACACACACAGACAGAGAGACACACACACACAGACAGAGAGACACACACACACAGACAGACACACACACACAGACAGAGAGACACACACACACACACACACACAGACAGAGACACACACACAGACACACACACACACACACACACACAGACAGAGAGACACACACACACACACACACAGACAGAGAGACACACACACACACACACACAGACAGAGAGACACACACACACACACAGACAGAGACACACACACACACACACACACAGACAGAGACACACACACACACAGACAGAGACACACACACACACACAGACAGAGACACACACACACACAGACAGAGACACACACACACACAGACAGAGACACACACACACACAGACAGAGACACACACACACACAGACAGAGACACACACACACACAGACAGAGACACACACACACAGACACACACACACAGACACACACACACAGACACACACACACAGACAGACACACACAGACAGACAGACACAGACAGACAGACACAGACAGACAGACACAGACAGACAGACACAGACAGACAGACACAGACAGACAGACACAGACAGACACAGACAGACAGACAGACACAGACAGACAGACAGACACAGACAGACACAGAGACACACACACACAGACAGAGACACACAGACAGAGACACACACACACACACAGACAGACACACACACACACACACAGACAGAGACACACACACACACACACACACACACAGACAGAGACACACACACACACACACAGACAGAGACACACACACACACACAGACAGAGACACACACACACACACACACAGACAGAGACACACACACACACAGACAGAGACACACACACACACAGACAGAGACACACACACACACACAGACAGAGACACACACACACAGACACACACACACAGACAGACAGACACAGACAGACAGACACAGACAGACAGACACAGACAGACAGACACAGACAGACACAGACAGACACAGACAGACACAGACAGACAGACAGACACAGACAGACACAGACAGACACAGAGACACACACACACAGACAGAGACACACAGACAGAGACACACACACACACACAGACAGACACACACACACACACACAGACAGAGACACACACACACACACACACACAGACAGAGACACACACACACACACACAGACAGAGACACACACACACACACACACACACAGACAGAGACACACACACACACACACACAGACAGAGACACACACACACACACAGACAGAGACACACACACACACACAGACAGAGACACACACACACACACACACACAGACAGAGACACACACACACACACACACACACACACAGACAGAGACACACACACACACACACACACAGAGACACACACACACACACACACACACACACAGACAGAGACACACACACACACACACACACACACAGACAGAGACACACACACACACAGACAGAGACACACACTAAGATCTAGGCTACTGACCGACGAGGAGCTAACCTAGCAGTGGCAGACATTTACAACACTAGTATGGCTGAGAGGCCTGAGAAACCTCTCCAGCCATGCTCTCTCTGGTAAACCTCCACGCTTCCCATCCCATCAGTAATCTACTGAGTGTCTTTCACACATAACTGCGTAATCCTGTTACGTCGGGGAAAGGTTTTGACAGCTTTTTCATCCTGGCATGACAAGATGGGTGCAGGCAGAGCTTGATGGCGGATTGTTTTGATGATGTTTTCGTACTCATTTTGGTAAAGGTCACATCGCATCTCCCTGTGTTCCTCCCCCGTGCTTTGTTCATTATCCTGCTCCGCTCCACGGTTATTTTTACCTCCTCCCATAATCCTTAATTAATGGAGCCCTAGTCACAGCGCCTCACATTTATCTCTTACACACACACACACACACTAATTCACACACACTGATTATATACACATACACACTGGTAGGCAGTGACGTTCCTGCTGAATGTTATGTGAGAAACCATGCTAGCTATTTCTTCTTTCTCTCTCCTTTCATTTGATTAATCTGTAGCACAGTAAATGGGAAACAACTGAGCAGAATTTTCATGAGTTTGGATACTTGGGTCCTTTCAGTGCACAGAAACCATGTTGCTACTACACTGGTGTCCTTAACTTCTTAGGGCTGCAATCCCGTTAACGGGATCAATATGACAACAGCCAGTGAAAGTGCAGGGCGCCAAATTCAAAACAGAAATCTCATAATTAAAATTCCTTAAACATACATGTATCTTATACCGTTTAAGGTAATCTTGTTGTTAATCCCACCACAGTGTCCGATTTCAAATAGGCTTTACAGCGAAAGCACCACAAATGATTTAGGTCACCACCAACTCACAGAAAAACACCAGCCAAAGAGAGCAGTCACAAAAAACACAAATAGAGATCAAATGAATCACTAACCTTTGATGATCTTCATCAGATGACACTCATAGGACTTCATGTTACATGTATGTTTTGTTTGATAAAGTTCATATTTATATCAAAAAAGCGGAGTTTACATTGGCGCTTTACGTTCAGTAGTTCTAAAACATCCGGTGATATTGCAGAGAGCCACATCATTTTACAGAAATACTCATTATAAATGTCGATGAAAATACAATTGTTAGACATGGAAATATAGATATAGATATCCTTAATGCAACCGCTGTGTCATATTTCAAAAAAACTTTACGGAAAAAGCAAACCATGCAATAATCTGAGAACGGCCCTAAGAAAATAAATAAAAATATCCGCCATGTTGGAGAAATCAGAAATAACATTATAAATATTCCCTTACCTTTGGTGATCTTCATCAGAATGCACTCCCAGGAATCCCAGTTCCACATTAAATGTTTGATTTAGTTAGACATAAATATTGAACATTATCTAAGTAGCTACTTTTGTTAGGGCGATTAGTACACAAATCCAAATGCTCGTGCAGGTCCAGCCGAACATCGGACGAAAACTTCAAAAAGTTATTACAGGTCGTAGAAACACTTCAAACTAAGTATAGAATCAATATTTAGGATGTTTTTATCATAAATCTTCAATAACGCTCCAACTGGAAAATTCCATTGTCTGTAGAAAAGCCATGGAACGTAGGTCGCTATCATGTGAAATGCGCATGACCAGGACCTGCCTCTCTGCCAGACCACTGACTCAAACAGCTCCCATCCGGCTCCACATCACAGTAGAAGCCTCATTCAAGTTTCTAAAGACGGTTGACATCTAGTGGAAGCCTTAGGAAGTGCAACATAACCAATATCCCACTGTGTATTCAATAGGGGCTGGGTTGAAAATCGACCAACCTCAGATTTCCCACTTCCTGTTTGGATTTCTTCTCAGGTTTTTGCCTGCCATATGAGTTATGTTATACTCGCAGACATCATTCAAACAGTTTTAGAAACTTCAGAGTGGTTTCTATCCAATACTAATAATAATATGCATATATTGGCAACTGGGACTGAGGAGCAGGCCGTTTACTCTGGGCACCTCTGGGCACCTTTCATCCAAGCTACTCAATACTGCCCCTGCAGCCATAAGAATTTAACGCTAGCATTTTGATTCGAGATGGTAATATAATTTCAAAGGCGGAAATGTGTCAGTCTCCCATAGCGTGTGTTCATTTCAGTTCAGGAGTAGGGAATTGAAAGATGCACCTCATGTCCAGTGTGAGGTCGTAAGTGGTGTGTTTGATGGGTTCGTTCTGCCGTCCCCCCGCTTTTCTTTGGCTGCAGTCTCATCCTGACAAGATTTGGCTTGGAGAACAACACACAGCTCCCTCCACAGATGTGGATGTGTCACGCACTAACAGGTTGTTTATTTATCCTAGCTTTGTGAATGTGGGTGTGTTTTTGTGTTGCCAACGTGAGTTTAGTTGTTTTGTCCCTGGCGCCGGTCACAGCGCATTGTAAAGGGCAGTGTTTCAGCTGAGCAATTTATAAACAGAACAGTGCTTGGTTTCTGACTGCTCTACGTTCTGCAACCTGGCCTAAACATTCAATGACGTGCTGCTCTTTGCCCCCCATAGGCGCATGTTTGATCTACGTACACACACGTAAGCCTACATTGTTCACGTATGTGTGTATGCTCTCCTCCTCCACTGAGGCACGGCAGGTCTTCAGGCCCTCCCCCTCTCAGGGCTGTGAGTTTCAGGCTTCAGCTCATTAGTTGTGGAGTGCGTCGGTGGGGGAGTGTTGAGTGAGGTGGGTGGAAGGGGTTGAGTGAGGTGCGGAGGCTTGTTACTGTGTGTATTAGCCTACATGCGTGTGAAGGAGCTTGTGAGAAGCTGCTCAAAGCTAATCCCATCGTGGCCCTCCCAGATCGGCCGTTGAGTTCTGAGGAACTACTGCGGTTACCCCCAGCTGCCTTCTACATTCAGAGGAAGTAGAGCGAGATGGCCCAGTCTTGTTTCTCATCGTTGGGATCCCCTGATGTTAATTTCTAGATCTTTGAGGTGCAGGTTTGGTGCAAATGCACTTGGGTGGGATGATGGCCCCAAGTGAGTTACTGTAATGACACTTAACAGGTCCCATGGACGTAAGTAAATACTACAGCAGTGCCGTTGTAGCAGTGAGCTAGGCTTTGTTTTGCTGGGATCCTCGTTAAGTATGGCTTTATCTAGCTCGCTGCCATGGCAATAGCACCGGCCTCCTCGCTGCTGATAGGCCCAACGTTAATGCACTTCTGATTTGATGGACTCCCTGTTACACGCTCCATTGATCTATATGAATATGCATTATGAAATGGCCTTTTTTATATGGCCAATGCGTGTGCAGTGCTAGGTGGAAATCCAATAACCATTCAGAGCACCCTACTAGTGATGCCATAGCTATCGTAGAGAAAAGCAGATTTACTATTCATTATGGAGATGGCCTGCTGGGCTGCAGGTTTGAAGCTAGCTGGGTGCTTTGTGTGCATGGTTTTAAGTTGTGTGTGTATGCATAATGCTTGGGCAGAGTAGTCGACTGGCCCATTTTCCGAATTTGTTTGTTTGTTTGGGATTCGGCGTGCACGTCCCCCCCCCCCCCCCCCCCCCCGAATTCATGATTTAAAGCTCCAGCCTAGCCTCAATGTTTTATGTTAGTGTACGTTAGAGGGTGAAATCTACCCGGCTTATGTAGAGACAGTGTGACTTTTAGAGTAACGTCTGTTGCCCTCCCTCGCCATACTGTAGTTGTTCCTTAAATCCGTCTCTCTCCACCCAATCCCTGTTCTACTACCCTAGTTCCCCTCCTTCGGATCAGGGGCATCCCCTCATCACTGGCAGTCCTTAATTAGCTGAAGTGCCTCTAAATCTGTTCACTTTATTTAAAAGGAATCAATCGAGGTAAATAAGGGTGTGCAATTGCCACCAATCCCAGTACCCTGTGTGTCGATAACAGGATGGTTGACATTTCAGTGTGCAGTATAGCTGCTAACCGTACCATGCCTGCTCCTAGATACAAGCTACTCAATAATAATTAGCCAGCTATCTCTTCATTGAATCAAAACAAACTAGGTAGCTTCTTGGCTAGCATTGGTTGCTCGGGAAAACTACACAGTCTCCTTACTGCTCTCCATTGATGTTTTCAGCATGACGACTGCGACACCTCGAGCATCTCTCGAGCCCCGGACGTGTCTCTGTGGATGTCTGTGTATACATGGTGTTTAATGTGGAATATCCCCATCTCTGTTAGACTAGGGTGGAGATACTGCACAGGGAAAATAGTCTTACTCTTTCAGAAGGTGAAGGGCAGAAATGGATCCTCATCGCTGGCTAGGCTTAGTATGCAGAGGCATACATTACCATGATTACTCCAGTGCTGTTGGCTTTCTCTCCATCCCTCACCCCCTCTCACACGCTCTCTCTTTCTGTCAGCTCGTTCGGTACATGTGCCCTGTCCCCGCGTTGCTAGGCAACAAGCCCAGTGTGTATTATTATTATTGTGGCTATGTCAGGCGCTCTGCCTTTCTCTCATTTCTGTTTGTCCAGGAGATGGTAGGATCAGATGCTGAGCTTTGGATGGGAGAAGAGAAAGGAGGATGAGGGAAGGAAGGATGCGTGGAGGGGGAGGAGCACTAAGATGAGTGAGTCAGCAACAAAGAGATGAAGCCTTATGATATGAGGGTAGAAAATATACAGGTTTTTTTCCCCAGTCTCTCTAGCTTTCCCTGATGCATGGCAGAATATATGGCACAACCTCACTTCACTGAGGTCACTGGCCGAGAAAGACGAGATGATTTACCAGAGAGACTCATTCAAGCAGCAGCACAGAGCTGTATTGGCCAGAGTGCTCTCTCCACAGTGGAGAGAGAGAGGTGTAGGGGAACGCCGTCGTGCTCCGAGTATCAGATGAAGTTATTGGATTCCAGCCTCTCCAGCCCCCTGCTCTCAGACCAGAGACTGCTGGGTGGACAGTTGGCACTGTCCAGTCTGGATGGAATTCTTGTCCTGTCTGTCTGGCCTATGGTCTCTCAGGTGAGAGAGATGAGACAGAGCCCCCTCCATCTCATCTCCACCCCCCAGGCCACTCCGTTCATCTTAATGCATCCCTACTCGGCTTGTTTGTCTTTCCCCCTCCCTACAAAGGCCTCTAATGAAATGAATTTGTGCGGGTCAGGGGCTGCACCGCCAATCTGGGTCCTGGTTGCCCGGGTACTGGAGTGGGCCAGACTGGCTCTATTTGCACACTAAACAGGGCTAGCTGCTGCGCCCTTCTCCTATATGAAATGTAAATAGACTGCACAGCCGCCGGGATGGTACACACAGCAGTAAGGGCCTCACTGCTCCTGCTCTCCCCTCATTAGGTAGCTCTCAATAACTCCTGTGATCTAGGAAACCATGATTATGACAGCGATGAATGACGGACAGTGTAGGCTGGTGATTGATCATACACTATAACCATAACAGACATTACAGCACTAGAAATTGAATGCTGGGAGACTGTGCAGTTGTTTCCGTATCTAGCAGAGAGGCATGGAGAGAATAATATGGCAAGTCTCCCAAAATACACTCGAATGACTATGTGCAGCTGCTGGGTCTGTGGCAGTTTAGCTTTATACATTTTTAGAATGAGAGCATCTGCTGTCGTGGAAAATGCAGTGGTGTGGACCTGATGACAGGCCCGAGTTAGGAGCGGGGGGGGCTACCGATCTGCTTTTCATCTTCTCAGTAGCAGCAGGGGCTTTCAGAATACCCCTCATTGGCGCTGCATGTGTGTGCGTGCGTGTGTGTGTGGAAGAACAACGACATCCCGCAGTGAGGTGAAGCGTTGGCCTCTGTCTGACCGCAGAGGGAGTGGCTCGATGGAGGGAGACATGAAGTGGAGAGAGAGAAGAGATATGACGCAGAGGGGGTATGACGCAGAGTCCTGGCTGTAACATCTCCACCTCCTCTCCACCTCCTCTCCACCTCCTCTCCACCTCCTCTCCACCTCTTCTCCTCCTCCTCTCCACCTCCTCTCCTCCTCCTCTCCACCACCTCTCCACCTCCTCGGGCTGAAACAGAGATTGCTTATTTCTACCACCTTTCCCATTTCTCTGATGCCTACAATAGTTTTTAGTTTTTTAGTTTTTTCTTACTCAGTCACATGGTATCGCGTGCCAGAAGGAGTGACGTCATCCAAACCGTATCAAAGCATTTATTTCACTCTATTTCCATCCTGTGTGCGCGTGTTGTCTCTGTGTTTGTTTGTGTGTGCGCCTCACTGAGCTATTATCCAGTCTGGCAGACCCACAGACTTCCCCCCTCCTCCCTGTCTTCTCCTTGGGGTTCTCTGCCCCTGTCCCTACAGGGTTTGCCACACTCAGAATGCTGATGTGGTCCTCCTCCAAATCACTGGTGGCTTGATGTTTGGGTACCAGGACGCTCCGCTGAATCTTTTTGTCTCATTAATAGTTCCTCACGGCGTGACGTTTCGCTGCGGGCACGTGGGTCGTACTGGGGTACGGATGTAAAAAATCCCTCAATCTGCCATTGGTGCCAATTTTTAAATTAACCCCAAGGTTGCCTTGTTAAATCTTGTTAATTCTCTTAAATGAAATACCATGACTGTTTTATCATTAGCTGGGAATGTTTGTGTATTTTCGTGTGCAGGGTGTGCTGTTAGCATGATAACACTCATTAAGACAAACTGGTAGAATAGCTAGCCATCGCTAGCATTCACTTGTTGAAGTAACTTTTCAGTGAAATGGAGTTGACTGGAAACTACGACATGAATATACACTGAACAAAAATATAAACGCAACATGTCAAGTGTCCCCATGTTTCATGAGCTGCAATAAAAGATCCCAGAAATTGCACATAGGCACGAAAAGCGTATTTCTCTCAAATGTTGTGCACAAATGTGTTTACATCCCTGTTAGTGTACATTTCTCCTTTGCCAAGATAATCCATCCACCTGACAGGTGTGGCATATCATGTAGCTGATTAAACTGCATGATCATTACACAGGTGCACCTTGTGTTGGGGACAGTAAGGCCACTCTAAAATGGGCAGTTTTGTCACACAACCCAATGCCACAGATGTGTCAAGTGTTGAGGGAGCGTGCAATTGGCATGCTGACTGCAGTAATGTCCACCAGAGCTTTTGCAAGAGAAGTTCATTTCCCTACCATAAGCTGCCTCCAACGTAATTTTAGAGAATTTGGCAATAGCAGACCACGTGTATGGCGTTGTGTGGGTGAGCGGTTTTCTGATGTCAACGTTGTGAACAGAGTGCCCCATGTTCATGGTGCGGTTGTGATATGGGCACGTGTAAGCTATGGACAACAAACACAGTTGCATTTTATCGATGGCAATTTGAATGCGCAGAGATACCGTGATGAGATCCTGAGGCCCATTTTCATGCCATTCATCTGCCGCCATCACCTCATGTTTCAGCATGTTAATACTCTGCCCCATGTCGCAAGGATCTGTCCACAATTCCTGGAAGCTGAAAATGTCCCAGTTCTTCCATGGCCTGCATACTCACCAGACATGTCACCCATTGAGCAGGTTTGGGATGCTCTGCATCGACGTGTATGACATCGTGTTCCAGTTCCCACCAATATCCAGTAACTTCGCATAGCCATAAAGAGGAGTGGGACAACATTCCACATGCCTGATCAACTCTATGCGACAGAGATGTGCTGCATGAGGTAAATGGTGGTCACACCAGATACTGACTAGTTTTCTGATCCACGCTCATATTTATTTTTAAGGTATCTGTAACCAACCGATGTATTCCCAGTTATGTGAAATCCATAGATTAGGGCCTAATTTATTTATTTTTGATTGACTGATTTCCTTATGAACAGTAACTCAGTAAAATCTTTGAAATAGTTGCATGTTGTGTTTTATATTTTGTTCAGTGTGTGGTATGTATGTGTATCTATATCTCTATATATCTCATTCACAACATTTGGATGGGAGCTATTATCCAGTTATATAAGAGGCTTGGCTGAACTGCTTTCAATTAGAAAATATTGCTTCCTCAGCCCGCTTCTGTGATTTTCATTGAAACTTTACTTTGCTGTGTGGACCTATAGTCCCTGCAGCTCATGGCGGAGGAGTAGATATGTTCTCTCTCATTCTCTGTGTGTATATCCGTGCTAGCTGGTCATGTGATACTGTTAAACGTATAGAGAGGCTCAGCCCACGCAGTGGAAAAAGTGAACTCAACCCCACCGCTGCACACAAGCTCCCAGAGGACTGTCTGTTTACTAAGGCTTGCTATAATTTTAGGGGCTTGTTTGTTTTATCATCCCAATGGAATTACGGTAGTTGTGTATCCCGACTGTTTCATGTTCATAAGCAGCGTGTCCAGTAAATATGTTTGTAAACCAGATGCAGATGCTTACGAGTGGAGACTGGAGATTATTAGCGGTGTGTGTTCTCCTCATGGGTCCTACCATGTCAGTGGACAGTGAGGGGGACAGAGGCCTTCACAATAGGACCCTGTGGATCCTATTGGAAGATACCTGGGAACAACACACAGTGCTGTCTCAGAATGACATTAGGTTTTTGTGCAGCAACATAATCATCTGTTAGTATCATGGCTATGTAATTAACATGGAATATTTTGACCGTAGTATTCCAGACCAGGGTTCTCCCCAAGGTTTTTTTTAACAAGGTGGTACGGATTATTGAGGTGAGGCCAGGAGGGGTGCTGTGTCCCTGTTTTGACTCAGAGATTTTTTACATCCTTTAACACTTGAAACACCATTTCCTGCAATCTAGAGCCTAAAATTATAACAAATAAAATAGCAAACACAGTGCACTATATACTATTTTCCACAGCAGTTTTCCTAGAATTATACTAGTAATTTCATTTTTTAATGGTCAACAGAACTGGGACCATGAGGGCCAGGCCAGAGTAATTCAGTGTGTCAGAAGGCCTGGACTGTTGTGATGTTAGGGGTAGGGCTGGGATGATGGCTTAAATGTTTTTTAATTTTTAATTTTGTTTTCTCAAAATAAGCTTTGTTGTACAATTTAAAGGTAAATACACTGCATTTCAAACAGTCGGTAATAATCTAATGAATTCAGGGCTTTGTCAAATTATACCTCGGCTAAATATAAGCCTTCAACCATAAGACCCACTAATTATTTTATCACAATAGTATAACCTGCTTTTTGCTATAATCACTGATCTGGCTTTCAAGTCTGTCTATTAAAATTCCCCCTTTTATGTTATTACATTTTTTTTTACCAGACCAATGCATAATGCACAACTTCTGGTAGCAGGCATGATAGAAAATGAACACAATCTCTCAAGCACATGCTCACCCGCTCGTATATAGACAGCTAATCTTTATATTTAAAAATCTAGCCAACGTGGCTCTATTTGCTTGCTAATACTGTAGAACGGTACATCCTCCTGCCTGTCTGAAACTGTTTGAACAACAGCCTGTTCACGTTGTTTAAAACGTTGAAATCAAGTGGCCTACCTGCATAAGAAGATTATTTCTCAGAATGACTTCCCAATTCCTTATATAATTTTTTTATTTTTTATTATTCTCATTGCACATTTATCAAACACAGACTAGACAGCTATCACAAGTCTATGGTCAAAATGCTGCTGGCGGCACCGCGTGACAAACTAAGCATTCATGTTAGTAGGGTCTGCTCTGTTCTTAATTTTGGGAGTCCAGATGTAAAAAGGGTATTGTTACAAATGTTAAGTTCTCCTCTATTACAGTAAAATAATGTCTTCATGTGTTTTGGTGTCCAAATCACAAAATAGCCAATTAAATTGATTTGAAGACCAAAAAAAAACACTATTCTGTTTTAAGAAAAAAACGTAAGTATGTGCAAATGTACATAATTTGCCTACATGTCAATGTGTAGGTGACACTGATGCTGACATGAGGGAGGCACCAGAAAATGTAGCCAGACTTTTAATTACATATAAACAGTGGGGCAAAAAAGTATTTAGTCAGCCACCAATTGTGCAAGTTCTCCCACTTAAAAAGATGAGAGGCCTGTAATTTTCATCAAAGGTACACTTCAACTATGACAGACAAAATGAGAAAAAGAAATCCAGAAAATCACATTGTAGGATTTTTTATGAATTTATTTGCAAATTATTGTGGAAAATAAGTATTTGGTCACCTACAAACAAGCAAGATTTCTGGCTCTCACATATCTGTAACTTCTTCTTTAACCTGTTGCGACGACCAAACCCGGATCCGGGATTCTATTTATAGACCTAAGCTCATTACCATAACGCAACCTTAACTATTCATGAAAATCGCAAATGAAATGAAATAAATATGCTATCTCTCAAGCTTAGCCTTTTGTTAACAACACTGTCATCTCAGATTTTCAAAATATGCTTTTCAACCATAGGAAAACAATCATTTGTGTAACAGTAGCTAGCTAGCGTAGCATTTAGCGTTAGCATTAGCGTTAGCATTTAGCAGGCAACTATCACAAAAACAAGTAAAGCCTTCAAATAAAATAACTTACCTTTGAAGAACTTCTGATGTTTTCAATGAGGAGACTCTCAGTTAGATAGCAGATGCTCAGTTTTTCCAAAAAGATTCTTTGTATATTAGAAATAGCTCCGTTTTGTACATCACATTTGGCTACCAAAAAATAAAAAAATAAAAAAAAAAAAAAATTCAGCCCTCAAAACGCGAACTTTTTTCCAAATTAACTCCATAATATCGACTGAAACATGGCAAACGTGGTTTAGAATCAATCCTCAAGGTGTTTTTCCACATATCTCTTCGATGATATATCCTTCGTGGAAGCCTGGTTTCTCCTTGCTCTCAAATGGAAAAATAATTGCACCTGGCTTTGCACTCCAATTTCGACGCAGGGACACCTGGCGGACACTTGGAAAATGTAGTCTCTTATGGTCAATCTTCCAATGATATGCCTACAAATACGTCACAATGCTGCAAACACCTTGGGGAAATGACAGAAAGTGTAGGCTCATTCCTTGCGCAATCACAGCCATATAAGGAGACAATGGAAAACAGAGCTTCAGAGATTCTGCTCATTTCCTGGTTGACGTATCATCTTGGTTTCGCCTGTAGAATGAGTTCTTGGGCACTTACAGACAATATCTTTGCAGATTCTGAAACTTCAGAGTGTTTTCTTTCCAAAATGATCAATAATATGCATAGTCGAGCATCTTTTCGTGACAAAATATTGAGCTTAAAACGGGAACGTTTTTTTATCCAAAAATGAAATAGCGCCCCTAGAGATCCAAGAGGTTAAGAGGCTCCTCTGTCCTCCACTCGTTACCTGTATTAATGGCACCTGTTGTAACTTGTTATCAGTATAAAATACACCTGTCCACAACCTCAAACAGTCACACTCCAAACTCCACTATGGCCAAGACCAAAGAGCTGTCAAAGGACACCAGAAACAACATTGTAGACCTGCACCAGGCTGGGAAGACTGAATCGGCAATTTTGCAGGGCTCTGGCAGTGCTCCTCCTGCTCCTCCTTGCACAAAGGCGGAGGTAGCGGTCCTGCTGCTGGGATGTTGCCCTCCTACGGCCTCCATGTCTCCTGATGTACTGGCCTGTCTCCTGGTAGCGCCTCCATGCTCTGGACACTATGCTGACAGACACAGCAAACCACTACCTGAGCCACTTGTGTGGGTTGTAGACTCCGTCTCGTGCTACCACTAGAGTGAAAGCACCGCCAGCATTCAAAAGTGACCAAAACATCAGCCAGGAGGCATAGGAACTGAGAAGTGGTCTGTGGTCACCACCTGCAGAACCACTCCTTTATTGGGGGTGTCTTGCTAATTGCCTATAATTTCCACCTGTTGTCTATGCCATTTGCACAACAGCATGTGACATTTATTGTCAATCAGTGTTGCTTCCTAAGTGGACAGTTTGATTTCACAGAAGTGTGATTGACTTGGAGTGACATTGTGTTGTTTAAGTGTTCCCTTTATTTTTTTGAGCAGTGTATATATATGTATATGACAAAATAATTACATTCCATGTCAATTTACAATGCACTATAATGGTCCTATTACATATGTGTTCCCGGGCAATGACGTTATCTCTACCGCAAACTTTTACAGACACAGAACGCAGCTACAGTAACATGTCGATAGCGACAATTGCTCACTTTTAAAAATGCTGGTCTGTACCTTTTTCCGACAGTAGAATTCTGCTCCGGCATAAAATGTTTGTTTTTTTTAAGACAATAAGCATCGCTGATTGATATGCTGCAGTTTTTTATGGTATGGTAGCTAGATGTTTTATTTTTCCTAATTGTCTTGGATACCAGGCAAGCAGGCTGCATTGCAGCAGCTTGATTATTTGATTGACCGTTCTCGTTGCCTAGTGATGGACTTTAGTCCTGCTTCAGAAGCATCATTCCTTTATAGACCAGTAAAATTTCCAGAGGGATTTTTCTTAACGTTAAGGATCCCAACTTAATTTTAATGTTTAAACGTTCACACCCCTAATTGAAACCAGCGTTTCTCATGTTCTATTGGTTTTCAAATCAACTTTATTTTATTGTCCACCAGCAATATTAGAAACCCATGATCATTGTTGGATCTTTAGATCTCCCCTCTTTCAAAGTTTCAAATTGATATTTTCATCTGTCACAAACTGTTCACATGCATTTTAGAGCGGTGTTTTACTGCTATTTGCATTTTGGAACGTTCACACGTATAGTCAACTGCCATGTACTCCTTGCTTCGCTTATATTGTGAAGAAATATTTGATCAACTTTTTAAGTTAAATGTTCTGATCTGTTGCATCAGCCTTATTGCTTTTTTGAATTTTTTTTTTTTATGTAAAGTGTTATGATTTGGGGATATAGCGTCCTTCAACTGTCCCAGAGTCAGTTTGGAATATGTATTTCTCCCACAGAATGACAAGCCACATTTTTTTACATAGTGGTGCAGCCAAGTCCAAAATGGTGAGGGCTCTGTGTAGTGTAGAAGCAGGAGAAAGTGGTGAGGGCTCTATGTAGTGTAGAAGCAGGAGAAAGTGGTGAGGGCTCTGTGTAGTGTAGAAGCAGGAGAAAGAGGTGAGGGCTCTGTGTAGTGTAGAAGCAGGAGAAAGAGGTGAGGGCTCTGTGTAGTGTAGAAGCAGGAGAAAGAGGTGAGGGCTCTGTGTAGTGTAGAAGCAGGAGAAAGAGGTGAGGGCTCTGTGTAGTGTAGAAGCAGGAGAAAGAGGAGGACTATCAATGTAGTGTTGAAGCAGGAGAAAGAGGAGGATTGTTTATGTAGTGTTGAAGCAGGAGAAAGGAGGACTGTCGATGTGTAGTGTTGAAACAGGAGAAAGGAGGACTGTCAATGTAGTGTTGAAGCAGGAGAAAGAGAACTGTTGTGTTGAAGAAGGAGAAAGAGGAGGACTGTCAATGTTGTGTTGAAGCAGGAGAAAGAGGAGGACTGTCAATGTTGTGTTAAAGAGGACTATCAATGTAGTGTTGAAGCAGGAGAAAGAGGAGGACTGTCAATGTTGTGTTGAAGCAGGAGAAAGAGGAGGACTATCAATGTTGTGTTGAAGCAGGAGAAAGAGGAGGACTGTCAATGTTGTGTTGAAGCAGGAGAAAGAGGAGGACTATCAATGTTGTGTTGAAGCAGGAGATATCAATGTTGTGTTGAAGCAGGAGATAGAGGAGGACTGTCAATGTTGTGTTGAAGCAGGAGAAAAAGGTGATGGCCCTCAATGGAGTGTTGAAAAAGGTGAGGGCCCTCAATGGAGTGTTGAAGCAGGAGAAAAAGGTGTGGGCCCTCAATGGAGTGTTGAAGCAGGAGAAAGCACTTTAGAGTCTAACCTCCAGCTCTGCTGACCAGGGTTCAGTCTCAGTAAAAACGTCCCCATTGGGAACCCATAAAAGACCACATTCTTCACTCGTCTACTGGGTCAGTGCGATGAACCCTGCCTCTGTTGGGATAGTCTGATTCAGGCTAAGAGTAACATCTCTAACCTGTGTGTGAACCCACCCACCCTCTCCAAGCACCAATCATAGTTGAGAATAGTCAGCTAGCTAGCAAGCCGATGCTTTTTGCTTTGTCTAATGCCTCAAGTGCGTGGTTCCTAGTTACATGGCCAATCACTGCTGTCAGGTGACATTGGTGCCTGGAAGGGCTGTCACCAAAACAACCCAAATCAAAGACTGTTTATGTAGACCTTTAACATGGCTGCCATGTGCATCGCGTCTATGCTGTTGAAATTGAACGGATAATGCATTTCCAATAAGATATTGCAAGCAAAATAAGGAATGAACGCCACTTTGCCTGAAAATGCCACATTTACACTTACCACACTTATTGAAATGTTGCTGTTCCTTGATAGCAGATCAACTTCCTCTCCAATAGGCCTTTAGCATTTGCAATTTGGCTCCTGGTGAGCTGCTCTTCCACTGTAAGCAGTGCTGTGAGAATGACGTGGGCTTTATTTACCTAGCCTCCCAGACAAAACAATGTCAAAGTGAAACTCAATCAGTGAGGTCATTTCATTACTCATGTAGGTAATGCTGAAGCAAGATAACTGTTCAACATTGCATCAATAGCTTTGAAAAAAATCTGACCGCCCCCAGGGTAGACCCTGTTTACAGAGTGGCAGGAAGGGACCCCTGGGGGGTGTGGACAGACTGCACACATGGTGTGTATTTATGGGGTTGGAAGGAAGAGAGCCAGGGTTTGTTGTGTTCAGTGTAAAAGAGCGGGAAGCGGATGCTGCAGGATCCAGCATTGGACCAGGGCCTCGGCCTCTCTACAGTACCTTACAGTGCATAGTCTTACTCATATGTGATGAATTAGAGCTGTTGGCTTGTGGGGAGAGGCCCCTCTGTGTGACGCACACACAGACTGATAGCAGATGCTGTGGAAGGCGGAGGAAATGAGGCCTGTGTTTTGGAATGGATGTTATTGTGTTTCCTCTTACGGTTCTGTGTCGTCTGTGTTCCTCACCCCACTAAGAGATGAGAGCTCAAGAACACACAGATAATGCATTGAATACTCTCTGCCAAAAACCCCTAGAGGAACTGACTGAGGACTCAATAACACACTTACTTAGCCCCTGTGCCAAAACCACCCCAGAATCCTTGAAGACAACCTGATAACACAATTACGTCAAGAAACACAGCATCTGAATACTGATGTTGTCTATAATAATATAGGCCTGTGGTATTATATAATATAGTTATTACATGATTTTTAAAAAGTGGGGAGAGAAGCTTCAATAAATAGTGTTCTACTAAGCCAGTCACTGATACGGTACACAGTGGAAACCATATAGGAAAACTTAATAGGTTCTTATTGACCCTCCCATGGGCATTACAGGCACCAACATACACACTCAGTTATAGCGGAGGGGAAATTGT
The DNA here is from genome assembly GCF_045791955.1 of Oncorhynchus clarkii lewisi. Taxonomy (NCBI): domain Eukaryota; kingdom Metazoa; phylum Chordata; class Actinopteri; order Salmoniformes; family Salmonidae; genus Oncorhynchus; species Oncorhynchus clarkii. Next base: position 61,660,508 of record NC_092152.1, read on the forward strand.
ACTTGGTTAAGTTATTAGAAAAATAATTGTAATATCAATTTAATATGAAACTGTTTCACACCACTAACATCAAAGGCTGGTTTCAGTCACAATGTGTGAATTTACAATGGAGGTTTGGAGTTGTAGATTAGATTATCCTAAAATAGTGTGGAGTTTATTGTTCTAGATAGCTAAAACTAGGTCGGCACACTATGTGTGGATCATAGAATCTTTGTTTATCTCTGTTAGTAGTTGACCCCTTTGCCACTTTGTGCTGCTTAATGTGAGCTTGGGGCTTTGGGGGACGGGGCCAGAGAACAGGGGTGGAGGCAGAGGTTTGCTGCGTGTCGCTTTCCTTATGCCAGGAGGAGAGGGGAGCAGTGTTCCTCTGACTGTGTGTGTCGCTGGCTCTGGGATATAAATAGCTGTCTTTGAGTAGGAGAGCTGCAGAGGGAGGACCATGGCGCCAGGGCAGAGCTGAGTGCCAGGCAGCGTTCCTGGGTAGTGGAGAGAGGGAGGAGGGGCAGGCTCCAGGGCAGAGCTGAGTGCCAGGCAGCGTTCCCGGGTAGTGGAGAGAGGGAGGAGGGGCAGGGGGCAGAGCAGGCTCCAGGGCAGAGCTGAGTGCCAGGCAGCGTTCCTGGGTAGTGGAGAGAGAGAGAGGAGGAGGGGCAGGCTCCAGGGCAGAGCTGAGTGCCAGGCAGCGTTCCCGGGTAGTGGAGAGAGAGAGGGGGAGGAGGGGCAGGCTCCAGGGCAGAGCTGAGTGCCAGGCAGCGTTCCCGGGTAGTGGAGAGAGAGAGGGAGGAGGGGCAGGCTCCAGGGCAGAGCTGAGTGCCAGGCAGCGTTCCCGGGTAGTGGAGAGAGGGAGGAGGGGCAGGCTCCAGGGCAGAGCTGAGTGCCAGGCAGCGTTCCCGGGTAGTGGAGAGAGGGAGGAGGGGCAGGCTCCAGGGCAGAGCTGAGTGCCAGGCAGCGTTCCCGGGTAGTGGAGAGAGAGAGGGAGGAGGGGCAGGCTCCAGCTCAGCCCTCTGCACACACTCTGGTGAAAAATGCATTATGAAGGAGAAAAATATTGAGGAACTCTTTACATATAATTTATTCATAAGAGCTCGGAAGCAACCTCTCCACATGCAGACAGGGCAGTGGATACTAAAGAGAATAGGGCTAATCTAGTAGCATGGCGATTCAGCAGGAGGGAACTGGGCAAGAGAGGCCATACTAAGCTTACAGCAGAATAGGCCTCAATATGAAAACACTGCAGATGGTTTAGTAAGGCATCACTAGCTCACTGCAGAGTTGGCCTTTACTATGAAAACACTGCAGATGGTTTAGCAAGGCCTCACTAGCTCACTGCAGAGTATGTGAAAAGGGTTTAATGCTAGCACCTAGCAGTGGGTTCAGAAAGTCCTCCCACACTAGCACACCACTCCCTGCAGCACACTAGCATACCACTCCCTGCAGCACACTAGCATACCACTCCCTGCCAGCACACTAGCACACCACTCCCTGCCAGCACACCACTCCATGCAGCACACTAGCACACCACTCCCTGCTAGCACACTACTCCATGCAGCACACTAGCACACCACTCCCTGCTAGCACACCACTCCATGCAGCACACTAGCAGACCACTCCCTGCAGCACACTAGCACACCACTCCCTCCAAGCACACCACTCCCTGCAGCACACTAGCACACCACTCCCTGCTAGCACACCACTCCTTGCAGCACACTAGAAGACCACTCCCTGCAGCACACTAGCACACCACTCCCTGCTAGCACACCACTCCCTGCTAGCACACCACTTCCTGCTAGCACACCACTCCCTGCAAGCACACCACTCCCTGCAAGCACACCACTCCCTGCAAGCACACCACTCCCTGCAAGCACACCACTCCCTGCAAGCACACCACTCCCTGCAAGCACACCACTCCCTGCAAGCACACCACTCCCTGCAAGCACACCACTCCCTGCAAGCACACCACTCCCTGCAAGCACACCACTCCCTGCAAGCACATCACTCCCTGCAATCACATCACTCCCTGCAAGCACATCACTCCCTGCAAGCACACCACTCCCTGCAAGCACACCACTCCCTCCAGCACACTAGCACACCACTCCCTCCAAGCACATCACTCCCTGCAAGCACATCACTCCCTGCAAGCACATCACTCCCTGCAAGCACATCACTCCCTGCAAGCACATCACTCCCTGCAAGCACATCACTCCCTGCAAGCACATCACTCCCTGCAAGCACACCACTCCCTGCAAGCACACCACTCCCTGCAAGCACACCACTCCCTGCAAGCACACCACTCCCTGCAAGCACACCACTCCCTCCAAGCACACCACTCCCTCCAAGCACACCACTCCCTCCAGCACACTAGCACATCACTCCCTCCAAGCACACCACTCCCTCCAGCACACTAGCACACCACTCCCTGCAAGCACATCACTCCCTGTAGCACACTAGCACACCACTCCCTGCTAGCACACCACTCCCTGCTAGCACACCACTCCCTGCTAGCATACTAGCATACCACTCCATGCAGCACACTAGCACACTACTCCCTGCAAGCACATCACTCCCTCCAAGCACACTACTCCATGCAGCACACTAGCACACCACTCCCTCCAAGCACATCACTCCCTCCAAGCACACTACTCCATGCAGCACACTAGCACACCACTCCCTCCAAGCACACCCCTCCATGCAGCACACTAGCACACCACTCCCTCCAAGCACACCACTCCCTCCAAGCACACCACTCCCTGCAAGCACACCACTCCCTGCAAGCACACCACTCCCTGCAAGCACACCACTCCCTGCAAGCACATCACTCCCTGCAAGCACATCACTCCCTGCAGCATACTAGCACATCACTCCCTGCAAGCACATCACTCCCTGCAGCATACTAGCATACCACTCCATGCAGCACACTAGCACACTACTCCCTGCAAGCACATCACTCCCTCCAAGCACACCACTCCATGCAGCACACTAGCACACCACTCCCTCCAAGCACACCACTCCATGCAGCACACTTGCACACCACTCCCTCCAAGCACATCACTCCCTGCAGCACACTAGCACACCACTCCCTGCAAGCACACCACTCCCTGCAAGCACACCACTCCATGCAGCACACTAGCACACCACTCCCTGCTAGCACACCACTCCATGCAGCACATTAGCAGACCACTCCCTGCAGCACACTAGCACACCACTCCCTGCTAGCACACCACTCCTTGCAGCACACTAGAAGACCACTCCCTACTAGCACACCACTTCCTGCTAGCACACCACTCCCTGCTAGCATACCAACACTGTGTAGTATGTATGTTCGGCAGGGTAGGGCAGCAGGCCGTTGTCCAGACGTGCCATATCCCTGAAGACATTCCTCAGCTGTTACCGGGAGTCATGAAAGCAGAGATGTTTGTTTCCTCCTGTCCAACAGTAAAAAAATATATATATGTTTTACTGGCATTCCACAATTTCGCCCAACCTAAATAATTCTCCTCTTGTTTTTGACATCAAGACATTGGTTTCATTTAGGAATGTCTTTTGTGTGAATAAGGGATTAGCTACTTTTCAGGATTGTATTAAAATCTTTCTTAGACTTGCTTCCGTAGGCCTGTCTTTCACCCGCATTGGCCACTATAGTATCTCTCTCGCCCTATGGATATGGCAGAGCATTGAAACCCCCTACTCTTCCAGGGTGGAGAGTGGGTCTGGAACAGGGGCATTATCCCGTGCTCTTCCTCACCTTTTGAAACCAGAGTGCAGGTGTAATTGTTGATATTGGGTAGCGTGATGTACTGCTAATGGGATCAATGTGTGGCGGGCGGAAATGTGTTTTCTGTGGAGGCGAGTGGCCCGGTGCTAACGTGTCTCTTTCCATCTCCCTTTCTATCTCGCTCGCTCTCTCCTTTGGCAGACGGTCGATGACGATGCGATGGAAGCGTGAATGAGGTTTGGCGTGGCGATAGCTGAACGATGCCCAAGGGTGGGGGTTCAAAAACCCCCCAGCTGGAAGACTTCCCACTCAACACTGACATGGTGGAGAAGCAGGGTGGGAAGAAGGTAAGAAACACACGCATCACACACGTACTGACAAACCACAAATCTACACACATATACACACACGCCCCTTACCACTCCCGCTGCGGAGTCCTGCATCGAGGGGTCATGTCCTCATTACACAGTACAAATCATTATGGACTTAATAAGCAGCTTGATGGGAGTTGGCAATCAACTGGCTAAGAGCCCATTGTTGCTTTTTGGGGGGATTATTTCTTATGACTGAGGTCCTATTTTGGATTTAGGCTATGGTGACATTTCTACAGTGGAAGAAAAAGCTTGTTGAGAACACTTAAAATACAAGTTTGCAAAGTGCACTTTTGTCAAACTTTATTTTAATTTTTTTTACCTACACGAATTATTGTGTCACTTGCAATTTATACACATGTCCCGCTCTCTAAAACGTTCCTTGCTACTATATTGAATGTGCTATGAATAATATCACACAACCCTCCCCTTTAAACACGGACGTGCTTTCTGTTTTTCTAGATGTAGCCTAGAGCCAGGGAAATGGCTGTATGTAGTGTTGCATCAGCTTAATGACTAATGATATAGCATAGGTTATGTGCGTTAGCCAGCCAGCTATATATGGCTCATCTGAATAGGTAGTCCAGGTTTTATCTATGAACAAATCTTCTTTATTTTTGACCAAAGAAGTGGAGGCTGCTGGCACTGTGTGGCAAATGTAGATCCTCATGCATCAAACGCAGCGTTAAGTTGCTGGGCAGGCAGGCCAGGGCATTCTGCTGCAGTCAGCCTGACACTGAGACTCTCAATACTCTTTCAGACAAAACAAGAGAGTATAGTTCCTAGAGATTTTCACCCTAGATTCTATGTTAGACCACTGAAATCATTTCCCAGAAGTGGATTCTAATGAACAGAGCTGTTAATTAGATGTGAACAGAGTTGTAATGGTAACGTAATAACAGGTGTCATTTCCTGTGTTATTGTTTCTCCACATGGTTGTGATACTAGGGATTAGGTTGTCATTTCAGTGGTGTTTTCCCCTAGGTAGTGGGGAGAGCTGTCCCTTCAAATGGCAGCTAAAGCCAGCCTGTGTTTTTGTGAACGTGTGGCTTTTCATGCTGGCAACGGTGAGCTTCGACGCAGAATGATGACATCATGGTAATCGTGGTTCGGCAGCAGTGAACCCGGAGGTGCAGTTTACACGCGTGTCGGCTATGTACAACCTTCCGCACAGAATTGCATCAGACTCTGGGAGGGAGAGGAGGAGCGAGAGCATTGCTAGGAGACCAGTAAACACGGTTTCTCATGAAGGCAGCCTTGAAGCAGTGGCTCACAGCTGTCTTAATTCAGCTCTTTTTTTCTGCCTAGCGCTAACGCCTCTGTCTGTCTTGACATGTTGTTTTGTGTGCCTGTGTCAGCTGTCTGTATACTGTATACTGACTTTCTGTTTGGAAATTCCTCCTACATGTAGACCTATGTATATTGTCTCTCGTTCCCTCCCTCCCTCTCGCTGGTGTACAGAGTTACTGCTAAGCCCAGCTCGAAGCAGCAGGAAGAGCTTGCTGTGTGTCTACGCTGTACTGTAAGGATGACATCATAGCCTCATGACTGTATGAGGGCTGGGGGCTGGGACTTGCCAGGGTGGGCTGCAGAGCGTGCCACTGTGCAGTGTGCAGCAGTGGGAACTAGCCTGAGAAAGAGTGAGCGTTCTGCTACATGCCACCTTTTTATCTGATCGGGTCCTGCATCCCAGCTCTGTGGTAAACAGCCACCTACACAGAGCTCTTTAATGAGCCTTCCTTACCACAGTCAGCACCCGGCCAACAACTCAGCTGCTCTGGCCCTCCTGTAAATCTAGTGGTTAGAAAAACAGGCATTACGTAAGGTTTTATTTGTTTTATAATCGTTTGCGATGTTTTTAATTATAGCAATCATTCAAATCTGAGTTCAGAGTTCTTTTAACTTTGACTACAAACTTAAATCACCAAGTTGCAGTTTACTAGCCTGGTATTTGAGTATACAAGCAGGATATTGCATAGAGGAGAGATCTATTTTCCTGTCTTTGGAACACTGTACACTGAAATCCTTGCTCTCCTTAGAGCTAAATGTGAGAGCAGAGCAGACAGGCCTGAGCAGACGTGCTACATGGCCCTTTAACAGCAGTCTTTTGAGGGAGAGGCAGCGCTGTGCTGTATAAACAGAACTTCTGCCGAAGGGAGCCATTGGTGACAGAGCAGGCCGCTTGCTGACGGAGGGAAGGGGTCTTCTGATGGGATCCAGTTGCCGTGGACCACAGACACCTGCGGTGTTACCTCTCCTTCCAGCTCTCTCTTCCGATCTGGGACTGTCAGTGCTGCTCTGCTGCCGGAGCGCCGAGACGAAATTCCATGGAAAAGTCACGCTCTGCAAATCCCCTAATCTCTGGAAGTCTCGGGGCAGACAGAAGCACACTGCAGTGTAAAGCTTTGGGATACGCAGCTGCCACCTGCCTGTCTCTCTTTGTGTCCTTCTGCCAGTGTGTCCTGTCCTGGATGGGCTGTGTCCCTGTGTCTCTGTCTGTCTAGGCTCTGTCTTCTCCCAGTGCTAAGGGAAGTCTACAACATTAGGGAAGGTCTACAAATGGTGGTTAGAGCATTAGTGGTTAGAGCATTGGTCCGGTAACTGAAAGGTTGCTAGATCGAATCCCCGAGCTGAGAATGTAAAAACCTGTCGTTCTGCCCCTGAACAAGGCCACTGTTCCTAGGCCGTCATTGTAAATAAGAATTTGTTTTAACTGACTTGCCTAGTTAAATAAAGGGTCAATTTAAAAAAACACTTTTTTTAAAAGTTCTTTTTCAGGACCTTGTCTTTCAAAAAGAATTCGTAAAATTCCAAATAACTTCATAGATCTTCATTGTAGGGTTTAAACACTGTTTCCCATTCTTGTTCAATGAACCATAAATAATTCATGAACATGCACCTTTGGAACGGTTGTTAAGACTCAAACAGTAGGCAATTAAGGTCACAGTTATGAAAACTTAGGACACTAAAGAGGCCTTTCTACGAACTCTGAAAACCACCAAAAGAAAGATGCCCAAGGTCGCTGCTCATCTGTGTGAACGTGCCTGAGGCATGAGGACTGCAGATGTGGCCAGGGCAATACATTTCAATGTCCATACTGTGAGACGCCTAAGACGGCGCTACAGGGAGACAGGACGGACAGCTGATCGTCCTTGCAGTGGCAGACCATATGTAGCAACACCTGCATAGGATCGGTACATCTGAAAATCACACCTGCGGGACAGGTACAGGGTGGCAACAACAACTGTCCGGGTTACACCAGGAACGCACAATTCCTCCATCAGTGATCAGACTGTCCGCAATAGGCTGAGAGAGGCTGGACTGAGGGCTTGTAGGCCTGTTGTAAGGCAGGTCCTCACCAGACATCACCGGCAATAACGTCGCCTACAGGCACAAACCCACCGTCGCTGGACCAGGTGGGACTGGCAAAAAGTGCTCTTCACTGACGTTGCGGTTTTGTCTCACCAGGGGGGATGGTCGGATTCACGTTTATCATCGAAGGAATGAGCACTACACCGAGGCCTGTACTCTGGAGAGGGATCGAGGTGAAGGGTCCGTCATGGTCTGGGGCAGTGTGTCACAGCATCATCGGACTGAGCTTGTCATTGCAGGCAATCTCAACGCTGTGTGTTACAGGGAAGACATCCTCCTCCCTCATGTGGTACCCTTCCTGCAGGCTCATCCTGACATGACCCTCCAGCATGACAATGCCACCAGCCATATTGCTCATTCTGTGCGTGATTTCCTGCAAGACAGGAATGTCAGTGTTCTGTCATGGCCAGTGAAGAGCCCGGATCTCAATCCCATTGAGCCTTGAATCGGAGGGTGATGGCTAGGTCTATTCCCGGGAGGAATGGGAGAAACTTGCAGGTGCCTTGGTGGAAGAGTGGGGTAACATCTCACAGCAAGAACTGGCAAATCTGGTGCAGTCCATGAGGAGGAGCTGCACTGCAGTACTTAATGCAGCTGGTGGCCACACCAGATACTGACTGGTGTATCTGACTGTTATTTTGATTTTGACCCCCCTTTGTTCAGGGACACATTATTCCATTTCAGTTAGTCACATGTTTGTGGAACTTGTTCAGTTTATGTCTGTTTTTGAATCTTATGTTCATACAAATATTTACACATGTTAAGTTGCTGAAAATAAACACAGTAATAGGACGTTTCTTTTTTTGCTGAGTTTAGCTGTGCAATATGGTGTTCATGTTTTCTTTCTTATTTGCCAGGATAAAATATTGTCAAACAAGACTCCTAAATTGGACCGCAGCGATGGCGTCAAAGAGATGAAAGAGAAGGCATCCAAGAGGAAGCTTCCCTTCACTGTTGGAGCCAATGGAGACCAGAAAGATTCTGACTCAGGTAAGACTGGAGGGGATGTGACGTGACATCACTTCCTCAGCCTTGCAGCCACGAAGTGTAGTTTTGCATGCTGGAAGAATGAAATGATATGACATTTTATTGGTTGCATACACATATTTAGCAGCTGTTACTCGGGGTGTAGTAAAATACTTGCGTTCATAGCTCCAACAGTTAAATAATATCTAATAATACACATATCTAAAAAGCAAAAGAATGGAATTAAGAAATATTAGGACGAGCGATGTCGGAGTCCAGAGTATAAATGTAGGTGGAATGGGATGTATAGTCGTAATAGTTGTATATACTAATATGTAGTATATCTGAAGAATAGTATATGTACAGCAATAGTTAAATCGGATACGCCTTGACTAGAATACAGTATATACATAGGAACTTGGTAAAACGGTATGTAAACATTACTTAAAGTGACCAGTGTTCCATGACTCTATGTACATAGGGCAAAAGCCTCTAAGGTGCATGGTAGTGTAACCGGGTGGTAGCCATCTCGTGAAAGTGACTTAAGTTCAGGCCAGGGGTAAATATTTAACAGCCTGATGACCTTGAAATAGAAGCAGTTTTCAGTCTCTCGGTCTCAGCTTTGATGCACCTTTACTGACCTCGCCTTCTAGATGGTAGCGGGGTGAACAGGCCGTGGCTCGGATGACTGAGGTCCTTGATGAGTTTCTTGGCCTTCCTGTGACACCGGTTGCTGTAGGTATCCTGGAAGGCAGGCGGTGTGCCCCCGGTGATGCATTTGGCTGACCACACCACCCTCTGGAGGGCCCTGCGGTTGTGGACAGTACAGTTGCCGTACCAGGCGGTGATACAGCCCGACAGGATGCTCTCAATGGTGCTTCTGTAAACGTTTGTGACGGTCTTATGGGCCAAGCTAAATTTCTTCAGCCTCCTGTGGTTGAAGAGGTGCTGGGCTGAGAGGTGTGATGGAGGAGCTCCTGCAGGCAGTGTTTCTTTATAACCTCAAAGAAGGCGGCTGTGTGCCATGGTTTAACTTGGTTCAACTGTCCATCATTGGGAAAAAGAGAAAAAAGGCCACACGGAACATGGGCCAATTAAGTGAGGATTTGTCAATCACGAGGGCCTGGAAAGGTTTGACACTCACTTGTGTTATTCTTTAATAAGAGCGAAAGGGGGAACTACTGTTCCAGCTTGTTTGGCTTGAGCTTTGAGGATCTTGAAATGATTTGTTGATGGTCTGTAATAACATGTACTCTAATGGAATCCACATCTGTGTGCTGGGCTATTGGGTTGGTTTGAAATGCTGCTGTGAACTTCCGCTGTTATTTCTTTGGGTAATATGGAGTCCAACCCATTGTGTACATTTCTCTCTTTTTTGTTTTGTTGACGTGTGTTGGCTTTTTGCAGGAAACGTTTGAAAATTGTATTTCTCTGTTTTGAAGAGATATTGAATATAGAACTTGTGTTCTCAGTGCAGCTTGAATGACCAAATCAGGAGTGTAGTAACTTTCCCTTGTCATCACTGTTTAGTCACAGCTATAGTGGCTTTGTTTTGTATTTGTGTGTATGCTGGTGGTAGTGGCCCTGTAACCTTTTCGCAGGCTGTTGGCAGAGAAAGGTTGCCTCCCACCTCTGTTTCTCCCCTCCCCCTGTCTAGGACAGTGCCCTGATTGTCTATTGTCATGCTAATGTTAGGGTGGAGTCTCTGCCTCAACAGCAAGGCTGGATGTCTCTCACATTAACTAGACTGTAATTTATACACTTTCGGGTTGCGTTTGTCTTCGTGTTCCCTGCCTGTTATCCTTATCAGTGTCTTTTCCATCCACATGTCTTAAACCTGGCTGTACAATGGAAACATTCATTTAAATGGTTCATCCTTCATTGTGTTAGTTTTGTCTCCATGCCGCCTTATTTAACCCATACACACTGTAGTGTGTGTGTGTGTGTGTGTGTGTGTGTGTGTGTGTGTGTGGTTTCACACACACACACTTCCCCTCTTCTGTTGTCTTGGCCTTGATAGCTAGTTCCTTTCATGCTGTGTTATTGTCTCTACCCTATGGAATTTGTTAAGTACTTTACAGCCGGCCCTATCCCCTCCCTCTGACGTTGATGGTGTCTTTCTGGGGATACTGTATCTCCCCTTGATATGGTGAACTCTCCTTCTACGGCCCTACATTGTGGGGATAGAGTCTAGACTGTGGCCCAGTAGGCCCGTGTATGGAGGGTTTGTGTGCCCCTTGGCTTGCTCCCTTGTGCCTGCAGAAAAGCCACAATGATTCCAGTAGTGAACTTTGAGAAGTGCAGGCCGTACAGTCCTCTCCTAGTGGACTGGGCTTCGTATGACCCTCTGCAGGAGAGAGAGCCTTCACATTGCTCCACCCTCCTCACCCTGAGTGGGAAAAAAACAACACAGAGCGCGAATGATGAAACAGAAACCTCTTTAATGACGTCATAGTCATTTTCTCTCAATCTGCCTTGAGGTTATTGCCGTCAGTCCAGCGTGGCTCCTCTCCTACTCAGAGAAGGAACTGCAGGTCTATTGTTTTCACTGTGTTGCGGGCTGCTGGGAGAATACACTCCCTGTGCTTCCAGCTCCTCGCGCTAGTGTGCTGATGGTGAGTTCAGACTGAGGCTATGCTCTATTTTTGCATAGGATCTGTAACACAACTTACCATAGTTGGCCTATGAGCGAGTGTTTTGAAGCTATAGTTTGAGGCAGCTAGTGTTGAATTTGTAGCATAACATTGGCTTTTGAGAAATGTACGGCGTGACTACTGTGTTGTTCAGCTATGAAAGATGAGCAAGTCAGACCCTTCACATCCCCTTATTATTTGGATAGTTTTGATGAGAACAGACCGAGGACACAGGGAGCTCATCGAACATGGACTAGGCTACATACTCCATTTGAAATGCGTAGTTCATACTGTTGGTCCTTTTGTAGACAGGGATTTGCTTCGTTGTGCATTTGTGTTGTCTTTGCACTCTCCGAACCCACAAGGTGACCGTGTTTCTACAGTGTTAGTTATCTAGGACGAGTACTACCCTGTCAGTACTTAAAGTGAAGTCAGTGTGTGTGGTTGTGCCTTATCTGAGTGCATAACATCCATTTCTATGGTTCTAACAGGGCACTCGATCTCTACTGAAGGTTTTCTCCCCGAGGCATCTGTTAGATGAACGATGTAGCTAATTGCAGGGATTGCTCTGTTATCTTGAACACACCGGTGTTGACAGTTTACAAGACATTCTTCTAGAGATGGTAGCTTGTGTAGCAAGCAGATGGTTGTTGTAACCTGTATTGGTGTAGAGCCCATCCACAGGCCTTGCAGCAGGAGTGTAGGAGTCATGGCCAGGGCTGCTCAGCAAGGGGACTGCTCTGGATAAAGCTATGAGGAGCGGGAGACGGATAAGAGACAGTGATGAGTGCAGATCAGCTACTTGCAGGCTAGCACACACATCATCACCTTCACGATATGGCAGGAATACAGGATGCCTGTCTTATCAGCAGGTGCAGCAGGTGCTGCTTTCAGTAGGGACAGGGGGGGTGGGGGTGGGGCTGCTGGCTTGAGATCTTCTCCACCGCATCCCAAATCAGCCCTGTCTGCCTGCACACCACTATTATTCAGATCCCTGGTGGGAGAAATCTCCCATCCTTTGGAAGATCCATGAATTATTCACTGTTACTTGACTTGAAATCAGATTTTGTCCAGGTTCAGTTGTTTTGGAGCTTGAGTCTCCACTAGGTATATTAGATAGGCTAGTAGTTGCACTCTGTCCAGGCGTTCTGAAACGGTTCCATTGTTTCTCCAGACCACCTTTGACCCCTTGTGTGTACTGTAGCCTACATCAGGATGACCCAGTCTACTCTGTACATGGAGATGAGGTCCAGCAGTAAGTGGCAGTAGGTAGGCCAACACGGTGTGAGAGAAAGCCCTTCGGTAGTCTGCCGATCTGTCCCGCTCTCTGTGAATATCACCACTGAAGACTGTTGTTCTGCACCAACACTTTCCTCTGCTCTTGTCATCGTAGCCAAGCACAAAACAAAGCAGTGACACAACATCCTGTGGCCACTTCCAGTCTCTTCTTCCTTCATTTCCTGTTTGCTGGCTGTGTCTGACTGAGCTGCTTGACAGCAGAGCTCTCTCTTCTCTCCCTGTCTTCTGAGTACGAGGGAATTGCCTCTCACTGTCCCAGGCCATGACATTCTCCTGGGGGTAATCCCCATACCGAAGCATGAATGTGTCTGGCTCCTGTGTGACTGGGCGGTGGTGGTGTTGGCATGTGTCGTAAGCGCTAGTAGTGTTCATGCTTTGTTTTCAGTTTCGATCTCAGTTTAAGAATGAAGACAGAGTTGTGGTGCTAATGTATTTACACATTGACCATGAGATCTCACCCTGCCTAGTCGTCCCACTCGTGTCTTCACAGTTGATTCCCATGTTCTACGTAAGTTAACACACAGGAAGGCCAGTCCTACATACACATTGCAGTAAAGCAAACAGAGCTCATCTCATCTCGTCTACCTCTAATAATAATTGTCTCCCACGGGGCAGGAACCCCAACTGACAGAACTGGTCGGAATATATTCATAGCTGTCACTCAGAGAAAGACAGGCTGTTAGCATGTTTGATGTCCCAAGTGGAATAATAGAAAGATGAGCTTGTCATCTTTGTGGTCCTATTGAATTTGGGGACACAACAAACGGACTAGGCCTACCTGGTTCCTCTGGTCGGGCTGGTTCTGGTTCTGCCTGCCCATACTGTGGGAAGCTGATAGCAACGTCTCCACAATAGGCTGACACAGTGGCGTCCTGGGGCCATTGTAACTTGACTGTCGTCTTGCTGTGGGCTCCGCCCCTGGCCTAGGCTGGCGTCCTGGGCCCATTGTAACTTGACTGTCGTCTTGCTGTGGGCTCCGCCCCTGGCCTAGGCTGGCGTCCTTGGGAACAGTGAGGTAGTTTGGTCTCCCTCCAACTTTGCCATCAAATCAAAGTTAAAGGAAAAATCCAAATGACATTGTATACATAGGCCTTCTTTTGCTAGTGTATATATATAAAGTCTTAAATGTTTCTTAAAAAGCTATTTAATTGTTTAATTAGACCCAGCTACAGATGTCTATGGGCTTACATTGCATTTTCAGATGCCTCTGTCTTAATCCCATCCAGGTCATCCATGTTGGGATGTTTGTGAGGCTTACTTCATGCTCTTATGTTTTCCCGTCTTCCCACTGTATCTCATTTACATTGAAGATGCATCACACGTTTGCGTGCCACATAGCCTACTCAATGCATGTCCAAAATCTCGTCGGAAAAAGTCATTGTAGTTAGGCAGCTTGAATGTAGTTTGATAGCAGCCCTTTTCAAGTACTGAAGCAGGCTCATTACTGACTGGGGCCCACTGTCAAGGCTTGGAACAGCAACTCTAGCGTTTTCAGTCCTCGACATCCACCACCTGAAACATCCACTGCTGTGGTTCATGCTGTTTAAGTCTGATTAAAAGGAATGTGTCTAAATGGCTCATTCCTTTCAGGATGTGAGTGTGTATCAGGGGTGGGGGTACATTAGGCGTAATTATTCACAGATGTTACTGAAAGTTCATCAGCTCTGACTATGGAAAATCTCTGGAAAGGGTTTTGTGCCCGGAAGTGTGAGCTGCCATGTTTCCTACTCCTATTAATTCTTGTTTGTGGCCTTGAGCAATCCACTGTGTTGAGAGCAACAGCGAGCAGGCTTGTAGATCTCCCCTTTTGATTAGACAATGTGTGTTGTCTCCATGGACGCAGTTGAAGGCCATGCCATTTGTTTTTATTGATGTCAGAATGTTTTGGAAGGATCTTGAAGCTGGCTCAGTTTGGGCTTGTTCAAACATTGACGGAGCGGAGCGTACCTCCAAATCGTCCAGCAGTTGCAAATGTAGAGTGTTTATGTATTTGTGTCTCAATAGTAAAGTAATACTGACATTTGCTGTGGAGATTTGATCATTCCTCATGACACTGAAAATAATTGATGGGCGTGTCTTTGAGGAGCTGCTGATTTTTGTCCAGTGGCAAGTCGCCATTGTGATGACCTTGGCTCGGCTACATTGAAATGAACACTGGCCATCTTGTAATCACTGTCACTCTGCCAAGTCACACACCCCCTGAGAGAGACATAAACATCAGACTGTCAATAGTTGACCCCGCCCTGCCTCTGGGGCAGCTGGGTTTAAATGCCCACCACCATCAGCTGCCTCAGATGGATGTGGCCTAAACTAGACTAGAAGTTGGTAGGGGTTTCACCAAGGGGCTTCCTTAGAACATCACAGAGGACATTTATCTGACCTGTTGCCATGGAGATGTTGAATGACTGTTATCAATGACTGTTGTTGTGGTCAGAATTGAAATCACTTCAATTTGACTGCTGAAGTAAAAGCCGATATAACCTGAGCAATTTGCAATCCTGTGTTTGTATGTGTGTCTGTTCTACCCATAGGCCTCACATTGTCCGTTCCCCTCTCTCCTCACAGAAAAGCAAGGTCCGGAACGGAAGCGCATTAAAAAGGAGCCCACCAACACCAGGAAGTCAGGCCTGCCGTTTGGGATGGGCATGCCAGGGATCCGGGCCGGGTACCCCCTCTCTGAGCGGCAGCAGGTGGCTCTTCTCATGCAGATGACGGCTGAAGAGTCAGTCAACAGTCCAGGTGCGCGTTTGTCATGGATGCCACGTCTCTGAGGGTTCAGCGGGGGGTGGGGGGGTGCTGTGTCCCTGGTGCTTAGAGTCCCAGCCACACTTTTGCACCATGCTCCATTAAAGAACAGACCACACTGCTTATTTAGAATTCAATTATACAAGATAACCCTCATCAATTTCCATTACTACAGTGAAATGGACCTCCGCTGTCTTAATCCACTGTTCTTTTCTGGGACTGGCTGTTTGTGGGAGATTTTTGGGCTCTACAAGTTGGTATCACGTTCCTGTATGGTAAATTGTGCCTCTTTGTTTTAGGATGTAGCGTTCAACCATGAGGGAAATGAAAGTAGCTTACCCCAGGGATTGGGTCTGAGGGGACCTAATAGTGCACTATCAGATCTGGGCCAAACCACACAATATCCAGACCAAGGCTTTTTGTTCATTTCATATCTGCTATCTGTTATTAGATTAGTCGGATTTAGCATTTCCTCCTCAAGTGCTGTACTTAGGTTCTGTCGTTAAAACATTGCGGTTTAAACGTTGAGGAAACATAGGCTTTAGTAGGCTATATTTCCTCTTATTAAGTAATAGAGCTGATCTCTATGGGTTAGTCATTATGTTGTGCTTCTGATTTGGGTCATATGTTTCCTGCTGTTTGTATTATTTGGTGGGTTGCTGCTGTTAAACAGCCGTGCCTGAGTTTGTGCCTTAAAGACAGAACCCAGACGAAGTGAGTTTCAAATGGCATTCAGGACCACGCTCTGCAAACTCAATAATGTAAATGTGGTTAAGGCTTTGGTTTAATCCACTAAATGTGATGAAATGAACTCGAGCAATTGGGAGTCTTGGCGTTCTCCTTCTGATGTTTTGAGCAAGAGCGCCACCTACAGGCGATGGAGTTGTAACAATTGTTTTTCAATGAAATATTCTGCATTCTTACATAATGGTACTGTAATATGTTCATTTGGCGTATGTTTTTACTATAGAAATTAATCATGCCAATTCTATTAAAACTCTGTTTTTGTCCTGTTCTTGTAGACACAACACCAAAGCATCAGTCGCAGTCAAGTCTGGGCCAGAAGGGAACGCCAAACTCTGCATCTAAAACCAAAGACAAAGTAAATAAGAGAAATGAGAGGGGCGAGACGAGGCTGCACCGGTCAGCCATCCGTGGAGAGGCACGCCGCATCAAGGAGCTCATCAGTGAGGGAGCGGACGTGAATGTAAAAGACTTCGCAGGTGAGTCGCTGCCCCTGCAGGCTGGTGGTCATCTTACTCTCTCTGCTGCTCCTCCTCCTCCTCCTATCTACTCCTCCTCCTCGCTCTCTCTGCTCCTCCTCCTCGCTCTCTCTGCTCCTCCTCCTCGCTCTCTCTACTCCTCCTCCTCACTCTCTCTGCTCCTCCTCCTCGCTCTCTCTGCTCCTCCTCCTCGCTCTCTCTGCTCCTCCTCCTCGCTCTCTCTGCTCCTCCTCGCTCTCTCTGCTCCTCCTCCTCCTCGCTCTCTCTGCTCCTCCTCCTCTTCGCTCTCTCTGCTCCTCCTCGCTCTCTCTGCTCCTCCTCGCTCTCTCTGCTCCTCCTCGCTCTCTCTGCTCCTCCTCGCTCTCTCTGCTCCTCCTCGCTCTCTCTGCTCCTCCTCGCTCTCTCTGCTCCCCCTCGCTCTCTCTGCTCCTCCTCCTCGCCCTCTCTGCTCCTCCTCGCTCCTCCTCCTCCTCGCTCTCTCTGCTCCTCCTCGCTCTCTCTGCTCCTCCTCCTCCTCCTCGCTCTCTCTGCTCCTCCTCCTCCTCCTCGCTCTCTCTGCTCCTCCTCGCTCTCTCAATGCTCCCCTCTCTCTCTCTCTATCTCTCTCGCTTCTCCTTCTCCATCCTCTTGCCTTTCACCTCATATCTCCATACTTCTGTATTACATTTTATATTCATGAAAATAGTGGCACATTTCTAGCTTCTCTAGCAATCTAAAATGTTCAGAATTGAGTGCTGTAATAATTTTGAATCCTACGTTTGAGAAACAATAGAGCCGTTATTTAACTATGTTTGGGATTCACAGGCTGGACTGCACTGCATGAAGCGTGCAACCGAGGCTACTACGACGTGGCCAAGCAGCTGCTGGCAGCCGGTGCAGAGGTCAACACCAAGGGCCTGGATGACGACACCCCTCTGCATGACGCATCAAACAACGGGCACTTCAAGGTAACTTCAGTGTAACGCTTGCGAATGCTCATGTAGAAAGCCAACGGCCGTGTTTAGGACTAAGACAAATGTTTCAATGTTTCTTTGTAGGTGGTAAAGTTGCTTTTAAGGTATGGAGGGGACCCTCGACAAAGCAACAGAAGGGGTGAAACCGCGTTGAAGGTTGCTAACTCCCCAACGATGCTTAATCTGTTGCTTGGAAAAGGCACGTATACCTCCAGTGAGGAGAGCTCGTCAGGTGTGTGACATTTTATACCATGAGTAGTTCTGAACACCTTCACTCTGCCATTTGTTACTTGTATTTTAACTTCCTTGCTTTTCCTTTAACCACTGGGTGCAACAGATTTTTGCTGTTATTTAACAGTTTTTTTTGTGTGTGTTTTTTTCCCCAGAATCTTCAGAGGAAGAAGATGCCCCATCGTTTGCCCCATCCAGTTCGGTGGATGGAAATAACACAGACTCAGAGTTTGAGAAGGGCCTGAAGCTGAAAGGGAAGAAAGGGCTGGAACAGCCCCTATCCACAACAACTACCCCCGTCAAGGACGAGTATGAGTTTGACGAGGATGATGAGGAAGAGCGCGTCCCTCCGGTGGACGACAAGCACTTGCTCAAGAAAGAGTTCCGCAAGGAGTCTCCCAGTGTCACCAAGGCTGGCGGCTTAATTTCAGTACCGAAGGGGGAGGTGGTCAAAACCTATTCCAAAAGCAACTCGCTCACACCAAAGAAGGCTGTTAGACGGATTCTCTCTGACAGCTCAGACGAGGATGATGGAACGTTGTGTTTCACACCTATGCCCACACCACGGCAACCAGCGCCACCTACTAATACCAAGGCCCGGGACTCTGCTACACTGAGCTCTAAGCAGCAGAAAGAGAAGACTAAAGTTAAGAAGAAGAGGAAGAAGGAGACAAAAAATGTCAGTAAGGAGGTCAGATTTGGTAAAGTCAATGACAAATTCTGCACTTCTGACTCTGATTGTGGGGACATAGGGAGTGAGGATGATGAATGCTCTATGAAGAACTCGAACTGTATAAAGGACTCCACAATGAGCCTAAAAGAATCCTCTGAGTTCAGTACTCACTCTGCATCCTCTTCTTCCTCTTCTCATGGAAGCATGAGCTCTCAGAAACTGACACCCTCGCTGACAGAGCATAACCCAAAGCAGTGGAGGACAGACGGCTGGAAGACTGTGTCATCGCCTGTATGGTCAGATGTAAGCTCTCTCTCTGACTCGGTTAGAACAAGGCTTTCCAGTGAGTCGGACTACTCCTCTGCCGACTCGAGTGTCGAGTCAGTGAAACAGGTGAGAAAGAAAGCACAGGAAAACAGAAAGAAAAACAATGTGCACACCAATGCACTAGACAAAAAGAACTCTGACTTTCACAAGAACTCCAACACAGACAGTACTGTCTCCAAAACGGATAAAGATGGAAAAGTGTTGAAAAAGCATAAAGTCAAACACAAGCACAAAAACAAAGCGAAAGAAAAGGCTCCCAGTTTAGTGCTCAATCAAGACATGAACGAGAAATTTGTTAAAAGCTTCTCCTTTGATTTTGATGATTCAAGGCAGAAGTCACTCCTTGTTGAGACTGAGTCCCCAGCTGAAAGCAAGGTCAAGCTCTCTAAACATGAAAAAGAGCATTTGAAAAAGGAGGACAGGTTGTCGAAGGGCAAATCTGAGGACAGAGACTGGTCTTCTGGAAAAGAGGTGCAAAGAACTGCTAAGGAGGAGAAATCCAAGAAAACAAAAGAGTCCACCAAGGAGAAACCTAGCAAGGAGGAGAGGGAAAAGCCCTTGAAAGCTGAAAAAGAAAGGAGCCTCAAGGAAAAAGAGAAGCCCAAGGAGGAGAAACAACAAAAGACTCAAAAGGAGGAGAAGAAGAAAAAGTCAAAGGACAAGTCATCTAAACCAGACAGGAAGAGCAGTGAGCAAAAAGAAGAAAAACATATTAAGGTGGATAAGGAGAAAAGGGAGGAGAAGGAAAAATCTAAGAAAGAAAAGGTTCTGAAGGAAGAGCCTGATTATGAAGTCTATGATGTCAGTAACCGTTTCTTAAACCTAGAAGACACCAAGCTCAGTGCCTCAGACGACCACCATGACCGATGGGCGTCAGACCTTTCTTCTGACTGCGACCTATATGGAGATGACAGCTGGGATGCTCCTCCTGTGAAGGACTACAAAGAATATAAAGCAAGCAACACTGTAAAGCTGATTGTTGAGACTGAAAAAATAGAGAGCAGAGACCGGAGGAAGGAGAACAAAATCAAAGACAAGAAATTAGATCATAATGACAAACGGTCAGAGAAAGAGCCTACCTCCAAGAAGAAAGAGAAAGACTCTTCAGAAAAAATCTGTGACAAGAAAAAGGATTTGACCGAAAAACAGAAACTCAACTCTAGCCACTCTGTGGAAAAGGAGAAGAAGCGAAAGGAATCTGCAGATACTGTCAAAGAGAAGAAAGAGAAGGACTTCACGGACAGCAGTAGAGACCGAAAAGATTCCTATGAGTTCACTAAAGAAAGAAAAGACTTGAAAATCAAACAGGAGTCCATAAGAGACGATTATGGGAACGATGCCTCCGTCAAAGAAATTGAAACTGTCAGCAAACCATGTGAAATTAGAGAGAGGAACCACTCTGGAAAAGAGAAGGAGAGAAAGGGAGATGGGGTGGAAAAGAGAGAAAAGACAAAAGCTGACAAACACAAGGAAAAGCCTAAAGACCGATCCATAGAACAGGACAAGGAGAAGCCTGAGAAGACCTCAACTGAGAAGCTTTTGAAAGAAAAGGACACAGACAGAGGCTCTAAAGACAAGGAGGGAGCTAAAGACAAACACAAAGACAAGGACAGGAAGGTGTCTTCAGAACAAACTAAGGACAAGAAAGAAAAAGCTTCACAGGACAAGCATGCTGACCGGGATAAAGATGTCCTTGAGGTGAAGAAGGAGGAAAGGAAACCTGAGAAAGTTAAACCTGAGAAAACATGGTACAAGATAGCAGACATTTTCACAGATGAAAGTGAGGATGAAGAAGACAATTACAATGGGGGTGTGGCCAAGTTAAGTGATTCCCTTGGGTTGTCTGATTCTCACAGGAAAGACTCCACATCTGACAGGGATGAGCTTGATCACTTCCAAACGGAAAAACCCAGAAAATATTCTGCTGAGGCCAAACACACAACAGAAAAACAGAAAGAAAAAGACCACAAGAAAAAAGACAAGACCACATTTGATATGGGGAAAGAGAGGAAGGGTTCCTTGGAGAAACACAAGAAAGATAAGGATTCTGTTGATGCAAAACACAAGGAACGCAAAGACAGAATGTCTGTGGACTCAAACCAAGAGAAGAAAAACAAGCAGAAGCTGCTGGACAAGAGGGACGCCAATGAGGAAAAGACCAAGAGTAAATATAAAGACAAGCAAGATCATGTTAACGACAGAAAGCCCTCAAAGGGGAGTGGGGAAAATGAAAAGTCGCTCTTGGAGAAGCTGGAGGAAGAGGCCATGAATGACTACAAGGATGACTCCAATGACAAGAACAGTGAGTTATCCTCAGACAGCTTCACTGATCAGGGTCATGAGCCAGTGCTCAGCAGCTACTATG
This sequence comes from Oncorhynchus clarkii lewisi, assembly GCF_045791955.1. Taxonomy (NCBI): domain Eukaryota; kingdom Metazoa; phylum Chordata; class Actinopteri; order Salmoniformes; family Salmonidae; genus Oncorhynchus; species Oncorhynchus clarkii. The sequence goes on from NC_092152.1 coordinate 61,681,375, forward strand.
ATTCCTCCAACATCAGCCTTCCAGACATTACTGATGAGAGACGAGACTCACTCTCCATATCTAATCCTCAAGACAAGTTCAGAGAGAAAGAGAGGCACCGGCATTCATCTTCATCGTCGTCCAAAAAGAGTCATGACAAGGAGAAGGACAAAGTCAAGAAGGAAAAGGGGGATAAACAAGACAAGATCGAGGAAATAAGAGAATCTTATGGACGCAGAGAAAGTCTGCCCTTCGAGAAAGAGCCTATGCCATTAGAAGCGGACCCTTACACATTTCCATTTGGGTCTAAGGGTGATAAAGATGAATTTGATAAGACATTGGAGTTTGAAAAGGAGATGTCTAAAAAAGCTGACAAAGACAAATTGAGTACTGTCATCAGTGATAAGATCAAGGACAAAAAGAAAAAAGAGAAACATAAGGAGAAAGTCAAAGAGGAGAAGCACAAGTACACGGATGGCTTCGGATCACTTAAACACTCCAAGGAGGAGATTAAATGTGGAATGAAAGAGAGTCCTCAAATTACCAATTTGAAGGAAAGATCAAAGGAAGACAGTCCCAAATTTGATGTGAAAAAAGAAAGAAATCGAGACTCTTTGGACAAAGACAGTAGGGCGGACCATGTTAAGTCCAAGGTTAAAGAAGAAAATGAAAAAGTAATTCAGTCTAAAGACACAGCTCGCAAAGACAACCGTCCACGTTCAAAGCTTCTGGTTGATGGGGATCTCAGACTAACCAGCTTTGGGCAAATGTTAGGTTTAAAAGACCAGGAGATTGAAGAACGCCATAAGAAGCATAAGGAGAGGATGAAGCAGATGGAGAAACTAAGACACAGATCAGGGGATCCCAAACTTAGGGATAAAACGAAGTCCACTGAGGAAATAAAGAAAAATCGCAATGAACTATCATCCAAAAAATCTAATAGTTTAGAATCTGCATTGAAAGAGAAGAAGCTCAAAGATATTGGTCTCCCAGCCCAAATGATGTCTCCGGAAAGAAAGCCACAACCCATTGACACTCAAAATTCAAAGGACTGGCTTGCAGGCCATCAGATGAAAGAAAATCTCCCTGCCTCACCTAGGCAAGATCAGAATAGACCAACGGGTGTTCCCACCCCCACATCTGTAATCTCTTGTCCCAGCTATGAGGAAATCATGCAGACGCCACGGACTCCATCCTGCAGTGCAGAGGACTACCCTGATATAATGTTTGATGGGTTAGATTGTCAGAACTCATCAGCCATGGCCATGTCTATGAATGCCTGCTCACCATCCTTCTTTGACAGGTACTCCAACTCATCACACACCTTCCAAGAAGGGACTTGTATAACTCCGGCTAAGAATCTCCAGTTGCCCCTTGTCAGTCGATCGGCTTCGTCTGATGTTAGAAGACCCCTGGAAGAGGAGTTCAAAGCTGAAGCTGGCAAGTTTCTACAACACATTTTGCCAGACGCCTCTGAGTTTGACTTGGCAGCCTCCCAGCCTCCAGAAGACAAGGCAGCATCAGTGGAGAGACTTGAATGCCTGTCTCCTCCTTACTTCTCACCTATTAGAATGCTGTCTCCCGGGCTGGAACTTGACGAACCTGCACTAGATGGGGTCACCACAGCAATGGCTGGCACAGAGACTTGTGAACAACTACCTGAGAGTGTCTACAACAACTTCCTGATGAAGCCCTCAACGCCAGTCCACAGACCTGACCCCCAGGAGCCGTGTCTGGACATTGCTGCTCCACCCACCCCTGCACCTGCTGCTCTTCCTCCCCTGGATATTGATGACCTTTCTGAGCCTCATCAAAGTGAGCACAGTCTTGTTCCCTCTGACCCAGTCAGTGGCAGTGAGTATCTGCCCCCTGTTGTGGAGGAGGAAGAAGAGGACTACGAAGAAAAGGGGGAGGAAGAAGAAGAGGAGGAGGAGGAGGAGGAAGGGGATCTTGAAGAACCAACAGATTCTGATCATCATGCTGCTGAGGAGACGAGGGACGTCTGCTCATTCTCTCCTCCAAGAGTTGAAGAGCCTTTGAGGAAGAGCTGGGCTGAATCTCCAGACAGAAGAGTTACAGAGGTGCATCAGTTGACTCCACCACCCAACCAGGTGAACTCCAGTGATCATACCATCAGCTGGAACTCTGAGATGATTTTGAAATCTCCTCAAAGGACTTATGGGGAAATAGAGGCAGCGGTCTCCAAGATAACCAGCCCCTTCTCGCATTCAGACAGTGATTTGCAGCACATTACTGCCATACCTGGCCATCCATCAGTGACCCCTCCATATGCTGCTTACAGGTCTTATGTGCCTGACCCTGACTTTGACGTGCAAAAAGAGGCTGTGGAGGACATTCAAATTTCTCCAGTAAGACCTGAAATGACACCCATGGAATTGGAACCAAACTACTTGACAACCACCTCATCCTCCACAAGGTTAGAGTCTTTCTTCACAGACTGCAAGCCAAACTTGGAGGATAATCACCAGATGGACTCAGAGCTTTCTTGTGCAGTACAAGTCGGCAGGCAAAACTCCCATGGCTTTACTTCTGAGAGCCATATGCCTCTAGCAGTAAGCAACGAGCCAGTGGTGCCCTGGACAGACCCATTCTCAGCTACAGTGGATGAGCTGGATGATCTTGGCCCTTTCTCTCTACCTGACCTCCCTTCTCTCTCCCTCCCGACCTCCCTGCCAGACAAGGAGATGCCAGAGCTTGACGTCAGAGATGCAAAGCCAGCCGACTACAAGCCTCCATCTGCTCATATAAGGCCTCCTGCTATTGAAACAATAGAGGGCGAAGAGCTTATGGAGGTTGACCTGCCTATCCTGGCCAAACCCCTGTGCCCTCCCGAGGTCCTAACACTCAATGATTCTTTGCATGATTTGGTTGTAGCCTCACCAAAACACAATTTCCAACCAGAATTTGAGTCTGAGCCTCAAAATGTCCCTGAAATTAACTTAGTGAAAACACAGGTCTTTGAAAATAGAGCCACATATGAAGAGACTGATGAGAGCGATGGAAACATGTTCTCAGCTATTGATACAAACAATACCCAGCATCACAAGCAGATGTCACTGACCGAGTCTTTATCAGTTGTAATTACTCCATGTATGGACTCCTTGACAACTGTTAAACCAGAACAAAGTGGGCAGGTATCAGATCCCTTTGTTGGGCCAACTTGCAGTCCTGTCCCCTCAGTTCCTCTGCCAGTTGCTGTCACGATTTCTGGAACAGTCCATGTTTCGGAGGCTCTTGAGACCACGTCTAAGCTCACGGTCACTTTGACAACGTTGTCAACTGACCTTCCCAAGAAGGTGGAGGAGATCCCACAGAGGATGACCAGAAACAGGGCCCAGATGCTGGCAAAACAGGAGAATACCACCACCACAAAAAAGCCGAGTAGTAGAGTAGTAGCAGAGAGTACAACCACCAGCATTATACCTTCTAGCGTGATACCTCCATCTGTCCCTACCCCTGTCGCCATGAGCATGGCTGTAACCACAACCACCCCTATCCCCACCCCTACCTTTGTCCCCTTTGTTGTTCTGGAGAAAGAAAAGGAACTTGTCACCACCATCTCCACCACACCAACCATTACCCCGGCTCCCCCTCCGCCGCTTCCTGTAGTGGTCAGCAAAACTAAAGGGCGGCCTGTGGAGGAAGAGGAATCCCAGACGCAGCATCCACGCAAGAGGAAGTTCCCGAAACCGCAGGTTCAGCTGGTCAACACAGCCATGCAGCAGACCAGGGAGATGATTCAACAGACGCTGGCTGTCATTGTCAATGCCATCAAACTGGATGACATAGAACCCTACCACAGTGACCGCTCTAACCCTTACTTCGAATACCTGCAGATAAGGAAAAAAATAGAGGAGAAGAGGAAGATCTTGTGCTACATCACACCACAGGCCCCTCAGTGCTACGCTGAGTATGTGACCTACACAGGCTCCTACCTGCTGGATGGCAAGCCTCTCAGCAAGCTGCACATCCCAGTGGTGAGTACCTCCCTTCCCCTACAAATGTTCACACTTCTGTTGATTCATAGATTTTATTTCATTACAATAATACACGTCAAGTAACTGCGTTCTGTAACCTATAATAACCGCACAGCACATTTACAACAAAAGTTTGAACTTTGTTGCAATGGAAAGATTGGTTACATCATCATCTCAAATCATTGCTATGGTTTCTCAGATTGCTCCACCTCCATCGTTATCGGAGCCCCTGAAGGAGCTCTTTAGACAGCAGGAGACAGTGAGGGGGAAGTTGAGACTGCAGCACAGCATAGAGAGGGTAAGAACACGGGCTCACTGTACCCTCCCTAATATCTATCCATCTCACTTCTGAAGTCGCACTGAGAAGGAGTGCTTTGAACAATCCTTTGATGAATGTTCAAAGCTGCTATGTAATAGAAATCCAAACTGCAATAGGCATTTCTCCAACCATGCAATCGTAAAAAATTGTGACATTTCACATGAACCTTATCAGTTTGCGCAAAAAGATTTTGAAGTAAAGTTAAAAGTCCAGTCTGTCTCCCCTCTCTCCGGTCTTATTGTATTGACTTTCTATATCTCTCCTTCCAGGAAAAGCTTATTGTCTCATGTGAGCAAGAAGTACTGCGTGTCCATTGCAGAGCGGCAAGGACGATAGCCAATCAGGCCGTCCCATTCAGTGCCTGCACAATGTTACTGGACTCTGAGGTGTACAACATGCCAACAGAGAGTCAGGTGCGTCTGTGGGTGGTTAAAAAGGTGGGCAAAAAGTTGATAGACAGGGCCATTCACATGGAATTTGTTTAGTCAGCTCTTCCAATTACTCTTAATATTTTATATACACTACCACTCAAAAGTTCGGGGTCACTTAGAAATGTCCTTGTTTTTGAAAGAAAAGCTCATTTTTTGTCTGAAATAACATCAAATTGATCAGAAATACAGTGTAGACATTGTTAATGTTGTAAATGACTTGTAGCTGGAAATGGCTAATTTTTTAATGGAATATCTACATAGGCGTACAGAGGCTCATTGTCAGAAACCATCACTCCTGTGTTCCAATGGCACGTTGTGTTAGCTAATCCAAGTTTATCAATTTAAAAGGTTAATTAATCATTAGATTAATTAGAGCCTTAATTTCTCAGAACAGGAATAGGCTGACGAGTTTCAAAAGAAAGGCCTTTGTTTCTAGACATTTTGAGCCTGTAATCGAACCCACAAATGCTGATGCTCCAGATACTAAACCAGCCTAAAGAAGGCCTGTTTTATTGCTTCTTTAATCAGAACAACAGTTTTCAGCTGTGCTAACATAATTGCAAAAGGGTTTTCTAATGATCTATCCTTTTTAAAATGATAAACTTGGATTAGTTGACACAATGTGCCATTGGAACACAGGAGTGATGGTTGCTGATAAAGGGCCTCTGTACGCCTATGTAGATATTCCATTAGAAATATGTTGTTTCCAGCTACAATGGTCATTTAACAATGTCTACACTATATTTCTGATAAATTTGATGCTATTTTAATGGACAACAAATGTGCTTTTCTTTCAAAAACAAAGACATTTCTAAGTGACCCCGAACTTTTGAACGGTAGTGTACATATAAAAAAATCTAATCTGACATTCTTGTCATCTTTAACTCAGGGTGATGAGAACAAGTCAGTGAGAGATCGCTTCAACGCTCGCCAGTTCATTTCCTGGATCCAAGACGTGGATGACAAATATGACCGCATGAAGGTAACAATATGACTGTACTTCATATTTTACGGCACATTTGCTATGTGGTTGAAATGCGGGCTATCCGTGTATGACAGTTGTATTTCTGCTGGTTCATAATGGCCTCTCTCTCTTCTCAGACGTGTCTGTTAATGCGGCAGCAGCATGAGGCAGCTGCCCTGAACGCAGTGCAGAGGATGGAGTGGCAACTGAAGGTGCAGGAGCTGGACCCTGCTGTACACAAGTCTCTGTGCGTCAACGAGGTCCCCTCCTTCTACGTGCCAATGGTTGACGTCAACGATGACTTTGTGCTGTTGCCCGCGTGACAGAAACATGCACTCGTTCACAGAGTTAGAGGTCAAATATCATCACTTTTCAAAGAGACATCAAACAGAACGTATGGTAAGGGCTAGCCGGTTTGAAGAGGAATAAAACCTATATATTATATAGAAAAAATTCAAAGAAAAAAAAACTTGCTAATGATTCCCTTCCATGAGAGGAAGATGCATCTTTTTACTGGGGAAAAACACAACTTGCACTTTCATCCCTCAAGTTTTTATGCTTTTGTTCAGAATATAAAAAGCAAAACGGCTTTGCTTTGAAGCGCCCAACACCACCTCCCTTTTAGGTGATGTTTGGACAGAGAATAGGGGGATAAGATATAGAAATATTTTTCTGAATTTTTTGGTCCCCGTAAAATCAAACAACAAAGGAACGCTGGAGAGGAGCCCTCCCACCATTCTGGATCATCTCCTGGTGGATGAGAATGAGGCACCACAGTGGACACAGAGCTCCAGGTGAGCCTTGAGGAGGAGAACGCAGCACATGGCCAGAAGGGTATGCATGCGCGATGTGGTGGTGCAACAAGTAACATCTGCGGGACCTCCAGCCTCTTCCTGTTGAAAGGACAGGAGCGTCTGTGTGGACGCTGTCTCTCTGGTCGGGACCATAAGGCCACACTCAGTCAGAGAGCTTCAGTCCCCTCTGTCCACAGCCTACCACCACACCCGGTAGAACCAGCATCCTGCCCCAGAGCAGAGTACAGCCAAGGGTCCATAGTGTGTCGGGGGTTAATGTCGGAGGGGAAGAGGCGGCATCTTCCGCCTCATGGCCTGGGCAGAGGAGTGAGGCAGAGAATGGGGATGAACCGGAGCATCCCCACTAGAGTCTGGTCACCTGGTTCTGCATGCAGGAAGAACCAGCCTCTGACACTCTGCCAAGATAGGTAGAACACACATACCTGTTCACCTGCAACTATGACTGCAAATGGAAAAACAGGATAAAAGAATAATACAAGAATGTTGCGATTCAAGACTAAACAGATGGTGGTTTAGAGGAGAATATTCTTCTTTTTGTCTTTCTTTACTTGGGCATTTAATTGTTTCTGAGGAAGTGACTTGAAACACTACAGAGCCAATATTAGTTTAATGGGAAAAAAGAAAACTGAAAAAAAATTGTATTCCGTAAATTATGTACAGTTTTTATATTCGTTAACCAATGTATTCTTGCTGCCTTCTAGATAATTTATTTTGCCACACATTACTGCACAGTTGTAAATAACGTATGTACTGTAACATCACTCAGTTAAGTGTAAAAAAATAAATGAATAAAAATTATCTTTGTATGTACAGTTCACTTTCGGGCAGCACTTTCCCCCTCATACCCATGGGCCAAAATGTGCACACGTTGTCAGTATTTTAAAGACTCCAGTGCACAGTAACGTTCCCATCTATAGGTTTTGTCCAGGGCTGGTCAAAATAAGTTACCTGTGTTGGTATCACCACAACGTACATAGGTAGTACAAAACCCCACCGTATTGAACAATGCCCAAACTAAGGGCCACAACTATAGTCCTCAGATGTAGCAAAATGGTTATAAAATTAATTAAAGAATAGATTAGTTATATTAGTCATTGCTTTAGTACACAATTATATCTGAAAAAAATCTCAACCAAGAAAATGCCTTTTTACAGTGAATATTTTTTTATTTACTCGGTGTTGGGCAAGTCAAACAAGGGTACATCTGGATTGGTCAAGAAAGAAATGCCACTAACAAGCAAAACCAACACATTATTTTCTCATTCTGGATGGGATTTTGTTTTTGTTTTTTTAAATTTCATCTACCCATTTAATTGGACTTTAATTGTATGTTTGGGTCTTTAGGAATAATATTCATCATGACGTTGGAGAACTTTCAGGCCACAAGACTTGGGATCTGACAGCCAGCTCAATCATTTGAAATCCTTAACTTCCCTTTTTGAATGTCACTGTCATAGGCATCATTTACAGGTTAACCGTTTTTCAGGCCACGTCAGATTGGCATTGTTGTTCCTGATCTCTACCGTATACCACCTAAAACTACTTAACTAAAGAAATGTTTAGAATCTTAATTTTTAGCAAAGCTGTTTATCCACAAGATACAGGCCACATTCCATATTGGTTTTAAAAATGAATTCTTGCTTTAATTATGGGATGTGTTAGCTTCCAAACTCCCTGGGTCCATACTTGCGAACATAAGATGTATTTTTGTAAGTAAAAAAAATTCTCTCAAAATGCACATCTGCCAATTCAAATCTTTGACGTAGTTGCATGTGATAAAATGCTCCATGTTAGCTGTTCCCATTACATAACCTGACACATTTAGCCCTATGCTAACCTGACCCGAAGGCAGTGATTATGTCAGTTTACAAATTCTGCATCAGCCAATTTCAAATCTTGACTTGGATGCAATTAGAACCCTTTTCCATGAGAGCATCCTTAACAGATGCCAACCGGTACCATCTGCTAATCAAAGTTTTAAAAAACACACATGAAGTTTCAACTGGACCAATAGCTCAATGTAGTGAGCCTGGCTCCTGGTCATTTGCAACTGTCTGCCATTTCTCAGGATGGTGCTTGTTAAACCTCAAAGCCTTTGGAGGTGAGGGGAGTTTAACATATGGAATTGTTTTAAAATGGTCATACCGTGGATTATTTAGCTATTTGATTTAGAATTTTAGGACCCCACTAGGTATGATAAAATATTGAATTTGGGCTTTACTACTATGCTATAGAAACTAATTGAATAACTGATTCATAAATGGAAAAACAGACGGTGTAAAAAAAAAAATGTAAATCATAAGGATTAAGGTTTTGAAGTATCTGTTCTATATCTGGGAGATCAGGAAAAGTCTATATATTTTTTGGGGTGACACATATTTAACCCCTTTTTTTGGCACAAAACTACCTCCATAATTCTACTTAAATTTGAATTACCGATACTGGGTTACATGTCCCGTGACAGTTGTGGGGGTTGTAGAGCAAAACTAAAACCCCATCGTGTTCTTAATAGTCTCATCTTCCCAGAGTGTGGTCATATTAGTTTGTAGGCCAACCGTTTGGAAGCTACAGACATTTTCGTGAGAAGACTGATTTTCAAAATGTCTCTTGGTCTGACAAACAGCTCTGCCACTTTCCACAGCAGATACGGAAGGCCGACATGGGTGGATGTGGTGGATTGAGATATGTTGCTTTGCATGGGATATATCTCTTGCTTAAATTGACAGATTTTTATTGGGATTTGTTTTAGGGTAATTAGATTTGTTGCACAGGTACGTCAATAGACTTAAGAATTTGAATAAAGTTTAGATCAAAACTGAATCAATGTCTCGCAAGATCACTTAATGATTCATTAGTATTCTACATAGGCCTAACATACCAAATATAATAGCATAGTATAACTTTACTGTTAGACCAAAATCACCACTTATTTTCATTTTATTTTAACATTTTATATGCATTATAAAAATCATCCACATCATCACATATTAGTTATTTGAATCAAGCTTTGAGGACCACTAAAGTTTTTTTCCATTGCTTTATATATATTTCCACACTGTGGTTGGAATACAGATCTGATCAAAATTATAATGCACTTTTAGTGTAAGAGCTGTTTGAAATATCAGCTGGTTTGGCTGGGTGTTTTTTTTAGACTGCCTGGTGAATGTAAGTGTAATAGACCAATAACAGAGTTTGCCCTCCTCTCTGCCAATAATTTTGTTTTCAGGTGACGCATCCCTCCCATAAGGCCCCTCTGACCACTCCCAGACAGTCCTATCAAAGTTCTTGCTGGAGAAGCTATTTATTTTTGACAATCACAGTAGGGTACTTAATTGATACACAGATATTGAGAGAAAAATGTTGCCATTAGATCTTCAACAAAAAAGCTTGACATGAAGGGGCCTCTAATTGCCTTAGCTGCATATGACTCCTCGCTGCGATGGTAGTAGGGGTACATGACGGCTATTTGACAGGAACATAATGGTTTGACTTTTTTGGGCCAATGTACGATAAACTTAAATGACCCTTTATATTTCTTTCCCCCTAAAAGCACATGGATGTGTGTGAAACGGATAAGCATAAACTTGTGATTTTGTCATATATGCGAAAACATGCCTTTTGAATTTTGTCCAACGTTAGTAGCTAGTAGCAGCATAGTCAAGGATGTGTCATGCAATATTGGGACGCTATACTTTACAGACCAAGTTGAACAAATGTAAACCTTGAATTTGGAAGCTTAAAATATTCCTCTGGTGGCCAAGTTGATCTATATTAAGTAATGCCATTGGTTGGTGGATGTGAAGTCTGAGATCTTTGATAGGCTGATGTGGAATTTGTTACAGGAAATAATCACTGCCAACTGGTCGGGCTAGCATAGGGCTAAATGTGCCAGGTTATGTAATGTTCAACAGCTAACGTAGCCTTGTCAAATACAACTATGTCAGCGATTTGAATTGGCTGATGCATATTTTGAGACAGAGAAAGTTTAAACTAATTTTTTTTCTAATGTTCGCAAGTATGGACCCCCTCTATTTATCTAGTTTTGTACAGTAGTGGAGATAAGTGTACAGTATAAGGGGAATACTCAAAGGGTGGAGCCAAAGTAAAGATCATACTCCTCTGCGTAACATAGGTCAATTGTTTCTTTGATTTTTAAAGAACTAGGTTTGACTTACATGCCCATGAATGAGATTTTTTTTAATTAGCCTTTTAATCAAATTCCTTTTTTGTTAGTCAATAATCCTTTTTATGACTAATCACTCTAAAAGCAAGTTTCATCATAGTTTATTCAGAACGATTTGGTGGATGGTGATATTAACAGGCAGATAGTTTGTTTCACTTTAGCTTCTCCAGTGTACCAAGTGTAGGTATTTGTCAGGGGTATCAGGAAGTTTTAATGTTCCGTTTGATTCATATTCAGTAGGCCATCATACTTTGCTCTATTGTGTTGTTTACCATGCTAAGAGTAAGGCCTAGACAATTATGAACCAAAAAAGCAGACTAAGTTAACTCGTACACAAAGGGGGGAAGAATGGTGCAAAAGTGATAGTTAAGAAAAAAATGTTTTTTTATCCAATTGGAATATTGACTTGTGAGAATTGATTGTTTCCTTATTTTTGGTTGGTCCTGATTTAAAAAAAGATTGAGTCTGTGATCTGCACATTCATCCTAATGGCAATATCAAGTGACATTTTGTGACGTTATGTACACACTTTCAACATGGCTGTGTATGAGGTGTCTATTCAAGTGTGTTGCTACTCCAGTGTATGGGCAGTTGACTAGTTGTTGTCCTGGACATTTTGAAAGAGGAAAATCTAGTCATAAGGCAGTAAACGCATAAATAAATGTCATAGCACAGGTAGTCAGCGTCATGTAGACTTCAGCAGTTTGATTTAAGCCCTCAATATTTTTATTTGATTTTGTTTTTTAGTGCTTTTTCTGCGGGGGAGAGGGAGTTTTGTCAACAGAATCCTCTTGTGTTTTAGATCAGAGTGTGTTGTGTTGTCTTTTTGTCTTGGGTTTTTTCTTCTGTTCGAAGCATTAAACACCAGTGGCATGTCAATCACTTCTTATGAGCAGAATGTATACCGTTACTACACCCCCACACCCTCAATATTGTTTACAAGACATCAAGTGTGTTTCGGTTTCGTCTCTCTCACCTTAACGGTTTGAGCCCTGCCTTGATTTCTTTATTTCATCATTTATTGAACCACAAAGGCTTGAAATTGTGATGGCTAATTAGTGTCAAATCTAACCTTAGAATTCAAAGCTTGCAGCAAACATACAGAGCAATAGTTTTAACCATTCAAATTATTTTTCATTCAAAAAAATGTATACATTTGGTTGATCAAGACAACATCCCCTGTGATTTTTGTTGAGACAACGGTGTCTCATACACACATCCAAATATTATTTCCAACCCACACCAGTGAATAATCATTTATATTAGGAAATGTACACCGGTCTCATTCCCTTCTCCCCCCTACTGTGAACCACTTGGCCATGCCCTAGATTACCCTGTGACCTCATCAGTCTGCAACAAGTTACCTCTACTGTGTCCATCTGAGTGTTCATTTAATATTTAACTGGACATACTGTTATTTTACATAATAGAATCACAATTTCAAGCCTTTTTCTAGTTTCCTTTATTGAACAAGACAGTAGCTGATTCATTAGAATGGGAAATGACTAATAAAGCATGGAGAACTACTCTTTAAATGGTGACAAATAACCTATTTATTATCTTTCTGACACCTGTGGTATGTTTCAGTTAAAGGTCTCCGCTGTGTAAATTTTCCTCCTGTAATGCGTTGGAGACATTGTACATAGTTGTAAATAAATATCCCAGGACGTTTTGCACCCTCCTCTTTGTACTAGTCTAAACTTGCGTAGAATGTGGGGTTCTAACAGCAACGAGACGGTGCGCTCGCTGCAGATGATGTAACAACGTCACTTTTTTTTATTTGTACAATGTAGTTGAATTGTGTACATATTGTTGGAGCAGCTATGGGGCAAGGGGTTTGTTGATGCTATCGTCAGTGCTGTAAAAGATCCAGTACTTTCACCTCTAGCTGTGTTGATTTCCTGCAAAAACAAAGGCGAGAAAATTCAAAAAGACTAAACTGAAGAAAGAAAAATTCTAAATTGTTATTTTCTACAGTTGCATGTACAGAGAGCGCGAGAACTGCTGTTGTTCCTCAGAGATTATGTTCGTAAATAAAATTTTGAAATATTTCCTGTTTTCTGCTTTTACTTTGTCCTCATTCATACACTCTTAAATATGCCTTGTGTCGTTCGGGAGATGGGCACATCTATTTTAGCACCATGCCAACACGCGCACACAGTTTCTGAGCCAAATGAGGAACTTTAACAACAGTTCATTTTTATTAATTAAGATTGGTTAGCATATTTATCACAGGCAAGTTAAGTTGATAGAATACCAATCAGTGTACACATGTGTAACACTTTACACCTATGTATACTTTATTTGGCAGAGACAATGTTCAACAAATCATCAGTCTGAGTATGAGAAGGGATGTGTTGCACCAGATTTCATTTACATTTTAATTTCATCCCTATATTTAATCCCTGGTTTGTCCCAAAGGCCCTCAAGGCAACATTCAGGCTTCTGTGGCACCAAAGTGGTCAACTGAAACCAATTAGAAAACTGTCTATACAGAGGTAGCGGAAACACTGGCTCTTATCTTTTACTTGGCTAGCAGGAGGACGCCTGGAAAAGTGTGTGTTTAGGCTGATATTTAGATCTATGATCATGAGGGGTTTTGACTTTTGAGAAAAACTTAGACCTGTGGGTATAACAGGCCTATTCTTTGCCATGCAATATGACCAGTAGATGCCATTATATTTGTTGACACAGAAGTATTTATAGTAGGTTACTTATGAGCCAGATATGAAGAGGGTAACCATTTGAAATCATACAAGCGTTTCCATTGACAGTGACACATCCACACCAAAATATAATTCCAGTAGGCCTCTATTCACCCCACCTGTTGTTACCTGACTCCTCGAGCAGTGTTTGGTGACCATGTTAAGTGAATGACACCGTAAACATTGATTTGACAACCCGATCCCTTCTGCCATCCTCTAAATAAAGTTAAGAAATATGTCGATCTGTCAGTGCGAAATAGGCCTAGGCCACAGTGCGTACAAACACTGATCTACGAGCAGATAGACTTCCCACCAATGACACTTCGGTTACTCACCGACCTGCCCACTTGGCTGGAGTTGTGCTATCTCATCTAACCTATCCTGCCATGCCCAGCGGTGTGTGTGGATGTCCAACACTACTGACTAACAGCTGTCTCGGCATTGTCTCTAACAATGGACTTTGAAACGAAGATTTATACCAAAATCGGTGGATATGGACGATATAACAGAATTGTTTCCATATTCAGCTGGTTTCCGAATTTTGCTGTGATGCTGAATCTTTTTTGCGACGTTTTTTACACCCTGATTCCCGGGTTGTACCACTGTAAACCCGACCCGACCCTTTTACCTTCGGGTTTTCTTTTCAGTAATTATTCCAGACAAGGGTATCTCAATTTTGCCATACCGTGGGTGAATGGTTCTGGACTGAGTCACTGTAAACTTTATAAGTACCCTAGAAACGTCTCCAACTTCATAGACAGCATTCCAAAGGAGATAGTGCCATGTACGAGAGGATGGGAGTACGACCAAGCTGCGGCGCTTCAGAGCAACTACGTGACAGAGGTAAACAAATATATACTTGGATTCGATGGTTTGTGGTTGTTTTAGGAGAGTTTGTGCTTTTGACAGATTAGCAATCATTCGTGTGCTAGTGATGTTTTTATGACGACGCATTTACCTTACCTGATTTGGTTTACAAGTAGCCGCCTTTTCAGGCTAATGTGTAAATATCTTTGCCAAGCCCTGTCGAATGTTATTCATCCATTCAAAGTCGGCTACTCAAAGTACATTTGGGTTTAGCCTATTACTTCGGGGTTTGCAACTTTTTAATTCCCATTTGTGTTAATTGAGCTTGTCCCAGACAGACTGCTGGGGCTAGAGTTGGTCATCAATAGGCCTACTAGATAACGTCAATAGATGACACGGCACATGCCCTGTTAGTCCTACTCATTGCTCAAGTCTGCTGTTGGTTAACATGCTTTAGAGTTTGTAACTCTAGGATACATGGTGTTTTGGTTATGTGCTGAATTTGATTACCAGATTTCAACAACAAAAAATCCTATTAGCACTATTTATCAGATCACATTAGTCTGTTTTATATAATAATTACATAACGAAACTGCTGTGCAGAGCCATGAAATATGGGTGAATGTGTAATTATGTGATGATAGCAGCACAACAGGAAATGCAGGGACAACCATGTTCTTCCACCCTGATGGAGTTCCTGTGAAGATATGTCCTCAACAGAGCACATGAGGGGTCAGTCTAGGATGAACATTCATCTTTCTGTACTGACCCTTAGCCATCTCATAACCAAGGAACACTCGAGTTCAACTGAATTTATTTGGCTCTAAGGGAACCCTTTTCATATTTCTTACTACTAGGCCTATATTCTTATTTCAGACTAGCACAGTCAATGCCTCTCTAACGCTGTCCTGTTTTGCGTCTTGGGAAAAGTTAACTAAATGTTGACTTATTGCACCTGGACAAACCTCACCAGCGATTATAATATCAAAAAAGGGGCAGGCCCATCCCACTGCAAATACTGGAACGGGATTATTGGTATACAAAAGTATCAGCAGTTACTCAAATGTGCAGACACAAGGCAAATACTGGTGTGTGTGTGAGAGAGAGACAGGGTGTGCGGGCTGTACAGGAATCCAACAAGGCAGACAGTAGTACTGATGTGGTGTATTTTCTCGCACATGTTTCCCTGGCAACCAGCCCCCCCTTTCCTTCTCCATGATGTCACAGGACATTTGTTCATGTCCCCACAGGGGTATCAACATATAACAGCAGGGATGGATGTCCTTCTGGCCCTGATTTTTAACGGGTGGGATGATAGGGACAGATCAAGAGATGAAGCAAGGGAGGGAAAAGGAGCACATTAAATTATTAGATGGGGGAGGGAGGAAGAAAGAAAGCGTTAGAGTAGGGTGAAGAATGGTGGAAGGCACTGGAAACCAAACAGTGCAGTGTCTCTAATGTGATAAACCTATCTGCAGTCACTCTTATTCAATCAGGAGATGATATCTATCACACAGCTGAATTCCTCCTCCTTTGCACAAGGATTTCCATTGCCCTCGTGTGTGTGTGTGTGTGTGTGTGTGTGTGTGTGTGTGTGTGTGTGTGTGTGTGTGTGTGTGTGTGTGTGTGTGTGTGTGTGTGTGTGTGTGTGTGTGTGTGTGTGTGTGTGTGTGTGCCACTGGCCTTTAATTCTTACTTATATAACAATAAGGGATAATGGAGCTACAGTCTCAAACATTTTCCAAGCATGTTTATTAACAGTCCTTAAAAATAGGGTATGCTCAATCTGTCCCCGGAATTTCTCTACCCTGGTAATGCAATCCTGGACGAAGAAATAGGCCACCAATTATGTCATTATTTCAGTGGCTCCATTGACTTGGCTCTTTTACCTCATTCCTAACTATGTGGCAAAAGGGTCATTCCATGTCATTTCAGAAAGCCATGACACCTGCCATCTCAGATTGTTCTGAAATCGTTTCTGTAGTTAGGAACAGATAAGATTAGCCTTCCTGAAACATTATTTTATTGAAAATAATTTTATCTCTGAGAAATTAAGCTAATTGATTGCAACCAAATAGTTACTATATGAATCCTGTACATTTAAAATGGCCAATTTGGGTCAAATCAATTATATTTCAACAAATAATGTTTCAGGAATGCTAATCTATATATATATTTTTTTTTTAAACATTTTAACCCCTTTTTTCTCCCCAATTTCGTGTTATCCAATTGGTAGTTAGTCTTGTCCCATCGCCACAACTCCCGTACAGACTCGGGAGAGGCGAAGGTCGAGAGCCATGCGTCCTCCGAAACACAACCCTGCCAAGCCGCACTGCTTCTTGACACTGCTCGCTTAACCCAGAAAACATCTGTACCGACACCATACAGCACAAGGAGTCGCTAGAGCGTGATGGGCCAAGGACATTCCAGCTGGCCAAACCCTCCCCTAACCCGAACGACGCTAAGCCAATTGTGCGCCGCCTCATGGGTCTCCCGGTTGTGGCCGGCTGCAACTCAGCCAGGGATCTAACCCGGATTGTGGCCTCCCACTTAGGAGGCCACTATCTTATCTTTTTCTAACTACAGAAACTATTTCAGAACAATCTGAGATGGTGGGTGTCAATCCTCTTATTGTTCTTTTTGAGGTGGAATGACTCACCATCTCGCTCGCTCTCTCTCTCTCTCTGCTCCACAGTGGAACCTAGTGTGTGTTGACTATTGGAAGATTCCTCTGCAGCACATCTGCTTCATGACAGGGTGGATTGTGGGATATGTCCTCCTGGGCACAGTGTGTGACTGGTAGCTACACTTCTGCATTTTGTGTGCGTGATGTTTCTGTTGTATTTTTGTATAATTGTAAACTACAATTGTATTAATTTCACCACACATATTTAATGTTTATGTTATTGATGGTATTAGGCTATTATGAATGTTTAATATGTGTGCATGGGAAGCTATGTGTCTCTAACTGTCTTTTCTCTATGTTCAGGTTGGGTCGTCGACAGGGCTTCCTGCTGTCTGTGTCTCTGTCCGGTCTGTTAGGAGTAGCTGTGTGTCTGTCCAACAGCCCTGTAGTGTTTCTGCTGCTACGCCTGTCTCAGGGCGCCATGTTGGCTGGGGTCTTCCTCTCCTCTTACCTCGCCAGTAAGTACACTTGACTCACCCTACTAATACCGCTCACTCCTGAGTACACACTTAATGGGGCAGTTTAAATTAAATAAAAATATCAGACAAAACACACATGACAAGAGACAACACTACATAAAAAGATACCTAAGACAACACTGCATGGTAGCAGCACAACATTGTAGCATTACAAAACATGGGTACAAACATTATTGGGCACAGACAACAGCACAAAGGGCAAGAAGGTACAGACAATAATGCATCACGCAAAACAGCAACTGTCCATGATGGCAGGGGAAGCTGTACAGATAAGTCATCCAAAGGGCTTTGACTTTCCAAACACAGAAGAAAGCTAACACTATATGATGCCCCGTCTCCTTATTAATTCAGCCATTTACGTAGATAACTAGCAAGTGTAAATTTGAGGGTTGCGTTAATGCAAAATGCAAGCGTTTTTCACCCAGAAAATAAATATAAAACGCATAAGAAATATCTTGCTGCGTTTTTTGTAAACGCAGATCTAAAATGCTTCTTACTGTAATTTCTGCTCTGTATCAGACACATTTTGTGCTTCAGTTGCACTTTTCCACTCTGGGAATTCACCAATGGGCATTCTATCAGCAGACAGCGCTCTGACTGATGTGTAGCTGCTTTTCTCCTGTACTTTTCTCGGTGTAGTCGTCTGGTAAAATGCTAGATTAACTTCAAGCAAAAAACTTCAAGCAACAAAAAAAACGTGCTTTTTCATTGTAAGCTCATTCACTTGTGTGGCTGCCAGCCAAATAGCGTTGCGCACTTTCTGAATGTGTTGCACAAATGTATTTTCTGTGAAGGAAAACAGTAGTGGTTTAGTTAGTAGTTGCACGGCCCTGATCACTATTGAAGCAAAAAAACTGTTGACTTTAAATATGGAACACGACCCCTGTCAATTCACAGCTAAACTCAACTGCTCCTGCTTTTTCCCCGCTGTGCAATTTACAAACAAACACTTAACTGGCTCAACTGTTCTGGGGAACTGCGGTAAGCTTCGTAATGTGAAAGGTGAAATGAAGAACGCGGTCAGCTTTATTTCCTAAAGTATTGCAAAAGTTGACTGCAGGTATTTACTTAAAAAGCTACAAATGTAAATTTATTGAAAAACTTTGGTATTGACGGTATTAAAAAAGCCTCCTGTGGCTATTTCTAAATACCCCGGTATATGGTATACCGCCCAAGCCTAGGGCAGTTACTGGTATTGTTCTTACGTCAGCGCAGTGTATTTCTGTGAAATGTAATATCATTTGTGAAATGGTCATGTGGATCATATTGTAGATTTCTGTATTCTGGACAGTTCAGGTGGGAGTTCTACATCCGACTTTGTTTAGCTGAATTAAAGCAGTCGGCAAAATATATTTAAATATATTTAATAGCAGTTTTTATTACTTCTCACTCAAGTGTGTCAGTGGCTAACATCTGTTGGATAAGTATAGACCAAACCCATATATCAAAAGGTCCCACACAAAGTGCTTCCCTTAGCGTTGTGTAGGGACAATGATCTATGGGAAGCCAGGACGAACTCATTCTCACAATTTCACTAATATCATCAAAATCAATCAATCCTAGCACATTTTTGGGTTCATTCGGTAGTTTTTACCTGATTTAAGTAGAAACACGTAAAAAAAAATTGTAAGTACCATGTAAAAAAAGAAAGGTCCCTTTTTCAGGACCCTGTCTTTCAAAAATAATTATTAAAATCCAAATAACTTCATAGATCTCCATTGTAAAGGGTTTAAACACTGTTTCCCATGCTTGTTCAATGAACCATAAACAATGAATGAACATGCACCTGTGGAACGGTCGTTAAGACACTAACAGCTTACAGGCATTCGGCAATTAAGGTCACAGTTATGAACACTTAGGACACTAAAAAGGACTCTGAAAACCACTAAAAGATAGATGCCCAGGGTCCCTGCTCATCTGTGTGAATGTGCCTTAGGCATGCTGCAAGGAGGCATGAGGACTGCAGATGTGGCCAGGGCAATAAATTGCAATGTCCGTACTGTGAGATTCCTAAGAAAGCCCTACAGGGTGACAGGACGGACAGCTGATCATCCTCGCAGTGGCAGACCACGTGTAACAACCCCCTGCACAGGATTGGTACATCCGAACATCACACCTGCGGGACAGGCCCCATTCTCTGCTGCCAATGACTGGAACGAACTACAAAAATCACTGAAGCAGGAGAATCATGTCTCCCTCACCATCTGTCAGAGCAGCTCACATATCACTGCACCTGTACATATCCCATCTGTAAACAGCAAATTCAACTACCCCATCCCTATACTGTATTTATTTATTTATCTTGCTCCTTTGCACCCCATTATCTCTACTTGCACATTCATATTTTGCACATCTACCATTCCAGTGTTTAATTGCTATGTTGTAATTACATCACCACCATGGCCTATTTATTGCCTTTACCTCCCTTACCTCATTTGCACTCACTGTACATAGACTTAGATTTTTTTCTACTGTATTATTGACTGTATGTTTGTATATTCCATGTGTAACTCTGTGTTGTTGTATGTGTCTAACTGCTGTGCTTTATCTTGGCCAGGTCGCAGTTGTAAATGAGAACTTGTTCTCAACTAGCCTACCTGGTTAAATAAAGGTGAATTAATAATAATAAAATAAGGTAACGGATGGCAACAACAACTACCCGATTTACACCAGGAACGCACAATCCCTCCATCAGTACTCAGACTGTCTGCAATAGGCTGAGAGAGGCTGGACTGAGGGCATGTAGGCCTGTTGTAAGGCAGGTCCTCACCAGACATCACCCGGCAACAACGTCACCAATGGGCACAAACCCACCGTCGCTGGACCAGACAGGACTGGCAAAAAGTGCTCTTCACTGAAGAGTCGCTGTTTTGTCTCACCAGGGGTGATGGTTGGATTCGCTTTTATCGTCTAAGGAATGAGCGTTACACTGAGCCCTGTACTCTGGAGCGGGATCGATTTGGAGGTGGAGGGTCAGTCATTGTCTGGGGCGGTGTATTCACAGCATCATAGAAATGAGCTTGTTGTCATTGCAGGAAATCTCAACGCTGTGCGTAACAGGGAAGACATCCTCCTCCCTCATGTGGTACCCTTCCTGCAGGCACATCCTGACATGACCCTCCAGCATGACAATGCCACCAGCCATACTGCTCGTTCTGTGCGTGATTTCCTGCAAGACAGGAATGTCAGTGTTCTGCCATGGCCAGCGAGAAGCCCGGATCTCAATCCCATTGAGCACGTCTGGGACCTGTTGGATCGGAGGGTAAGGGCTAGGGCCGTTCCCCCCAGAAATGTCCAGGAACTTGCAGGTACCTTAGTGTAAGAGTGGGGTAACATCTCACAGCAAGAACTGGCAAATCTGGTGCAGTCCATGAGGAGGAGATGCACTGCAGTACTTAATGCAGATGCTGATTGTAACTTTTGATTTTGACCCCCCTTTATTCAGTGACACATTATCCCATTTATGTTAGTCACATGTCTGTGTAACTTGTTCAGTTTATGTCTCAGTTGTTGAATCTTGTTATGTTCATACAAATATTTACACGTTAAGTTTGCTGAAAATAAACACAGTTGGCAGTGAGAGGACGTTTCTTTTTTTTGCTGAGTTTATATTACTAAAACATAAGTTGAGAAAAATACTGTTGCTGCTTCCTGTTGTCATGGTGTCAAAACACCCGTTTTAAATGTTCAAATTCATATCAATATGCTGAAATAAGTTCTGATGTTGAAGACGATAGATTTTTTTTAAATGCTCCCTATACACACGTCACTTGTATACTGAACAAAAATATAAATGCAACATGTAAAGTGTTGGTTTCATAAGCTGAAATAAAATTTCCCAGAAATCTTCCATAGCTACTACAAAAACCTTCTCTAAAATTGTGTGCACAAATTTGTTTACATCCCTGTTAGTGAGCATTTATCCTTTGCCAAGATAATCCATCCACCTGACAGATGTGGCATATCAAGAAGCTGATTAAATAGCATGTGCACAGGTGCACCTTGTGCTGGGGACAATAAAAGGAAACTCTAAAATGTCACACAACACAATGTTACAGATATCTCTAGTTTTAAGGGAGAGTGCAATTGGCATGCTGACTGCAGAAATGTCCACCAGAGCTCTTGCCAAATGCTCACCTTCGATGGCCACTGTCATGCTGGAGAAGTGTGCTCTTCACGGATTAATCCTGGTTTCAACTGTACGGGGCAGATGGCAGGCTGAGTGTATGGCGTTGCTTGGGCGAGCGATTTGCTGATGTCAACTTTGTGAACAGAGTGCCCCATGGTGGCGGTGGGGTTATGGTATGGGCAGGCATAAGCTACGTACAAGGAACGCAATTGCATTTTATCGATGGCAATTTGAATGTACAGAGGTACTGTGACGAGATTTTGAGGCCCAATGTCGTGCCATTCACCCGCCTCCATCACCTCATGTTTCAGCATGATAATGCATGGCCCCGTGTCGCAAGAATCTGTACACAATGCCTGGAAGCTGAAAATGTTCCACATGGCTTGCATACTCACCAGACATGTCACATTCTGAGCATGTTTGGAATGCTCTGGATCAACGTGTGTGAGAGCTTGTTCTAGTTCCTGCCAATATCCAGCAACTTCACAGAGCCATTGAAGAGGAGTGGGACAACATTCCACAGGCCACAATCAACAGCCTGATCAACTCCATGCAAAGGAGTTGCATGAGGCAAATGATGGTCACACCAGATATTGATCCATGCCCCTAATTCTTTTTTTCTTTTCTTCGGGTATCTGTAACCAAAAGATGCATATCTGTATTCCCATGTGAAATCCATAGAATAGGGCCTAATTATTATTATTATTGACTGATTTCCTTATATTAACTGTAACTCTGTAAAATCTTTGAAGTTGCATTTATATTTTTGTTCATTGTATTTTGCTAAATTAGTACCTTAACTGCTCACCCATCAACAGTTACCAAACTGTCACTCCAGACTGAAATTGATTAGCTGGTTCTACTTTAATCAATAGCACACACAGATTAATCAATCATGTCAATATTGCATAGAAATAAATGGAACTGAGACAATTCGCTGCCACTACATGTCATTTGCACTCTTCTAAAAGTACTGCAAAGCTACTGGAAATTAACCAAAGTTACGGGAATCTTCAGTCATTTTGGTAATCTATCGTAACTCTGGTCATTTATACTTGGATAACTGTATTCATATATAGTTTACATTTTTTGTGTGTCAATATTGTCCATATGGTTAAAGAGAAAATAGTCTAATGAAAAAGTATCTAATCAACAATGGCATTATTTTCAATTAACTCTTCCAACTATTGACTTTTTTCTCAACTGTTACCAGTTTCACGTCAATACATTGAGAACAAATGCATATTGACGTTGTAAAAACATTTTTTTAAAAGAGGCTGTGTGGCATTCCCCCATACTTCCCATAGCAACCTGGTCTCATAGACTCGACATAACATAGTATAAGTAAATCGGAGACACTCAAATGAGTATGTTATGTTTGGTATGGTTACATAAGACAGAAGGCAAACAAAAGCAGTGTGGATGGGTGGACTGGGCATGTAACGCAAACGCCTAACATCTAGCAACCCAAAGATTGTGTGTTTGAATCTCATCACTGACAACTTTTGATTTTAACATTTTCTACTACTTTCTATTTTTTAAGCTACTTTGCAACTTAGCATGTTAGCTAACCCTTCCCCTAACCTTAACCTAACTCCTAACCTTAACTCCAAACCCAGCTAAAGTTAGCCACCTAGCTAACATTAGCTACAACAAATTGGAATTCGTAACATATTGTACGAATTGCAATTCGTAACATATCGTATGAAATGGATGATGGATAGCCACAAATGAATAAATACCATACGAAACGTGTCATACTATTTGGAATGACCCGGATTTATGTTTGTTACTTCCAGGTTGACCATAGCCCTCTATTGCTGCTATGGGGGTTAGAAAGTCCTTACCTTATGTCCCATGATTCCACAGGGGTTTCCCTCTGTTGCCAATAAACATCAAGGATCACTGGAGGGAAAAGTGATTGGGGGATGTTAAAGGTGTAGGGGAGGGTGACAGGTTAGGGGTTGTGGTCCCATACCCGGGTCACCGGGTGCCATCTTGTTGCACTGCTGTCTTATTAGGGTTCAAAGGGCACTGGTTGGAACACACAGCCTGGAGCCAAGCTGAGCATTACTTATTCACTGACTCTCTCCTTCCCCCTTTACACCCCCTCCCTCTCTCAGAGATGGCTTGAGTGTGAGGTAACTCAAAGCTCTCTGGGCTAGGCCATCCCTAGACCAAGAGTCGTCCCCCTCCCCAGTGTTGTTCCATTGTTAGGGGGTTTGGGGTTTTCTTTCTGTAACCTTCCTGTGATTGTGAGCTAATTGTGTGAAATGGTGTGTTCTTTGCTGAGTGAAAGCGGTCAAGCAGTGCTCCATGTGTTTTTAAGACCCTTCTGTGTGTGGGAGTAATGGTGCTAGATACAGCCTGAGAGGGAGGCCCACCGCAGTCTTTAACACAGCCACACACACATTTGCTCTTCTTACATTCCTCTAAGGTCACTGGTTAAATGTTGGTTTTAGGCTGTATTCTGGAGGACTGCCTCTGTGATCTACTGCCAGAGAGTTCTTCAAAGGGGGAGTGGGGGAACAATAGCAGGACAGAACATAGTGGAAGAAAATGTGTGTTTTTTTCCTTTGTTTTCTCTGTGAGGGGTTTTGAAGGAGAAGAACTAGGGCATTGGAGTTTAGGTCAAAGTAGAGATGAATTTCACACCACACAAATGGTCACAAATAGTTTTATTTAGTTTTCCTTCTCTCTTTCCTCTATCTCCTTCCTTCATCCTCTCTGCATCTCCCTTTGTGTTCTCCAGGACTGGAGCTGTGTGACCCTCCCCATCGTCTCATGGTTGAAATGGTCAGTGGTTTCTTTGCCGTCGTGGCAGAGCTCTTGTTGCCAGGGCTGGCGGTGCTGTGTCGTGATTGGCCAGTTCTTCAAGCAGTGGCAACCTTGCCACTGCTCCTGTTGCTCTCCTATTGGTGGTGAGTCTGTCATAAGCATTTTTTTTGTGTAAAGTGGTATAATGCAAGGGGGGGGGTGCAAAGTACGGCCCACCGGGTACTTCAATCCAGCCCGCGAGACAATTATTATTATTTTTTTTACAATTGTTGTTTTTTGTGTTTTTTTTCTTATACATTTTGTGATATTGTCAGGAGAATTCTATACTCCTGTTCATTTACCAATTCAATTAAGTTACCCTTAGTCTGTTATATCAGGATTTGTAAGATACTGATAGAAAAGGAAACCAAAGTTAAATGTTTATTCACGGGAATGTTCTGAAGTCAAGAATACAAATCAATTCATTTTATACTGACTTCTCACGCCCACACATACACACAAACATACGCCCACACATACACACAAACATACGCCCACACATACACACAAACATACGCCCACACATACACACAAACATACGAACACACATACACACAAACATACGAACACACATACACACAAACATACGCCCACACATACACACAAACATACGAACACACATACACACAAACATACGCCCACACATACACACAAACATACGCCCACACATACACACAAACATACGCCCACACATACACACAAACATACGAACACACATACACACAAACATACGAACACACATACACACAAACATACGCCCACACATACACACAAACATACGCCCACACATACACACAAACATACGAACACACATACACACAAACATACGCCCACACATACACACAAACATACGCCCACACATACACACAAACATACGCCCACACATACACACAAACATACGAACACATACACACAAACATACGCCCACACATACACACAAACATACGCACACACAAACATACGCACACACATACACACAAACATACGCCCACACATACACACAAACATACGCACACACAAACATACGCACACACATACGCCCACACATACACACAAACATACGCCCACACATACACACAAACATACGCACACACAAACATACGCACACACAAACATACGCACACACAAACATACGCACACACATACGCACACACATACACACAAACATACGCACATACACACACACATACACACAAACATACGCACACACATACACACAAACATACGCACACACATACACACAAACATACGCACGCACACACAAACATACACACAAACATACACACAAACATACGCACACACAAACATACGCACACACAAACATACGCACACACAAACATACGCACACACAAACATACACACACACATACACACAAACATACGCCCACACATACACACAAACATACGCACACACATACACACAAACATACGCACACACAAACATACGCACACACATACACACAAACATACACACAAACATACGCACACACATACACACAAACATACGCACACACATGTCCTGCTACGCACACACTGTCTGTCTCACTACCCAGCCGACAGAGATGGTGACTTTGTCCTTGAGACGTACTCCCCGTCCTCTCACAAATCTCTAGTCAGGTCGACACCGAGCTCAGACAGTCTGTGTTTAGAATACCATAAAGGCATATTGTTTCACCCTAATTCTGACTGGGACTACACATTTATTGATTATGATTTCATACATTATAATCAATACAATACAATGATATGTTTCAGGGCGGAATATTCTAATCATTCAATAAACAGACAATTCTCACCTATCAGATATCCAATTGGTAGTTAGTCTTGTCCCATCGCTGCAACTCCCGTACGGACTCGGAAGAGGCGAAGGTCGAGAGCCGCGTGTCCTCCGAAACACAACCCAGCCAATCAGCACTGCTTCTTGACACAATGCCCACCTAACACGTAAACCAGCCGCACCAATGTGTCGGAGGAAACACCGTGGACACCTGGTGACCGTGTCAGCGTGCATTCGCCCGGCCCGCCACAGGAGTCACTAGAGCGGAAATCTTGGCCTACCAGACCCTCCCCTAACCCGGACGGCGCTGGGCCAATTGTGCGCCGCCTCATAGGTCTCCCAGTCACGGCAAGCTGTGACACAGCCTGGGATCGAACCCGGGTCTGTAATGACGCCTCAAGCACTGTGATGCAGTCCCTTAGACCGCTGCGCAACTATGGAGGCCCCCGCAAATTGACTTGAACAAACAATTGGTCCCCCCAAAAAATGTGGCCGATGTGGCCCTCGAACCAAAAAGTTTGCCCACCCCTGGTCTAAAGGCATGGATAGAGAAAGAGGGATGTGTGTTATAATTATTATGCATTTTTGTGGAAGGACAGGAAGTAGAGAGAGTGTCATGGATGGAGAAAGAGTGTTTTTTTCTATTCCTGTTTTCTCGTATCCCCCTCAGTTGTCCGTCAGTGTTTCCCGAGTCTCCCCGCTGGCTTCTGGCCACAGGTCAGATCCACCAGGCTAAGAGGTGTCTCCAGATCTTCTCCACCAGAAACAGAGTCTATCTCAGGGAGGACATCTACCCTGCTGAGAACCTGCTCTCAGGTATCATCATCCCCCACCCTATCCTGACCCTTTTAGCTGGTCTGTGTCAATGAATAATGTCTGCTGCCTTTGGTAGTGTAATCAGTTGCGGCGAAATCCTGCACGGAGCCTTTACCGTGTGTTGCCACTTTTAAGAGCGCATCAACAGTCAGGAAGGAGGAAATGAAAATGACTCTTCCGCTCTGTGAGAGCTGTCGGTTGACGCTGTACTTTTGACAGTGTGTATCTCTTTGCAGAAGTCTTGTTTATTTTCAGCGTGCTTAGTTCGTAAAGTGTTTAAATCGATCGCCGGTGTCACCGCTCAATGTCGTGTTTTGAATCTGTTGGGACCGCTCTTGTCATTGATCGCATGGATTAGTAGCAACATTGTTGCGAAGCGTTGACAAATAAACCAACAAACCAGACGAGTGCAACTGAAAGCCTGGAGTTTATAGCTAAGACATAGCCCTCTCTCGCTCCAGTGCTTCACACTGGAGCTGATTTTACTTCTTTTTTGTTTTGCGCTGCTCACCATAGTATGTTCAGTACTATGGTGAGTACTGCTGGCCTATTATTGCTTTCAGGACATATTTGTGACAGTGGTGTTCAACAGAGTGTGCGGTGGAGATGGTTTATTATATGGGATTATTGATTGAACTAGATTTATATTGGTTCCTATGGTTTTCTGTCCTTAGAGACTTAGGTAAAAAACAAAATGTTTTGTCTACACCCACATCATTTCATACACCCATTCACTCTTCACTCTGGGAACTAACACAAAGTATTGCAAATCATTTGTTGATGACTGGGTTCTCTATAGTCGGTTACCTATGAGTCGCTCTAATCCTTATTATTGTGTGAGGTATTATTGGTTGGGTTACCCCTGTGGTGTGCCAGTGGAGAGAAAGGATACCTGGCAAACAGGCTACACTCTAGGCAGCCTCTTCTGCCTGTGTGTGTGTGTGTGGTAGCTGTACTCTCTCTATCCTACTCTCTTCCTTTCAGCAGGGTTAATACCTGCCTGGCACCCAAACCAAAAATCTTTATCTTAACCTTGTAGCTGCATTGTTAGAGAGGTAAACTAATGCTTTGGGCGATACATCCAAACGCCCAGGTTTCCCCATATGTTAGGTTATTGGTTTTCACTTATCCACAATCAGCACAGCAACACCTAACAGACAACCCATCCAGTCCACTCACAGCATTCCCTCATATCCAATATTAGTGAACTTTGTTTGAGGTACACGTAGCATTGGACGTTTCTGAGATGGTTCAGAAGTGTGCCTGGTTACCCGTGCCATCTAGACAACTGAGCTCTTTCACAGGCAGCCAGTCACTTAATGAGTGAGAGCATCCAGCACCTGTGCTCTCCTGTGGTAGTCATGATAAGATCTCTTTGTTTGTTGGACATTTCAATGCGACCGTAGTGTACTAAATCACGAACTGGAATTACCTTAATCCAAATCAAGACCCATGACATTTTATATTTTGGTAATTTATCAGACGCTCTTATCCAAAGTGACTTACAGGAGCAATCAGGGTTAAGTGCCTTGCTCAAGGACACACCGGTCGATTTTTCACCTAGTCGGCACAGGGATTCGAACCAGAGACCTTTCGGTTACTGGCCCAACGCTCTTAACTTCTAGTCCGACTGAATGGTTCCATTTAGTGTGATTTAATCGTAGGCACTGGTTCTGAGGAGAGAGATTCCCTATGGAATGTGGGTTATATGTTTGTACCAAGTGAACAGCATTTGGGTCAAGTGCCCTTTGGCTTTGGTATTGGCAGTGTGAATGCAGGCTCATATCTCTCCTTCTCTCCCTCCCTCTCCTTTTCTTCTCAGTAGAGATCGATGCGGAGTACCCAGATTATACCCAGCCTTGCTACCACTCAGTCCTGGAGTTGCATTCCACCCGAGTGATCTGGAGGAACTGCCTCATCCTTAGCTTTACTATGTGAGTTAGGAGCTAACGCAGCTTTTATGACCTTCTATATGACTCCCCCCACTGAACAATACAGCCACGAGGAATGGTAATGTTACCATTTACCGCAGCTGCTTTTAACAGTACAGTTTGGACAGAGTAAGTTTCATGTTTTGGGCCAAGGACCTAACCTTTCCTAACTCTCCTCCTCCTCCAGGTTCATAGGCACAGGCATCCAGTACTGTTTCATCAGGAACCTCCACAGCTACTCCCACAACTTCTACTTTAGTTACTTCCTGCGTGTGGTGACTGGAGCTCTGGGATGTGTCTTCCTCTGCCTGTCCGTCAACCTCTTTGGTCGCCGTGGTATCCTGCTTCTGTCTGCCATTATCACCGGCCTGTCCTCGCTGCTGCTGCTGGCCCTCACACAGTGTAGGTTTAACTTGCTTTATTTCTGTGCTATGATGATGATACTATGTTGCTTTACTATTTCTATACACACATTTTCTTTAAGTGCACCAATACAGGGTCTCATACGGTCTCTCCCCTGTACATGGTTCATTAGTAACTCTTCTCCTCGTACTTTAGCCAATGGTTTTCCACAATGACCTCATTCATAACGATGTCACTGTTCTGATTCTGATTGGCCATTAGATTTTTTTCAGGTTATTTCAGGTCAATTTTCTTTTAAATTGCCTGTTTCCTAGTTTGCCTAGTTTAGTGAGTCATCAGAAAGACGTGTCCTTGTCCTTCTCTAGATCTTTGTGGAGTGCTGGTGTTGGTGCTGTCGGTGCTGGGGCTCCTCTTCTCCCAGGCCCTGGCCATGCTCAGTGCATTCTTCGCCAGTGAGGTCATGCCCACCGTAGTCCGGTGAGTATTATGTCTACTCTCAGAATGCTGGGTCAGGTGGCCTTGACAATGTTAGTGAACTCTATATCTCTCCTGACCCTCTCTCTCCATCTGCCTTAGTGGTGGTTGTCTGGGGCTGGTGCTTGCGTCTGGCTGTATGGGGATGGCTGCCTCCTCTATGATGGAGCTCCAGAACAACAGGGGTTTCTTCCTCCACCACGTCATCTTCGCCTCCTTCGCCGTCCTCTCGGTGCTGTCCATCATGCTGCTGCCGGAGAGCAAGCGCAAGCCGCTACCCGACTCCCTGAAGGATGGAGAGGGCCAGCGACGGCCCCCTCTCTTCCTGTCCCGTGAAGACAACCTGCCCCTGCTCTATACCCGGCGTGGAGCCTCCGAGTACAACCCTGATAACTACTCCCGCCTGGTCACCGCCACCAGGAAGATGCTCATCAAAGACAATTTACCCTATAAGATCGTTGTGCCCTCCCAGTCCCCACTGCTGCCTTCCAACAGCGAGGTGCACTGAATACTGGAGGAAGAGGCACTAAGAGAGGACTTGTCTTAGCAGCCTCTAACTACCATCACCCATCCTCCTCTCCCACAGAGAGACCTCACCTCAAACCCACTGGATATCTCTCCCTGGTATCATCCTGGGCTAGCTGCCTGGTTCCCTTTCACCAGACTGAGACGGTGTGATCCAGACTCGTATCGCTCTGAACGACGGGTCTTCTTGGATATTTGGAAGGGGAGGAGAGTTGGAGATGTGTGTATTTACTGTGTCCGTCTTTTTTGTTGTTGTGCCAAGTGTTTCAAACAATACAACAGAAACGATCTGTGTGTGTGCTTGTTTTTGTACTGATTGAGATCTGCTGTTTCTAAGACTGTGTTAACGCCCTCTCTTCTCCAGGCTGTGCAGCATGGGAGCTATGGCTTTATTAACCACTAAGGTTCACTTGAGAAGCGTTGCTTGTCCACTTAACTGGTGACTCATGCGTTTCAGTACTGCTGTCTTGTGCCTGTGACTGCAAAGAGAAAGAGCAGGGTCCTGACTGTTACTTAATCTGACTCATTGGTGACTCAACGAGGGGGGGGGGGGGCTCAATGAAGTATCAGTCACTGATAATATGACCTAAGCAATGAAAGGTCATTTCATCCTGTCCACTTGTTGGACGTGTTTTAAGAACATGAGATGTTGTCACATGATGATTTGCACCAGGAACAAAGTTGTTAAAATTATTGAAATATGACCTCTACTCTGAGTCATTATAACCTTTCAAATGGGACTTTACCTCATTGTGCTTAGTTGTATCACGTCCATCTCTCTGCCTTAAACGGTGAACTTTCCTGTTCAAAGAAGGCAGTTGCTATGATACTTAACATTCTATAAGTAATTTAATTAAATACATTTTTATCAACTATTAAACCACATTTCACTGCTGTTTTTGGTATTTGACTGTGGTTTGAGGTGTTGCCCTTCTTGGCCTGGCTGTGGAACTGTTTTACGTTATTGTTGGATAGGATGTTTACACTCTAACTCATTCGCTCTTCCTTTTTCATCCCCCTCTTTTGCTTGCATGGGAACATAGCCCCTTGTACAGTAAGTTTATTAGGAAAAAATGTAAATGCAGCTGCTCAACTTTTCCCCACAATGGACAATATTCTGTCCTTCTAAAAAATACTTATATTAAATTACATGTACAAAGTATTATATTATTTTCAGGTATGAATAACTTGACTGACTCTCGAAAGTTCAAATTGAGTTATCTGGAAGCTGAGGCCATACAATGTTGATCTACTGTTTGCCCCTCTTCACATGTCTCATAGAAAAATAAATAGAATAACAGTGACCTCGAGCATCAAGTAAAGAGATGCTTAACTTCCTTTCAGATTATGGTAAACGAACAGACCCGGTCAGGACATTTTCAACAATGCTATTCTGCTTTTGACATCAATGGGGTCTTAACGAGGTCACTGGGTGTTGAACTAAGGTTGCTATAGTATTTTTCTGAAGCTGATCCACTTCTATTTTTAACTTTTATTTGCTTGCTCACCTCACTTTTCAAAAATGAAATCTGTTAAACAGTAAGTTTGAATGGCCCGAAACTGAAAATGTTTTGAGTGCTGCCCTGTGCTTCATGTCTGATACAATGCTTACCACAAGATGGTGCTGTTCTCCTATAAATGTATTGAATGTACAAAATCCACCATTTGTCTTTCAACTTTGTGTTATGTTTTATCAACAAAGTCAGATTTTTGTATTTTGAAGAATTGGAAACGTATTTCAGTGTAAATAAAATAAGATGGCTTGGAGTAATTCCAAACACACCATTGCCAAGTTCACGATGTCTCTGTTTGTACAGCGTTCTCAAAATGCTGGAGCCAGATGGGATCATAGACACTGTTTTGTTGAGGAGTGAAACACTGTTCTAACCTGCCCTTGAGTTTTTGTTTTGTGTATGTCAAAATGAAGTAAATTGTGCTCAATGGACAGTGTTCCGTGACTCTAGGGCTGTATAAGAACAGGGAAAGGGAGACAGAGGTACAGCAGTTGTCTCAGTCAGGGCTTCAGAACATGACATCTGGAACAGCCTATCAATTATTTGGGATGCTCACTGTTGTCTCTCAACCATAAACTCCCCTCTGAAAGCTTTTCAGTCAGTTTAGTATTTCCTGTGTCACAGGGCTCATGGTACAACACTGAAGTAAAAAAGGCAGTGATGCAGTGGAAGGTGTAAGACAGCATGGTAGAGTTATTAGATGTTTATTATTATACCCCAAAAATACTTGTGCTTACACAATTTTCCTGATTATTTGTTTGAGGGCCACATTTAACCGTTCAATTTAAACCCTAAAATGTAAAGTTGCCTGGTCATGGATTTACTTGGTATAAGGTCAACAGTGATGTGTATAACACCGTTTCGGAACAATTTACTGGTTTACTAATGTTAATATTTCGTTGTACAAATCCTTCAGACACAGTTCATGGACTACATCACCAATAGAACTTGTGAAAGATGAAGTGACCACAGAACTCAAGTGGTAAGGTCCAGCTATGCCTTGGGCAGCCTACTGCCATAGACATTACATCACACCCAGCATGGTCTATGTAGAGGGGGCTTATAGAGACCAGGAGAGCAGGCTACTCAGAGTCAGTGTTAGGGCCAGAGGGCTGAGGGAGAGAATCGTCCCAGCACTGTCTGGGTTGGGGACAGGGTAGCCGTAGCTGGTCCTGCAGTCGTTTTTCACTTCTTCATAAGGGATGGGCAGATCATCTGGAGCTGTACCCTTCAGGCTGTCTCGTACCTGGAAGATAGGAGTTCAGAGTCAGGGAGGGTAACAAAGCACTGCACCAAATAGTGCATTAAATATGCCTGTAATCTCTGTGTATGCACTGTGTTCTGTATTGCATCAGCCCTCTTTTAAATGGATCTATGGAGGCTTGTGTGTTGATGTCAATTTGTGGAAACAGTGGTGTTGTGAGTGGTTCTGAGCTGTAGAGGTCAGTGTGTCACTTTTACTGTCGTACTCACACGCTCCACCTCTCTGAACACTCTGAGCAGGTTGTCTCCCAGAGCAGCTTTCACCTCAACATCTGTCCATCCTCTCCTCAGCAGCTCTGCCACCAGAGCAGGGTACTTAGACACGTCCTCCAGCCCCCCCGGTACCCTGACAGACAGCACAGGTAGAGAGGGGTGTGTGTGTCAAACTGAAGCCAATATTATGCAATTCTTCTGAACTCCTCCCCCGGCAGAATGGGTTTCTTTCCATGTAAAACATTTATCAAATATTTTACTACCACTACTCAGACATGACTTTTGATATATTTTTTAAATACTACTACTATATCTACTCAGACATATGACTTTATACTTTTTTACTGGTATATTACAATTAGCACCTTTTAAGATAATGCACTTTGCTCAATCAAGTTCATTGGTGTTTTATTGTAACTAGGTGAATAACTCCTAGGTCAATTCACTCGACTCACCTGCCCACTCCATCATAATCCCCACCAAAACCAATGATACTGTGTCCAGCCACATTCTTTATGTGGTCAAAGTGATCTAGATTGAACATGAAAAGAAAGGTGAATATGCAGGGCAGTCAGAAAGTATTCAGACCCCTTCCCTTTTTCCAATTTATTTTTACGTTACAGCCTTATTCTAAAACTGATTCAGACTCTTTGCTGTCAGACTCAAAATTGAGCTCAGGTGCATCCTGTTTCCATTGATCATCCTTGAGATGTTTCTACAACTGGATTGGAGTCCACCTGTAGTAAATTCAATTGATTGGACATCATTTGGAAGGGCACACACCTGTCTATTTGACAGTGAATGTCAGAGCAAAAACCAAGCCATAAGGTCAAAGGAATTGTCCGTAGTGCTCCGAGACAGGATTGTGTTGAGGCACAGATCTGGGGAAGGGTACCAAAACATTTATGCAGCTATGAAGGTCTCCAAGAATAGAGTGGCCTCCAACATTCTTAACTGAAAGAAGTTTGGAACCACAAAGACTCTTTCTAGAGCTGGCCAAACTGAACAATTGGGGGAGAAGGGCCTTGGTCAGGGAGGTGGCCAAGAACCTGATGGACAGAGCTCCAGAGTTCCTCTGTGGAGATGAGAACCTTCCAGAAGAACAACCATCTCTGCAGCACTCCACCAATCAGGTCTTTATGGTAGTGGCCACACGAAAGCCCACTTGGAATTTGCCAAAAGGCCCCTAAAGACTCAGACCATGAAAAACAAGATTCTCTGGTCAGATGAAACCAAGATTGAACTCTTTGGCGTGAATGCCAAGCGTCACATCTGGAGGAAACCTGGCACCATCCCTACGGTGAAGCATGGGGGTGGCAGCATCATGCTGTGGGGATGTTTTTCAGCGGCAGGGACTGGGAGACTAGTCAAGATCGAGGCAAAGATGAACGGAGCAAAGTACAGAGAGAACCTTTGATGAAAATCTGCTCCAGAGCGCTCAGGACCTCAGACTGGGGCGAAGGTTCACCTTCCAACAGGACAACGACCCTAAGCACACAGGCAAGATAACGCAGGAGTCTCACCACAAGTCTCAATGTCCTTGAATGGCTCAGCCAGAGCCCAGACTTGAACCCGATCGAACATCTCTGGAGAGACCTGAAAATAGCTGTACAGCGACGCTCCCCATCCAAACTCAGAGCTTGAGAGGATCTGCAGGGAAGAATGTGAGAAACTCCCCAAATACAGGTGTCCCAAGCTTGTAGCGTCAAGACTCTAGGCTGTAATCGCTTCAACAAAGTACCGAGTGAAGTGTCTGAATATTTATGTAAATGTAATATTTCAGTGTATTTTTTTATACATTTGCAAAAATGTATAAAAACATGTTTTCACTTTGTCGTTATGAGGTATGGTGTGTAGATGGGTGAGAATTATAATATTTTGAATTCATTTTGAATTCAGACTAACACAAAATGAGGAATAAGTCAAGGGGTATGAATACTTTCTGAAGAAACTGTATAATAATTTGAGAGACAAGGTTGGGTGAGTGAGTGAGTGAGTGATTGGTGGAGAGTAAAAAGTAATGATAAAAATGATGACCATGACTCAGCTACTCACCTGCCACCTGTGATAGGTTGGCTGTATTGCTGCATGTGACATAGTCGTTGTAAAAGTTCACCATGACAATTCCTTTTTTGTCTTGCTGGTGAGAAAAAAGGACAGAGACATATAAACTGTATGATAAGTCAGAACTATAAACTCAAGTCACTAACCATTACAATGAAGAACTGTAGCTACCATGTTGGTGTAGTCAGTTGGGCTTTTATGTTCTGTTGTTAACATTTTATGGTGCTATATAGAAATACAATGTTCCTTCATCTGTAGTTTTATGGGCCCTTACCACTGAATAGCTCAAACGTTTCCCGTACTCTTGTTGGTAAAGCTATTGTCAGCATGAGGTATTTCACAATAAATGCTTCTGACGTGAGCTGGGTTTAATAGTGTAATAAAACGTTTTAGTTTGTGTCTGTTTTCCAAGTTACTGGAAAGATCTGATGGCTTTTCTAACTTCCTTTTGATATCTTTGTAGTTTTAATATCACTGTAGACATTACCACGTTTTTTTTCTCAGTCTTATTGCTTACTCTTCTTTGCCTCAACCTTCCCTTTCTCATCCTCCCCTCAGCCTATATTCCCAGACACCTCCTTTTCACTCTTAAACCCCTTTTCAGTTCCCTGTCTGTTTCCTCAATCCATGTTCTTCCCCTTATCCTCCGTCACATACCCCTTCATCCGATCACGTCCACTCACCACTCAATCTCAGGTCCAATTCCTTTATACACCTCACCCTCCAATCCCCTCACTCTACCTGCTCTCCTAGTCCTTCTCCTCTCACTACCCGACTCCCAATACTCTATCCCCTCGTCTCTCACCCTTCTCCCCTGACTCACCACCCTCCTCGGGGAAGGGATGAGGTCTAAGGAGAAGGAATGACCAAGTCCCTCATATACAGTGCCTTGCGAAAGTATTCGGCCTCCTTGAACTTTGCGACCTTTTGCCACATTTCAGGCTTCAAACATAAAGATATAAAACTGTATTTTTTTGTGAAGAATCAACAACAAGTGGGACACAATCATGAAGTGGAACGACATTTATTGGATATTTCAAACTTTTTTAACAAATCAAAAACTGAAAAATTGGGCATGCAAAATTATTCAGCCCCTTTACTTTCAGTGCAGCAAACTCTCTCCAGAAGTTCAGTGAGGATCTCTGAATGATCCAATGTTGACCTAAATGACTAATGATGGTAAATACAATCCACCTGTGTGTAATCAAGTCTCCGTATAAATGCACCTGCACTGTGATAGTCTCAGAGGTCCGTTAAAAGCGCAGAGAGCATCATGAAGAACAAGGAACACACCAGGCAGGTCCGAGATACTGTTGTGAAGAAGTTTAAAGCCGGATTTGGATACAAAAAGATTTCCCAAGCTTTAAACTTCCCAAGGAGCACTGTGCAAGCGATAATATTGAAATGGAAGGAGTATCAGACCACTGCAAATCTACCAAGACCTGGCCGTCCCTCTAAACCTTCAGCTCATACAAGGAGAAGACTGATCAGAGATGCAGCCAAGAGGCCCATGATCACTCTGGATGAACTGCAGAGATCTACAGCTGAGGTGGGAGACTCTGTCCATAGGACAACAATCAGTCGTATATTGCACAAATCTGGCCTTTATGGAAGAGTGGCAAGAAGA
The DNA here is from genome assembly GCF_045791955.1 of Oncorhynchus clarkii lewisi. Classification (NCBI taxonomy): domain Eukaryota; kingdom Metazoa; phylum Chordata; class Actinopteri; order Salmoniformes; family Salmonidae; genus Oncorhynchus; species Oncorhynchus clarkii. The sequence continues at coordinate 61,718,254 of NC_092152.1, forward strand.
AAGCCATTTCTTAAAGATATCCATAAAAAGTGTCGTTTAAAGTTTGCCAAAAGCCACCTGGGAGACACACCAAACATGTGGAAGAAGGTGCTCTGGTCAGATGAAACCAAAATTGAACTTTTTGGCAACAATGCAAAACGTTATGTTTAGCGTAAAAGCAACACAGCTGAACACACCATCCCCACTGTCAAACATGGTGGTGGCAGCATCATGGTTTGGGCCTGCTTTTCTTCAGCAGGGACAGGGAAGATGGTTAAAATTGATGGGAAGATGGATGGAGCCAAATACAGGACCATTCTGGAAGAAAACCTGATGGAGTCTGCAAAAGACCTGAGACTGGGACGGAGATTTGTCTTCCAACAAGACAATGATCCAAAACATAAAGCAAAATCTACAATGGAATGGTTCAAAAATAAACATATCCAGGTGTTAGAATGGCCAAGTCAAAGTCCAGACCTGAATCCAATCGAGAATCTGTGGAAAGAACTGAAAACTGCTGTTCACAAATGCTCTCCATCCAACCTCACTGAGCTCGAGCTGTTTTGCAAGGAGGAATGGGAAAAAATGTCAGTCTCTCGATGTGCAAAACTGATAGAGACATACCCCAAGCGACTTACAGCTGTAATCGCAGCAAAAGGTGGCGCTACAAAGTATTAACTTAAGGGGGCTGAATAATTTTGCACGCCCAATTTTTCAGTTTTTGATTTGTTAAAAAAGTTTGAAATATCCAATAAATGTCGTTCCACTTCATGATTGTGTCCCACTTGTTGTTGATTCTTCACAAAAAAATACAGTTTTATATCTTTATGTTTGAAGCCTGAAATGTGGCAAAAGGTCACAAATTTCAAGGGGGCCGAATACTTTCGCAAGGCACTGTATATTCTGTAATCCACTATCCCCTTGCCCCTTTCCCCCTTCACTCACCACCTTCTTCAGGACGTCGTCAGGCACGTTCCTCTTGTGTGGGCACACAGCGTAGGCAGAGGAGTGACTGAAGATGACTGGGGCTTTGGACAGGTCTAGAACCTGGTTCATCACATTCTCTGACACGTGGGCCAAGTCTATCAACATCCCAATGCGGTTCATCTCAAATATCAGTTGCTGTCGGGTGGAGAAAAAAATGAATGTTTCTGCCAGGACTGGGGGAAATGACCCTCTTACTGTGTCACCCTACTGGTGTTATAGAGACAATTCTATGTGATTCATTCAGCCTATCAAACCTAATGATATGGTTTGTAGCTAGGATCAAGGGAATGAACTTGTTCTCATCCAGTGTGTTTTATACAAGTGATATCATACTGCTATAACATAAATGAACATCTAAAGGCAAACTAGACGAAAATGAGTCTTTGAGTGTAACCCAATAGTTTCTGAGGAATTGCTCATTTGACAAAAATATTTACTTGGAATATTGCCTATGTTTTTGACAGAAGCAGAAGTACTAAAAGCCGCACCAAATAGTATCATAGATTTGACCTTTGTTATGAGTGGGGTATTTCCAGTGTGTGTGTGTGTGTGGCTCAGTGTGATAGACCAACCTTGCCAAACTCAGACAGTCCATTGTGCTGCGATGGCTCGGCTCCCGAATCCACAAGCCAATTATCTGCCCTGGGGGGGAAAACACACACAACCACAGTAAAACACCAGGCCAGCTTCTGGAAGTGATCTTTCCCTTCCACTCTCCTATATCCTGCTAACATGATATGAATCAGTGAGGGGCTGAGGGATTCAATAGACTCTGTAGTCTGTCCAGGGCCATGGTTTGATTAGCAGGCCCATCTGTTTAGACGGCCCCCCCAGAATATGACACCTCTGAAACAGGTGGCGACAGGAATCCCCTATTTTCCCCACCACAGAATTTAGTGAAATACAGTCTTTTTTTGTTGTCTATTAATAAGCAGTTTCAGCTGTTACCTGTTGTGTCTCATTCATTTACATTCGTGTCATTTCTATCTTAGCTGTATGTGCTCTTTGAGAGAGCATCATATGGTGTGGAAAGCGTTGATATGCTTAGGAATCTCAACTATGAAGTACGACAAAAAAAATGTTGAGCACCTTGTCACTTACTAAGTATAATCTGTGGCACCTAGTCCCCAGACCAGGGTGGCCCTGTCGTCAGCAGGGTAGCAGAGCCTACTCACCATGGTGTGTTGCAGCTGTGGGTGAGGGTGAGGTAGCGGACCCCCAGGTGGTACATGGTACGCAGGGTTCCCAGGCTGCTGTCCAAAGAGTGTCCTCCTTCCACCCCGATCAGACTGGCTGTCCTGTTCTGACTAAAGGCATCCACGATATCTGTGGTAAAAGAAATACTTGATGATACAGGTGGGTGAATGCAACTCTGTTATCTATGGTATTTCACAGTTGAGTGTTCCAAAGGGGTTTCATTCTCGTAACCAAATGTATGGCTCCATTCAATCTGTATCGCGGATGTTCAGCTCTACAGTGTGTTTGAAATTTAAAGGCAATGTTCCCGTGTTGGCGGAGACTGCATTCACGGTAAACGCTGCATATGTTGGCTCAATTGGAAATGACCTTTAAATGTACATTGTGGAATCTATGACACTTTCACTTTACATATTGAGTAAAGCCCTTACTGTATAACTTTTGATTCCACTTTTTTTTGTAGATGACTCACCTTTGCTGCTGGTAGCAAACATGAAGGCTTCTGGGTATTTCATGCACATTCTGTGGATGACGTCAATCTGCTCCAGAGTTTGTCTGGCTGCGTCTTTGTACTGAGTGTCACATGGTACATATGCTGCCCAGAACTGCAAGTGGACAGTAAACGTTTTATCAGTTTATTACGTAATACAGAGTTCCCCAACTGGCGGGCTTCTTGTGGTCAATTTGCAGTCTACAAATTATTTGTAATTATGTTCTGGCCCCCCAACCATCCACTCAAGAAGAAAAAAATCGACCCGCGGCTGAAGCTAGGGTCCTTGATTTAATATGTGTATTATTATCAACCACCCTCACATACACCGTTTTGTGCGTCCTTGTCAGTTTGTGTGGGTGCATGCGTGTGTGTACCTGTGCTGCCAGTCGTCCCTCCCTGATCTTGGGGATGTTGGTGTGTGTGTTGTTGAGGGTGTACAGATCCACTTGGTTCAGCTGGTTGTTAAACTTCATCCTCAACTGCCAGGGCAGATCATTATGGCTGTGGAGTCAAGACAGAGAGATCAACGCATGATACTATTCATGCAGGGCAGTCAGTGCTGCTAACACACAGCCGTTATTTAACTGTACATTAGGACAGAACCATCTTGAAACGTTAAAAAGCAGCCTCCAAAATCTTAGCGAAGCATATACTGTCACGCCTGCTCCCGAGCACGACGCACTCCTGCCACCATCATTACGCATACCTGCCTCCCCCCCCCCCCCCCCGTCACACACATCAGCGATCATTGGACTCACCTGGACTCAATCCCCTCTGTCATTACCTCCCCTATATCTGTCTGGTTCCCCACTCTGTTCCCCGCTTCTGCATTGATTGTCATACGTCCTTGTTTACCCGTGTGCTGACGCTGTTCCCTGTCCTGTTACCTGTCCGTTCCTCATTAAATGTTCAACTCCCCGTACCTGCTTCTCATCTCCAGCGTCAGTCTTTACACATACAATACACACCTTACATTGGCACGTCTTCTGTGCCATTAACATTACAGTGTGAATCAAATATGTCGATGTAATGTATTATAAACGATTCATTTTGGTTTAAACATTCAAAATCACCCATTCTAGGGTCTTGTGAGGAGAGACAAACGTGTTAGTCACTTACCCATCAATCAGTGGTGTCTCTGACATTAGCCTCAGTGCGTTGTTCATGTGTTCATCCTGTGTCAAGGAGAGCTTGAGAACACAGGACAGCATCAGCAGAGTCCCCCATACACTACCTCCAGACAACATCTCTTACTCTCTCAAACTACACCCTAGCTAACACACAATCTGATCCAGCCTGACCTGGACTTGTCCTCTCCAACAGCCTCTGGTTCACTACAGCCACTATGGTTTTCTCTCTAACCCTGTTTGTTACTAACTCAAAAAAAGTTTTTCAATACATTTCTCAGCCTACACTAAGTTAGTTTGACTTTGGTCTGTCTGGTGCTTCTTCAGATTTCACAGTTCACTGTGTTCCCTCCGAACTCTTCCTCTGTCCCCAAAGTGTCTCTTTGTGGGCCAGGGTCAAATACTTGAGATAGTTTATTATGCCTACTCTGTCATTATCTCTTTGGTTGTAAAATCAACACATGAAGTTGAGCATATTGGTTAATGTGTAACGTTCAGTACAACTCCCTCAAGTTTGAAATCCATAAGCAAGACAACCCCAGTAATGATATAGATGTGGATTATCGTTGGAAAGTGCCCGATGATGGCATGACCACTTAAATAATAAAATGTTATAAACATGTGTTCTAAATATATGTAGAGAGCACCCCATCAACAATATGTGCTGAGGGTCGGAGTTTATCAGGGGTCAGTGCAAGTTTAATAAGATGGGTTAACCTTCTACTCTACTCGGAGTGGAGTCACTGTTATACGTCCACAAATATAAATACAAATATACAAATATAAATACGTCTATATTTGAGTCACAATACCACAATACCAATACCAATACAATGACAGGTATGATAGAAAAATGACATATTTACCTGATTTGTTTGATATTAATAGTTAACGATTATATACTTAACCAATAGTAAGACATTTCTGTTCTATGAAATGTCTGTGTGAACAGAGATGAGCCTAATAACCTACAGCTACCATTCCATAGATAAGATGTGGTGGGCGTAACTGAGATAAAGAGAGCCTGGAGGAATAGGAATTTAAAAAATGTAAAAGCAAGCCAACGCCTGTTCTTAATCAGGAAATTAAAGGGGTTTGGGGTCAGCCAGGATGTTCTGGAGAGGGTGTACAGCAGCTTGGTGGAGAGCATCCTCGTGTTCAATATGACAGTCTGGTATGGTAATCTGAGCGTAGAGGAGCAATAGCAAACTGACCAGAATAGTAAACACAGCCAGCAAAGTAATTGGTCGACCACAGGCGTATTTGAGCATTCTGTTCCACAAGGCAACCAAAAAGAAGACACTGGCTGTCGTTGGCGACCCCTCCCACCCCCTACACCCTCAGTCGAGAGACTTCCCTCTGAACGGTGCTTCAGAATAACAGAACAGCGGGTTCAAACATTAATTCGTTCCTTGTGCTGTTGGACAACTAAATGCAAAGTAAATTGTATCGATATATGTACTTATCTATCTAGTGCAGTTGGGACAGTGGTCGTTTGCGACTGAATGTATTAATGTCCTCTGTGTTGTTAGTGCATGCAACATGATGGACTGACTGGTTTAAATGTGTGAGAGTGTATGTGATTATTTTAATGAAGGTGATGCCAAAGAAAAATGTCCATCCTGGATGGACAATAAAGTTTTATTCTATTCTATTGTATAGAACAAAACCCTTATTGTGTCTATTTATTCTTGCATCTGAGAAGCAACACCAGAGGCAGATAAGCATCTTTAGTGACAACAATATAGAAACTGCATTGTCTGTAAAGGCTAGGCTACTGGGCCCAAAAGTCAAGACTGTTGGGTTGACTAGTCTCATTATTGCAATAATGAATCAATGTTAAATAAAGATGATAGTTTGAAGAAATGACAAAGTCTCTCTCAGGATGAATTTCTACATCACAGGACAACAGGTACAGTAGCCTAGTGGTTAAGTGTTGGGCCAGTAAACGAAAGGATGCTGGTTTTAATCCCTGAGCCAACTAGGTGAAACGTGTCAATGTGCAGTTTAGCAAGGCACTTAACGCTAATTGCTCTGGATAAGAGCATCTGCTAAAGGACAAAATATGTAAAAAGACAAAATAAACATCAGTAAAAATATAAAAGTTTTTTTTATGCTCATGAGTAAACACACACTTCTTCAATTCACACAAGGTTAACCTCTGCACCCTCAGTGAAAATTATAATTATAGAGGAACATTCTTGTCATTCTTGCTTTTATCCCTTTTAGGCCACAATTTAACCAGACTATGCTGCTTTGCTATGCTGTCTCTGTACAGGTTCTGCTTCATGGTAGCTCTCTAACCTTTGATGAGAAAGATAATTAATTCATACAGCTCCTAAATAATTAACTAGGTGCAATGTACATAACTCAAATTGTATGTGTTCTGCTTTGAATGGTTATTTTCAATAAATCAAATGATTTGGCTTTCAGCGTTAATCCTTTTCTCAAATGACAGGCAGTGAATCTGGTCTCTGTATATCAATATAGCAGTGGGATATCTGAACGCTAGTACATAACCCTTGTAGTCAGTCTATAGGCTGTTTTTTATCTTATATGATAAGGCTTCTTTTTCCATTAAGAGGTAAATATCATGTTCTTCCTGTCAAATGGCTTCTTGTTGAATTATGTCATTATTGATGTTGATATTGTTTAGTTTTGTGTTGTGTTGTGTAGTGGCTTTGCTGGCATGCATTCCCCAACATTTTTTTGTTTGTCCCAACAAGATTTACAAAAATCGCCACTGGATTTGACTATAGCTGGAAATGCAAACTTCTACTGTATTCGAGGTGAAAAAGGCTTATAAAGTTTGTAATTTCCACTTAAAAATGTCAGACTTGATTTGTCCTAACTAAAACTTTGTCAACCCCTACATAAATGTCCATTAATTATAATCCATACAATAATTCACATTTCCTGTTGTTGTAGGATTGTTTTCCTACTGTGAAACTGGTCAAATTAAGAGCCTTTATCTGTACCCTATAGCAAGTTCCTTGTGGAACCTTGGCTGTATAAGTGCTCATCTAGACCACTTGTGTTCACAGATGATTGTGGCCCCCTTACGTGTTGAGCAGAGTGGTCTGTGTATGTCCATGTTTCTGGAGCCCCACTCTGAATTAAGAAAGCCATCGCTAACACTTTCTGCCCAGTCTTTAAATGTACGTAAGACACTCAGTCTCTCTCTCTCTGTTCTCGTAGTCTCACCTACACATCGCATTTCTGGGCTATGTCCCAACACACACACACACACACACAGGCAGAGAGAGAGAGAGAGAGAGCTCATTCCCCAGACATTTGTCTCGTGTTTATGAAACGTGAGGCGCTTTGTACTTTTATGTTGATATTGGGTGATCACAATGTGTTCTGAGGTCTGATTGGGAGACTGACTTTAATTTCCTGTCTTCCTGTTTCCCTTCTCATCTACATCCCCAGGAATTCCTGTGTGTGTGTGTTTCTGAGAACATGTATGTGAGTAAAATATATTTTATTTTCCATAGGGCCTGAGTTATCATACCATTATTAGACGAGTAGAATGTGGCTTTTAGAAGGAGCCTTATCGGAAAGCCTTTCATGTTGCTGAACTGACAAAGAAAAGTCAAACAGCCATTCAGAGTAAAATCCATTAATAATATTTGTTCTCAATCGCTCTGACGTTGTGGAGAGGACACTGTGCAAACAGCTGTTTGGCTTTGTCTCATGTCCTCCACTGTATCTGGGAAACTAATATCTGCCAAGCCAACCAGGAAACATTCACAGCTGACATATTTACAGTGCCCGACCACACAAATGTGCCTTTTCAACATGCAACAATATCAGAGATACTGTATATCCACAGAAGCCTGTGAACTCTACCAGAGCGACCCCGTCTTCCACAGAAAATTCATATTGAACTAGTCCGATATTTAATTGTTATAGATATGGCTGGTATACAAACACGCATTTGATAACGCTAGTACACACTTAAAGAGTGTTTGTTGAGTGTTCTTTGGTAAGGGTAATGGTGTTATGTGGAATCAAACGAACCCTTCAAGCCCTTCAATGGTTATTGTCCTCCATCCACACCTGAGAAGCTGGGACAGTTCTGACTGGTTGTGGTGACTGTGGCCAACTCTCCCATGACTAAACTACTAGACTAAATGGTGTTGTATGAGTGACAGACCCTCACTCCAGGTGGGAGCTGAGGGGTAAGGTTTTCCCAGTGGACAGAATAAAGAGAAAGTAGAAAAGAGAGCTTTATATGGAGTTGAGAGGATTGTATGACAGGATGCCAGAGACACCAGCATGCAGAGATCAAGTCACTGAGAGATATGATGTAAGATAATACTTTATCATACAGGGCATCAGAAAACTCTAACTGGTGAAAATTAAATAAAAAACGGAAAATATTGCACCTTTTTGACAATTCTTCCATGTGTCCGAACCCCCTGCAACCCCAATCCCCTCCCGTTGAATGTAGTGTTTTATATCACACATACAGTGGGGATAATTGAATTAAGTCACTAATAGAGACAGGGAGTTATCACTATCTCCAAAAGCAGATTATCTGATTTGCTTATATCCCTGGCCTGTGCATAAGGGCTGAACAAACCTTCACTCTGAAAGTTACTGGATTTAAATAGATTACTATTCAGTGTTGCAGACAGCACTGTGTATGTGTGACATGTTTCATCTGTCCTTCTGTGGTTTCTCTGCCTTTGTCATCGATTCGGATTGAGTTTGCAGATTAGGTTATATAACATTACATGATCAAAACATAGATAAGGTAGATAAGCAGCAAAATAATTACAATCAAATCACGTCAAATAATAACAAGAATTCGCTATTAGTTTTGTCTGTACCTGTCGGAATAATATAATAAGGACTAGCACATCCTTCACCTATTATTAACAGAATACAAATGATTTTCCCTTCTGACCCTAGATTGGCATATCTCACCCTTTGACTGCACCAAGTGTAATTCTGTCTGACTACTGACATTACAAGCACTATGAGGTTCAGTGTAGCATTTGAGACCCAGTATGACTGCAATGATGCTGTCTCTGTTGGAGGACACCAGCTTTCAGCCGCTTGATTATGTTTGAGAACCTATTTATACATTCAGATGAAGGACATGATTAATTATTGACTCAGGAGACGGCATTTCAGAGTTGTTACTTAGTTCACTGCTTCTTAGTTCCTGTATGTCAACATGCTGCCCAGACAAGGTCTGAAGATAATAAGAAAAGAGGGAAGTTCAAATACGATATTGAAGCCAAATGGCTGAGAAGATCAGGCATGAAATTATGTTTTTGACGGTCTGAATCTCTTGCAGGAAACGTTGTGGTTCTGTTTCAACTGAGCAGCAGCCACTGTGCACAAACTCAACTGCTTCATTCTTCATTCATTTTTCTTCTTGGGTCTGAGAGGCAGTGCTCATTGGCTTTGATGTCAATTGGTAATGCATTCCCGATTTAACAAGGTTCTGGCTGACAGAGTTTGATTGAACAAAAAAGAAAAGGCTTAACTTCCTGAAGTGGATGAGATTATGTTGTAATTGGGACCAATTTGGATAGAGGCACAGAGAGGAAAGGCAACTTACACGCGACACTTACCTCTAGTCCCTTTCTATGCTGAAGTGAGTAGCATAGCCAATGAGGTTGACTTTTTAGGGAAGATCAAAATACTAATTATTCTGCTGCTGTTGGGAGTGGTTTGATGGTCTCCCCTTCATCACTATTCCTGATAAGTTGTAGTGATTCAAATGAATAATTCACTTAATTCACATTTTTTAAATGTTCCATCTTACCTCTTCTGGAACATTTTCAATAAATTGATGCAATTTACAGGAACTTCTGGTCTGTTTTTTACCCAATTGTAAATTATATATTTTTCATATTGAGTTCCCCATGGAAAGCTTTCAAAAGTTGCATAGTCATTTTATGTAAACATGTTTCTCTGGCTAAAAGCTCTGATGTGTGAGAACCGAGTGATGATGATGATAATGATTTGGACAAACAGACAAACAGACAGGGATGCAGACAGGCAGGCCTGGTTTGGAACTACAGTGGTCTCCAAAATTACTGGCACCCCTGACTGGCAATGCACAAATAATGCTTAAACAAATATAAACAATATAATTATAGAGATAAACTCAAAATACCAACATGTGAGAAATACTGTACTTTATTAATGTTTCAATGGAACCAAACCAGCACATGCGTATAATATGCATGTACACATGAATGTGTGTCTGCATATGTCTTGCATGTTGTAAATATACTATGAGTTCTAGTCTATATCTGTGGAGCCTGTGCCTGTCTCTGAGCAGGAGTGACTGTATTCTGTCTTTGTGGGTGGTTGGTGGGTTAAAGGCACTGTGCCAGGCTTCTTTTCTTCACAGTTCCCTCAGTGGCTAAGTGCCTTTCCACGTTCTAACATGATGGGGCATTACGATGGTCTAAATGAGAGGGGAGAGGTACTAAATGTCTGTCACACCTGTTTTGGGCAGCAGCCCGCGATGGCCTTCTCTCTTGTCCTCACCCAGCCTTATTTACAGGAGAGGCAGCTGGACCATGGGTAGCGGGGGAGTTGTCTCTGTCTCTCTCTGTCTCTCTCTCTCGTTGTTCCATACTCATTTTCTGTCATATATTATATATTGCTCTCTCCTTCGCTTGATATGCAACATTCAATTTCTTGCTCGCGACAGTTTTCTTGATCGTCTCTCTCCCTGTCTCTGACACACGCAGGGTCATCACCCAGGGAACAGTGGGTACGTTGATGGTGGGTATTATGTTGGGTATTATGTTGGCTAAACACCCCAGAGCATGTCACACAGTTCCCCTGACATGAATCCATGTGAAAACATGTAGATATTTGTAACGGTCGTCGTATGAAGAAGGTGTGGACCAAAGCGCAGCGTGGTAAGTGTTCATGTTATTTTTATTTAAACTGAACACAAAACAAACTAACAAAGAGAATGACTGAAAACGAAACAGTCCTGTCAGGTGCAGAAATAGAAAACAACTACCCACAAAACACAGGTGGGAAAAGGATACCTAAGTATGGTTCTCAATCAGAGACAACGATAGACAGCTACCTCTGATTGAGAACCATACCCGGCCAAACACACAGAAATAGAAAACATAGAACACACAACATAGAATGCCCACCCCAACTCACGCCCTGACCAAACCAAAATAGAGACCTGAAAGGATCTCTAAGGTCAGGACGTGAAAATATTAAGATGGCTGGAGCCAGGTCTGGTCTATAACGACATGGGTGACATGTAGACCTCAGTAGGGCATATAGGGCTCTTGGATGTGAGAAATATGCTCTTGATTTAATTATAATGGATTGCATAAACAGTATAGTGCACAGTGACTAAACACTTTGGTCACACAACCATCAGTGTCATGCTACTCTCTGAAACTAAGGAGGGTTCTGGGGAGAGTCCTCTTCAGACAGACAACTCTCCCAACAAATTGTGAGGTTTGCTAAGGCAGGGCTTAAAATGTGGGTGGGAGTTGTTCTCATGTTTAGCTAGGGCAACAAGCAGATATGGCAGTGACGTCACCGGTGTGGCGCATCCCATTTCCAACTTGTCCTCCATGTCACAACTCGCGCCGGAACTTCTACAGACGCGTATGCAGGAAAATTGGTACATTGTGGGATGCAACCCATCTGTCTAGAGAGACTATTGTCATGCTACACATTGAAATGTTTTTACATCTGAAAGTCTGCTGAGATTTGTCTGACTTCACTCCCACACAACAATTTGTCTGTTACTTAATCAAAGAAGAAAGTGAGTCAGAGGAGTCTCATACAGTGAAAGCTGTAGAAGTTCAGAGCAGACCAGTACCTATATTCACCAAAGGTTGGGACAGATATTCACAGTGACAATTCTCTCTCCTCTTAGCCCAGTGTACAGATGGAGGGGTGTGAAGAGGATCCCCACAAGCGCTGTGTGTGTGTCTCAGTCGGAGCCTAGTAAAACTGAGGTGTTCTCTGGACAACAGGAGGACTCCAGAGCATCTTATCACAACAGAGTTTTTCTCCTCTTAGCCTGTTTCCATTCATTGTTTCACTGCGCATAACTTAATTAGCAGTTGTTACAATTACACATGCACTGCACAATGTGCATTAGCATAGCTATGGTACTTCTATGAAGTGAATTTGAGGTTGGCTATTGTGATGATTTTAGCCCTTTGCTGCCCTACTCCTCACTCAGTTATACCTGTTTGCTAGGTGCAATTCCATGACAGGTTGGACCAAAGATATTTATGATGTTTTGGATCTTCCTGAAATAGAACCATATGAAGGCCCTTTGGGGAAGGAGGTTTTGGATACCTTTTGAAGTCTAAATCCAAAATTATTCATGAGAAATAATTGATTAAAATTTGTAAATTTGTGACACAACAATGATGAGTCTGTAGATGCTATAAAGTCAGTCTTGGTGTCATTTGAAATATGAGTAGTGTTTAGATTAAGAATAGCTAAATGTCTTTACATTCATTTATCCAAAACATTATAGATATATCTATGTAAATGAAAATTCAACATACAATATATATACAAAAGTATGGGGACACCCCTTCGAGTTGATGGATTCGGATATTTCAGCTACACCCGTTGCTGACAGATGTATAAAATCGAGCACACATCCATGCAATCTCCATAGACAAATATTGGCAGTAGAATGGCTTTAATGAAAAGTTCAGTGACTTTCAACGTGGCACTGTCGTAGGATGCCACCTTTCCAACAGCTAGACTTTCCCCTGTCAACTGTAAGTGCTGTTATTGTGAAGTGGGAGCAACAACGGCTCAGCCGCGAAGTGGTAGGCCACACAAGCTCACAGAATGGGACCACCGAGTGCTGAATCGTATAGCGCGTAAAAATCGTCTGTCCTCAGTTGTAACACTCTCTACCGAGTTCCAAACTGCCTCTGGAAGCAACTTCAGCACAATAACGGTTTGTCGGGAGCTTCATGAAATGGGTTTCCATGGCCAAGCAGCCACACACAAGCCTAAGATCACCATGGACTCTGGAGCAGTGGAAACATGTTCTCTGGAGAACTGAATCCCGCTCCCCCATCTGGCAGTCTGACAGACAAATCTGGATTTGGCGGATTCCAGGAGAACGCTACCTGCCCCAATGCAGTGTAAACTGTAAAGTTTGGTGGAGGAGGAATAATGGTCTGGGACTGTTTTTCATGGTTCGGGCTAGGCCCCTTAGTTCTAGTGAAGGGAAATCTTAATGCTCACGCATACAATGTTATTCTAGATGATTCTGTGCTTGCAACTTTGTGGCAGCAGATTTGGGGAAGGCCCTTTCCTGTTTCTGCATGACAATGATCCGGTTCACAAAGTGAGGTCCATAAAGAAATGGTTTGTTGAGATCAGGTTGGAAGAACTTGACTGGCCTGCACAGAGCCCTGACCTCAACCCCATCAAACACCGACTGCGAGCCAGGCTTAATCCCCCAGCATCAGTGCCTGACCTCACTAATGCTCTTGTGGCTGAATGGAAGCAAGTCCCCGCAGCAATGTTCCAATATCTAGTGGAAAGCCTTCCCAGAAGAGTGGAGGCTGTTATAACAGCAAAGGGGGACCAACTCAACATTAATGCCCATGATTTTGGAATGAAATGTTTGAGCAGGTGTCCACATGTAGTGTATATACATCCAAAGACCCATCTATTCTGAACTATAGATTCAGAGTTATATTTGGATGGTGTATGAGGGCGGCAGCAGGTCTCCACAGTGAAGTCAGTGTGGCATCACAACCACGTGCCACCCTCTGGGTGGCCAGGTGCAGTGCTCTAGCTCTGGCCCCTTCCCCTGATAAACACATTCCTGCCAGGTATGTACTCTCTGAAGCACCACTTGTCTTGCCGTGTAAGTACTAATCAAGCAGCCGGAGTCTGAGAGCAACAGATGAAGATTGATGTCATTAGTTACTGAGGGGACACTCATTGGATCAGCTTGACACACTGCCACTCATTGGATCAGCTTGACACACTGCCACTCATTGATATAAACTGTGATCGGGAGGATTATGACCTTTTGTTAGTGTTCGCATAACTTCCTCATCATGTTCCCATGAGCTGACAGCTTGACAGGCCCAAGAGTGATTGGGACACATGTGACTTGGAACTCACCACTAGTGAAATAATAGACCACTTCCTCTTTGACTAAACCACTTCTTATACTTGTGTTGCTGATGCATGTCACTTGGGGACAGAGTTCATGCTGACCCCCAGCAACAGCTCTGGCACACGCCTTCGTAATGGAACCTAATGTAAATCCTGACATCACTGACAGCAAGACCCATGACGCACAAGCCCCCACAAAGACAACTTCAACAACCAACCCAGACTGAATAACATGACACTCATTAGGTAGACATACTGTATGTGGTTGTATATTTTAGCAGCATCAATGAGACAACCGGAGCGATATGATAAAGACTCTTGACCACAATCTCTGGTCGGTGAGACAGTACTGTCTTGAACGCTTTCATAACACAACTCACCATCTTTCACATTATTTTAGTTGAGCAGCACATGGAATCTGGGATTAGATAGGTCTAATGATGATATATGCCCATATGTTAGCATCAGTCACATAGTTTCCTAACAATTCAGGGCTGTGAACCTTACTGATGGACATACAGTAAGTAGATGAGCTATATATGGGAAATCCAGGTTGTTCGGAGTCAAGCTATGTGACTGATGTAACAGCAGCTTTTTATGTACACGTCAGCCTTTCTGGAGTTAATATATCATCCCTTCTTCTTGATGCACTGCCACAAACTGGGAGGTTTTCCAATGTGTCAATGTCAGGGAGTTAAATGTCCCCCTCGTGTCCCTTCATCTAGCTATTGCAGCACAAGCCAAGATGGAGGAGAAACTTCACTCTCATTCAGTTAACTGTAACATTTAGATTTTTTATAGAGGTGGAAAAACCCAACTACAACAACAAATAGGTCACACACAAATATTTTTTGTTATATTAACATATCAATTTCATTATATAGTTTTACTATATTGGGTTGTGTACATTATATGTACATTCACAAAAACACAGAACATCAGTGAGAGAATTCCAGGACTTGTATGAAGCGTATCCATCAATCTCCGGCATCATGGAGGATAAGGTCCCTATCCTGATCCCCAGAGGCCTGTCCTCCTCCTCCTTCCCCACAGGACTCAGGAGGACACTCCCACATGAAGGTCAAGGGACAGTCTTTCATCTGGTAGCTGTAGACGGTGTCGAAAATACCAATCTGCTCCTCTGTGAAAGTGTTTCTCCAGTCACCGATTATACCTGTAAACAGAACAAGGCCTCCATTATTATGGCCAATCTCTCCACAGCACTGTAATTTTTATTAGGATTCCCATTAGCTAACGCCATAACGCTAGCTAATCTTCCTGGGGTCCAACACCAATTAACAAGACATTACAAACAACCACAATCAAGACTTCAAACATTCAACAAGTAGACAATACAGATAATTAAAATACCTGACAGGAAACACATTTAACATCCAGTTGATACTTTCTATTTGCTGTCCAGTCATATGGACTATCGCATTAGATGTTCTTTAATTTTTTTCTAGAAGGTGGATTTACATTTTGCCTGAGAAATATGGATTGGTAAAAAGTTTCATTCAGCTATAGCTCTATATAAAACTGTAGATTTAAGGCGATTTGTCCTTGGGTTGATTTGTTTTAGCTGCGCTGAATTTGTCTGTCTGGTTTGGTGGTTGTGTGTGTTGCTAGGATGTACTAATTGGACAGAAAAGTACTGTGTTTTTAAAATTTTTAAATATAACATTCCTAAAGAAAATCAGAAGACTAGATAGTAATTTGTTTTTAACGTGAAGCCATGAGAGATTCTGATGCATTTTAATAATATTCATTCGGTTGGAGCAATGAAGAGAATCTGGCAACCCTGTTTTGAGCCATTTGGAACTGTTTTATATCTTTCTTTGCTGCAGGGGACCATACAACTGGACATTACTCTAAGTGTGATAGGACCAGGGATTGACCACACAACTGGACATTACTCTAAGTGTGATAGGACCAGGGATTGACCACACAACTGGACATTACTCTAAGTGTGATAGGACCAGGGATTGACCATACAACTGGACATTACTCTAAGTGTGATAGGACCAGGGATTGACCATACAACTGGACATCACTCTTAAGTGTGATAGGACCAGGGATTGACCATACAACTGGACATTACTCTAAGTGTGATAGGACCAGGGATTGATGACCTGATTCAGAGCACTAGATGTTACATACTCTGAACATTTTCTTGTAACAGAAATTCCCTTACCCATCTTAATAACAATATTATCTATGTGTTCTGACCAAGATAAAGCTGTGCCCAACATCACGCCTAGTATTTTTTTTTTTCACTTGCTCTACATGTATTCTATTCATCGACAAATTCAATTGGGGGTCATCAACAAGCATATATCTTGAACCAAATACAATACATTTAGTTGTAGAAATGTTCAACACCAATTTGTTCATGTCAACCCACTCAGACACCATTCTTAGTTCACCGCTCAGTACATCTGTTAGCTCATTACATTCTGATGCTGCAATACACATTGTAGAGTCATCAACATACATGATCACTCTTGCTTTGTTCATTACTGAAGGTAAATCATTAGTAAAGATAGAGTAGAGCAGTGGGCCTAGGCAGCTTCCTTGAGGAACACCACAATGTATATCTTTACTATTTGAAAAGCTACCATTAAAGAACACGTTTTCATTCTCCTGGATAGATAGCTCCTTAAAACCATAACATTTGAGTTTTCCTAGTAACAGTTCATGATCAATTACTTCAAAAGCAGCACTGAAATCCAGCAACACTGCACCAACTAACTTCCTATCACCTATACTCTTTAACCAATCTGTCATTTGTGCTAAGGCCGTACTCGTAGAATGCCCTTTGTATGCATGCTGGAAACCCGTTATCAGATGATGAGAAATAATGAGAAATAATCCTTGATTTGTACAGATACAATTTTTTGCAATAATTTACTTAACACAGACAGCAAGTTTATAGGACGACTTTTAGGACCAGTGAATGCAGATTTTTTATCCTTAGGTAGTGGAATAACCTTTGACTCTTTCCAGACTTCTGGGAACACCCAATACATCAAGCACTTATTAAAAATACGAGAGATCTTATCTGTACCAGGTGACTTGTCATCCAAAAGAGACAACAGCATCTTTTCTACCTCTTGCCTTTCTACTTGATGAAATTTGAACCCGCATTGCCTCTCCTTCATGATACAATCTTTTACAAGGGTATATGACATGGAGCCATCAGTTGGAATCATAGCATTCCTCAACTTGTCCACTTTGCAGTAAAATATTAATTAAAGTAGTTTGCAATGTCATGTGGTTTTGTAATAAATATACCCTCTGATTCAACAAAAGAGGCAGACATGTTTGAATTCCTACCCATAATAGTGTTCAACGTTCTCCACAGCTTTTTCCCATCACCCTTCATCAATGTTGTGCTGATAGAATCCCTTCTTGTTTCCTTTGTTTAGCCTGGTCACTACATTTCTTAATTTACATTAACTTTGCTTATCAAACAAAGTACCAGATTTATCTGCTACTTTTTTGGCATCACAATGTTGAATCATTACATTTCTCAGCTCATCATCAATCCATGGGGCACCATTTGACCTTGCAGTGCATTTTCTTAAAGGGACGTGCTTATCAGCTATACACATACATAATTTCATAAACAAACTTAGTGACATTCAGGATCATCCTTACTACACACTTCTAACCATACTGTGAGTGCAGGGGAGGTCTATGGTACTGTTCTATCCTTCTGACACTGACTGACACACAACTCTAGTCAGGATATAACTCCTGTTGAGCAAGGGAGCCTCACCTTTCCTCATGAATTTGCCTTTGCTGTGGTCCATGATCTCCTTTGGGATCTGAGTGTAGTTCACCATGGCGTTATCGCTCATGCTGCTGAAGCTGCAGTGTCTCAGGGAGTTGGTTAACTCCTCGCCCACCAGGGGGCACTGCAGGAAAGAGCTGATCCTCTCCATCGAGCCTTGCAGGTCCTGAGGAAAGTCAATGCTCTTATTATAGATGTGGACAAAGAGGGTGGTTTTCACAAAAGGCTGAATTGATCATCTATGTCTAGTCTATCAACAACATTTGTGGCAAACTAAGACCAAACGCTCATTAGGTTGGATACAGTTGGTTAGTGCAACTCCACGATGGCGTAGCAGTGCAGACGTTGTTTGTCGTTCTCCCGTGTACATATTTTATTTTTCATCTTTTTTGTATATATTTCAAAATATGTTCATTATCTTTATCGATTTTAAAAATTAAATGTATCTTCCGGCAACCCGCCTCACCCAATGTGATACAGATCTGCTATTTTTAAACCTTATAGCCAAAACCTCAATCAGCAGCTAACCAGCTAATTAGCTATTTAGTCATTGTTAGCTACTGCAAGCGGCCTTTACCTTTAGCACAGACACCAGACTCTTTTAGCCTTGATAATTACTTTCCAGCCTGCACAGCGCGTTATCAACCCTGAGCAAATCGGACTGTTTTTTTCCTCCACGACAATGCCGGATTCCTGCCGTAAGCTCTGGATCATTACTCCAGATCATCGCAGCTAGCTAGCTGCCACCGAGTGGCCCAGTCCCGAAGCTAGCCTTGAGCCAGGCCCATCTCCCGGCCTGCTCAGTGGACCCTATGATTACTTGGCCACACAGCTGATGCCTCCCGGACTCTTCACTAACACGACTAGAATTCACTACACTACCGGATTCCAGCCATTAGCTCTCGACCTTCGGATCATCGCTGCTATAGAGCTGCTACCGAGTGGCTATAGTGGCTAACAACCTTGTCCCGAAGCTAGCATCAGTTACACAAGAGCTAGGCGCATCTCCCAGCTAGCAAACAAAGTTACTCCAGTGACAATACATATTTGCCAACTGGCCTGGACCCTTTGTCAACATGGTGCCCCGCCGTTCCATCATGACTGGTCTGCCGACATAATTCCATCCGCTGTGCCCCCAACTGACCTTTGCCGGACGTCGGAGGAGACGCTTCTATTAGCCCTGGCCTGCTAACTTTATTTATTATTATTTTTTATTTCTGCCGCTTCCTAGCCTTAGTAACGACTACCTAGCGGCTTCCATATTTCATCAATTGCTGTTAACTGAACCCTATGATAACTTGGCTACTTAGCTGATGCCTGCTGGACTGTTCATTAATCACAGTACTCCATTTTCTTTATCTGTCAGCCCCAGCCTCGAACTCAGGACCTGTGTCTAGTTAACTGACCCTCTCTACACATTCATCGCCTTTTTACCTGTTGTTGTTGTCTTAGCTGATTAGCTGTTGTTGTCTTACCCGTTGTCGTCTTTGCTAGCTCTCCCAATCAACACCTATGATTGCTTTATGCCTCGCTTTATGTTTTATTCTCTGTTTTATTCTCTGTCCCCAACGCACTAGACGACCAGTTTTGATAGCCTTTAGCCGTATCCTAATCCTCCTTTGTTCCTCGGGTGGTGGAGGTTAACCCGAGCTCTGCGTGTCCCCAGGCGCTCTCATTTGTTGACTTCAGTAACCGCAAAAGCCTTTGTTTCAAGCATGTCAACATCAGAAGCCTCCCCCTAAGTTTGTTTTACTCACTACTTTAGCACACTCGGCCAACCCTGATGTCCTTGCCGTGTCTGAATCCTGGCTTAGGAAGGCCACCAACAATTCTGAGATTTCCATCCCCAACTACTAAATTTTCCGTCAAGATAGAACTGCCAAAGGGGGAGGAGTTGTAATCTACTGCAGAGATAGCCTGCAAAGTTATGTCATGCTTTCCATGTCTATGCCCAAACAGTTTGAGCTTCTAATTTTTAACAATTTTTCCAGCAATAAGAATCTCACTGTTGCTGCCTGTTATAGACCACCCTCAGCTCCCAGCTGTGCCCTGGACACCATATGTGAATTGATTGCCCCCCATCTATCTTCAGAGTTAGTTCTGTTAGGTGACCTAATTTGGGATATGCTTAACACTCCGGGCAGTCCTACAATCTAAGCTAGATGCCCTCAATCTAACAAATTATCAAGGAACCCACCAGGTACAACCCCAAATCCGTAAATATGGGCACCCTCATAGATATTATCCTGACCAACTTGCACTCCAAATATACCTCTGCTGTTTTCAATCAGGATCTCAGCGATCACTGCCTCATTGCCTGCGTCCGCAGTCAAACGACCACCCCTCATCACTGTGAAACGCTCCCTAAAACACTTCTGCTAGCAGGCCTTTCTAATTGACCTGGCCTGGGTATCCTGGAAGGATATTGACCTCATCCCGACAGTCGAGGATGCCTGGTCGTTCTTTAAAAGTAATTTCCTCACCATCTTAAATAAGCATGCCCCTTTAAAAAAAAAAATAAGAACAGATACAGTCCTTGGTTCACTTCAGACTTGACTGCTCTTGACCAGCACAAAAACATATTGTGGTGGACTGCACTATCATCGAATAGTCCCCGCGATAGGCAACTTTTCAGGGAAGTCAGGAGCCAATACATGCAGTCAGTTAGGAAAGCAAAGGCTAGCTTTTTCAAACAGAAATTTGCTAGGAAACACTGTCACCACTGATAAACCCACGATAATCGAGCATTTCAAGAAGGATTTCTCTACGGCTGGCCATGCTTTCCTCCTGGCTACCCCAGCCCCAGCCAACAGCTCCGCACCCCCCGCAGCTACTTGCCCAAACCTCCGCAATTTCTCCTTCACCCAAATCCAGATAGCAGATGTTCTGAAAGAGCTGCAAAACCTGGACCGGTACAAATCAGCAAGGCTAGACAATCTGGATCCTCTCTTTCTAAAATTATCCGCCGCCATTGTTGCAACCCCTATTACCAGTCTATTAAACCTCTTTCGTATCGTCCGAGATCCCTAAAGATTGGAAAGCTGCCACGGTCATCCCCCTCTTCAAAGGGGATGACACTCTAGACCCAAACTGTTATAGACCTATATCCATCCTGGCCTGCCTTTCTAAAGTCTTCGAAAGCCAAGTTAACAAACAGATCACTGACCATTTCGAATTCCACCGTACCTTCTCCACTGTGCAATCCGGTTTCCGAGCTGGTCACGGGTGCACCTCAGCCACGCTCAAGGTACTAAACAATATCATAACCGCCATCGATAAAAGACAGTACTGTGCAGCTGTCTTCATCGACCTGGCCAAGGCTTTTGACTCTGTCAATCACTGTATTCTTATCGGCAGACTCAACAGCCTTGGTTTCTCAAATGACTGCCTCACCTGGTTCACCAACTACTTCTCAGATAGAGTTCAGTGTGTCAAACTGAGGGCCTGTTGTCCAGACCCCCGTCAGTCTGTATGGGGGTACCACTGGGTTCAATTCTCGGGCCGACTCTTTTCTCTGTATATATCAACAATGTCGCTCTTGCTGCAGGTGATTCCCTGATCCACCTCTACGCAGACGACCCCATTCTGTATACATCGTGCCCTTCTTTGGACACTGTGTTAACAAACCTCCAAACAAGCTTCAATGCCATACAACACTCCTTCCGTGGCCTCCAACTGCTGTTAAATCACTAGTAAAACTAAATGTCCACACCCGCCGTCCGACTAGCACCATTACTCTGGACGGTTCTGACTTAGAATATCTGGACAACTACAAATACCTAGGTTTCTGGCTAGACTGTAAACTCTCCTTCCAGACTCATATTAAACATCTACATTCCAAAATTAAATCTAGAGTCGGCTTCCTATTTCGCAACAAAATCTTCTTCACTCATGCTGCCAAACATACAATCGTAAAACTGACTATTCTACCGATCCTCGACTTCGGTGATGTCATTTACAAAATAGCCTCCAACACTCTACACAGCAAAATGGATGCAGTCAATCACAGTGCCATCCGTTTTGTCACCAAAGCCCCATATACCACCCACCACTGCAACCTGTATGCTCTCGTCGGCTGGCCCTCTACATATTCGTCGCCAAACCCATTGGCTCCAGGTCATCTATAGGTCTTTGCTAGGTAAAGCTCCGCCTTATCTCAGCTCACTGGTCACCATAGCAACACCCACGCGTAGCACGCGCTCCAGCAGGTATATCTCACTGGTCATCCCGAAAGCCAACATCTCCTTTGGCCGCCTTTCCTTCCAGTTCTCTGCTGCCAATGACTGGAACGAATTGCAGAAATCACTGAAGTTGGAGACTTATATCGCCCTCACTAACTTTAAGCATCAGCTATCTGAGCAGCTTACCGATCGCTGCAGCTGTAAATAGCCCATCCAATCTACCTACCTCATCCCCATATTGTTTTTATTTACTTTGCTCTTTTGCACACCAGTAGTTCTACTTCTACATCATCATCTGCACATCTATCACTCCAGTGTTAAATTGTAATTACTTCACTACTATGGCCTATTTATTGCCTTACCTCCTCACACCATTTGCACACACTGCATATAGACTTTTTCTACTGTGTTATTGACTGTATGTTTGTTTATTCCACGTGTAACTGTGTTGCTGTTTGTGTCGCACTGCTTTGCTTTATCTTGGCCAGGTCGGAACTTGTTCTCAACTGGCCTACCTGGTTAAATAAAGGTGAAGTAAAAAAAAAAAAAAAGAAACAGTGAATATCTACAACGCAAGCATTTATTTTTCCTAAAGCTATGTTCACGTAGTATTTCATAATGTCACTTCATAATGTCACCATCTCACAAAGGTCTATTTATAATCTATGACTAATATTTTCATGTCTGAAGGATAGCCTATTTCTGTAGTTACACAACCTCAGAGACTCATGAGACTGTAATACAAGTGTTGTGTTCTGATGCGCTTAAAAGGACACGTCTACAATATGGTTATGGGTGACTCAACTGCAATGACGAAGAGAGAATGTAATGGGATGTTTGCAATTGATGACAACAACAATACATAGCAGACAGTGATAGACAAGAGTTATCCTACCAGCCACATCTCCTCATAAGAGATATAAAGAACATTTGCCAAGACTCCTGCTTGACTCGTCCAGCCTTTCACATGATCGAACCAGGACCCATAACTCACTGTAAAAAGGGTAAATGTTGGATTAGATCTGACTGTTAACAGTAGGATTAAATCCCAGAAATGCTCGAGGTACAAATCATTAGTGTCAACCAACCTGATCCCTCCAGGAAACTATCCAGAAACTCATCAAATGAATTGGGTTCTGGGAGGAACTTGGCCATTTTATGGAAGTGGTAATATGACACAGCAACATCTTTGGGGTTTCTGGCGACATAGATAACCTGAGAGATGGGGTGGAGATAGTGACACTATCAATATATTATTTCCAAAGAGTTGCTTTACAAAATAGGAAATACGTCACAGCTTTGAGAATAGTCTCTTCAACATAGCCACATCCTACCTTAGCTTTGGAGCCCTGGAGTGCAGAAGCCAGCAGGTTGTAGGGCAGGTGAGTGGTGAGGATTCGGTGCCCCTGGGTGGCCTCCAGCACCTTTGCACTGTAATGCTGTTCCAGCCAGGGGGCTCGTGCCCAGTTGGGCACAGTTTTGGAGAGTTGTGGGTCCCCTCTGTTTTTCACAAGAGTGACAATCTCCTGCATCCAGGTAGTCCCTTTAACCAGAGATCACAGAGGGAAAGAAAGAAGAGTTAAAGAGAGAGAACTGTATACCTAATACCTCTGTCTTCATTGAATCCCTGCCTAAACCACTACTTCCATAAAGACAGATGGTCTGAGAGAAGTGGATCAACAGTAACAATACAATAACCTACTGGAGTCTGTGCATATACAGTTATTAAAACCCTGACCGTTTGCTTCAACTGCAAAGTGTGACAGAAGGAAAAGTCCTGCAGTTGGCTAGTGTTGCAGCATGTCTAATGTGTTGTGACACCGAGCAGGGGTGTGACAGAGCTGTCCTGTCTCACCTGATTTGGGGTAGGTGGCGATGACAGTGTCCCTGTCCTGAAACTGGAAGTGGAGGGCATAGTTCAGGGAGTCCTGGGTGTGAATGTGCCCAGGGAATGAGATGTGATGGAAGGTCTCTGTCACGTCCAGCCTGGCCATGTCTGTCTGCTCGTCTACCTAACTGCCTGTCTCTCTGTCTGTTTTTCTGACTAACTATCTGTGAGAAGGGAAGTATGAGATGGTCTGGCTTCCTACAGACCTTAAATAGCCAAGCAGTATGTCATGACGTTGGTCTGTGGGTAACACCAGCCTTAGTAAAGTTGAACATTTATTTTGAGGCCTTTAACTCTACAGCTACAGCACTCACCAGTTCTCTTCTCAGAAGTCCATAGGTCATCCCTGTAGACTGCCCAAAACGAGTGTCTTACAGCTGTAGACTTATCATATAGTTATCAACTTAGGATAGTACCCTAAGCAACACCCCGCAAATTAGGAAATCCCTAGATATGACATCAGACAATGCCATGATAGGGTCATTCTGACAAGACCATGGACATAGATAGAATACAGTCCAATTAGATGATTACGGTGTCATAACTATATTTTGTTTGATTTATGCTTTCATTTTCTTCAGCACGTACAAAGTGATAGAGCCATAAACAACTCCCCCATACAACCATCAGTTAGTGCCACAATGTCGCTCGTTTGGGAGGAAATGTAATGATATATTTGAATGTGTGAACATGAATGAACATGAATGTGTGTGTGAACATGAATGTGTATTTGAACATGAATGTGTGTGTGTGCGTTGTTAACATCTGCCTAAGTTACTGCCCAGATCTTCCATTCTGGACGACCAGACGACGGGTCCGGAACGGCAATCCCAATCCGGACATCCGCTGCCGAGCCATGGAGCGGACTTCGTCATTTGCAGACACCCTACCCGGGTCACCACCAGAGGGGGGACTGCAACAGCGATCACCAACTGGACATCTGCTGCCCAACCATGGAGTGCACCTCTTTATTCGCAGAAACCCTACCCCGGTCGACCACCAGATAAGGACCACAACGATGGTCCACAACCAGGACAACCCACGGTCATTTTTATGTTGGTTTGCAAGATGCAGGTTAATCGCAAGATTGAACCCAACATGGGGGAACTGTCATGACGTTGGCCTGTGGGTAAGGTTTATGACCCCCCCATAAATACCTTTCTCCTCTCTCTCTCTCTTGACTCTTCTGAAGGACTCTTGAATAGCCTTTGTTAAACATAGAGAGTTTGGGAAAGGAACCATATTTTGGTAATAGAACCAGTTGAATATATGCGTTGGTACTTAATGAATATGATGTCAGTTCGGTTGTCATCTGAGACATTATGACTGATGACAGGATGACAAACTGTATCTGGGAAAGTCTACACATTCTAGTTATCAGATTCACATGGAATTGTTTTGGAATTTAAATGTTTGAATATGACACTATTTGCGAAAAGATTCAATGTAATTTTAGCTTCCAAATGAGAGAATTGGGTTTTCATAAGGTTAGAGCTCTGCTCAATCAGTGGCCCGCCCCTGTGAAGAGACATGGGTTATAAACTATGAAACACACCCTTCTCTCCCTCCACTATATAAGCCCTTGATGAAAAGGTAACCTTCGGTTCCGAGTACGCGAGTAGCCTCTGCGTTAAAAGGGCAAATAACTTTCTGTTCCGGGTTCATTAGGGCGACGGTCCGATGTCAGAAGGATTCAGATAACTACAGAACGAAGCCAACCTCAGCGTGAGCTTTGAACTCTTATTCACTACAGAAGTGATGTCTCCTAGCCATTGAGTTAGCAGCGGCCGCTGTATACGTGGGAAAGGACAGACGATGTATCCAGTCTAACACACGACGATACTACAACGTATTCAATTTACCACCAGAGACATTCTTCCGAGGACAGGAAGATCGCTGTTGGTCAACACGGCCAGAATCTACGACCAACCTACCGAAGCGCAGCTCAGAGTAAATATTTATTACATTTTCCTTTTCCAAATGGGTAGTATATTTAGTATGCCTAAGATACTGTATTCACGATAGCTTGGCTTCTCCCTTTGTTCCTCAGTCTTCCCGCTCTTTCACTCAAACCCAACCCCATTTCCTTTGTGTAACCAGCAGTCATGTCGGCTCCGTCCACTAGGGACCTTTTCTTTATGACATCTGCATTCTGTGTATATGTAATTCTGTGTGATTAGTTAGGTATTTAGTAAATAAATAAACCCAATTTTGTATTGCGGATTCAACTTGTTAGCCAGGGTTCGTGAAGATAACCAAGAATTTACAACTTTCAGATGAGACTGAAATAAGGTGCTGACTAATATTGACTGCTATTGATGTAAAATATTACTAGGTCTTTAAGAGTTTATTCGGAAGCTAACAGCTATATAAACACTCTTCATTGGAGCCCCGACTTTCGAGTTAATTACATGATTAGCTCAATCAGGTAATATTAATTACAGAGAAAGGATTTCATAGAATAGCATGTCATATCACTTAATCCGGCATAGCCAAAGACACGACAATTACGATACAACAGGAACTGTAAGAGGAATTCGTGGGAGAAAAGCTGAGTGAATGTTGCTGTAGAAATCGTTCAAAGTCTGGGAATTTCCCAGGAAAACTTTTACTGTTCAGTAGGTACTGGTACTACGGGACTTGGACTTGAAATTAATATATACTCAATGATGCTTAAAGAATATAACTTATAAATGCCTCATGTGTCACATTTGTCATAATGATGAGACGTTGAGTTCCACATCATTTTAATTAAATTGAAACTCACCAAAACATTAAAGAACAAATTAAACGTATAGCTACTGGTATGCACTCAGGCAACTCAATGTAGACAAGATCCCACACCAGAAAGTGGGAAAAAGGGCTGCCTAAATATGCTCCCCAATCAGAGACAACGATAAACAGCTGTCTCTGATTGGGAACCATATCAGGCCAACATAGAAATACAAAACATAGAATATACAAATACTAGAGTGGCTCCGGTTTGGGACGCAGTCCCCACTCCCTATACTGATCCCTCCGCTTCTGTGGAACGTCGCCGGAGGCCCCGGACTAGGGACCGTCGCCGGAGGTTCCAGACTGGGGACCGTCGCCGGAAGCTCCAGACTGAGGCCTGATGCGTGGGACCGGTACAGGTGGCACCGGGCTGATGACACGCACCTCAGGGCAAGTGCGGGGAGGAGGCACAGGACGTACTAGACTGTGGAGGCGGAATGGAGGCCTGATGAGTGGCACCGGACTGAAGACACGCACCTCAGGGCGAGTGCGGGGAGGTGGAACAGGACACACTGGGCTGTGAAAGCGCACTGGAGACACGGTGCGTAGAACCGCATAACATGATGCCTGAACAGTGACACACACCCCAGGGCGAGCGTGCGGAGGAGACACAGGACGCACCGGACTGGGGAGGCCATTGGAGGCCAGATGCATGAACCCAGTGCACATGACACCGGACTGGTGTCAAGCTCCTCAGCACGCCCGCTCTGCAGTGCTCTCAATGCTAGCACTTCTCTCCGGAATCTTGCGTCAGCTCCTCACTCGTCTCCCTGACTGGCTCTGGTTCAGCCCTCGGCTCTGCCTACCACTCCGTGTGCCTCCCCAAAATATTTTTTTTGAGGCTGCCTCTCTTGCTGTGCTGTGATACCTGGTATTGCCGCCGTTCCTCTCTCGCTGAATCCGCCTGTTTCCACGGCAGACTCTCATGTCCTGCCATTCCCTCCTCCCATGTCCATGAAGTCCTCCACTCCGGGGCACGCTGCTTGGTCCGTTGGTGGTGGGATCTTGTCACATTCGTAGTAATGATGAGACCAAGGAGCAGCGTATGTTGAGTTCCACATAATTTTAATGAAATTGAAACTCACCAAAACAATAAAGAACAAATGAACCCTGCCGTTACTGGTATGCACTCAGGCAACTCAATATAGACAAGATCCCACACCAGAGAGTGGGGAAAAGGGCTAACTAAATATGATCCTCAATCAGAGACAACCATAAACAGCTGTCTCTGATTGGGAACCACATCAGGCCAACATAGAAATACAAAACATAGAATGTACAAAAACTAGAGTACCCACCCTAGTCACACCCTGACCTAACCAAAATATATAGAAAAATAGGGATATCTAAGGTCAGGGCGTGACATCATGAGCTTAGTTCAACTGTCCTACCCCATCAGAACCCAAAATACAGGTTTATTTTACATTGTTTACAAACACTATATAGCCTCAAAACATGGTTAAAGGCCCAGTGCAGAAATATTTCCCCCCTATGTTTTATATATATTTCCACACTATGAGGTTGGAATAATACTGTGAAATTGTAGAAATGATGATAATGCCCTTTAAGTGTAAGTGCTGTTTGAAAAGACCACCTGAAATCTCTGCCTGTTTTGCTGGGATGGAGTTTTGACCTGCCTGGTGACATCACCTAGCAAAATTCTTGCTTGAGAATTTGCCATTTGCTTAGAAGCTATTTTTGTTTTAAATTAAAATGTTCAAAAGGAAACAATCACAGTAAGGTATTTAATTGTAATCAATACATGATTTAAATTGAGATAAAAATAGCTGCATTGGACCTTTAAGGGCTCCTCTTTTCAACCCTTTCTGTGGAAATTCAGTGTTACAGAATGATTGAAATTTAAGGCGATGTTCCTGCGTTAGCGGTGACAGCATTCACGGTAAACACTGCATATGTCGGCACAATCGGAAATGACCTTTACATTTATATTGCGCAATCTGTAATGCTTCAGCAATACAAGTTGAATAGAGCCCAAAACTATCATTTTGATATCATGCATCCTTGCATTCATAGCTCTGTCTATACATTTGAAAGTGGTTACATTTCTCCAAGCCCATCCTTCAGATTTTTACCAAAACACAGGCATGGTGGCCACTTTGTTATTGTTTCCATTAAGGATTCTAGCTTTAATACTACAGTACTCTCTGCCAGACTGCAGGATTTGCTTGATTCATGACGAGGGTGACTGGGGTCCCTGATTATACTAGTGTTGAGTTTTATTTTTGCCACTGTTTAATTGACTCAGGGACGAGAGTTGTTGATGATGAGCGAAGTGTCCTGAGGGCGCTCTAAGGATGTTTTATCTAAGAGTTGATTATCATAATGCAAACAAGGCTCTCTTTACTGCTCCTGATAGAGAGCTGACTGTAATCTGATTCAAATGAATCTTTTACCTCCAAACACTTATCTTAAAAGTAGACTTCTAAGTAACCATTAATAAGAGACTATTATGGGATGATCCTCACAATAATCAGGGTGATAAGCTAATGGTATCCATAAATATTCTGAATTCAGTCATAAATGACTAAACCAACACAGTGGGCTTGTGGTTAGAGTGTCTGCACTGAGATAGGAAGATTGGAGGTTCCATCCATGGTCAAGTCAGACCAGGGATTGAACCTCATGCCTCTCTGCTTGGCACTCTGCATTAAGGAAATGGGTTGAGGTCCTGCGACCAACTAGCGTCATGTCCATGGGGTGTAATTGCTCCTGTCCCTATGTGTCGTTCTGGCTTGGAAAAAAGCTTACTTGTCTAAGGCTTACTATTTAGGATTATTAGGAATACCTGTCATGTGCTATTTAGCAGTAAAAGTTTCCATGTGTAAACTCAACATGTCTGAATGTTCCTGACCTGAACCCTCTATCTTCCAGATCCCATATAGGCCTAACAATGTAGAACAGTGAGAGGGTGAGAGAAAAGGTCTTGAAAAGACCACGGAAAACCCTGGAATAGCTGAGTCAAACGTTAATTATGCCTTAAAATGATACTAAACGGGAGATTACATGCACCACTTGCTAAAAGAAGCTTATTTGCAACACAAAACCCACATACATAAACCAGCGATTTAGCTGATCTCACGTTGATACTGGGCAGCTGCAACTTTCCTAGTCTAGGCTATCTATTCCCATCCCAGTTGAAATCAGGGGATCGGAAACCGTTAGGTTGATGAATGTAAAATACCAGTATAGGAGTAGTAGGTTTACACTTCATTCAAACGTTTCATCTTAAATGACCTAATAATATTTGTGCCATTTGAAATAACCTTGTTAGACTACATTTTAATTTAATAAAAATAATAGATTCCACTCAATCACAATTGGGTTGATTTAGTTACACATTTCAAATATGGAGAGTGCGGGGATATTTCCCCACCCTCAATCTTGATAAGAAATGACACTACTTTTCAACACAAGTTGTAATTAAATCGATTACATAAATGGGAACAAAAAGAACAGAGTCGGCTACACCAAAGAGTTTTCCATTCATAAAACATGTAGGGTAAATTGTCACAGTAGATTTTCCATGGTAAATGAGGAAATACTTTATTTCAGTTGCATGAAATGATTGTCAAATAGTTACCCCCCCCGAAAATCTGGTTGCAATTGAGACAAGATGTGCGGGTGATTTGTGCAAATTGATGGTTTAACAATGGATTACCCTGTGTTAAATCGGTGGCCAATTGTGGTTGCAATAGGCCTATTTTAACAATATTTCCTCTTCACTTTGCGCCTCAATTCATCATCTTTGGTTGAAGAGCGAGGTAGCAACATTCCTTTCCCTAAACAATGGACAGGATACATGTGTCCTTCTTATGGCTGCAATCCCGTTAACGGGATCGATATGACAACAGCCAGTGAAAGTGCAGGGTGCCAAATTCAAAACAGAAATCTCATAATTAAAATTCCTCAAACATACATGTATCTTATACCGTTTTAAAGGTAATCTTGTTGTTAATTCAACCACAGTGTCCGATTTCAAATATGCTTTACAACGAAAGCACCACAAACGATTATGTTAGGTCACCACCAAACCACAGAATAAACACAGCTATTTTTCCAGACAAAGATATGAGTCACAAAAAGCACAAATAGAGATAAAATTAATCACTAACCTTTGATGATCTTCATCAGATGACACTCATAGGACTTCATGTTACACAATACATGTATGTTTTGTTTAATAAATTTAATATTTAATATAAAACAAATCTGAGTTTACATTGGCGCTCACTAGTTCCAAAAACATCCAGTGATTTTGCATAGCTACATCGATTCAACAGAAATACTCATCATATATGTAGATGATAATACAAGTTATACACATGGAATTATAGATATACCTCTCCTTAATGCAACAGCTGTGTCAGATTTCAAAAAAATCTACGGAAAAAGCAAACCATGCAATAATCTGAGACGGCGCTCAGAAAAATAATAAAATTAGCCGCCATGTTGGAGTCAACAGAAACCAGAAAAAACAAATATTCCCTTACCTTTGATGATCTTCTTCAGAATGCACTCCCAGGAATCCTAGTTCCACAATAAATGCTTGATTTGCTCGATAATGTCCGTTATTTATGTCCAAGTAGCTACTTTTTTTAGGGCGTTAGGTACACATATCCAAACACTCGTGCAGGTCGAGCACTACTTCGGACAAAAACTTCAAAAAGTTATATTACAGGTCGAAGAAACATTTCAAACTAAGGTCAAACTTGACAGAGGTTGAAGAATTTAAAAATAGTGTGCAAATGTTTCACAATCCAGGTGTGCAAAGCTCTTAGAGACTAACAGCTGTAATCACTACCAAATATGATTCTAACATGTATTGACTCAGGATATCAGGTATGAAGGTAAGACCCAGATGCAGACACATCGAATAAACAATGGTTTAAGGTCAGGGTAGGCAGAGGTCAAAAATCCAGAGGTGGGGCAAAGGGACAGGTCGGCAGGCAGGGTCAGGCAGAGTGGTCAGCCAGGCGGGCTCAGAGTCAGGACAGGCAAGAATCAAAACCAAGAGGGCGAGAAAAAGAGAGACTGGGAAAAGCATGAGGTGAGGACAAAAACACTGGTTGACTTGACAAACTGGCAACAGACTTCACAGGTATAAATACACAGGGGAAAATGGGGAAGATGGGCGACACCTAGAGGGGGGTGGAGACAATCACATAGACAGGTGAAACAGATTAGGGTGTGACACAGGAGTGTGAATACTATGTAAATGAAATATTCCTGTACTTAATTTTTAATACATTTGCAAACATTTCTAAAAACATGCATTCACTTTATCATTATGGGGTATTGTGTGTAGATGGGTGAGAATTATTATTTTTTAAATCCATTTTGAATTCAGGCTGTAACACAACAAAATGTGTAATAAGTCAAGGGGTATGAATACTTTTTGAAGGCACTGTATATAAACTTGGTGAACTTTTCTCAACCCTCAAAACTCACTGTTCAGTGTCTAAAAATGTCAGGGCCAAATTGTCAGCTACTTAACACAGAGGAATTCTCTTGGTTGCTTAGCCTCTGATTATAAAAGTGGGGATATGCTGGTATTGAAACTAGTGAGTGTCAGTAGCCTTTAAACCCACTCTCCCCTGTGGTCTTGGTCCCTCTAGGTCGTATAAGGTTATAGAGGCCAGTTAGTGGATCAGAAGTGTAGGAGGTAGTGCTTTCAACTGTGTGCGAGAGGGCAATAGTTCATGATATGTAATGTATGGAACTGTGAACCTTCCCTCAAAGAGTTGCATGCAAGCAGGGGGGACTAGGTGATTTGGAGGCTCCAGGCAGAGTCCAGTCTGAGGTTTGACATGCCGTGCTCGTTTTGGCCAGACAGCATCAGACACATGGCCTCTGCCTCGACGACTATGGCAGTATTATCAACAGCACCTGTCTTTTTACTGAAGAAATTAGATAACTAAAATATCTGCTTACCTAAGTAATGTATTTTTTCAATTATGCCCAGCTCACCCTTGATGATACAATATGTGAGGCCTGACGCAACTGCCTCTTCTGCCTAATGGTAAGCCAACCGCTGCACACAAGGGCTCCACTGTTGACCATGAAGGAGATCAGAGTTGTTCAGAAGACTGTGATTATATCAGAACTTGCTGTCTGTGTTTAAATGTGTATTTAAAATGGGTACAAACTTTAACACAAAGTACTAATTATGCCTGATGTTCTCTTTATAATAGTTGCATCACTTGTAGTGTTGCAGTTGTTTGTCAGTGTATCCTTGCAAGAAAAGACAACACAATTACAAAAGATCACACAGATGTCAAGTGTACAGAGCAAGTCTCGTAGTAACAATGATGAGGGAGAGCACTTTATCAGTAGGCCCCTGAGGAACCCGGACTAGGCTAGACTATGTGTTGGATAAGGTGATGACACGAACAAGCTATGGAGTCTAAGCGCCAATGTGCTGCAAGAAACCATGAGGCCTAGCCCTTGATCCGGGGGCGAGGGACTGTTAATATAACTAGCACATCAGGAACATGAAGCACACACTGAGACTAGTAGAGCGTATTGTACCCTGACAGGGACATTGATATTTTAACTTGACAGAGGTGCACCCACCACGTCCCTCTGTTACCGATTGCTTTAAAAATGCCTTCTTAATCCTCAAACATGAAGGTTGTGTTTTCATTGACAAATGGCTTCGAAATCGTGTTGAGTCATTCTGGTAGTGGAATAGGATTGGTTAACCATTTCCTGTTGCTATGCACATGCACTTGTAATGAAATAGCTACATTATAGAAGAGTGGCTAAAGTACATTTTCAATGATCAAGTATGAATTGAATCTTCCCATCTGTCATAACAGCCTCTGGGTTGAGGTAAGCTACTCTATTCTCCTGAGATCAATGGTTCCGTCACCCCACTGTTTAATTTAGGGAATTGGACAACCTGCTGTCAACAGAGATAGATGTTGAAGTACCAAGAACCACAGCGAGTCATTTTTGTACATGTGGCAGCGGAAGAGCGCACCTCCTTCTTGGAATTTCATTATGTCAAAATGGCCCTCTCCTCTGTTCTCCTCAGTTCTCAACAGTAGGTGATGATGAGTTTACAGAATATTACATCCTACTGTGGAGCCAAATGGACATATTCATATTGCACCTATTGTGTCTCCCTCTAGACTAACATCAAGAAGCTCAATTTAGTTCAGAATTTGATATCTCACAATACTAGCCTAAATGCTGTCTCTTGTATATTGCTAAACAACGGGGAGGTATTGCTCCTATCAAGCTAGGCTTTCGAGACATTTTGGTGAAAAGCTGAGCAAGGAGTAAAATCATTGATTTGTGATAATGTGATTGTGAGTTTTTGTAACATTGACTCTACATACAGTAATGAGAGACAATTGATAGGGGTACTCACAGTACTTGGAGGGGAAATATTCATTGTGCCAGTGGATGAGTGGGCACATGAGAGGAGGCTTCAGTTCATGTCAGGAGAAAGTTGACAATGGTAGTGGAGTGGAATAGTCATCACCTCTTAATAAGGGAACAGGAGAAATGTAAATACAAATAGTAGATACATTCCATTACAGCTGCACCATCATAGGTTTGGACAACAAGTTTCTCTGTGAAGTTAAACTCAGACATCTCAAAATTCATAAAGTCAAACACAGACTGCGCATCTCGCCCACTTCACACATCAAAGTGGCCCAAGAAACATTCCTGATAAAGCCCTGATCATCAACATACCTGACAATAACAACTGCAAGCAGAATGGTGGCACCATTAGTTCCAGAGCAGTTGGGTAATTTTTAACAGTTGATCAGACTGAAAAATCGGCTCGTTTTCATCCGATACAGCATGTCAGATTTCTAATGTTTAGGTGTAGCCTAGGCTGCTGCAACATTTATGTCATGAGTTTTTGCTTGTGTATGTCCGGAGTGATTGTGTTATCTTTGCTGAATAAATAACGGAGGAACGTTGAAAGCCTACCTGAGCACACGCAAAATGCTCAGCTGAACGATTGATGTTTTTAAGGTCACTGCACCCCCTTCGACCAAGGCTGAGACTTTCCAAAAAGCAGGCAAGCCCAGCAATACAGGCGGTCTGGTGAAAGGCTCCCTGTTAACCAGCAATAATTGTGATTGAAGTTAGTATTGAATGCCCTCATCTTTTAATCTGTCTTCATGAAACTGATCTCAGGCAGAGGTCGACCCTCACTTTTAATTCTCACATTTTCCTTGCATCCCAGAGAATGAAAGGGGTTCTTCAACAAAATGTCCACAAAATTTCGGCAGTGTTGGCCATTCTAACATTCTGCCGGAGAAAATTGCACACTTGTGCTGGTAGCTAGCTAGCTACTGAAGTTTGCAAGCAAATTTAAATAAATTACACTAACTGAACACGGACGTGGTCATAATTACCATGTATATCTATGGAAGGGGGTGAGGCCTACGAGCATCCTAGGTTTTGTATTGAAGTCAATGTAGCCAGAGGAGGACGGAAGCTAGCTGTCCTCCGGCTAAACCATGGTGCTACCCCAGACAGTGCTGTTGAAGTTACTGTCGACCTTCATTGCAAAACAGTGTATTTTAATACATTATTTGGTGACATATGAATATATTTAGTATAGTTTTATCTAAAAAGGATAACTTTTTAAATGTTTCACTATTTTCATTTTTATGAAATTTCACTGAGAAGGAACGTCCTCCCCTTCCTCTGGGGAGCTGCCACTGCTACACAACCATTTTTTGATATCAAGAAAAATTACAATCAATCATATCCTTCAGTACAATTTACAGTACAGTACAATACAATTTACAGTACAATTTACAGTAGGATTATCACCTGTTGCCTCTGAAGATGGACAGACAGACTGACTGACATGAAACCAGGGCAGAACCACAGGCGTTATGCACAGGGGCACATGCCTCCTCAGATTTATCCTGTTTAATAATAATAATAATAATAATGAAGTTGGCTTGAAAGGGAGATACCTAGTCAGTTGTACAACTGAATGCCTTCAACTGAAGTGTGTCTTCTGCATTTAACCCAACCCCTCTGAATCAGAGAGGTGCAGGGGGCTGCCATCCAACAACATTAACGGTGGGTTAACTGCCTGGCTCAGGGGCAGAACGACAGTTTTTTACCTTGTCAGCTCAGGGATTCAATCCAGCAACCATTCAGTTACTGGCCCAACACTCTAACCACTAGGCTACCTGCCGCCCCGTTGCCTAGTGGTTAGACACTTTAGCCCAGATAGGTTCCTAATCTCCCAATCTCCCGATGATGGACTGACTGGTTTAAATGTGTGAGAGTGTATGTGATTATTTTAATGAAGGTGATGCCAAAGAAAAATGTCCATCCTGGATGGACAATAAAGTTTTATTCTATTCTATTGTATAGAACAAAACCCTTATTGTGTCTATTCATTTGTGCATCTGAGAAACAACACCAGAGGCAGTGAAGCATCTTTAGTAACAACTATATAGAAACTGCATTGTCTGTAAAGGCTAGGCTACTGGGCCGAAAAGTCAAGACTGCTGGGTTGACTAGTCTCATAATTGCAATAATTAATCAATGTTAAATAAAGATGATAGTTTGAAGAAATGACAAAGTCTCTCTCAGTATGAATTTCTACAACGCAGGGCAACAGGTAGCTTAGTGGTTAAGAGTGTTGGGCCAGTAAACGAAAGGTTGCTGGTTTGAATCCCTGAGCCAACTAGGTGAAACATTTGTCAATGTGTAGTTTAGCAAGGCACTTTTCCCTAATTGCTCTGGATAAGAGCATCTGCTAAATTACAAATATGAAGAAAAAATATACAAAATTAACATAGTAAAAATGTAAACTTTTTTTATGCTCATGAGTAAACACACAATTCTTCAATTCACACAAGGTTAAACTCTGCACCCTCAGTGAAAATTATAAATATAGAGGAACATTCTTGTCATTCTTGCTTTTATCCCTCTTAGGCCACAATTTAACCAGACTTTGCTTTGCTATGCTGTCTCTGCACAGCTTCTGCTTCATGGTAGCTCTCTAACCTTTGATGAGAAAGATAATTAATTCATACAGCTCCTAGATAATTAACTAGGTGCAATGTACACAACTCAAATTGTATGTGTTCTGCTTTGAATTGTCATTTTCAATAAATCAAATGATTTGGCTTTCAGCGTTAATCCTTTTCTCAAATGACAGGCAGTGAATCTGGTCTCTGTATATCAATATAGCAGTGGGATATCTGAACGCTAGTACATAACCCTTGTAGTCAGTCTATAGGCTCTTTTTTTATCTTATATGATAAGGCTTCTTTTTCCATTAAGAGGTAAATAATCATGTTCTTCCTGTCAAATGGCTTCTTGTTGAATTATGTCGTTATTGATGTTGATATTTACAAACTTGATGATAAAGTGTGCACTTTACATAATACGTGTATTATGTATATCATAGTTGGATGCTGTAATTTGGGATATGTATACTGTAGCTAATAAAGTAATATAAGTGTATGTTGTGTATTAAACTGTTAGTAGCCCATGTGCCTCACCCTAATAATTTGGCATATTTTCCATTTGTAATTTCACCAAGTGTTCTGACTTGGTGGTGCACATGTAGCCTATAATCTGTTTTAGAGAAATGTAATCATAGAATATTGTAAGAGCTTTCATTGTCTGCTTATATGCCCCCTTTATTTGGCCTACGGTTCTGACTTTGTGTACAGGGAGAACACTAAGAACGGCCCATGTTCTGAATTCTGTCGCTGTACATTTCAAAAGTGCTGAAGATGAAATGTGGCTGGGCCTTTCAGCATGACAATAAGAAGCATTTCAAGGTCCTGGAGTGGCCTAGCCAGTCTCCAGATCTCAAACCCCTAAAAAATCTTTGGAGGGAGTTGAAAGTCCGTGTTGCCCAGCAACAGCCCCAAAACATCACTGCTCTAGAGGAGATCTGCATGGAGGAATGGGCCAAAATACCAGCAACAGTGTGTGAAAACCTTGTGAAGACTTACAGAAAACATTTGACCTCTGTCATTGCCAACAAAGGGTATATAACAAAGTATTGAGATAAACTTTTGTTATTGACCAAATACTTGTTTTCCACCATAATTTGCATATAAATTCATTAAAAATCCTACAATGTGATTTTCTGGATTTTTTTTCTCATTTTGTCTGTCATAGATGAAGTGTACCTATGATGAGAATTACAGGCCTCTCATCTTTTTAAGTGGGAGAACTTGCACAATTGGTGGCTGACTAAATACTTTTTTGCCCCACTGTATATGATAAGTCTACAGCTGTAAGGCACTAGTTTTGGGCAGTCTACAGGGATGACCTATGGACTTCTGAGAAGAGAACTGGTGAGTGCTTTAGCTGTAGAGTTAAAGGCCTCAAAATAAATGTTCAACTTTACTAAGGCTGGTGTTACCCACAGGCCAACGTCATGACATACTGCTTGGCTATTTAAGGTCTGTAGGAAGCCAGATCATCTCATACTTCCCTCCTCACAGATAGTCAGTCAGAAAAACAGACAGAGAGACAGGCAGTTAGGTAGACAAGCAGACAGACATGGCCAGGCTGGACGTGACAGAGACCTTCCATCACATCTCATTCCCTGGGCACATTCACACCCAGGACTCCCTGAACTATGCCCTCCACTTCCAGTTTCAGGACAGGGACACTGTCATCGCCACCTACCCCAAATCAGGTGAGACAGG
Source organism: Oncorhynchus clarkii lewisi (assembly GCF_045791955.1). NCBI lineage: Eukaryota > Metazoa > Chordata > Actinopteri > Salmoniformes > Salmonidae > Oncorhynchus > Oncorhynchus clarkii. Next base: position 61,756,492 of record NC_092152.1, read on the forward strand.
ACAGCTCTGTCACACCCCTGCTCGGTGTCACAACACATTAGACATGCTGCAACACTAGCCAACTGCAGGACTTTTCCTTCTTTCACACACTTTGCAGTTGAAGCAAACGGTCAGGGTTTTAATAACTGTATATGCACAGACTCCAGTAGGTTATTGTATTGTTACTGTTGGTTTAACTTGTCAATGATTAATTGCTTTCAAGATCCACTTCTATGAGACCATCTGTCTTTATGGAAGTAGTGGTTTAGGCAGGGATTCAATGAAGACAGAGGTATTAGGTGTACAGTTCTCTCCCTTTAACTCTTCTTTCTTTCCCTTTGTGATCTCTGGTTAAAGGGACTACCTGGATGCAGGAGATTGTCACTCTTGTGAAAAACAGAGGGGACCCACAACTCTCCAAAACTGTGCCCAACTGGGCACGAGCCCCCTGGCTGGAACAGCATGGCAGTGCAAAGGTGCTGGAAGCCACCCAGGGGGACCGAATCATCACCACTCACCTGCCCTACAACCTGCTGTCTTCTGCGCTTCAGGGTTCCAAAGCTAAGGTAGGATTGAAGAGACTATTCTCAAAGCTGTGAGACATTTCCTCTTTTGTAAAGCAACTCTATGGAAAAAATATATTGGTAGTTAGTGACACTATCTCCACCCCATCTCTCAGGTTATCTATGTCACCAGAAACCCCAAAGATGTTGCTGTGTCATATTACCACTTCCATAAAATGGCCAAGTTCCTCCCAGAACCCAATTCATTTGATGAGTTTCTGGATAGTTTTCTGGAGGGATCAGGTGAGTTGACACTAATGATTTGTACCTTGAGCATTTCTGGGATTTAATCCTACTGTTAACAGTCAGATCTAATCCAACATTTACCCTTTTTACAGTGAGTTATGGGTCCTGGTTCGATCATGTGAAAGGCTGGACGAGTCAAGCAGGAGTCTTGGCAAATGTTCTTTATATCTCTTATGAGGAGATGTGGCTGGTAGGATAACTCTTGTCTATCACTGTCTGCTATGTATTGTTGTTGTCATCAATTGCAAACATCCCATTACATTCTCTCTTCGTCATTGCAGTTGAGTCACCCGTAACCATATTGTAGACGTGTCCATTTAAGCGCATCAGAACACAACACTTGTATTACAGTCTCATGAGTCTCTGAGGTTGTGTAACTACAGAAATAGGCTATCCTTCAGACATGAAAATATTAGTCATAGATTATAAATAGACCTTTGTGAGATGCTATTTTAAGTGACATTATGAAATACTACGTGAACATAGCTTTAGGAAAAATAAATGCTTTGTAGAGATTCACAGATTTTTTTATTTTTTTAACTTCACCTTTATTTATCCAGGTAGGCCAGTTGAGAACAAGTTCTCATTTACAACTCCAGGTTTTGCAGCTCTTTCAGAACATCTGCTATTTGGGTGAAGGAGAAATTGCGGAGGTTTGGGCAAGTAGCTGCGGGGGGTGTGGAGCTGTTGGCCGGGGCTGGGGTAGCCAGGAGGAAAGCATGGCCAGCCGTAGAGAAATCCTTCTTGAAATTCACGATTATTATTATTGAGGAAATAATTATTATTTGGCAGTTCTATCTTGACGGCAGTTCTAGTTCTATCTTGACGGAAAATTTAGTAGTTGGGGATGGAAATCTCAGAATTGTTGGTGGCTATCCTAAACCAGGATTCAGACACGGCAAGAACATCAGGGTTGGCCGAGTGTGCTAAAGCAGTGAGTAAAACAAACTTAGGGGGAGGCTTCTGATGTTAACATGCTTGAAACAAAGGCTTTTGCAGGTTACTGAAGTCAACAAATGAGAGCGCCTGGGGACACGCAGAGCTCGGGTTAACCTCCACATCACCCGAGGAACAAAGGAGGATTAGGATACGGCTAAAGGCTATCAAAACTGGTCGTCTGGTGCGTTGGGGACAGAGAATAAAAGGAGCAGATTTCTGGGCATGGTAGGATAGATTCAGGGCATAATGTACAGACTGGTATGGTAGGGTGAGGGTACAGTGGAGATAAACCTAGGCATTGAGTGACAATAAGAGAGGTTGCATCTCTGGACGCACTAGTTATGCTGGGTGAGGTCACCGCATGTGTGGGTGGTGGGACAAAACAGTTATCTGAGGCATGTTGAGTGGGACTTGGGGCTTCGCAGTGAACTAAAACAATGAAAAATATCCTAAACAGTATACAAGGCATATTGACATTAGAAAGAGACATAAAGCGAGGCATAAAGCAATCACAGGTGTTTATTGGGAGAGCTAGCAAAGACAACAACGGGTAAGACAACAACAACAGGTAAAAAGGCGATGAATGGGCAGAGAGGGTCAGTTAACTAGACACAGGTCCTGAGTTCGAGTCTGGGGCTGACAGATAAACAAAATGGATGGAATTACGTCGGTAGACCAGTCATGATGGAACGGCGGGGTTCCATGTTGACAAAGAGTCCAGGCCAGTTGGCAAATAGGTATTCTCACTGGAGTAATTTCGTTTGCTAGCCAGAAGATGCGCCTTGCTCTCGGCTAACTGATGCTAGCTTCGGGACAAGGGCGTTAGCCACTATAGCCACTCGGTAGCAGCTAGATAGCAGCGATGATCCGATGCAAAGGTCGAGAGCTAATGGCTGGAATCCGGTAGTGTAGTGAATTCTAGTCGTGTTAGTGAAGAGTCCAGGAAGCATCAGCTGTGTGGCATCAGCTGTGTGGCACCAGAGTCTGGTGTCTGTGCTAAAAGTAAAGGCCGCTTGCAGTAGCTAACAATGACTAAATTGCTAATTAGCTGTTTAGCTGCTGATTGAGGTTCTAAAAATAGCAGATCTGTATCACATTGGGTGAGGCAGGTTGCCGGAAGATAAATTTAATTTAAAAAAATGGAAAGATACATTGAAAATATTTTCAAATATATACAAAAAAGACGAAAAAATAAAATATGTACACAGGAGAATGACAAACAACGTCTGCATTGCTATGCCATCTTGGAGTTCCACCAACAAACTGTATCCAACCTAATGAGCGTTTGGTCTTAGTATGGCATAAATGTTGTTGATAGACTAGAAATAGAGGATCAATTCAGCCTTTTGTGAAAACCACCCTCTTTGTCCATATCTATAATAAGAGCATTGACTTTCCTCAGGACCTGCAAGGCTCGATGGAGAGGATCAGCTCTTTCCTGCAGTGCCCCCTGGTGGGCGAGGAGTTAACCAACTCCCTGAGACACTGCAGCTTCAGCAGCATGAGCGATAACGCCATGGTGAACTACACTCAGATCCCAAAGGAGATCATGGACCACAGCAAAAGCAAATTCATGAGGAAAGGTGAGGCTCCCTTGTTGAACAGGAGAACAATCCTGACTAGAGTTGTGTGTCAGTCAGTGTCAGAAGGATAGAACAGTACCATAGACCTCCCCTGCACTCACAGTATGGTTAGAAGTGTGTAGTAAGGATGATCCTGAAATGTCACTAAGTTTGTTTATGAAATTATGTATGTGTATAGCTGATAAGCACGTCCCTTTAAGAAAATGCACTGCGAGGTCAAATGGTGCCCCATGGATTGATGATGAGCATAGAAATGTAATGATTCAACGTTGTGATGCCAAAAAGCAAAAAAAGAAATGTAAATTAAGAAATGTAGTGACCAGGCTAAACAAAAGAAACAAGAAGGGATTCTATCAGCACAACATTGATGAAGGGTGATGGGAAAAAGCTGTGGAGAACGTTGAACACTATTATGGGTAGGAATTCAAACATGTCTGCCTCTTTTGTTGAATCAGAGGGTATATTTATTACAAAACCACATGACATCGCAAACTACATTAATTCATATTCTGCAGGCAAAGTGGACAAGTTGAGGAATGCTATGATTCCAACGGATGGCTCCATGTCATATACCCTTATAAAATATTGTATCATGAAGGAGAGGCAATGCGGGTTCAAATTTCATCAAGTAGAAAGAGAAGAGGTAGAAAAGATGCTGTTGTCTCTTTTGGATGACAAGTCACCTGGTACAGATAAGATCTCTCATATTTTTAATAAGTGCTTGATGTATGGGGTGTGCCCAGAAGTCTGGAAAGAGTCAAAGGTTATTCCACTACCTAAGGATAAAAAATCTGCATTCACTGGTCCTAAAAGTTGTCCTATAAGCTTGCTGTCTGTGTTAAGTAAATTATTGCAAAAAATTGTATCTGTACAAATCAAGGATTATTTCTCATGTAAATATCTGATAACGGGTTTCCAGCATGCATACAAAGGGCATTCTACGAGTACGGCCTTAGCACAAATGACAGATTGGTTAAAGAGTATAGGTGATAGGAAGTTAGTTGGTGCAGTGTTGCTGGATTTCAGTGCTGCTTTTGAAATAATTGATCATGAACTGTTACTAGGAAAACTCAAATGTTATGGTTTTAAGGATGCAGCTATCTATCCAGGAGAATGAAAACGTGTTCTTTAATGGTAGCTTTTCAAATAGTAAAGATATACATTGTGGTGTTCCTCAAGGAAGCTGCCTAGGCCCACTGCTCTACTCTATCTTTACTAATGATTTACCTTCAGTAATGAACAAAGCAAGAGTGATCATGTATGTTGATGACTCTACAATGTGTATTGCAGCATCAGAATGTAATGAGCTAACAGATGTACTGAGCGGTGAACTAAGAATGGTGTCTGAGTGGGTTGACATGAACAAATTGGTGTTGAACATTTCTACAACTAAATGTATTGTATTTGGTTCAAGATATATGCTTGTTGATGACCCCCAATTGAATTTGTCGATGAATAGAATACATGTAGAGCAAGTGAAAAAAACAAAACTAATAGGCTTGATGTTGGGCGCAGCTTTATCTTGGTCAGAACACATAGATAATATTGTTATTAAGATGGGTTAGGGAATTTCTGTTACAAGAAAATGTTCAGAGTATGTAACATCTAGTGCTCTGAATCAGGTCATCAATCCCTGGTCCTATCACACTTAGAGTAATGTCCAGTTGTGTGGTCAATCCCTGGTCCTATCACACTTAGAGTAATGTCCAGTTTTATGGTCAATCCCTGGTCCTATCACACTTAGAGTAATGTCCAGTTTTATGGTCAATCCCTGGTCCTATCACACTTAGAGTAATGTCCAGTTGTATGGTCAATCCCTGGTCCTATCACACTTAGAGTAATGTCCAGTTGTGTGGTCAATCCCTGGTCCTATCACACTTAGAGTAATGTCCAGTTGTGTGGTCAATCCCTGGTCCTATCACACTTAGAGTAATGTCCAGTTGTGTGGTCCCCTGCAGCAAAGAAAGATATAAAACAGTTCCAAATGGTTCAAAACAGGGTTGCCAGATTCTCTTCATTGCTCTAACCGAATGAATATTATTAAAATGCATCAGAATCTCTCATGGCTTCACGTTAAAAACAAATTACTATCTAGTCTTCTGATTTTCTTTAGGAATATTATATTTAAAAAAAATTAAAAACACAGTACTTTTCTGTCCAATTAGTACATCCTAGCAACACACACAACCACCAAACCAGACAGACAAATTCAGCGCAGCTAAAACAAATCAACCCAAGGACAAATCGCCTTAAATCTACAGTTTTATATAGAGCTATAGCTGAATGAAACTTTTTACCAATCCATATTTCTCAGGCAAAATGTAAATCCACCTTCAAGAAAAAAATTAAAGAACATCTAATGTGATAGTCCATATGACTGGACAGCAAATAGAAAGTATCAACTGAATGTTAAATGTGTTTCCTGTCAGGTATTTTAATTATCTGTATTGTCTACTTGTTGAATGTTTGAAGTCTTGATTGTGGTTGTTTGTAATGTCTTGTTAATTGGTGTTGGACCCCAGGAAGATTAGCTAGCGTTATGGCGTTAGCTAATGGGAATCCTAAAAAAAATGACAGTTCTGTGAAGAGATTGGCCATAATAATGGAGGCCTTGTTCTGTTTACAGGTATAATCGGTGACTGGAAAAACACTTTCACAGAGGAGCAGATTGGTATTTTCGACACCGTCTACAGCTACCAGATGAAAGACTGTCCCTTGACCTTCATGTGGGAGTGTCCTCCTGAGTCCTGTGGGGAAGGAGGAGGAGGACAGGCCTCGGGATCAGGATAGTGCCCTTATCCTCCATGACGCCGGAGATTGATGGATACGCTTCATACAAGTCCTGTAATTCTCTCACTTTTTGTGAATGTACATATAATGTACACAACCCAATATAGTAAAACTATATAATAAAATTGATATGCAAATATAACAAAAATATTGTGTGACCTATTTGTTGTTGTTGGGTTTTTCCAACTCTAAAAAATTCTAAATGTTACAGTTAACTGCAATAGCTAGATGAAGGGACACGAGGGGGACATTTAACTCCGTGACATTGACACATTGGAAAACCTCCCAGTTTGTGGCAGTGCATCAAGCAGAAGGGATGATATATTAACTCCAGAAAGGCTGACGTGTACATAAAAAGCTGCTGTTACATTAGTCACATAGCTTGACTCCGAACAACCTGTCAGCTCATGGGAACATGATGAGGTAGTTATGCGAACACATTAACAAAAGGTCATAAGCCTCCCAATCACAGTTTATATCAATGAGTGGCAGTGTGTCAAGCTGATCCAATGAGTGGCAGTGTGTCAAGCTGATCCAATGAGTGGCAGTGTGTCAAGCTGATCCAATGAGTGGCAGTGTGTCAAGCTGATCCAATGAGTGTCCCCTCAGTAACTAATGACATCAATCTTCATCTGCTGCTCTCAGTCTCCGGCTGCTTGATTAGTACTTACACGGCAAGACAAGGGGTGCTTCAGAGAGTACATACCTGGCAGGAATGTGTTTATCAGGGGAAGGGGCCAGAGCTAGAGCACTGCACCTGGCCACCCAGAGGGTGGCACGTGGTTGTGTTGCCAGACTGACTTCACCGTGGAGACCTGCTGCCGCCCTCATACACCATCCAAATATAACTCTGAATCTATAGTTCAGAATAGATGGGCCTTTGGATGTATATACACTACACGTGGACACCTGCTCAAACATTTCATTCCAAAATCATGGGCATTAATGTTGAGTTGGTCCCCCCTTTGCTGTTATAACAGCCTCCACTCTTCTGGGAAGGCTTTCCACTAGATATTGGAACATTGCTGCAGGGACTTGCATCCATTCAGCCACAAGAGCATTAGTGAGGTCAGGCACTGATGTTGGGCGATTAAGCCTGGCTCGCAGTCGGTGTTTGATGGGGTTAAGGTCAGGGCTCTGTGCAGGCCAGTCAAGTTCTTCCAACCTGATCTCGACAAACCATTTCTGTATGGACCTCACTTTGTGAACCGGAGCATTGTCATGCAGAAACAGGAAAGGGCCTTCCCCAAATCTGCTGCCACAAAGTTGCAAGCACAGAATCATCTAGAATAACATTCTATGCGTTAGCGTTAAGATTTCCCTTCACTAGAACTAAGGGGCCTATCCCGAACCATGAAAAACAGTCCCAGACCATTATTCCTCCTCCACCAAACTTTACAGTTGACACTGCATTGGGGCAGGTAGCGTTCTCCTGGAATCCGCCAAATCCAGATTCGTCTGTCAGACTGCCAGATGGGGGAGCGGGATTCAGTTCTCCAGAGAACATGTTTCCACTGCTCCAGAGTCCATGGTGATCTTAGGCTTGTGTGTGGCTGCTTGGCCATGGAAACCCATTTCATGAAGCTCCCGACAAACCGTTATTGTGCTGAAGTTGCTTCCAGAGGCAGTTTGAAACTCGGTAGAGAGTGTTACAACTGAGGACAGACGATTTTTACGCGCTATACGATTCCGCACTCTGTGGTCCCATTCTGTGAGCTTGTGTGGCCTACCACTTCGCGGCTGAGCCGTTGTTGCTCCCACTTCACAATAACAGCACTTACAGTTGACAGGGGAAAGTCACTGAGCTTTTCATTAAAGCCATTCTGCTGTCAGTGTTTGTCTATGGAGATTGCATGGATGTGTGCTCCATTTATACACCTGTCAGCAACGGGTGTAGCTGAAATATTCGAATCCATCAACTCGAAGGGGTGTCCCCATACTTTTGTATAGATATATCTATAATGTTTTGGATAAATGAATGTAAAGACATTTAGCTATTCTTAATCTAAACACTACTCATATTTCAAATGACACCAAGACTGACTTCATAGCATCTACAGACTCATCATTGTTGTGTCACAAATTTCCCCATTTTAATCAATTATTTCTCATGAATAATTTTGGATTTAGACTTCAAAAGGTATTCAAAACCTCCTTCCCCAAAGGGCCTTCATATGGTTCTATTTCAGGAAGATCCAAAACATCATAAATATCTTTGGTCCAACCTGTCATGGAATTGCACCTAGCAAACAGGTATAACTGAGTGAGGAGTAGGGCAGCAAAGGGCTAAAATCATCACAATAGCCAACCTTAAATTCACTTCATAGAAGTACCATAGCTATGCTAATGCACATTGTGCAGTGCATGTGTTATTGTAACAACTGCTAATTAAGTTATGCGCAGTGAAACAATGAATGGAAACAGGCTAAGAGGAGAAAAACTCTGTTGTGATAAGATGCTCTGGAGTCCTCCTGTTGTCCAGAGAACACCTCAGTTTTACTAGGCTCCGACTGAGACACACACACAGCGCTTGTGGGGATCCTCTTCACACCCCTCCATCTGTACACTGGGCTAAGAGGAGAGAGAATTGTCACTGTGAATATCTGTCCCAACCTTTGGTGAATATAGGTACTGGTCTGCTCTGAACCTTTACAGCTTTCACTGTATGAGACTCCTCTGACTCACTTTCTTCTTTGATTAAGTAACAGACAAATTGTTGTGTGGGAGTGAAGTCAGACAAATCTCAGCAGACCTTCAGATGTAAAAACATGTCAATGTGTAGCATGACAATAGTCTCTCTAGACAGATGGGTTGCATCCCACAATGTACCAATTTTCCTGCATACGCGTCTGTAGAAGTTCCGGCGCGAGTTGTGACATGGAGGACAAGTTGGAAATGGGATGCGCCACACCGGTGACGTCACTGCCATATCTGCTTGTTGCCCTAGCTAAACATGAGAACAACTCCTGCCCACATTTTAAGCCCTGCCTTAGCAAACCTCACGATTTGTTGGGAGAGTTGTCTGTCTGAAGAGGACTCTCCCCAGAACCCTCCTTAGTTTCAGAGAGTAGCATGACACTGATGGTTGTGTGACCAAAGTGTTTAGTCACTGTGCACTATACTGTTTATGCAATCCATTATAATTAAATCAAGAGCATATTTCTCACATCCAAGAGCCCTATATGCCCTACTGAGGTCTACATGTCACCCATGTCGTTATAGACCAGACCTGGCTCCAGCCATCTTAATATTGTCACGTCCTGACCTTAGAGATCCTTTCAGGTCTCTATTTTGGTTTGGTCAGGGCGTGAGTTGGGGTGGGCATTCTATGTTGTGTGTTCTATGTTTTCTATTTCTGTGTGTTTGGCTGGGTGTGGTTCTCAATCAGAGGCAGCTGTCTATCGTTGTCTCTGATTGAGAACCATACTTAGGTATCCTTTTCCCACCTGTGTTTTGTGGGTAGTTGTTTTCTGTTTCTGCACCTGACAGGACTGTTTCGTTTTCATTCATTCTCTTTGTTAGTTTGTTTTGTGTTCAGTTTAAATAAAAATAACATGAACACTTACCACGCTGTGCTTTGGTCCACACCTTCTTCATACGACGACCGTTACAAATATCTACATGTTTTCACATGGATTCATGTCAGGGGAACTGTGTGACATGCTCTGGGGTGTTTAGCCAACATAATACCCAACATAATACCCACCATCAACGTCCCCACTGTTCCCTGGGTGATGACCCTGCGTGTGTCAGAGACAGGAAGAGAGACGATCAAGAAAACTGTCACGAGCAAGAAATTGAATGTTGTATATCAAGCGAAGGAGAGAGCAATATATAATATATGACAGAAAATGAGTATGGAACAACGAGAGAGAGAGACGGAGACGGAGAGAACTCCCCCGCTACCCCCTCTGCCCATGGTCCAGCTGCCTGTCCTGTAAATAAGGCTGGGTGAGGACAAGAGAGAAGGCCATCGCGGGCTGCTGCCTAAAACAGGTGTGACAGACATTTAGTACCTCTCCCCTCTCATTTAGACCATCGTAATGCCCCATCATGTTAGAACGTGGAAAGGCACTTAGCCACTGAGGGAACTGTGAAGAAAAGAAGCCTGGCCCAGTGCCTATAACCCACCAACCAGCCACAAAGACAGAATACAGTCACTCCTGCTCAGAGACAGGCACAGGCTCCGCATATTATACGCATGTGCTGGTTTGGTTCCATTGAAACATTAATAAAGTACAGTATTTCTCACATGTTGGTATTTTGAGTTTATCTCTATAATTATATTGTTTATATTTGTTTAAGCATTATTTGTGCATTGCCAGTCAGGGGTGCCAGTAATTTTGGAGACCACTGTAGTTCCAAACCAGGCCTGCCTGTCTGCATCCCTGTCTGTTTGTCTGTTTGTCCAAATGCTTATCATCATCATCACTCGGTTCTCACACATCAGAGCTTTTAGCCAGAGAAGCATGTTTACATAAAATGACTATGCAACTTTTGAAAGCTTTCCATGGGGAACTCAATATGAAAAATATATAATTTACAATTGGGTAAAAAACAGACCAGAAGTTCCTGTAAATTGCATCAATTTATTGAAATTGTTCCGGAAGAGGTAAGATGGAACATTTAAAAAATGTGAATTAGGTGAATTATTCATTTGAATCACTACAACTTATCAGGAATAGTGATGAAGGGGAGACCATCAAACCACTCCCAACAGCAGCACAATAATTCGTATTTTGATCTTCCCTAAAAGGTCAACCTCATTGGCTATGCTACTCACTTCAGCATAGAAAGGGACTAGAGGTAAGTGTTGCGTGTAAGTTGCCTTTCCTCTCTGTGCCTCTATCCAAATTGGTCCCAATTACAACATAATCTCATCCACTTCAGGGAGTTAAGCCTTGGCCTTTTTGTTCAATCAAACTCTGTCAGCCAGAACCTTGTTAAATCGGGAATGCATTACCAATTGACATCAAAGCCAATGAGCACTGCCTCTCAGACCCAAGAAGAAAAATGAATGAAGAATGAAGCAGTTGAGTTTGTGCACAGTGGCTGCTGCTCAGTTGAAACAGAACCACAACGTTTCCTGCAAGAGATTCAGACCGTCAAAAACATAATTTCATGTCTGATCTTCTCAGCCATTTGGCTTCAATATCGTATTTCAACTCCCCTCTTTTCTTATTATCTTCTTGTCTGACATACAGGAACTAAGAAGCAGTGAACTAAGTAACAACTCTGAAATGCCGTCTCCTGAGTCAATAATTAATCATGTCCTTCATCTGAATGTAAAATAGGTTCTCAAACATAATCAAGCGGCTGAAAGCTGGTGTCCTCCAACAGAGACAGCATCATTGCAGTCATACTCGGTCTCAAATGCTACACTGAACCTCATAGTGCTTGTAATGTCAGTAGTCAGACAGAATTACACTTGGTGCAGTCAAAGGGTGAGATATGCCAATCTAGGGTCAGAAGGGAAAATAATTTGTATTCTGTTAATAATAGGATGTGCTAGTCCTTATTATATTATTCCGACAGGTACAGACAAAACTAATAGCGAATTCTTGTTATTATTTGACGTGATTTGATTGTAATTCTTTTGCTGCTTATCTACCTTATCTATGTTTTGATCATGTAATGTTATATAACCTAATCTGCAAACTCAATCCGAATCGATGACAAAGGCAGAGAAACCACAGAAGGACAGATGAAACATGTCACACATACACGGTGCTGTCTGCAACACTGAATAGTAATCTATTTAAATCCAGTAACTTTCAGAGTGAAGGTTTGTTCAGCCCTTATGCACAGGCCAGGGATATAAGCAAATCAGATAATCTGCTTTTGGAGATAGTGATAACTCCCTGTCTCTATTAGTGACTTAATTCAATTATCCCCACTGTATGTGTGATATAAAACACTACATTCAACGGGAGGGGATTGGGGTTGCAGGGGGTTCGGACACATGGAGGAATTGTCAAAAAGGTGCAATATTTTCAGTTTTTTATTTAATTTTCACTAGTTAGAGTTTTCTGATGCCCTGTATGATAAAGTATTATCTTATATCATATCTCTAGGTGACTTGATCTCTGCATGCTGGTGTCTCTGGCATCCTGTCATACAATCCTCTCAACTCCATATAAAGCTCTCTTTTCTACTTTCTCTTTATTCTGTCCACTGGGAAAACATTACCCCTCAGCTCCCACCTGGAGTGAGGGGCTGTCACTCATACAACACCATTTAGTCTAGTAGTTTAGTCATGGGAGAGTTGGCCACAGTCACCACAACCAGTCAGAACTGTCCCAGCTTCTCAGGTGTGGATGGAGGACAATAACCATTGAAGGGCTTGAAGGGTTCGTTTGATTCCACATAACACCATTACCCTTACCAAAGAACACTCGACAGACACTCTTTAAGTGTGTACTAGCGTTATCAAATGCGTGTTTGTATACCAGCCATATCTATAACAATTAAATATCGGACTAGTTCAATATGAATTTTCTGTGGAAGACGGGGTCGCTCTGGTAGAGTTCACAGGCTTCTGTGGATATACAGTATCTCTGATATTGTTGCATGTTGAAAAGGCACATTTGTGTGGTCGGGCACTGTAAATATGTCAGCTGTGAATGTTTCCTGGTTGGCTTGGCAGATATTAGTTTCCCAGATACAGTGGAGGACATGAGACAAAGCCAAACAGCTGTTTGCACAGTGTCCTCTCCACAACGTCAGAGCGATTGAGAACAAATATTATTAATGGATTTTACTCTGAATGGCTGTTTGACTTTTATTTGTCAGTTCAGCAACATGAAAAGCTTTCCGATAAGGCTCCTTCTAAAAGCCACATTCTACTCGTCTAATAATGGTATGATAACTCAGGCCCTATGGGAAATAAAATATATTTTACTCACATACATGTTCTCAGAAACACACACACACAGGTATTCCTGGGGATGTAGATGAGAAGGGAAACAGGAAGACAGGAAATTAAAGTCAGTCTCCCAATCAGACCTCAGAACACATTGTGATCACCCAATATCAACATAAAAGTACAAAGTGCCTCACGTTTCATAAACACGAGACAAATGTCTGGGGAATGAGCTGTGTGTGTGTGTGTGTGTGTGTGTGTGTGTGTGTGTGTGTGTGTGTGTGTGTGTGTGTGTGTGTGTGTGTGTGTGTGTGTGTGTGTGTGTGTGTGTGTGTGTGTGTGTGTGTGTGTGTGTGTGTGCGTGTGTGCGTGTGTGCGTGTCTGTGCGTGTCTGTGCGTGTCTGTGCGTGTGTCACTGTGTTGGGCACATAGCCCCAGAAGTTGCATTCAAGTCTCCAGTATCTTCTACAGGGCACTGCGATGTGTAGGTGAGACTACGAGAACAGAGAGAGAGAGACTGAGTGTCTTACGTACGTTTAAAGACTGGGCAGAAAGTGTTAGCGATCGCTTTCTTAAAACCATACTAAACAGGAGATTACATGCACCAGCTTGCTAAAAGAAGCTTTTTTGCAACGCAAAACCCACATACATAAACCAGCGATTTAGCTGATCTCACGTTGATACTGGGCAGCTGCAACTTTCCTAGTCTAGGCTATCTATTCCCATCCCAGTTGAAATCAGGGGATCGGAAACCTGATGAATGTAAAATACCAGTATAGGATTAGTAGGTTTACACTTCATTCAAACGTTTCATCTTAAATGACCTAATAATATTTGTGCCATTTGAAATAACCTTGTTAGACTACATTTTAATTTAATAAAAATAATAGATTCTACTCAATCACAATTGGGTTGATTTAGTTACACATTTCAAATATGGAGAGTGCAGGGATATCTCCCCCCCGCGATCTTGATAAGAAATGACACAACTTTTCAAGACAAGTTATAATTAAATCGATTACATAAATGGGAACAAAAAGAACAGAGTCGGCTACACCAAAGAGTTTTCCATTCATAAAACATGTAGGGTAAATTGCCACAGTAGATTTGCCATGGTAAATGAGGAAATACTTTATTTCAGTTGCATGAAATGATTGTCAAAAATCTACACCGATGATAATTCACACCAGAGGGAGAATATTTCTTCAAAGATGTTGACAGCAAACAATAGGCTACTAAAAGTTAACACTGACATCAGGTTTAGGGAGCGGTAATTCAGTGGCCAATAATAATGATGGTTGCAATTGAGACAAGATGTGCGGGTGATTTTTGCGTAAATTGATGGTTTAACAATGGATTACCCTGTGTTAAATCGGTGGCCAATTGTGGTTGCAATAAGCCTGTTTTAACAATATTTCCTCTTCACTTCAGTTTGCACCTCAATTCATCATCTTTGGTTGAAGAGCGAGGTAGCGACACATTCCTTTCCCTAAACAATGGACAGGATACATGTGTCTTAAGTCTATTTTTGTACATGGGGTTTGTTGTTTTTAATGTTTTTGCATAGCATGTTGACCACAGTGTAAATTGGTGGGTGGAGCTATAGGAGAATGGGTTTATTGTAATGGCTGGAATGTTGTCAATGGAACGGAGTCAAACATGGTTTGATTGGTTTGATACCATTCCATTCCATGGGCATTGTCATGCTGAAACAGGAAAGGGCCTTCCTCAAACTGTTGCCACAAAGCTGGAAGCACATATTTGTCTAGAATGATATTGTATGCTGTGGCCTGGACCATGAAAAACAGCCCCAGATTATTATTCCTCCATCAAACTTTACAGTTGGCACTATGCATTGGGGCAGGTAGCATTCTCCTGGCATCTGCCAAACCCAGATTCTTAGGCTTGTATGCCGCTGCCATTGAAACCCATTTCATGAAGTTCCTGTCAAACAGTTATTATGCTGATGTTGCTTCCAGAGGCAGTTTGGAACTCGGAGTGAGTGTTGCAACCAAGGACAGACGATTTTTACGCGTTACGTGCTTCAGCATTCGGCAGTCCCGTTCTGTGAGCTTGTGTGGCCCACATCTTCGTGGCTGAGCCATTCTTGCACCTAGACATTTCCACTTCACAATAACAGCACTTACAGTTGACCAGGGAAGCTCTAGCAGGACCGAAATTTGACGAACATCCTATGACGGTGCCACGTTGAAAGTCACTGAGCTCTTCAGTAAGGCCATTCTACTGCCAATGTTTGTCTATGGAGATTGCATGGCTGTGTGCTCGATGTTACACACCGGTCAACTATGGGTGTGGCTAAATCAGCCGAATACACTAATTTGAATGGGTGTCCACATACTTTTGTATATATACTGTAGTGTAATTTGCATGAACTCACTGTGCAATAATAGTGTTTAACATTCTTTTTTAATGACTGCCTCATCTCTGTACCCCACACATACAATTCTCTGTAAGATCCCTCCGTCGAGCAGTGAATTTCAAACACAGACTCAACCACAAAGAACTGGGATGTTTTCCAATGCCTCACAAGGAAGAGCACTTATAAAAATAAAATAAAAAAGTTAAACTGCAAAAAATGTGGCAAAGAAATGTATTTTATGTCCTAAATACAAATAATTATGTTTAGGGAAAATCCAACACAACACATCACTTACTACCACTCTTAATATTTTCATGCATGGTGGTGGCTGCATCATGTTATGGGTATGCTTGTCATCAGGAAGTACTAGGGATTTTTTTAGGATGAAAATAAACATAATAGACATTACAATAACCTTAAACTCAAAGCAAAATATACACTGGAGTTCCTTATCAAGACGACATTTAATGTCCGTGATTGGCCTAGTTACAGTTTTGACTTAAATCGGATTGAAAATCTATGACAAGAATTGAAAATGGCTGTCTAGCAATGATCAACAACCAACCTGACAGAGGTTGAAGAATTAAAAAATAGTGTGCAAATGTTGCACAATCCAGGTGTGCAAAGCTCTTAGAGACTAACAGCTGTAATCACTACCAAAGGTGATTCTAACATGTATTGACTCAGGATATCAGGTATGAAGGTAAGACCCAGATGCAGACACGTCAAATAAACAATGGTTTAAGGTCAGGGTAGGCAGAGGTCAAAAATCCAGAGGTGAGGTAAAGGTACAGGTCGGCAGGCAGGGTCAGGCAGAGTGGTCAGTCAGGCGGGCTCAGAGTCAGGACAGGCAAGAATCAAAACCAGGGGGCGAGAAAAAGAGAGACTGGGAAAAGCATGAGCTGAGAACAAAAACACTGGTTGACTTGACAAACAAGACAAACTGGCAACAGACTTCACAGGTATAAATACACAGGGGATAATGGGGAAGATGGGCGACACCTAGAGGGGGGTGGAGACAATCACAAAGACAGGTGAAACAAATCAGGGTGTGACACAGGAGTGTGAATACTATGTAAATGAAATATTTCTGTACTTAATTTTCAATACATTTGCAAACATTTCTAAAAACATGCATTCACTTTATCATTATGGGGTATTGTGTGTAGATGGGTGAGAATTATTATTTTTTAAATAACACAACAAAATGTGCAATAAGTCAAGGGGTATGAATACTTTTTGAAGGCACTGTATATAAACTTGGTGAACTTCTCAACCCTCAAAACCCACCATTCAGGGTCTAAAAGAAAAGTTGTCCAAAAAATGTCAGGGCCAAATTGTCAGCTACTTAACACAGAGGAATTCTCTTGGTTGCTTAGCCTCTGATTATATAAGTGGGGATATGCTGGTAATGAAACTAGTGAGTGTCAGTAGCCTTTAAACCCACTCTCCCCTGTGGTCTTGGTCCCTCTAGGTCGTATAAGGTTATAGAGGCCAGTTAGTGGATCAGAAGTGTAGGAGGTAGTGCTTTTAACTGTGTGCGAGAGGGCAATAGTTCATGATATGTAATGTATGGAACTGTAAACCTTCCCTCAAAGAGTTGCACGCAAGCAGGGGCGGACTAGGTGATTTAGAGGCTCCAGGCAGAGTCCAGTCTGAGGTTTGACATGCCATGCTCGTTTTGGCCAGACAGCATCAGACACATGGCCTCTGCCTCGACGACTATGGCAGTATTATCAACAGCATCTGTCTTTTTACTGAAGAAATTAGATAACTAAAATATCTGCTTACCTAAGTAATTTATTTTTTCAATTATGCCCAGCTCACCCTTGATGATACAATATGTGAGGCCTGACGCAACTGCCTCTTCTGCCTAATGGTAAGCCAACCGCTGCACACAAGGGCTCCACTGTTGACCATGAAGGAGATCAGAGTTGTTCAGAAGACTGTGATTATATCAGAACCTGCTGTCTGTGTTTTTAAAATAGGTACAAACGTTAACACAAAGTACTAATTATGCCTGATGTTCTCTTTATAATAGTTGCATCACTAGTAGCGTTGCAGTTGTTTGTCAGTGTATCCTTGCAGGAAAAGACAACACAATTTAAAAAGCTCACACAGATGTCAAGTGTACACAGCAAGTCACGTAGTAACAATGATGAGGGAGAGCACTTTATCAGTAGGCCCCTGAGGAACCCGGACTAGGCTAGACTATGTGTTGGATAAGGTGATGACACGAACAAGCTATGGAGTCTAAGCGCCAATGTGCTGCAAGAAACCATGAGGCCTAGCCCTTGATCCGGGGGCGAGGGACTGTTAATATAACTAGCACATCAGGAACATGAAGCACACACTGAGACTAGTAGAGCGTATTGTACCCTGACAGGGACATTGATATTTTAACTTGACAGAGGTGCACCCACCACGTCCCTCTGTTACCGATTGCTTTAAAAATGCCTTCTTAATCCTCAAACATGAAGGTTGTGTTTTCATTGACAAATGGCTTCGAAATCGTGTTGAGTCATTCTGGTAGTGGAATAGGATTGGTTAACCATTTCCTGTTGCTATGCACATGCACTTGTAATGAAATAGCTACATTATAGAAGAGTGGCTAAAGTACATTTTCAATGATCAAGTATGAATTGAATCTTCCCATCTGTCATAACAGCCTCTGGGTTGAGGTAAGCTACTCTTTTCTCCTGAGATCAATGCTTCCGTCCCCCCACTGTTTAATTTAGGGAATTGGACAACCTGCTGTCAACAGAGGTAGATGTTGAAGTACCAAGAACCACAGCGAGTCATTTTTGTACATGTGGCAGCGGAAGAGCGCACCTCCTTCTTGGAATTTCATTATGTCAAAATGGCCCTCTCCTCTGTTCTCCTCAGTTCTCAACACTAGGTGGTGATGAGTTTACAGAATATTCCGTCCTACTGTGGAGCCAAATGGACATATTCATATTGCACCTATTGTGTCTCCCTCTAGACTAACATCAAGAAGCTCAATTTAGTTCAGAATTTGATATCTCACAATACTAGCCTAAATGCTGTCTCTTGTATATTGCTAAACAACGAGGAGGTATTGCTCCTATCAAGCTAGGCTTTCGAGACATTTTGGTGAAAAGCTGAGCAAGGAGTAAAATCATTGATTTGTAATAATGTGATTGTGAGTTTTTGTAACATTGACTCTACATACAGTAATGAGAGACAATTGATAGGGGTACTCACAGTACTTGGAGGGGAAATATTCATTGTGCCAGTGGATGAGCGGGCACATGAGAGGAGGCTTCAGTTCATGTCAGGAGAAAGTTGACAATGTTAGTGGAGTGGAATAGTCATCACCTCTTAATAAGGGAACAGGAGAAATGTAAATACAAATAGTAGATACATTCCATTACAGCTGCACCATCATAGGTTTGGACAACAAGTTTCTCTGTGAAGTTAAACTCAGACATCTCAAAATTCATAAAGTCAAACACAGACTGCGCATCTCGCCCACTTCACACATCAAAGTGGCCCAAGAAACATTCCTGATAAAGCCCTGATCATCAACATACCTGACAATAACAACTGCAAGCAGAATGGTGGCACCATTAGTTCCAGAGCAGTGGGGTAATTTTTAACAGTTGATCAGACTGAAAAATCGGCTCGTTTTCATCCGATACAGCATGTCAGATTTCTAATGTTTAGGTGTAGCCTGGGCTGCTGCAACATTTATGTCATGAGTTTTTGCTTGTGTATGTCCGGAGTGATTGTGTTATCTTTGCTGAATAAATAACGGAGGAACGTTGAAAGCCTACCTGAGCACACGCAAAATGCTCAGCTGAACGATTGATGTTTTTAAGGTCACTGCACCCCCTTCGACCAAGGCTGAGACTTTCCAAAAAGCAGGCAAGCCCAGCAATACAGGCGGTCTGGTGAAAGGCTCCCTGTTAACCAGCAATAATTGTGATTGAAGTTAGTATTGAACGCCCTCATCTTTTAATCTGTCTTCATGAAACTGATCTCAGGCAGAGGTCGACCCTCACTTTTAATTCTCACATTTTCCTTGCATCCCAGAGAATGAAAGGGGTTCTTCAACAAAATGTCCACAAAATTTCGGCAGTGTTGGCCATTCTGCCGGAGAAAATTGCACACTTGTGCTGGTAGCTAGCTAGCTACTGAAGTTTGCAAGCAAATTTAAATAAATTACACTAACTGAACACGGACGTGGTCATAATTACCATGTATATCTATGGAAGGGGGTGAGGCCTACGAGCATCCTAGGTTTTGTATTGACGTCAATGTAGCCAGAGGAGGACGGAAGCTAGCTGTCCTCCGGCTAAACCATGGTGCTACCCCAGACAGTGCTGTTGAAGTTACTGTCGACCTTCATTGCAAAACAGTGTATTTTAATACATTATTTGGTGACATATGAATATATTACAATATAATACTTTTATCTAAAGAGGATAACTTTTTAAATGTTTCACTATTTTCATTTTTATTACATTTCACTGAGAAGGAACGTCCTCCCCTTCCTCTGGGGAGCTGCCACTGCTACACAACCATTTTTTGATATCAAGAAAAATTACAATCAATCATATCCTTACAGTACAATTTACAGTAGGATTAAAGATCCGTATCTATCACCTGTTGCCTCTGAAGATGGACAGACAGACTGACTGACATGAAACCAGGGCAGAACCACAGGCGTTATGCACAGGGGCACATGCCTCCTCAGATTTATCCTGTTTAATAATAATAATAATGAAGTTGGCTTGAAAGGGAGATACCTAGTCAGTTGTATAACTGAATGCCTTCAACTGAAGTGTGTCTTCTGCATTTAACCCAACCCCTCTGAATCAGAGAGGTGCAGGGGGCTGCCATCCAACAACATTAACGGTGGGTTAACTGCCTGGCTCAGGGGCAGAACGACAGTTTTTTACCTTGTCAGCTCAGGGATTTGATCCAGCAACCATTCAGTTACTGGCCCAACGCTCTAACCACTAGGCTACCTGCCGCCCCGTTGCCTAGTGGTTAGACACTTTAGCCCAGATAGGTTCCTAATCTCCCAATCTCCCGATGATGGACTGACTGGTTTAAATGTGTGAGAGTGTATGTGATTATTTTAATGAAGGTGATGCCAAAGAAAAATGTCCATCCTGGATGGACAATAAAGTTTTATTCTATTCTATTGTATAGAACAAAACCCTTATTGTGTCTATTCATTCTTGCATCTGAGAAACAACACCAGAGGCAGATAAGCATCTTTAGTAACAACTATATAGAAACTGCATTGTCTGTAAAGGCTAGGCTACTGGGCCGAAAAGTCAAGACTGCTGGGTTGACTAGTCTCATAATTGCAATAATTAATCAATGTTAAATAAAGATGATAGTTTGAAGAAATGACAAAGTCTCTCTCAGTATGAATTTCTACAACGCAGGGCAACAGGTAGCTTAGTGGTTAAGAGTGTTGGGCCAGTAAACGAAAGGTTGCTGGTTTGAATCCCTGAGCCAACTAGGTGAAACATTTGTCAATGTGTAGTTTAGCAAGGCACTTTTCCCTAATTGCTCTGGATAAGAGCATCTGCTAAATTACAAATATGAAGAAAAAATATACAAAATTAACATAGTAAAAATGTAAACTTTTTTTATGCTCATGAGTAAACACACAATTCTTCAATTCACACAAGGTTAAACTCTGCACCCTCAGTGAAAATTATAATTATAGAGGAACATTCTTGTCATTCTTGCTTTTATCCCTCTTAGGCCACAATTTAACCAGACTTTGCTTTGCTATGCTGTCTCTGCACAGCTTCTGCTTCATGGTAGCTCTCTAACCTTTGATGAGAAAGATAATTAATTCATACAGCTCCTAGATAATTAACTAGGTGCAATGTACACAACTCAAATTGTATGTGTTCTGCTTTGAATTGTCATTTTCAATAAATCAAATGATTTGGCTTT
Source organism: Oncorhynchus clarkii lewisi (assembly GCF_045791955.1). Lineage (NCBI taxonomy): Eukaryota > Metazoa > Chordata > Actinopteri > Salmoniformes > Salmonidae > Oncorhynchus > Oncorhynchus clarkii. The sequence goes on from NC_092152.1 coordinate 61,777,780, forward strand.
CAGCGTTAATCCTTTTCTCAAATGACAGGCAGTGAATCTGGTCTCTGTATATCAATATAGCAGTGGGATATCTGAACGCTAGTACATAACCCTTGTAGTCAGTCTATAGGCTCTTTTTTATCTTATATGATAAGGCTTCTTTTTCCATTAAGAGGTAAATAATCATGTTCTTCCTGTCAAATGGCTTCTTGTTGAATTATGTCGTTATTGATGTTGATATTTACAAACTTGATGATAAAGTGTGCACTTTACATAATACGTGTATTATGTATATCATAGTTGGATGCTGTAATTTGGGATATGTATACTGTAGCTAATAAAGTAATATAAGTGTATGTTGTGTATTAAACTGTTAGTAGCCCATGTGCCTCACCCTAATAATTTGGCATATTTTCCATTTGTAATTTCGCCAAGTGTTCTGACTTGGTGGTGCACATGTAGCCTATAATCTGTTTTAGAGAAATGTAATCATAGAATATTGTAAGAGCTTTCATTGTCTGCTTATATGCCCCCTTTATTTGGCCTACGGTTCTGACTTTGTGTACAGGGAGAACACTAAGAACGGCCCATGTTCTGAATTCTGTCGCTGTACATTTCAAAAGTGCTGAACAAATAGTTATATTAACTATGTTCGTCCTAGCTCCCTCATTAATGTCTTAATCGAAATTACTGATTACCTCTTATCCGTTGTTGGGACTCTGCTGTTGGGACAGCTTTATGTAGGCCCTGACAGTTTGTGGTCAAAGTTTGTCACCGTTGAAGTGCAGTTAATGTATTGTTTAGTTTTGTGTTGTGTAGTGGATATGCTGGCATGCATTTCCCAACCTTTTTTTGTTTGTCCCACCAAGATTTACATGCAAAAATCGCCACTGGATTTGACTATAGCTGCCTACAGCTGCAGGATCTTAATTTAACCACCCTGTTTATTCAGGAAATGTCCAGCACAGAAGGAAATACAAACTTCTACTATATTCGAGGTTTAAAAAGGCTTATATAGTTTGTCATTTCAACTTACAAATGTCAGACTTGATTTGTCCTAACTAAAACTTTATCAACCCCTACATAAATGTCCATTAATTATAATCCATGAAATAATTGCCATTTCCTGTTGTTGTAGGATTGTTTTCCTACTGTGAAACTGGTCAAATTAAGATCCTTTATCTGTACCCTATAGCGAGTTCCTTGTGGAACCTTGGCTGTATAAGTGCTCATCTAGACCACTCATGTTCACAGATGATTGCGGTCCACTTACGTGTTGAGCAGAGTGGTCTGTGTATGTCCATGTTTCTGGAGCCCCACTCTGAATTAAGGCATAATGAACGGTTGACTCAGCTAATCATTCTGTAACACTGAATTTCCACAGAAAGGGTTGAAAAGAGGAGCCCTTAAAGGTCCAATGCAGCCATTTTTATCTCAATTTAAATCATGTATTGATTACAATTGGCAAATTCTCAAGCAAGAATTTTGCTAGGTGATGTCACCAGGCAGGTCAAAACTCCATCCCAGCAAAACAGGCAGAGATTTCAGGTGGTCTTTTCAAACAGCACTTACACTTAAAGGGCATTATCATCATTTCTACAATTTCACAGTATTATTCCAACCTCATAGTGTGGAAATATATATAAAACATAGGGGGGAAATATTTCTGCACTGGGCCTTTAACCATGTTTTGAGGCTATATAGTGTTTGTAAACAATGTAAAATAAACCTGTATTTTGGGTTCTGATGGGGTAGGATAGTTGAACTAAGCTAATGATGTCACGCCCTGACCTTAGATATCCCTGTTTTTCTATATATTTTGGTTAGGTCAGGGTGTGACTAGGGTGGGTACTCTAGTTTTTGTACATTCTATGTTTTGTATTTCTATGTTGGCCTGATGTGGTTCCCAATCAGAGACAGCTGTTTATCGTTGTCTCTGATTGGGGACCATATTTAGGCAACCCTTTTTTTTCCCCACTTTCTGGTGTGGGATCTTGTCTACATTGAGTTGCCTGAGTGCATACCAGTAGCGTCACGTTTCATTAGTTCTTTATTGTTTTGTTTTGGTGAGTTTCTCTTTCATCATTATGACGAATGTGACACATGAGGCATTTATAAGTTATATTCTTTAAGCATCATTGAGTATATATAATTAATTTCAAGTCCAAAAATGGATGTAGCCACTAAGGATTACATCTTTACGACCCAGACCACCAGGCTCAGAGACAGTTTCTATGTACAGGCAGTGCGGATAATTTTGCTCAGCCCCAACTTCCGGTGTACAAAAGAAAATTATCTACAGTGGGGCAAAAAAGTATTTAGCCAATTGTGCAAGTTTTCCCACTTAAAAAGATGAGAGAGGCCTGTAATTCATCATACACTTCAACTATGACAGACAAAATGAGAAGAAAAAAATCCAGAAAATGGTAGGATTTTTAATGAATGTTTTTGCAAATTATGGTGGAAAATAAGTATTTGGTCAACTACAAACAAGCAAGATTTCTGGCTCTCACAGACCTGTAACTTCTTCATTAAGAGGCTCCTCTGTCCTCCACTCGTTACCTGTATTAATGGCACCTGTTTGAACTTGTTGTCAGTATAAAATACACCTGTCCACAACCTCAAACAGTCACACTCCAAACTCCACTATGGCCAAGACCAAAGAGCTGTCAAAGGACACCAGAAACAAAATTGTAGGCCTGCACCAGGCTGGGAAGACTGAATATGCAATAGGTAAGCAGCTTGGTTTGAAGAAATCAACTGTGGGAGCAATTATTAGGAAATGGAAGACATACAAGACCATTGATAATCTCCCTCGATCTGGGGCTCCACACAAGATCTCACCCCGTGGGGTCAAAATGATCACAAGAACAGTGAGCAAAAATCCCAGAACCACATGGGGGGACCTAGTGCATGACCTGCAGAGAGTTGGAACCAAAGTAACAAAGCCTACCATCAGTAACACACTACGCCTCCAGGGACTCAAATCCTGCAGTGCCAGACGTGTCCCCCTGCTTAAGCCAGTACATGTCTAGGCCCATCTGACGTTTGCTAGAGAGCATTTGGATCATCTTGTGAAAAACAGAGGGGACCCACAACTCTCCCAACTGGGCACGAGCCCCCTGGCTGGAACAGCATGGCAGTGCAAAGGTGCTGGAAGCCACCCAGGGGGACCGAATCATCACCACTCACCTGCCCTACAACCTGCTGTCTTCTGCGCTTCAGGGCTCCAAAGCTAAGGTAGGATTGAAGAGACTATTCTCAAAGCTGTGAGACATTTCCTATTTTGTAAAGCAACTCTATGGAAAAAATATATTGGTAGTTAGTGACACTATCTCCACCCCATCTCTCAGGTTATCTATGTCACCAGAAACCCCAAAGATGTTGCTGTGTCATATTACCACTTCCATAAAATGGCCAAGTTCCTCCCAGAACCCAATTCATTTCATTTCATTCATTTCATTTCATTCATTTGAGTTTCTGGATAGTTTTCTGGAGGGATCAGGTGAGTTGACACTAATGATTTGTACCTCAAGCATTTCTGGGATTTAATCCTACTGTTAACAGTCAGATCTAATCCAACATTTACCCTTTTTACAGTGAGTTATGGGTCCTGGTTCGATCATGTGAAAGGCTGGACGAGTCAAGCAGGAGTCTTGGCAAATGTTCTTTATATCTCTTATGAGGAGATGTGGCTGGTAGGATAACTCTTGTCTATCACTGTCTGCTATGTACTGTTGTTGTCATCAATTGCAAACATCCCATTACATTCTCTCTTCCTCATTGTGGTTGAGTCACCCGTAACCATATTGTAGACGTGTCCATTTAAGCGCATCAGAACACAACACTTGTATTACAGTCTCATGAGTCTCTGAGGTTGTGTAACTACAGAAATAGGCTATCCTTCAGACATGAAAATATTAGTCATAGATTATAAATAGACTTTTGTGAGATGCTATTTTAAGTGACATTATGAAATACTACGTGAACATAGCTTTAGGAAAAATAAATGCTTTGTAGAGATTCACAGATTTTTTTTAATTTTATTTTTTTTACTTCACCTTTATTTATCCAGGTAGGCCAGTTGAGAACAAGTTCTCATTTACAACTCCAGGTTTTGCAGCTCTTTCAGAACATCTGCTATTTGGGTGAAGGAGAAATTGCGGAGGTTTGGGCAAGTAGCTGCGGGGGGTGTGGAGCTGTTGGCCGGGGCTGGGGTAGCCAGGAGGAAAGCATGGCCAGCCGTAGAGAAATCCTTCTTGAAATTCACGATTATCGTGGATTTTTCAGTGGTGACAGTGTTTCCTAGCAAATTTCTCTTTGAAAAAGCTAGCCTTTGCTTTCCTGACTGACTGCGTGTATTGGTTCCTGACTTCCCTGAAAGTTGCATATATCACGGGGACTATTTGATGCTAGTGCAGTCCGCCACAGGATGTTTTTGTGCTGGTTGAGGGCAGTCAGGTCTGAAGTGAACTAAGGACTGTATCTGTTATTCGTTCTACATTTTTTGAAAGGGGTATGCCTATTTATTATGGTGAGGAAATTACTTTTAAAGAACGACCAGGCATCTTCTACTGACGGGATGAGGTCAATATCCATCCAGGATACCCGGGCCAGGTCGATTTAAAAGGCCTGCTCACAGAAGTGTTTTAGGAAGTGTTTGACAGTGATGAGGGGTGGTCGTTTGACAGAGGACGCAGGCAATGAGGCAGTGATCGCTGAGATCCTGATTGAAAACAGCAGAGCTGTATTTGGAGAGCAAGTTGGTCAGGATAATATCTATGAGGGTGCCCATATTTACGGATTTGGGGTTGTACCTGGTGGGTTCCTTGATAATTTGTGTGAGATTGAGGGAATCTAGTTTAGATTGTAGGACTGCCCGGAGTGTTAAGCATATCCCAAATTAGGTCACCTAACAGAACAAACTCTGAAGATAGATGGGGGGCAATCAATTCACATATGGTGTCCAGGGCACAGCTGGGAGCTGAGGGTGGTCTATAATGGGCAGCAACCGTGAGATACTTATTTCTGGAAAGATTGTTAACAATTAGAAGCTCAAACTGTTTGGGCACAGACCTGTAAAGTATGACATAACTTTGCAGGCTATCTCTGCAGTAGATTGCAACTCCTCCCCCTTTGGCAGTTCTATCTTGACGGAAAATTTAGTAGTTGGGGATGGAAATCTCAGAATTGTTGGTGGCTATCCTAAGCCAGGATTCAGACACGGCAAGAACATCAGGTTTGGCCGAGTGTGCTAAAGCAGTGAGTAAAACAAACTTAGGGGGAGGCTTCTGATGTTAACATGCTTGAAACAAAGGCTTTTGCAGGATACTGAAGTCAACGAATGAGAGCGCATGGGGACACGCAGAGCCTGGGTTAACCTCCACATCACCCGAGGAACAAAGGAGGATTAGGATACGGCTAAAGGCTATCAAAACTGGTCGTCTGGTGCGTTGGGGACAGAGAATAAAAGGAGCAGATTTCTGGGCATGGTAGGATAGATTCAGGGCATAATGTACAGACGGGTATGGTAGGGTGAGGGTACAGTGGAGATAAACCTAGGCATTGAGTGACAATAAGAGAGGTTGCATCTCTGGACGCACTAGTTATGCTGGGTGAGGTCACCGCATGTGTGGGTGGTGGGACAAAACAGTTATCTGAGGCATTTTGAGTGGGACTTGGGGCTTCGCAGTGAACTAAAACAATGAAAAATATCCTAAACAGTATACAAGGCATATTGACATTAGAAAGAGACATAAAGCGAGGCATAAAGCAATCACAGGTGTTTATTGGGAGAGCTAGCAAAAACAACAACGGGTAAGACAACAACAGCTAATCAGCTAAGACAACAACAACAGGTAAAAAGGCGATGAATGGGCAGAGAGGGTCAGTTAACTAGACACAGGTCCTGAGTTCGCGTCTGGGGCTGACAGATAAACAAAATGGATGGAATTACGTCGGTAGACCAGTCATGATGGAACGGCGGGGTTCCATGTTGACAAAGAGTCCAGGCCAGTTGGCAAATAGGTATTCTCACTGGAGTAATTTAATTTGCTAGCCAGGAGATGCGCCTAGCTCTCGGCTAACTGATGCTAGCTTCGGGACAAGGGCGTTAGCCACTATAGCCACTCGGTAGCAGCGATGATCCGATGCAAAGGTCGAGAGCTAATGGCTGGAATCCGGTAGTGTAGTGAATTCTAGTCGTGTTAGTGAAGAGTCCAGGAAGCATCAGCTGTGTGGCATCAGCTGTGTGGCACCAGAGTCTGGTGTCTGTGCTAAAAGTAAAGGCCGCTTGCAGTAGCTAACAATGACTAAATTGCTAATTAGCTGTTTAGCTGCTGATTGAGGTTCTAAAAATAGCAGATCTGTATCACATTGGGTGAGGCAGGTTGCCGGAAGATAAATGTAATTTAAAAAAATGGAAAGATGCATTGAAAATATTTTGAAATATATACAAAAAAGACGAAAAAATAAAATATGTACACAGGAGAACGACAAACAACGTCTGCACTGCTACGCCATCTTGGAGTTCCACCAACAAACTGTATCCAACCTAATGAGCGTTTGGTCTTAGTATGCCACAAATGTTGTTGATAGACTAGAAATAGAGGATCAATTCAGCCTTTTGTGAAAACCACCCTCTTTGTCCATATCTATAATAAGAGCATTGACTTTCCTCAGGACCTGCAAGGCTCGGTGGAGAGGATCAGCTCTTTCCTGCAGTGCCCCCTGGTGGGCGAGGAGTTAACCAACTCCCTGAGACACTGCAGCTTCAGCAGCATGAGCGATAACGCCATGGTGAACTACACTCAGATCCCAAAGGAGATCATGGACCACAGCAAAAGCAAATTCATGAGGAAAGGTGAGGCTCCCTTGTTGAACAGGAGAACAATCCTGACTAGAGTTGTGTGTCAGTCAGTGTCAGAAGGATAGAACAGTACCATAGACCTCCCCTGCACTCACAGTATGGTAGAAGTGTGTAGTAAGGATGATCCTGAAATGTCACTAAGTTTGTTTATGAAATTATTTATCAGTACAGCTGATAAGCACGTCCCTTTAAGAAAATGCACTGCAAGGTCAAATGGTGCCCCATGGATTGATGATGAGCTGAGAAATGGAATGATTCAACGTTGTGATGCAAAAAGCAAAAAAAAAAATGTAAATTAAGAAATGTAGTGACCAGGCTAAACAAAGGAAACAAGAAGGGATTCTATCAGCACAACATTGATGAAGGGTGATGGGAAAAAGCTGTGGAGAACGTTGAACACTATTATGGGTAGGAATTCAAACATGTCTGCCTCTTTTGTTGAATCAGAGGGTATATTTATTACAAAACCACATGACATCGCAAACTACATTAATTCATATTCTGCAGGCAAAGTGGACAAGTTGAGGAATGCTATGATTCCAACGGATGGCTCCATGTCATATACCCTTATAAAATATTGTATCATGAAGGAGAGGCAATGCGGGTTCAAATTTCATCAAGTAGAAAGGCAAGAGGTAGAAAAGATGCTGTTGTCTCTTTTGGATGACAAGTCACCTGGTACAGATAAGATCTCTCATATTTTTAATAAGTGCTTGATGTATGGGGTGTGCCCAGAAGTCTGGAAAGAGTCAAAGGTTATTCCACTACCTAAGGATAAAAAATCTGCATTCACTGGTCCTAAAAGTTGTCCTATAAGCTTGCTGCCTGTGTTAAGTAAATTATTGCAAAACATTGTATCTGTACAAATCAAGGATTATTTCTCATGTAATGATCTGATAACGGGTTTCCAGCATGCATACAAAGGGCATTCTACGAGTACGGCCTTAGCACAAATGACAGATTGGTTAAAGAGTATAGGTGATAGGAAGTTAGTTGGTGCAGTGTTGCTGGATTTCAGTGCTGCTTTTGAAGTAATTGATCATGAACTGTTACTAGGAAAACTCAAATGTTATGGTTTTAAGGAGCTATCTATCCAGGAGAATGAAAACGTGTTCTTTAATGGTAGCTTTTCAAATAGTAAAGATATACATTGTGGTGTTCCTCAAGGAAGCTGCCTAGGCCCACTGCTCTACTCTATCTTTACTAATGATTTACCTTCAGTAATGAACAAAGCAAGAGTGATCATGTATGTTGATGACTCTACAATGTGTATTGCAGCATCAGAATGTAATGAGCTAACAGATGTACTGAGCGGTGAACTAAGAATGGTGTCTGAGTGGGTTGACATTAACAAATTGGTGTTGAACATTTCTACAACTAAATGTATTGTATTTGGTTCAAGATATATGCTTGTTGATGACCCCCAATTGAATTTGTCGATGAATAGAATACATGTAGAGCAAGTGAAAAAAACAAAACTAATAGGCGTGATGTTGGACACAGCTTTACCATGGTCAGAACACATAGATAATATTGTTATTAAGATGGGTAAGGGAATTTCTGTTACAAGAAAATGTTCAGAGTATGAAACATCTAGTGCTCTGAATCAGGTCATCAATCCCTGGTCCTATCACACTTAGAGTAATGTCCAGTTGTATGGTCAATCCCTGGTCCTATCACACTTAGAGTAATGTCCAGTTGTATGGTCCCCTGCAGCAAAGAAAGATATAAAACAGTTCCAAATGGCTCAAAACAGGGTTGCCAGATTCTCTTCATTGCTCCAACCGAATGAATATTATTAAAATGCATCAGAATCTCTCATGGCTTCACGTTAAAAACAAATTACTATCTAGTCTTCTGATTTTCTTTAGGAATGTTATATTTAAAAATTTTAAAAACACAGTACTTTTCTGTCATATTAGTACATCCTAGCAACACACACAACCACCAAACCAGACAGACAAATTCAGCGCAGCTAAAACAAATCAACCCAAGGACAAATCGCCTTAAATCTACAGTTTTATATAGAGCTATAGCTGAATGAAACTTTTTACCAATCCATATTTCTCAGGCAAAATGTAAATCCACCTTCAAGAAAAAAATTCAAGAACATCTAATGCGATAGTCCATATGACTGGACAGCAAATAGAAAGTATCAACTGAATGTTAAATGTGTTTCCTGTCAGGTATTTTAATTATCTGTATTGTCTACTTGTTGAATGTTTGAAGTCTTGATTGTGGTTGTTTGTAATGTCTTGTTAATTGGTGTTGGACCCCAGGAAGATTAGCTAGCGTTATGGCGTTAGCTAATGGGAATCCTAATAAAAATGACAGTTCTGTGAAGAGATTGGCCATAATAATGGAGGCCTTGTTCTGTTTACAGGTATAATCGGTGACTGGAAAAACACTTTCACAGAGGAGCAGATTGGTATTTTCGACACCGTCTACAGCTACCAGATGAAAGACTGTCCCTTGACCTTCATGTGGGAGTGTCCTCCTGAATCCTGTGGGGAAGGAGGAGGAGGACAGGCCTCGGGATCAGGATAGGGACCTTATCCTCCATGACGCCGGAGATTGATGGATACGCTTCATACAAGTCCTGGAATTCTCTCACTTTTTGTGAATGTACATATAATGTACACAACCCAATATAGTAAAACTATATAATAAAATTGATATGCAAATATAACAAAAATATTGTGTGACCTATTTGTTGTTGTAGTTGGGTTTTTCCAACTCTAAAAAAATCTAAATGTTACAGTTAACTGCAATAGCTAGATGAAGGGACACGAGGGGGACATTTAACTCTGTGACTTTGACACATTGGAAAACCTCCCAGTTTGTGGCAGTGCATCAAGCAGAAGGGATGATATATTAACTCCAGAAAGGCTGACGTGTACATAAAAAGCTGCTGTTACATCAGTCACATAGCTTGACTCCGAACAACCTGTCAGCTCATGGGAACATGATGAGGAAGTTATGCGAACACATTAACAAAAGGTCATAATCCTCCCGATCACAGTTTATATCAATGAGTGGCAGTGTGTCAAGCTGATCCAATGAGTGGCAGTGTGTCAAGCTGATCCAATGAGTGTCCCCTCCGTAACTAATGACATCAATCTTCATCTGTTGCTCTCAGACTCCGGCTGCTTGATTAGTACTTACACGGCAAGACAAGTGGTGCTTCAGAGAGTACATACCTGGCAGGAATGTGTTTATCAGGGGAAGGGGCCAGAGCTAGAGAACTGCACCTGGCCACCCAGAGGGTGGCACGTGGTTGTGTTGCCAGACTGACTTCACTGTGGAGACTGACTTCACTGTGGAGACCTGCTGCCGCCCTCATACACCATCCAAATATAACTCTGAATCTATAGTTCAGAATAGATGGGTCTTTGGATGTATATACACTACATGTGGACACCTGCTCAAACATTTCATTCCAAAATCATGGGCATTAATGTTGAGTTAGTCCCCCCTTTAATGTTATAACAGCCTCCACTCTTCTGGGAAGGCTTTCCACTAGATATTGGAACATTGCTGCAGGGACTTGCATCCATTCAGCCACAAGAGCATTAGTGAGGTCAGGCACTGATGTTGGGCGATTAAGCCTGGCTCGCAGTCGGTGTTTGATGGGGTTAAGGTCAGGGCTCTGTGCAGGCCAGTCAAGTTCTTCCAACCTGATCTCGACAAACAATTTCTGTATGGACCTCACTTTGTGAACCGGAGCATTGTCATGCAGAAACAGGAAAGGGCCTTCCCCAAATCTGCTGCCACAAAGTTGCAAGCACAGAATCATCTAGAATAACATTCTATGCGTTAGCGTTAAGATTTCCCTTCACTAGAACTAAGGGGCCTAGCCCGAACCATGAAAAACAGTCCCAGACCATTATTCCTCCTCCACCAAACTTTACAGTTGACACTGCATTGGGGCAGGTAGCGTTCTCCTGGAATCCGCCAAATCCAGATTCGTCTGTCAGACTGCCAGATGGGGGAGCGGGATTCAGTTCTCCAGAGAACATGTTTCCACTGCTCCAGAGTCCATGGTGATCTTAGGCTTGTGTGTGGCTGCTTGGCCATGGAAACCCATTTCATGAAGCTCCCGACAAACCGTTATTGTGCTGAAGTTGCTTCCAGAGGCAGTTTGGAACTTGGTAGAGAGTATTACAACCGAGGACAGACGATTTTTACGCGCTATACGATTCCGCACTCGGTGGTCCCATTCTGTGAGCTTGTGTGGCCTACCACTTCACGGCTGAGCCGTTGTTGCTCCCACTTCACAATAACAGCACTTACAGTTGACAGGGGAAAGTCTAGCTGTTGGAAAGGTGGCATCCTACGACAGTGCCACGTTGAAAGTCACTGAGCTTTTCATTAAAGCCATTCTGCTGTCAGTGTTTGTCTATGGAGATTGCATGGATGTGTGCTCCATTTATACACCTGTCAGCAACGGGTGTAGCTGAAATATCCGAATCCATCAACTCGAAGGGGTGTCCCCATACTTTTGTATATATATTGTATGTTGAATTTTCATTTACATAGATATATCTATAATGTTTTGGATAAATGAATGTAAAGACATTTAGCTATTCTTAATCTAAACACTACTCATATTTCAAATGACACCAAGACTGACTTTATAGCATCTACAGACTCATCATTGTTGTGTCACAAATTTACAAATTTTAATCAATTATTTCTCATGAATAATTTTGGATTTAGACTTCAAAAGGTATTCAAAACCTCCTTCCCCAAAGGGCCTTCATATGGTTCTATTTCAGGAAGATCCAAAACATCATAAATATCTTTGGTCCAACCTGTCATGGAATTGCACCTAGCAAACAGGTATAACTGAGTGAGGAGTAGGGCAGCAAAGGGCTAAAATCATCACAATAGCCAACCTCAAATTCACTTCATAGAAGTACCATAGCTATGCTAATGCACATTGTGCAGTGCATGTGTAATTGTAACAACTGCTAATTAAGTTATGCGCAGTGAAACAATGAATGGAAACAGGCTAAGAGGAGAAAAACTCTGTTGTGATAAGATGCTCTGGAGTCCTCCTGTTGTCCAGAGAACACCTCAGTTTTACTAGGCTCCGACTGAGACACACACACAGCGCTTGTGGGGATCCTCTTCACACCCCTCCATCTGTACACTGGGCTTAGAGGAGAGAGAATTGTCACTGTGAATATCTGTCCCAACCTTTGGTGAATATAGGTACTGGTCTGCTCTGAACTTCTACAGCTTTCACTGTATGAGACTCCTCTGACTCACTTTCTTCTTTGATTAAGTAACAGACAAATTGTTGTGTGGGAGTGAAGTCAGACAAATCTCAGCAGACTTTCAGATGTAAAAACATTTCAATGTGTAGCATGACAATAGTCTCTCTAGACAGATGGGTTGCATCCCACAATGTACCAATTTTCCTGCATACGCGTCTGTAGAAGTTCCGGCGCGAGTTGTGACATGGAGGACAAGTTGGAAATGGGATGCGCCACACCGGTGACATCACTGCCATATCTGCTTGTTGCCCTAGCTAAACATGAGAACAACTCCCGCCCACATTTTAAGCCCTGCCTTAGCAAACCTCACGATTTGTTGGGAGAGTTGTCTGTCTGAAGAGGACTCTCCCCAGAACCCTCCTTAGTTTCAGAGAGTAGCATGACACTGATGGTTGTGTGACCAAAGTGTTTCGTCAATGTGCACTATACTGTTTATGCAATCCATTATAATTATTCATCATGGTTGAATCAAGAGCATATTTCTCACATCCAAGAGCCCTATATGCCCTACTGAGGTCTACATGTCACCCATGTCATTATAGACCAGACCTGGCTCCAGCCATCTTAATATTGTCACGTCCTGACCTTAGAGATCCTTTCAGGTCTCTATTTTGGTTTGGTCAGGGTGTGAGTTGGGGTGGGCATTCTATGTTGTGTGTTCTATGTTTTCTATTTCTGTGTGTTTGGCCGGGTATGGTTCTCAATCAGAGGCAGCTGTCTATCGTTGTCTCTGATTGAGAAAAAATACTTAGGTATCCTTTTCCCACCTGTGTTTTGTGGGTAGTTATTTTCTGTTTCTGCACCTGACAGGACTGTTTCGTTTTCAGTCATTCTCTTTGTTAGTTTGTTTTGTGTTCAGTTTAAATAAAAATAACATGAACACTTACCACGCTGCGCTTTGGTCCACACCTTCTTCATACGACGACCGTTACAAATATCTACATGTTTTCACATGGATTCATGTCAGGGGAACTGTGTGACATGCTCTGGGGTGTTTAGCCAACATAATACCCACCATCAACGTACCCACTGTTCCCTGGGTGATGATCCTGCGTGTGTCAGAGACAGGGAGAGAGACGATCAAGAAAACTGTCACGAGCAAGAAATTGAATGTTGTATATCAAGCGAAGGAGAGAGCAATATATGACAGAAAATGAGTATGGAACAACATGAGAGACAGAGAGAGAGTACCCCCTCTACCCATGGTCCAGCTGCCTCTCCTGTAAATAAGGCTGGGTGAGGACAAGAGAGAAGGCCATTGTGGGCTGCTGCCTAAAACAGGTGTGACAGACATTTAATTCCTGTCCCCTCTCATTTCGACCATCGCAATGCCCCATCATGTTAGAATGTGGAAAGGCACTTAGCCACTGAGGGAACTGTGAAGAAAAGAAGCCTGGCCCAGTGCCTATAACCCACCAACCACCCACAAAGACATAATACAGTCACTCCTGCTCAGAGACAGGCACAGGCTCCACAGATATAGACTAGAACTTATAGTATATTTACAACATACAGTACAAGACATATGCAAGCACACTATATGCAAGTGTAACAGTATAACTTTAGGCCGTCCCCTCGCCCATACCCCGGAGCGAACCAGGCACCCTCTGCACACATCAACAACAGTCACCCACGAAGCATCATTACCCATTGCTCCACAAAAGCCACGGCCCTTGCAGTGCAAGGGGAACCACTACTTCAAGGTCTCAGAGCAAGTGAAGTCACCGATTAAAATGCTATTTAGCGCGCACCACTGCTAACTAGCTAGCCGTTTCACATCCGTTACGCAAGCACACTACACAATACATGCACACTATACTCATGTGCTAACAAACACACACACGCAGTGCTGAGTGTCTCTGGAATACTGAATAGAACATATTGTTAGAATTAGCTGCTGGTCCATGACGTTCAGCCACAGAGACAGAGGACTCTTAAAAGGCCATGCAACAGAATGAGTTTCATCTGTAATGGAGTGTAAGTGACGATGTTGGGTACATAGTCTCAATGCTGATGACCCACAGACAGACAGACAGACACACACACGCACAGTGTTTCTGTCCGGCTCACCCTGGTTGTAATGGGGCAGCTGTGTAGAGCCTGGCCTGGGCAGTAATGAGCGTTTCATTCATGAGTGGAGGGGGTGTCTTGGAAGAGCCACTGAGACAGCCAGGCTTCCTGTGCCATCTGGGACCAACGTCCCCAGTTCTTAAAGTTCCAAACCAGGCCTGCCTGTCTGCATCCCTGTCTGTTTGTCTGTTTGTCCAAATGATTATCATCATCATCACTCGGTTCTCACACATCAGAGCTTTTAGCCAGAGAAACATGTTTACATAAAATAACTATGCAACTTTTGAAAGCTTTCCATGTGGAACTCAATATGGAAAATATATAATTTACAATTGGGTAAAAAACAGACCACCCGGAGATTTGGGATGCTCTAGGGTAGTAAATTGAATCATCGGCTGTTTCCAATTCCGAATGAAGTTCCTGTAAATTGCATCAAATTATTAAAAATGTTCCGGAAGAGGTAAGATGGAACATTTAAAAAATGTGAATTAAGTGAATTATTCATTTGAATCACTACAACTTATCAGGAATAGTGATGAACGGGAGACCATCAAACCACTCCCAACAGCAGCAGAATAATTACTATTTTGATCTTCCCTAAAAAGTCAACCTCATTGGCTATGCTACTCACTTCAGCATAGAAAGGGACTAGAGGTAAGTGTCGCGTGTAAGTTGCCTTTCCTCTCTGTGCCTCTATCCAAATTGGTCCCAATTACAACATAATCTCATCCACTTCAGGAAGTTAAGCCTTGGCCTTTTTGTTCAATCAAACTCTGTCAGCCAGAACATTGTTAAATCGGGAATGCATTACCAATTGACATCAAAGCCAATGAGCACTGCCTCTCAGACCCAAGAAGAAAAAATAATAATGAATGAAGAGTGAAGCAGTTGAGTTTGTGCACAGTGGCTGCTGCTCAGTTGAAACAGAACCACAACGTTTCCTGCAAGAGATTCAGACCGTCAAAAACATCATTTCATGTCTGATCTTCTCAGCCATTTGGCTTCAATATCGTATTTCAACTCCCCTCTTTTCTTATTATCTTCTTGTCTGACATACAGGAACTAAGAAGCAGTGAACTAAGTAACAACTCTGAAATGCCGTCTCCTGAGTCAATAATTAATCATGTCCTTCATCTGAATGTAAAATAGGTTCTCAAACATAATCAAGCGGCTGAAAGCTGGTGTCCTCCAACAGAGACAGCATCATTGCAGTCATACTGTTGTAAAGGTCTCAAATGCTACACTGAACCTCATAGTGCTTGTAATGTCAGTAGTCAGACAGAATTACACTTGGTGCAGTCAAAGGGTGAGATATGCCAATCTAGGGTCAGAAGGGAAAATAATTTGTATTCTGTTAATAATAGGATGTGCTAGTCCTTATTATATTATTCCGACAGGTACAGAGAAAACTAATAGCGAATTCTTGTTATTATTTGACGTGATTTGATTGTAATTCTTTTGCTGCTTATCTACCTTATCTATGTTTTGATCATGTAATGTTATATAACCTAATCTGCAAACTCAATCCGAATCGATGACAAAGGCAGAGAAACCACAGAAGGACAGATGAAACATGTCACACATACACGGTGCTGTCTGCAACACTGAATAGTAATCTATTTAAATCCAGTAACTGGATCACGGTCCGTGATCCAAGATGGCGTAGCAGTAGGACGTATTGTCGTGTTGTGTCCCTTGTATATATCGTTTGTTTTCGTTTTTTTTTTTTTTTTTTTTTTTTCTTCACATATCTTTAAAACTTTTTGCTGAACCTCAACTTCTTCTAAATACTCTCCTGCAACCCGCCTCACCCAACGTAGCTATTTTTCCTAAAGTATTTATATTTACTTCGGACCTTGGAACCCCTCAATTGAAGCTAGCCAACGAACTACCAGCTTCAGCAAAACATTGCTAGCGGTCTTCAGCTAACCGGTCATCAGCTAACCTTTAGCTCGGAAAGCTCTCGCCAGTTCGAACAACGCGACTCTAACCAGAGCATAACGGACCTATTTATTATTTTATTTTATTTTTCATCCCCGGATTCCCATCGCAAACGGAACATTTTGAGCTCCTGGGCTACAATATCCAGACCCACGACCGGTCCATCGATGTCACTGCATGAAGAGGAATAAACAGATACCCCCATCGCGACGTCCCCAAAGGCTAACTCTCTAGCCCTTGCTATCTCCTTGCTTGCAAATTCGGCCTGCTAACTGCTAGCTTGTTTAGCCCGGTCCGCTAACTGCTACCGTGTTTAGCACCGTCTACTAACTGTTAGCTTGTTAGCACAGGCCTGCTAACCGTCTGAATCGCCGCGTCCCAAACACTCACTGAACCCATATTTACTTTCTATCCCTTTTCGATTTTTAATTTGTTTATACCTTCCGGTAACCTGCCTCACCCAATGTGATACGGAACCGCTATTATCTTTACATTTTTAGAACACACTCAAGAACCTCCAGAAGCTAACCAGCTAACTGGCTACAAGCTATTTGGTCATTGTTAGTTTTCTAACCTGGATAACACTCGCCAGTCCAGCTTCCCTGCCCCATCCACCGCTGCCCCTTGGACACTGATCACTTGGCTACATAGCTGATGCATGCTGGACTGTCCATTAATCACGGTAATCCATTCTGCTTGTTTATGTTTTATCTGTCGGCCCCAGCCGCACTTAGGCTCTGTGTGTAGTTAATCCGACCCTCTCTGCCTAATCAATCGCCATTCTACCTGCTGTTGTTGTGCTAGCTGATTAGCTGTTGTCTCACCTACTGTTTTAGCTAGCTCTCCCAATTCAACACCTGTGATTACTGTATGCCTCGCTGTATGTCTTTCTCAAATGTCAATATGCCTTGTATACTGTTGTGCAGGTTAGTTATCATTGTTTTAGTTTACAATGGAGCCCCTAGTTCCACTCTTTATACCCCTGTTACCTCCTTTGTCCCACCCCCCACACATGCGGTGACCTCACCCATTACAACCAGCATGTCCAGAGATACAACCTCTCTCATCATCACCCAGTGCCTGGGCTTACCTCCGCTGTACCCGCACCCCACCATACCCCTGTTTGCGCATTATGCCCTGAATATATTCTACCATGCCCAGAAACCTGCTCCTCTTATTCTCTGTCCCCAACGCCCTAGGCGACCAGTTTTGATAGCCTTCAGCCGCACCCTCATACTACTCCTTCTCTGTTCCGCGGGTGATGTGGAGGTAAACCCAGGCCCTGCATGTCCCCAGGCACCCTCATTTGTTGACTTCTGTGATCGAAAAAGCCTTGGTTTCATGCATGTCAACATCAGAAGCCTCCTCCCTAAGTTTGTCTTACTCACTGCTCTAGCACACTCTGCTAACCCTGATGTCCTTGCCGTGTCTGAATCCTGGCTCAGGAAGGCCACCAAAAATTCTGAGATTTCCATACCCAACTATAACATCTTCCGTCAAGATAGAACTGCCAAAGGAGGAGGAGTTGCAGTCTACTGCAGAGATAGCCTGCAAAGTAATGTCATACTTTCCAGGTCCATACCCAAACAGTTCGAACTACTAATTTAGAAAATTACTCTCTCCAGAAATAAGTCTCTCACTGTTGCCGCCTGCTACCGACCCCCCTCAGCCCCCAGCTGTGCCCTGGACACCATTTGTGAATTGATCGCCCCCCATCTAGCTTCAGAGTTTGTTCTGTTAGGTGACCTAAACTGGGATATGCTTAACACCCCGGCAGTCCTACAATCTAAGCTAGATGCCCTCAATCTCACTCAAATCATCAAGGAACCCACCAGGTACAACCCTAACTCTGTAAACAAGGGCACCCTCATTGACGTCATCCTGACCAACTGGCCCTCCAAATACACCTCCGCTGTCTTCAACCAGGATCTCAGCGATCACTGCCTCATTGCCTGTATCCGCTATGGAGCCGCAGTCAAACGACCACCCCTCATCACTGTCAAACGCTCCCTAAAACACTTCTGTGAGCAGGCCTTTCTAATCGACCTGGCCCGGGTATCCTGGAAGGACATTGACCTCATCCCGTCAGTTGAGGATGCCTGGTCTTTCTTTAAAAGTAACTTCCTCACCATTTTAGATAAGCATGCTCCGTTCAAAAAATGCAGAACTAAGAACAGATATAGCCCCTGGTTCACTCCAGACCTGACTGCCCTCGACCAGCACAAAAACATCCTGTGGCGGACTGCACTAACATCGAACAGTCCCCGCGATATGCAACTGTTCAGGGAAGTCAGGAACCAATACACACAGTCAGTCAGGAAAGCTAAAGCCAACTTCTTCAGGCAGAAGTTTGCATCCTGTAGCTCCAACTCCAAAAAGTTCTGGGACACTGTGAAGTCCATGGAGAACAAGAGCACCTCCTCCCAGCTGCCCACTGCACTGAGGCTAGGTAACACGGTCACCACCGATAAATCCATGATTATCGAAAACTTCAACAAGCATTTCTCAACGGCTGGCCATGCCTTCCGCCTGGCTACTCCAACCTCGTCCAACAGCTCCCCCCCCCCCCCCCGCAGCTACTCGCCCAAGCCTCTCCAGGTTCTCCTTTACCCAAATCCAGATAGCAGATGTTCTGAAAGAGCTGCAAAACCTGGACCCGTACAAATCAGCTGGGCTTGACAATCTGGACCCTCTATTCCTGAAACTATCCGCCGCCATTGTCGCAACCCCTATTACCAGCCTGTTCAACCTCTCTTTCATATCGTCTGAGATCCCCAAGGATTGGAAAGCTGCCGCAGTCATCCCCCTCTTCAAAGGGGGCGACACCCTGGACCCAAACTGTTACAGACCAATATCCATCCTGCCCTGCCTATCTAAGGTCTTCGAAAGCCAAGTCAACAAACAGATCACTGACCATCTTGAATCCCACCGTACCTTCTCCGCTGTGCAATCTGGTTTCCGAGCCGGTCACGGGTGTACCTCAGCCACGCTCAAGGTACTAAACGATATCATAACCGCCATCGATAAAAGACAGTACTGTGCAGCCGTCTTCATAGACCTTGCCAAGGCTTTCGACTCTGTCAATCACCGTATTCTTATCGGCAGACTCAGTAGCCTCGGTTTTTCGGATGACTGCCTTGCCTGGTTCACCAATTACTTTGCAGACAGAGTTCAGTGTGTCAAATCGGAGGGCATGCTGTCCGGTCCTCTGGCAGTCTCTATGGGGGTGCCACAGGGTTCAATTCTCGGGCCGACTCTTTTCTCTGTATATATCAATGATGTTTCTCATGCTGCGGGCGATTCCCTGATCCACCTCTACGCAGACGACACCATTCTATATACTTCCGGCCCGTCCTTGGACACTGTGCTATCTAACCTCCAAACGAGCTTCAATGCCATACAGCACTCCTTCCGTGGCCTCCAACTGCTCTTAAACGCTAGTAAAACCAAATGCATGCTTTTCAACCGTTCGCTGCCTGCACCCGCACGCCTGACCAGCATCACCACCCTGGATGGTTCCGACCTTGAATATGTGGACATCTATAAGTACCTAGGTGTCTGGCTAGACTCTAAACTCTCCTTCCAGACCCATATCAAACATCTCCAATCGAAAATCAAATCAAGAGTCGGCTTTCTATTCCGCAACAAAGCCTCCTTCACTCACGCCGCCAAACTTACCCTAGTAAAACTGACTATCCTACCGATCCTCGACTTCGGCGATGTCATCTACAAAATTGCTTCCAACACTCTACTCAGCAAACTGGATGCAGTTTATCACAGTGCCATCCGTTTTGTCACTAAAGCACCTTATACCACCCACCACTGCGACTTGTATGCTCTAGTCGGCTGGCCCTCGCTACATATTCGTCGCCAGACCCACTGGCTCCAGGTCATCTACAAGTCCATGCTAGGTAAAGCTCCGCCTTATCTCAGTTCACTGGTTACGATGGCAACACCCATCCGTAGCACGCGCTCCAGCAGGTGTATCTCACTGATCATCCCTAAAGCCAACACCTCATTTGGCCGCCTTTCGTTCCAGTTCTCTGCTGCCTGTGATTGGAACGAATTGCAAAAATCGCTGAAGTTGGAGACTTTTATCTCCCTCACCAACTTCAAACATCTGCTATCTGAGCAGCTAACCGATCGCTGCAGCTGTACATAGTCTATTGGTAAATAGCCCACCCATTTTCACCTACCTCATCCCCATACTGTTTTTATTTATTTATTTTTCTGCTCTTTTGCACACCAATATCTCTATCTCTACCTTTACATAACCATCTGATCATTTATCACTCCAGTGTTAATCTGCATAATTGTAATTATTTGCCTACCTTCTCATGCCTTTTGCACACAATGTATATATAGACTCCCCTTTTTTCTACTGTGTTATTGACTTGTTAATTGTTTACTCAATGTGTAACTCTGTGTTGTCTGTTCACACTGCTATGCCTTATCTTGGCCAGGTCGCAGTTGCAAATGAGAACTTGTTCTCAACTAGCCTACCTGGTTAAATAAAGGTGAAATAAAAAAAATAAAAAATAAAAAAACTTTCAGAGTGAAGGTTTGTTCAGCCCTTATGCACAGGCCAGGGATATAAGCAAATCAGATAATCTGCTTTTGGAGATAGTCATAACTCCCTGTCTCTATTAGTGACTTAATTCAATTATCCCCACTGTATGTGTGATATAAAACACTACATTCAACGGGAGGGGATTGGGGTTGCAGGGGGTTCGGACACATGGAAGAATTGTCAAAAAGGTGCAATATTTTCAGTTTTTTATTTAATTTTCACTAGTTAGAGTTTTCTGATGCCCTGTATGATAAAGTATTATCTTATATCATATCTCTAGGTGACTTGATCTCTGCATGCTGGTGTCTCTGGCATCCTGTCATACAATCCTCTCAACTCCATATAAAGCTCTCTTTTCTACTTTCTCTTTATTCTGTCCACTGGGAAAACATTACCCCTCAGCTCCCACCTGGAGTGAGGGGCTGTCACTCATACAACACCATTTAGTCTAGTAGTTTAGTCATGGGAGAGTTGGCCACAGTCACCACAACCAGTCATAACTGTCCCAGCTTCTCAGGTGTGGATGGAGGACAATAACCATTGAAGGGCTTGAAGGGTTCGTTGAGTCATTATGATTCCACATAACACCATTACCCTTACCAAAGAACACTCGACAGACACTCTTTAAGTGTGTACTAGCGTTATCAAATGCGTGTTTGTATACCAGCCATATCTATAACAATTAAATATCGGACTAGTTCAATATGAATTTTCTGTGGAAGACGGGGTTGCTCTGGTAGAGTTCACAGGCTTCTGTGGATATACAGTATCTCTGATATTGTTGCATGTTGAAAAGGCACATTTGTGTGGTCGGGCACTGTAAATATGTCAGCTGTGAATGTTTCCTGGTTGGCTTGGCAGATATTAGTTTCCCAGATACAGTGGAGGACATGAGACAAAGCCAAACAGCTGTTTGCACAGTGTCCTCTCCACAACGTCAGAGCGATTGAGAACAAATATTATTAATGGATTTTACTCTGAATGGCTGTTTGACTTTTCTTTGTCAGTTCAGCAACATGAAAGGCTTTCCGATAAGGCTCCTTCTAAAAGCCACATTCTACTCGTCTAATAATGGTATGATAACTCAGGCCCTATGGAAAATAAAATATATTTTACTCACATACATGTTCTCAGAAACACACACACACAGGTATTCCTGGGGATGTAGATGAGAAGGGAAACAGGAAGACAGGAAATTAAAGTCAGTCTCCCAATCAGACCTCAGAACACATTGTGATCACCCAATATCAACATAAAAGTACAAAGTGCCTCACGTTTCATAAACACGAGACAAATGTCTGGGGAATGAGCTGTGTGTGTGTGTGTGTGTGTGTGTGTGTGTGTGTGTGTGTGTGTGTGTGTGTGTGTGTGTGTGTGTCTGTGTGTGTCTGTGTGTGTGTGTGTCACTGTGTTGGGCACATAGCCCCAGAAGTTGCATTCAAGTCTCCAGTATCTTCTACAGGGCACTGCGATGTGTAGGTGAGACTACGAGAACAGAGAGAGAGAGACTGAGTGTCTTACGTACGTTTAAAGACTGGGCAGAAAGTGTTAGCGATGGCTTTCTTAAAACCATACTAAACAGGAGATTACATGCACCAGCTTGCTAAAAGAAGCTTATTTGCAACACAAAACCCACATACATAAACCAGCGATTTAGATCTCACGTTGATACTGGGCAGCTGCAACTTTCCTAGTCTAGGCTATCTATTCCCATCCCAGTTGAAATCAGGGGATCGGAAACCGTAAGGTTGATGAATGTAAAATACCAGTATAGGAGTAGTAGGTTTACACTTCATTCAAACGTTTCATCTTAAATGACCTAATAATATTTGTGCCATTTGAAATAACCTTGTTAGACTACATTTTAATTTAATAAAAATAATAGATTCCACTCAATCACAATTGGGTTGATTTAGTTACACATTTCAAATATGGAGAGTGCAGGGATATCTCCCCCCCGCGATCTTGATAAGAAATGACACAACTTTTCAAGACAAGTTATAATTAAATCGATTACATAAATGGGAACAAAAATAACAGAGTCGGCTACACCAAAGAGTTTTCCATTCATAAAACATGTAGGGTAAATTGCCACAGTAGATTTTCCATGGTAAATGAGGAAATACTTTATTTCAGTTGCATGAAATGATTGTCAAAAATCTACACCGATGATAATTCACACCAGAGGGAGAATATTTTTTCAAAGATGTTGACAGCAAGCAATAGGCTACTAAAAGTTAACACTGACATCAGGTTTAGGGAGCGGTAATTCAGTGGCCAATGATAATGATGGTTGCAATTGAGACAAGATGTGCGGGTGATTTTTGCGTAAATTGATGGTTTAACAATGGATTACCCTGTGTTAAATCGGTGGCCAATTGTGGTTGCAATAAGCCTGTTTTAACAATATTTCCTCTTCACTTCAGTTTGCACCTCAATTCATCATCTTTGGTTGAAGAGCGAGGTAGTGACACATTCCTTTCCCTAAACAATGGACAGGATACATGTGTCTTAAGTCTGTTTTTGTACATGGGGTTTGTTGTTTTTAATGTTTTTGCATAGCACAGTGTAAATTGGTGGGTGGAGTTATAGGAGAATGGGCTTATTGTAATGGCTGGAATGTTGTCAATGGAACGGAGTCAAACATGGTTCCCATATGTTTGATTGGTTTGATACCATTCCATTCCATGGGCATTGTCATGCTGAAACAGGAAAGGGCCTTCCTCAAACTGTTGCCACAAAGCTGGAAGCACATATTTGTCTAGAATGATATTGTATGCTGTGGCCTGGACCATGAAAAACAGCCCCAGATTATTATTCCTCCATCAAACTTTACAGTTGGCACTATGCATTGGGGCAGGTAGCATTCTCCTGGCATCTGCCAAACCCAGATTCTTAGGCTTGTATGCCGCTGCCATTGAAACCCATTTCATGAAGTTCCTGTCAAACAGTTATTATGCTGATGTTGCTTCCAGAGGCAGTTTGGAACTCGGAGTGAGTGTTGCAACCAAGGACAGACGATTTTTACGCGTTACGTGCTTCAGCATTCGGCAGTCCCGTTCTGTGAGCTTGTGTGGCCCACATCTTCGCGGCTGAGCCATTCTTGCACCTAGACATTTCCACTTCACAATAACAGCACTTACAGTTGACCAGGGAAGCTCTAGCAGGACCGAAATTTGACGAACATCCTATGACGGTGCCACGTTGAAAGTCACTGAGCTCTTCAGTAAGGCCATTCTACTGCCAATGTTTGTCTATGGAGATTACATGGCTGTGTGCTCGATGTTACACACCGGTCAACTATGGGTGTGGCTAAATCAGCCGAATACACTAATTTGAATGGGTGTCCACATACTTTTGTATATATACTGTAGTGTAATTTGCATGAACTCACTGTGCAATAATAGTGTTTAACATTCTTTTTTAATGACTGCCTCATCTCTGTACCCCACACATACAATTCTCTGTAAGATCCCTCCGTCGAGCAGTGAATTTCAAACACAGACTCAACCACAAAGAACTGGGATGTTTTCCAATGCCTCACAAGGAAGAGCACTTATAAAAATAAAATAAAAAAGTTAAACTGCAAAAAATGTGGCAAAGAAATGTATTTTATGTCCTAAATACAAATAATTATGTTTAGGGAAAATCCAACACAACACATCACTTACTACCACTCTTAATATTTTCATGCATGGTGGTGGCTGCATCATGTTATGGGTATGCTTGTCATCAGGAAGTACTAGGGATTTTTTTAGGATGAAAATAAACATAATAGACATTACAATAACCTTAAACTCAAAGCAAAATATACACTGGAGTTGCTTATCAAGACGACATTTAATGTCCGTGATTGGCCTAGTTACAGTTTTGACTTAAATCGGATTGAAAATCTATGACAAGAATTGAAAATGGCTGTCTAGCAATGATCAACAACCAACCTGACAGAGGTTGAAGAATTAAAAAATAGTGTGCAAATGTTGCACAATCCAGGTGTGCAAAGCTCTTAGAGACTAACAGTTGTAATCACTACCAAAGGTGATTCTAACATGTATTGACTCAGGATATCAGGTATGAAGGTAAGACCCAGATGCAGACACGTCAAATAAACAATGGTTTAAGGTCAGGGTAGGCAGAGGTCAAAAATCCAGAGGTGAGGTAAAGGTACAGGTCGGCAGGCAGGGTCAGGCAGAGTGGTCAGTCAGGCGGGCTCAGAGTCAGGACAGGCAAGAATCAAAACCAGGAGGGCGAGAAAAAGAGAGACTGGGAAAAGCATGAGCTGAGAACAAAAACACTGGTTGACTTGACAAACAAGACAAACTGGCAACAGACTTCACAGGTATAAATACACAGGGGATAATGGGGAAGATGGGCGACACCTAGAGGGGGGTGGAGACAATCACAAAGACAGGTGAAACAAATCAGGGTGTGACACAGGAGTGTGAATACTATGTAAATGAAATATTTCTGTACTTAATTTTCAATACATTTGCAAACATTTCTAAAAACATGCATTCACTTTATCATTATGGGGTATTGTGTGTAGATGGGTGAGAATTATTATTTTTTAAATAACACAACAAAATGTGCAATAAGTCAAGGGGTATGAATACTTTTTGAAGGCACTGTATATAAACTTGGTGAACTTCTCAACCCTCAAAACCCACCATTCAGGGTCTAAAAGAAAAGTTGTCCAAAAAATGTCAGGGCCAAATTGTCAGCTACTTAACACAGAGGAATTCTCTTGGTTGCTTAGCCTCTGATTATATAAGTGGGGATATGCTGGTATTGAAACTAGTGAGTGTCAGTAGCCTTTAAACCCACTCTCCCCTGTGGTCTTGGTCCCTCTAGGTCGTATAAGGTTATAGAGGCCAGTTAGTGGATCAGAAGTGTAGGAGGTAGTGCTTTTAACTGTGTGCGAGAGGGCAATAGTTCATGATATGTAATGTATGGAACTGTGAACCTTCCCTCAAAGAGTTGCATGCAAGCAGGGGGGACTAGGTGATTTGGAGGCTCCAGGCAGAGTCCAGTCTGAGGTTTGACATGCCGTGCTCGTTTTGGCCAGACAGCATCAGACACATGGCCTCTGCCTCGACGACTATGGCAGTATTATCAACAGCACCTGTCTTTTTACTGAAGAAATTAGATAACTAAAATATCTGCTTACCTAAGTAATTTATTTTTTCAATTATGCCCAGCTCACCCTTGATGATACAATATGTGAGGCCTGACGCAACTGCCTCTTCTGCCTAATGGTAAGCCAACCGCTGCACACAAGGGCTCCACTGTTGACCATGAAGGAGATCAGAGTTGTTCAGAAGACTGTGATTATATCAGAACCTGCTGTCTGTGTTTTTAAAATAGTTACAAACGTTAACACAAAGTACTAATTATGCCTGATGTTCTCTTTATAATAGTTGCATCACTAGTAGCGTTGCAGTTGTTTGTCAGTGTATCCTTGCAGGAAAAGACAACACAATTTCAAAAGCTCACACAGATGTCAAGTGTACACAGCAAGTCACGTAGTAACAATGATGAGGGAGAGCACTTTATCAGTAGGCCCCTGAGGAACCCGGCCTAGGCTAGACTATGTGTTGGATAAGGTGATGACACGAACAAGCTATGGAGTCTAAGCGCCAATGTGCTGCAAGAAACCATGAGGCCTAGCCCTTGATCCGGGGGCGAGGGACTGTTAATGTAACTAGCACATCAGGAACATGATGCACACACTGAGACTAGTAGAGCGTAATGTACCTTGACAGGGACATTGATATTTTAACTTGACAGAGGTGCACCCACCACGTCCCTCTGTTACCGATTGCTTTAAAAATGCCTTCTTAATCCTCAAACATGAAGGTTGTGTTTTCATTGACAAATGGCTTCGAAATCGTGTTGAGTCATTCTGATAGTGGAATAGGATTGGTTAACCATTTCCTGTTGCTATGCACATGCACTTGTAATGAAATAGCTACATTATAGAAGAGTGGCTAAAGTACATTTTCAATGATCAAGTATGAATTGAATCTTCCCATCTGTCATAACAGCCTCTGGGTTGAGGTAAGCTACTCTTTTCTCCTGAGATCAATGCTTCCGTCCCCCCACTGTTTAATTTAGGGAATTGGACAACCTGCTGTCAACAGAGGTAGATGTTGAAGTACCAAGAACCACAGCGAGTCATTTTTGTACATGTGGCAGCGGAAGAGCGCACCTCCTTCTTGGAATTTCATTATGTCAAAATGGCCCTCTCCTCTGTTCTCCTCAGTTCTCAACACTAGGTGGTGATGAGTTTACAGAATATTCCGTCCTACTGTGGAGCCAAATGGACATATTCATATTGCACCTATTGTGTCTCCCTCTAGACTAACATCAAGAAGCTCAATTTAGTTCAGAATTTGATATCTCACAATACTAGCCTAAATGCTGTCACTTGTATATTGCTAAACAACGAGGAGGTATTGCTCCTATCAAGCTAGGCTTTCGAGACATTTTGGTGAAAAGCTGAGCAAGGAGTAAAATCATTGATGTGTAATATTGTGATTGTGTTTTTGTATGTGATTGACTCTACATACAGTAATGAGAGTAAATTGATAGGGGTTACTCACAGTACTTGGAGGGGAAATGTGAGCGGGCACATGAGACGAGGCTTCAGTTTATGTCAGGAGAAAGTTGACAATGGTAGTGGAGTGGTCATCACCTCTTAATCAAGGAACAGGAGGGGACTTAGCTGGAAATACAAATAGCAGATACATTCCATTACAGAAGCGTCATCAGACATCAGACATCTCAAAATTCCTAAAGTCAAACACAGACCGCGCATCTCGCCCACTTGACACATCAAAGTGGACTAAGAAACGTTCCTGAATAAATCAATGATCATCAACATAACAACTGCAAGCAGACTGGTGGCACCATAGGTCCCAGAGCAGTGGGACAATTTTTAATAGTTGATCACATGGAAATATTGTCTCGTTTTCATCCGATACAGCATGTCAGATTTCTAACGTTTAGGTGTAGCCTAGGCTGCTGCAACATTTATGTCGTGAGTTTTTGCAGGTATATGTCCGGAGTGATTGTGTTATCTTTGCTAAATAAATAACGGAGGAAAGTGGAAAGCCTACCTGAGCACACAATAAATGTGCCGCGTCAACCTCTCTCGTTAATGCTATGCTATGCTATGTCAAGGCTATGCTATGCTATGTCAAGGCTATGCTATGTCAAGGCTATACACTTCATCGCTGCCGACGTGAGTGCTACGGGGCGGTAAACATTTTGGCAGGTTACCTTCGCTTCCTTGGGCACAGGGACTATGGTGGTCTGCTAGAAACATGAGGTATTATATGACTAAGTCAGGGAGAGGTTGAAAATGTCAGTGAAGACACTTGCCAGTTGGTCAGAGCATGCTGGCGCATGCTGGTAATAGATCTGGCCCCGTGGCTTTGTGAATGTTGACCTGTTTAAAGGGCTTTCTCACGTCGGCTACCGAGAGAGTTATCACACAGTCATCCAGAACAGCTGGTGCTCTTGTGCATGTTTCAGTGTTGCTTGCCTCGAAGCGAGCATAAAATGCATTTAGTTCATCTGGTAGGCTCGCGTCACTGGGCAGCTCGCGTCTGGGTTTCCCTTTGTAGTCCATAATAGTTTTCAAGCCCTGCCACATCCAACGAGCATCAGAGCTGGTGTAGTAGGATTCAATCTTAATCCTGTATTGACGCTTTCCTTGTTTGATGGTTTGACTGAGGGCATAGCTGGAGGGGCAGCTCTAGCCTTTAGCTCGATGGGGATGTTGCCTGTAATCCATGGCTTCTGGTTGGGGTATGTACGTACGGTCACTGTGGGGACGACGTCGTCGATGCACTTATTGATGAAGCCGATGACTGAGGTGGTATACTCCTCAAGGCCATTGGATGAATCCCGGAACATATTCCAGTCTGTGCTAGCAAAACAGTCCTGTAGCGTAGCATCCGTGGCATCTGACCACTTCCGTATTGAGTGAGTCACAGGTACTTCCTGCTTTAGTTTTCACTTGTAAGCGGGAATCAGGATGCTAGAATTATGGTCGGATTTGCCAATTGGAGGGCGGGGGAGAGCTTTGTATACATCTCTGTGTGTGGAGTAAATGTGAGCTAGAGTTTTTTTTCCTCTGGTTGCACATGTGACATGCTGGTAAAGATTTGGTAGAACTGATTTAGTTTGCCTGCATTAAAGTCCCCGGCCGCTAGGAGTGTCGCTTCTGGCTGAGCATTTTCTTGTTTGCTTATGGCCTTATAGAGTTGGTTGAGTGCACTCTTAGTGCCAGCATCGGTCTGTGCTAGTAAATAGACGGCTATGAATAATATAGTTGAGAACTCTTGTGGTAGATGGTGTGGTCTACAACTTATCATATGGTACTCTACCTCAGATGAGCAGTACCTCGAGACTTCTTTAATATTAGACATCGCTCACCAGCTGTTATTGACAAAAAGACACACATCCCCACCCCTCGTCTTACCAGACGTAGCTTCTCTGTTCTGCCAGTGCATTGAAAATCCCACCAGCTCAATATTATCCGTGTCGTTGTTCAGCCACGAATCGGTGAAACATAGGATATTACAGTTCTTAATGTCCCGTTGGTAGGATAATCGTAATCCTAGGTCATCCATTTTATTTTCCAATGATTGCATGTTAGCAAGTAGAATCTATGGCAATGGGAGTTTACTCACTCGCCTACGGATTCTCAGAACGCATCCCGATCTGCGTCCTCTTTTCCTCCTTTTCCTCTTTTTCTTCACGCAAATGACAGGGATTTGGGCCTGTTCCCGGGACAGCAGGAGTAAATGGTGAATAATCTCAGTTCTGATGTCCAGAAGTTATTTTCGGTCATAAGAGTCAGTAGCAGCAACATTATGTACAAAATAAGTTTTTAAAAAAGGTTACAAACAACGCAGAAAAATGAACAAAATAGCATAATTGATTACGGGCATGTAAAACGTCAGCCATACTCTTCAGTGCCATTTCTGAGATATCTCTTGTTGAAACTGAACAGATTGTGGTACAGCAGGCTGCTCCAAAGCAAGAGAGCTATTAACTAGTGTTGAGCTATGGTGACAAGCCTTTTGTCTTCTGTATTTAAATTAGTCACTAACCAGGAGTGACAGGACCTCCATTCCCCTGCTGGGAGGGATTCTAGACCCTCGTTTATGCAGCTCTATTTTAGAACAAGTTATTTCCTTCTTGGATGATTTTCATGACAAATCCACTTAAAAAATCCTTGCTGGTCTCAACACAATATCCTCCTTGGCCAGATAACAATTTGTCCTTAATAATTCCATTGCTTAAATGAACTTAAAAATCGTCTCATGTCCTGGCTTTAGGCTACTTGTTTTAATGGCTCTAACATGCTCTCATATTACAGCTTGTAGAGATTATCTAAAACATGTTTCCCAGCATTCTAATATGAGTTGAAGAAAATGTGAATAAAAGTTATAAGGTGAAACATCAGAAACCAAATTTATTGAAAATCCTTTGAAACCAACATCGGAAGACACACTCAATGAAAGTCATAACTTGAGAGAGTTTGACAAGATCAAGTCAGAATATGACTTTGTTAGCAAAGGCATAATGGAGATTATGAGCCCCGTGGAGGCTACAACTGCCTCGAATACATCTCAGACATTACACTGGAGCGGAGACTGGCTGATGTCTCACTGTCGCCCCTGAGGACACTGTTGATCCAAGGCATGTAGGCAGAGAGCTTCATGTAGACAGCGTATTTCTCCACGGCACAGGTCTTATCGAAGGACAGGATCCCTGCAGCATACACTCGGCCGTCTTTGGGGTCCTGGACTGCCAGGGCACCGCCTGCGTCCCCAAAGCACACATTCTCCTGGTACTTGCTGGCTCCAGTACAGAACATGTTGTCATCTACGGTTGGAGTGCTGCTCAGTACTTGGCCACCAGGGTTGTACTCTGCCTTACAGGAGCTATGCGATGCCACAGGCAATACCAGGTGTTTCAGTGACTTAGCGGGGGTGAAGAAGACCCCCCAACCCCAGCCTGTGATGATGCCTTTCTCCTGGGCTGCCTCAGCCAGGTCCTGGCCCCTCTCAGGCAGAGGGATGGGCATCACAGCCTCGCTCAGGGTGAATGGCTCCTTCAGCTGAATCAGAGCCAGGTCGTTGTCCCAGTCTGATACGTTCTGGAAGCCTGGGTGCAGAACCACCTAGAAGGGGGAAGGGAATAATTCATAGGACCTCTTTTTGATGATCTCTTTGTGCTCTAACTACCTGTAAGACTGAACGTGATGATGTAGGTGAGAGAGCCCAGTGCAGTTCTGCTTGCTGAAAATACTGAA
The DNA here is from genome assembly GCF_045791955.1 of Oncorhynchus clarkii lewisi. Taxonomy (NCBI): domain Eukaryota; kingdom Metazoa; phylum Chordata; class Actinopteri; order Salmoniformes; family Salmonidae; genus Oncorhynchus; species Oncorhynchus clarkii. The sequence goes on from NC_092152.1 coordinate 61,808,820, forward strand.
TTGTCTGAATATTGTTTGAAAGAGATGGTAATGGTCATACTAGCTCACCTTTTCTACAGCAACTTCTTTGGAGTCATCGGCTTGGGATTGTCGCGTGATGCCTAAGTACACCTTGGGGATGATTGGTTCTTTCCCCTGCGTGTCCTGTCTACTCTTCCTGACAAACAAGTTCCTGCCAGCGGTCAGGACCCAGCGGTCAGAGATTAGAGCTCCCCCAGCGAAGCCCCCGTTCATGACGCTTTTACTCAGGTAGACCATGGCCTGCCAGGGGACATGAGGGGCCAGGGTGCCCCTAATCATACGCCTGAAGCGCAGGTCTGGGCAAGAAACACAACAACATTATTTCTATACAATCTCTATATGGTTAAAACATCCCCAACTCAGCACCACCTAGCACATACTGCTGTGCAACTCAAACACAACTGTAAAAGATTATTGTAGAAAAATGAAATGTGGCTCAATACAATTCCAACCTTAGTTTTAGTTTGAGTTTGCTAAAATCAGCACTATTCACTTGAATACACACAGCATTTGGTAATAGCTTTGTGGAACCTTTTAGCTTTGACCTGACAAAAGTTCAGTAAATTCATTAATCATCTACTATTATCTGAAAAAATAAGTGTTGACCTGACTTGAGCCAGACAAGGCTGGCTTTCACAGAATTACCTTGGAGGTCACAATACTCAGAAACCTAGATGAGGATGGAATTAGTGTCATTTCTCTTCCCAAACATTTTCCTGAAACGCTTGATGAGAGGTGGATTTTTGGAGGAATTTTACTTTTCAAGGCTTTCATGCATCTCATGTGTGTCGCTGCTGAATCGATTTTTAAGATAATCGGGATAATAGCTGTGAGCCGTGAGACTTAACATGGTTTTCACTTGAAAGTGATGGTGACATACTCATTTTGGCCACAGCTACTGTATTCTCTTCCTCTTACAGAGGCCAACAAGCTGAATAGGAACAGCTTGTGTCTGCTCAGCTCAGAGTAGCGTAAGGGGAGCCATAGTGAAGAATGGCTTCAGAACATCCGATGAGAATGACAGTGTAATTGAAATGTGAGTGATATCCTTACACGAACCAGTCACAATGGGCCAGCAGACAAATTGCACGTGCGAAAACACACATGTGGAATGTGTATGTCCAATATTTTTGGGCGATATTCTGCATCAATGGTGTCACTAATACCCACCTTAACATAGACATGAGATTTTAAAAAAAAGTTGTCAATGGCTCCTTGATCTTTAAAATGTACATGTTTTTGTTTGAAAACGTTTCATTCCTCTCACTTTGTTGACATTTCAATCTAAATCAGAAGAAGTAAGCCCGTATTGGCATAAAGCAGGGAGTTGGTTATGTGTCAGTTAGACAGACCTGAATTGTTTGAGATCTCATCAATTGATTTGGTTTTGATTTTGATTTTGATTTTGTCCTTTCTTGCCAGACAGACACAGGAGACCGCGAGGAGCACTGCCAGGGATGACCTGCGGACAGAAGGAACACATGAGTACAGTACACACACACAGAGTCAACTGACAGACAGAGCCCAAACACTCACGGGTACCACAACTAACGGTTCCTTTACTTAAGGCCTCTTGGGGCTTGCATGTTTACTTATATTTAGAAAAGGTCTCTAGATAGAGCAGTTTGAATGTTTTTTGAAAGATTTAAGTAGCTGCGTTTCCCTGCCATTTCACAAAGATCCATTTTCCAAAGACATTCCAGAGATGAATTTGGATTGGTACTGCAAAGACAACAATTGCCAGGCTACTAGGGTTTCGTTGAGGAAATAATATGAAAAGTATAACATACCACATTTTGATGGAAATATCTGTTTATGAGTTTGTATGTTGAGCTGTGTCTCCTCTGTAAAGACGATGTACTCCGTGAGAAGTTATAGGACCAAGGCCTTATATCTACTGAAGAGAGAACTCACCCCCTGTCTGCCCACCCATGGGAATTTTGCTGGACACAGCTTCAGTTCTGATTCCCGAAAATCGGAGAGATTGCAAAATCTCTGTTTATGCCAACCCGTTATTGGAATCGTGTCCAAACCCTAACCCTGGCCCCATCTGGAGTTCAGCCACTGCCAACTAGAATCAGAGAAGATCATCGGAGGGATAAATCATTTCATAGGGTATGAATTATGAAATCAGAACAGGACACAGCACATCTATAATTTGTGTGTCAATTTGGTTTATTGAAAGTAAATGAGGAGCATATAAATTCCGCATCAGAGTGTGTTATTTAAAAAATGTGGTACCATCATAATCCACAAACATTTTCTTGATTATGCTATTTGGAAAACCCCGAAAAAAAATTGTTGTTGTTGTTTGTTGTTGACTCACATTTGCTGTTTCCGACTCACTTTGGTAACACTGTACTTGACATCCAGCGTCATAAAACATTATGACACAGTCATAACCATGTCATAATATGTCATAACAGCTGACATAACTTGTCAGTTATAATATGGTCATAACACTATATTGCGTTATTTTATGGCTGGTTATAACACCTACAGTGCCTTGCGAAAGTATTCGGCCCACTTGCACTTTGCGACCTTTTGCCACATTTCAGGCTTCAAACATAAAGATATAAAACTGTATTTTTTTGTGAAGAATCAACAACAAGTGAGACACAATCATGAAGTGGAACGACATTTATTGGATATTTCAAACTTTTTTAACAAATCAAAAACTGAAAAATTGGGCGTGCAAAATTATTCAGCCCCCTTAAACCTGTCTACGATATTGGTTCCCAATTGGGAATCAACCCTCCCACGTTCAGCTGAAACGGTGGCGCATGGAACGCAAAAATATTCTTAAAAATATTTAACCTCCACACATTAACAAGTCCAATAGCTCAAATGAAAGATAAACACCTTGTTCATCTAGCCAGCAAGTCAGATTTCTAAAATGTTTTACGGCGAAAACATAGCACATATATATGTAAAACCACCACCAGACACAGCTCATTTGAATAGCCAAAACATGCAATCAACAAATGCAGGATTAAAAAATAAATCGTTCACTAACCTTTTGAAAATCTTCATCAGATGACAGTAATATGACATGTTACACAGTACATTTTTTTTCTTTCAATAATATGCCATTTATATCCATAAATGTCCATTTACAGTGAGTTCACGTTCAGAAATTACTCAAAAATGCCCGCAGGAAATCTAGGTAGCGCGGCAAGATAACGTAAATAGACATCATAAACTTTGACTAAATTTACATGTTCTACATATAGTTAGAAAGATACACTGCTTCTTTATGCAACCGCTTTGTTAGATTTATTTTTAACGTTACAGAAATCGCACACTATTCAATATGCTGAGACGGCGCTCAGTTCCAAGCTACATTTCTACGTAATGTTGGAGTCAACAGAAACACAGATTTAAGCATAAATATTCCCTTACCTTCGATGGTCTTCGTTCAGAATGTTCTGGAAGGCTTCATACTTACCCAATACATCGTTTGGTTTCAAGTCTTGCGTCTTTGTATTAGCTACTGCTAATAACATCAGCTGAAATGCACCCAAAACGTCCTCTGGTCCGGAAAAGTTGCGCATCAAAACTTCAAAATTACATATTATATGTCGACTAAACAGGTCAAACTAAGTGCAGAAGCAAGCTTTATGATGTTTTAGACACACAAAACAAACTTCAATTCAATCGGCCATCGTCTGCCCTTCTCTTGAGTGCTGGAACAAAGGAATGGCTGGGACCAATTCGCGCCCCTACGCACAGCCTATTTTCTCGTGGCACGCACTAATTTCACTCCCATAGGGTCAATTCTCGTGGGATTTGAACGATTCAAAGCTCTACTGAAAGAGGACATCTAGCGGAAGAGATAGAAAGTCTCCACAGAATCATAACTGGTTGGGAAGGGTGGGGGCCATGACGTCAAAGTTGCTCCAACTTTCATGGCCACAAAAACGAGTTTGGAAGAATGCCTGCCCTGTGAGTTCTGCTATACTTACAGACATAATTCCAACGGTTTTAGAATCTTTAGAGTGTTTTCTATCCAATAATAATTTTTATTTGCATATGTTAGCAATTTTTGACAGATTTTTTTTTCAGTTTACTAGGGGTACCCAATCTCTCCAAAGGGGGCATATGTCTGCCATATCCTTAACAGGTGTAGCGCCACCTTTTGCTGCGATTACAGCTGTAAGTCGCTTGGGGTATGTCTCTAGCAGTTTTGCACATCGAGAGACTGAAATTTTTTCCCATTCCTCCTTGCAAAACAGCTCGAGCTCAGTGAGGTTGGATGGAGAGCATTTGTGAACAGCAGTTTTCAGTTCTTTCCACAGATTCTCGATTGGATTCAGGTCTGGACTTTGACTTGGCCATTCTAACACCTGGATATGTTTATTTTTGAACCATTCCATTGTAGATTTTGCTTTATGTTTTGGATCATTGTCTTGTTGGAAGACAAATCTCCGTCCCAGTCTCAGGTCTTTTGCAGACTCCATCAGGTTTTCTTCCAGAATGGTCCTGTATTTGCCTCCATCCATCTTCCCATCAATTTTAACCATCTTCCCTGTCCCTGCTGAAGAAAAGCAGGCCCAAACCATGATGCTGCCACCACCATGTTTGACAGTGGGGATGGTGTGTTCAGCTGTGTTGTTATGTTTGGCGTAAAAGCGTTTTGCATTGTTGCCAAAAAGTTCAATTTTGGTTTCATCTGACCAGAGCACCTTCTTCCACATGTTTGGTGTGTCTCCCAGGTGGCTTGTGGCAAACTTTAAACAACACTTTTTATGGATATCTTTAAGAAATGGCTTTCTTCTTGCCACTCTTCCATAAAGGCCAGATTTGTGCAATATACGACTGATTGTTGTCCTATGGACAGAGTCTCCCACCTCAGCTGTAGATCTCTGCAGTTCATCCAGAGTGATCATGGGCCTCTTGGCTGCATCTCTGATCAGTCTTCTCCTTGTATGAGCTGAAAGTTTAGAGGGACGGCCAGGTCTTGGTAGATTTGCAGTGGTCTGATACTCCTTCCATTTCAATATTATCACTTGCACAGTGCTCCTTGGGATGTTTAAAGCTTGGGAAATCTTTTTGTATCCAAATCCGGCTTTAAACTTCTTCACAACAGTATCTCGGACCTGCCTGGTGTGTTCCTTGTTCTTCATGATGCTCTCTGCGCTTTTAACGGACCTCTGAGACTATCACAGTGCAGGTGCATTTATACGGAGACTTGATTACACACAGGTGGATTGTATTTATCATCATTAGTCATTTAGGTCAACATTGGATCATTCAGAGATCCTCACTGAACTTCTGGAGAGAGTTTGCTCCACTGAAAGTAAAGGGGCTGAATAATTTTGCACGCCCAATTTTTCAGTTTTTGATTTGTTAAAAAAGTTTGAAATATCCAATAAATGTCGTTCCACTTCATGATTGTGTCCCACTTGTTGTTGATTCTTCACAAAAAAATACAGTTTTGTATCTTTATGTTTGAAGCTTGAAATGTGGCAAAAGGTCGCAAAGTTCAAGGGGGCCGAATACTTTCGCAAGGCACTGTACATAAGAGTGTCAAAACCCAGAAAACCTACCACACAAGGCAACACATTCCATTACACCATAGCCTACATGTCAACAGTATGTTTATGTTATATAAAAATGTTTGAAATTGACCATATTCAATTATTGTAATTGCGCACACATTGATGTCAGATATTTTTTTTAAATAAAAAAATAAATAAAATCACCTTTATTTATCCAGGTAGGCCAGTTGTGAACAAGTTCTCATTTACAACTGCGACCTGGCCAAGATAAAGCAAAGCAGTGCGACATAAAACAACAACACGGGATAAGCAAAAGTAGGTGTCAATAACACAATTTAAAAAAATCTATATACAGTGTGTGCAAATGGAGTAAGGAAGTAAGGCAATAAACAGGCCATAGTCGCGAAGTAATTACAATTTAGCAAATTAACACTGGAGTGATAGATGTGCAGAAGATGATGTGGAAGTAGAAATACTGTTGTGCAAAAGAGCAAAAAAAGTAAATAAAAACAGTATGGGAATAAGGTAGGTAGTTGGATGGGTGATTTACAGATGGGCTATGTACAGCTGCAGCGATCGGTAAGCTGCTCAGATAGCTGATGCTTGAAGTTAGTGAGGGAGATATACAGTTGAAGTCGGAGATTTACATACACCTTAGCCAAATACATTTAAACTCAGTTTTTCACAATTACTGATATTTAATCCAAGTAAAAGTTCCCTGTCTTAGGTCAGTTAGGATCACCACTTTATTTTAAGACTGTTAATGTCAGAATAATAGAATGATTTTTTTAAGCTTTTATTTCTTTCATCACATTCCCAGTGGGTCAGAAGTTTACATACATTCAAATAGTATTTGGTAGCATTGCCTTTAAAATTTTTAACTTGGGTCAAAGGTTTTGGGTAGCCTTCCTCAAGCTTCCCACAATAAGTTAGGTAAATTTTGGCCCATTCCTCTTGACAGAGCTGGTGTGAGTCAGGTTTGTAGGCCTCCTTGCTCACACATGCTTTTTCAGTTCTGCCCACAGATTTTCTATAGGATTGAGGTCAGGGCATTGTGATCGCCACTCCAATACATTGACTTTGTTGTCCTTAAGCCATTTTGCTACAACTTTGGAAGTATGCTTGGTGTCATTGTCCATTTGGGAGACCCATTTGAGACCAAGCTTTAACTTCCTGACTGATGTCTTGAGATGTTGTTTCAATATATCCACATAATTTTCTTACCTCATGATGCCATCTATTTTGTGAAGTGCACCAGTCCCTCCTGCTGCAAAGCACCCCTACAACATGATGCTGCCACCCCCGTCTTTCACGGTTGGGATGGTGTTCTTTGGCTTGCAAGCCTCCCCATTTTTCGTCCAAGCATAACGATGGTCATTATGGCCAACAGTTCTATTTTTGTTTCATCAGACCAGAGGACATTTCTCCAAAAAGTACGATCTTTGTCCCCATGTGCAGTTGCAAACTGTAGTCTGGCTTTTTTAGGGCAGTTTTGGAGCAGTGGCTTCTTCCTTGCTGAGCGACCTTCCTTTCTGAGTGGCTTTATGTTGATATAGGACTTGTTTTACTGTGGATATAGATACTTTTGTACCTGTTTCCTCCACCATCTTCACAAGGTCCTTTGCTGTTGTTCTGGGATTGATTTGCACTTTTTGTACCAAGTACGTTCATCTCTAGGAGATTTGCACCAAAGTTTATTTGTCACGTGCGCTGAATACAGCAGGTGTAAAGTAGACCTTACAGTGAAATGCTTACTTACAGGCTCTAACCAATGGCGCAAAAAATTGATTAGGTGAGTAAAGAAATAAAAACAACAGTAGAAAGACAGGCTATATACAGTATCGAGGCTATAAAAGTAGCGAGGCTACATACAGACACCGGTTAGTCAGGCTGATTGCGGTAGTATGTACATGTAGATGTGGTTAAAGTCACTATGCATATATGATAAACAGAGAGTAGCAGTAACGTAAAAGAGGGGTTGGCGGGTGGTGGATGGCGGGACACAATGCAGATAGCGTTTTGGGGCGGCAGGGTAGCCTAGTGGTTAGAGCGGTGGACTAGCAACCGGAAGGTTGCAAGTTCAAACCCCTGAGCTGACAAGGTACAAATCTGTCATTCTGCCCCTGAACAGGCAGTTAAACCACTGTTCCTAGGCCATCATTGAAAATAAGAATTTGTTATTAACTGACTTGCCTAGTTAAATAAAGGTAAAAAAATAACATTTTGAGGATCTCAGGACCCAAATCTTTTTAGTTTCCTGAGGGGGAATAGGCTTTGTCGTGCCCTCTTCACGACTGTCTTGGTGTGTTTGGACCATTCTAGTTTGTTGTTGATGTGGACACCAAGGAACTTGAAGCTCTCAACCTGCTCCAGCCTCCAGCCTCGTCGATGAGAATGGGGGCGTGCTCTGTCCTCCTTTTCCTGTAGTCCACGATCATCTCCTTAGTCTTGGTTACGTTAAGGGATAGGTTGTTATTCTGGCACCACCCGGCCAGGTCTCTAACCTCCTCCCTATAGGCTGTCTCGTCGTTGTCAGTGATCAGGCCTACTGTTGTGTCATCTGCAAACTTAATGATGAGGTTGGAGTCGTGCCTGGCCATGCAGTCGTGGGTGAACAGGGAGTACATGAGGGAACTGAGCACGCACCCCTGAGGAGCTCCAGTGTTGAGGACCAGCGTGGCAGATGTGTTGTTACCTACCCTAACCACTTAGCCCGTCTGGAAGTCCAGGATCAAGTTTCAGAGGGAGGTGTTTAGTGTTTAGATCCTTAGCTTAGTGATGAACTTTGAGGGTACTATGGTGTTGAACGCTGAGCTGTAGTCAATGAATAGCATTCTCACATGAGTGTTCATTTTATCCAGGTGGGAAAGGGCAGTGTGGAGTGCAATAGAGATTGCATCATCTATGGATCTGTTTGGGCGGTATGCAAATTGGAGTGGGTCTATGGTTTCTGGGATAATGGTGTTGATGTGAGCCATTACCAACCTTTTAAAGCATATCATAGCTACGGACGTGAGTGCTACATGGCGTGTTGTCATTTAGGCAGGTTGCCTTAGTGTTCTTGGGCACAAGGACTATGGCGGACTATGGTGGAAACATGTTGGTATTACAGACTCAATCAGGGACATGTTGAAAATGTCAGTGAAGACACCTGCCAGTTGGTCAGCACATGCCCAGAGCACACGTCCTGGTAATCCATCTGGCCCCGTAGCCTTGTGTATGTTTAAAAAATAATAATAATAATTTTTACCCCTTGTTTCTCCCCAATTTCATGGTATCTAATTAGTTGTAGTTAGTCTTGTCTCAATGCTGCAACTCCCGTACAGACTCGGGCGAGGCGAAGGTCAAGAGCCATGCGTCCTCCAAAACACAACTGCTTCTTGACTCAATGCACATCCAACCCGGAAGCCAGCCGCACCAATGTGTCGGAGGAAACACCTTACACTTGGCAACCTGGTCAGCGTGCACTGCGCTCGGCCCAACACAGGACTCGCTAGTGCACGATGAGACAAGGATATCCCTGCCGGCCAAACCCTCCCTAACCCGGACGACGCTGGTCCAATTGTGCGCCGCCCCATGGGCTTCCCGGTCGCGACAGAGCCTGGGCTTGAACCCCGAGTCTCTGGTGGCACACCTTAGCCTTAGAAAACTGCGCCACTCGGGAGGATAGCCTTGAGTATGTTGACCTGTTTAAAGGTCTTACTCACGTCGGCTACGGAGAGCATGATCACACAGTCGTCTTGAACAGCTGATGCTCTCATGCATGCCTCAGTGTTGCTAGCCTCGAAGCAAACATAGAAGTGATTTAGCTCGTCTGGTAGGCTTGTGTCACTGGGCAGCTTGCGGCTGTGCTGCTCTTTGTTGTCTGTACTGGTTTGCAAGCCCTGCCACTTAAGACGAGCATCGGAGACAGTGTAATATGATTCAATCTTAGCCCTGTATTGACACTTTGCCTGTTTGATGGTTCGTCGCAAGGCATAGCAGGATTTCTTGTAAGCGTCCGGGTTAGAGTACCGCACCTTGAAAGTGGCAGCTTTAGCTCAGTGTGAATGTTGCCTGTAATCCATGGTGTCTGGTTGGGGTATGTACGTACAGTCACTGTGGGGACAACGTCCTTGATGCACTTATTGATAAAGCCACTGACTGATGTGGTGTACTCCTCAATGTCATTGGAAGAATCGAGGAATATGTTCCAGTCTATGATAGCAATTCAGTCATGTAGTTTAGCATATGCTTCATCTGACCACTTTTTTTTTGACCGAGTCACTGGTGCTTCCTGCTTTAATTTTTGCTTGTAAGCAGGAATCAGGACGATATCAAATCAAATCAAATCAAATTTATTTATATAGCCCTTCGTACATCAGCTGATATCTCAAAGTGCTGTACAGAAACCCAGCCTAAAACCCCAAACAGCAAGCAATGCAGGTGTAGAAGCACGGTGGCTAGGAAAAACTCCCTAGAAAGGCCAAAACCTAGGAAGAAACCTAGAGAGGAACCAGGCTATGTGGGGTGGCCAGTCCTCTTCTGGCTGTGCCGGGTGGAGATTATAACAAAACATGGTCAAGATGTTCAAATGTTCATAAATGACCAGCATGGTCAAATAATAATAAGGCAGAATAGTTGAAACTGGAGCAGCAGCACAGCCAGGTGGACTGGGGACAGCAAGGAGTCATCATGTCAGGTAGTCCTGGGGCATGGTCCTAGGGCTCAGGTCCTCCGAGAGAGAGAAAGAGAGAAGGAGAGAATTAGAGAACGCACACTTAGATTCACACAGGACACCGAATAGGACAGGAGAAGTACTCCAGATATAACAAACTGACCCTAGCCCCCCGACACATAAACTACTGCAGCATAAATACTGGAGGCTGAGACAGGAGGGGTCAGGAGCTGTGGTCGGATTTACCAAATGGAGGGAGAGCTTTGTACACATCTCTGTGTGTGGAGTACAGGTGATCTAGATTGTTTCTCCCTCTGGTTGCACATTTAACATGTTGATAGAAATTTGGTAGAACTGATTTAAGTTTCCCTGCATTAAAGTCTCCTCCCACTAGGAGCGTCGCCTCTGGGTGAGTGGTTTCCTGTTTGCTTATTTCCTTATACAGCTGACTGAGTACCAGCTTTGTGAAATCATGTGTTTTCAACTTGGCTGTTGACAGAGGGAGAAAGAACAGGTAGCCTAGTAGAGTAAAGTTGAGTAAACAAGTTGTCTGTCCTTTTGCCATGCTTCTTGGCTCAACATTAGGAAAAGTCCAGCCTTGCAACTAAAGAATTTGCTGGTGTTGGGAAAATAAATTGTAGTATTATGTGACTTTCTTCCACCGGGAAATCTGATGTATTCAATTCTGAGTTTGAATCCCAATATTACACTTTATACACGTCATAGAATACTGAATATAACAAAACCGTTAGACATAGAAACTCCGGATTTTCTGTATAAAAAAAATCTAATAATGTTGATAAATTATTAAATTGTGAAAAATAAGAATTTCACTCCACCCGTGAGGCCACTAGATAATTTGACTGCAGGACAGGGCTACTACCACATCCCAGTTGAAAGCACCTTCTGACATGTATCAGTGTGCGATCTCATTCTTATGGCCACTCGTAGGAGTGGAGTAGTTCGTTCATAGCCATTCTCCCTTTTTTCTGTGCAAAATTAGTTTGCTATAGTATCGATGAAATGTAAAATGAGAGGCTTTCATTGACAAACAGAAAAAAGCTGACGTGCTTTGTAGCAAATAGGTGAGCGTACAGCGTACAGTATGTTGTCGTGTACTTATATTACTGTAGATCTAGGGATGGATACTGGCTGAACAGTATCATGTACCTCATCAGTGTAATTACAACATTTAAAACAGCCATTGTTAATAGGAACTGTGTCAGGGCTAACGAATTAGCAGATTGTCTCTCTGATGGTCTCATTGGTATCATTCATTCATGTTTTTGAAACAGATGGGCAATGACTGATGCAAGGACAGAGGGATGGATGCCATGCTTGCCTGCCTGCCTGCTTGCTTGCTTGCCTGGCACTGTAATGCTGTTGATGTCTCTGAACTGTCATGCTCTTAGTGCCTGATGTTACATAAGACTGGTAAGGTCATTGTGGCTCACTCTCACAACCACTGACTGTCCTTAGGCCTTGTGATTCCAGGCTGGAACCTGTGTGTTGTGTTGGGTATCACACTACAGGAAAGGACATGATGTACAGGTACGTGTACAGATAAAAACAGCCATCTGCCAGCAGCCATTTAATTTAGCGTTTTCACGTGTGTGTGTGTGTGTGTGTGTGTGTGTGTGTGTGTGTGTGTGTGTGTGTGTGTGTGTGTGTGTGTGCATGCGTGCGTGTGTCTAATCAAATATTCTTTGTTACATACGCCAAATACAACAGAGAAATGCTTACTTTCAAACTCTTTCCCAAAGATGTAGAGTTTTAGATAAAAAGATTCAAAAGCATGTGAGAAATAAAACACACAAGCATGAAGCTATATACAAGGAGTACCAATACCGTATCAATGTGCAGGGATCCGTGGTAATTGAGGTAAATATGTACAGGAGGCTGGGGTCTCGAGTGGCGCAGCGGTCTAAGGCACTGCATCTCAGTGCAAGAGGTGTCACTACAGTCCCTGATTTGAATCCAGGCTGTATCACATCCAGCCGTGATTGGGAGACCTGTAGGGCGGTGCACAGTTGGCCCGGTGTCGTCTGGGTTTGGCCGGGGTAGGCCATCATTGTGAATAAGAATTTGTTCTTAACTGACTTGCCTAGTTAAATAAAGGTTAAATAAATATATAACGTGACTAGGCATTAGGATATAATAATAAGAGTGAAAAGTAGCAGCAGTGAGTGTGTGGTGGCGTGTGTACAGTCGTGGCCAAAAGTTTTGAGAATGACACAAATATTAATTTTCACAAAGTCTGCTGCCTCAGTTTGTATGATGGCAATTTGCATATACTCCAGAATGGTATGAAGAGTGATCAGATGAATTGCAATTAATTGCAAAGTCCCTCTTTGTCATGCAAATGAACTGAATCCCCCCAAAACATTTCCACTGCATTTCAGCCCTGCCACAAAAGGACCAGCTCACATCATGTCAGTGATTCTCTCGTTAACACAGGTGTGAGTGTTGACCAGGACAAGGCTGGAGATCACTCTGTCATGCTGATTGAATTTGAATAACAGACTGGAATCTTCAAAAGGAGGGTGGTGCTTGGAATCATTGTTCTTCCTCTGTCAATCATGGTTAACTGCAAGGAAACACGTGCCATCATCATTTCTTTGCACAAAAAAGAGCTTCACAGGCAAGGATAATGCTGCCAGTAAGATTGGACCTAAATCAACCATTTATCGGATCATCAAGAACTTCAAGGAGAGCGGTTCAATTGTTGTGAAGAAGGCTTCAGGGCGCCCAGGAAAGTCGATATTTTGGGTCCGTGGCCAGGAAACTCCCCAGACCTTAATCCCATTGAGAACTTGTGGTCAATCCTCAAGAGGCGGGTGGACAAACAAAAACCCACAAATTCTGACATACTCCAAGCATGAATTATGCAAGAATGGGCTGCCATCAGCCCATGTGGCCCAGAGGTTAATTGACAGCATGCCAGGGTGGATTGCAGAGGTCTTGAAAAAGAAGGGTCAACACTGCAAATAATGACTCTTATCATCAACTTCATGTAATTGTCAATTAAAGCCTTTGACACTTGTGAAATGCTTGTAATTATACTTCAATATTCCATAGTAACATCTGACAAAAATATCTAAAGACACTGAAGCAGCAATCTTTGTGGAAATTAATATTTGTGTCATTCTCAAAACGTTTGGCCACGACTGCATGTGACATCAGTACGCGTGAGTGTGTTACGTGTGTGTGTTGTGTGGATAGAGACATGTGAATCTGTATATAGCCAGTTCAGGTAGAGTCAGTACAGATAGTCTGAGTAGCTATTCAGCAGTCAAATTGCTTTCAAGATAGAAGCTTTCTTGGAGCCTGTTTTTCTCAGACCCGTTGCTCCGGTAGCACAGAAATCAGTCCATGGCTTAGGTGGCTGAAGTCTTTGGCAATTTCCTGGGCCTTCCTTAGACACCGCCTGGTATAAACGTCCAGGCATGGAGTTCGGCCCCAGAGAAGTACTAGGCTGTCCGCATCACCCTCTGTAGAGCCTTGTGGTCGAGGGCGGTGCAGTTACCGTACCAGACGGTGAAGCAGCCAGTCAAGATGCTCTCATTGGTGCAGCTGTAGAACTTCTTGAGGATCTGAGGGCCAAATCTGTCTGTGTGTGTGTGTGCGTCTTTTTTGTTATTGTTTTTGTTTTAGTTGTTGAAACAGAGGAGAGGAGACTCCGGCAGCGACGTCAAAAAATTGCAGTACATATTGTGCTGTTCTATCACGCGTGCAATGATGTCAGAGGGAAAAAACAGTGTTGGTTGTTTGCAGTAACTTCTTTGTGGTTGTAATATCCCAAACGGACGTGGCAGTTTCACCAATTAAGGATTCCAGCTGTAGCCCTTTCCTGCAGTCAAATGACCTAGTGGCCTCAAAAAAGGAGGATGGTTATGAACAAACTACTCCACTCCTACGAGTTTCAAAGTAGATTTGTTTGACTACCAAGAAACACTCTGTGTGACGCTGATTTAGTCCTCTGCTGTAAAAGGTTTTTAAAGGAGGAGAAAGAGACGACTCGGTGCACTACTCTTTAGCTGTTCTCTGTATGGTTTACACTTTGACCTTGCTGTACTATGCATTCAGGATCCTCTCTATTTTCTCTGCAGCACAAATCAGGATAGCTATGTCTGTCGATACAATGGTCTTAGTCACGAATGTTTAAAGCTATTCATGTTGATTCAATCACTGCTATTCAATACGGAATCAACAAAGGTTTACACCACTCACTGATTGCCGAGGATGGTGAACTGTCCCTTTGAACCAGGTTACTCACATGCCTGAGTCATGTGATCATATAACATTCAAAACCTCCTTAGATCAACAAGTTATCACATAGTCTTGAATGACAACTACAGGAATTTCATAACTCTGGACGTCATTAATTTCTTTGATATTTTATTTTGAAAGAATATGTCCAATCCATTGCACTGAGTCATAAGGGTTCATTGTATTTCAGTTGAATTAATTGTATTCACAAGTGATGCTCCCATTGAGGAGCCTCTCTATCTATGTAAATAGTGCAGTGTATTTTTCCAGACCCTTAATAAAAAAAAATACTCTTCTGAATAGCAAGAGTCAGGCAAGTGGGCTGTCTACTTTCTTGACTTTTCTTGACGTCTTTTAGTTTGAATGACTCCACCAAGGGGCGAAGATATAATCCTGTCAACAGTTTAATTTACAGATTTGTTGCTTCAGAGTGAAATCATTTATGATGTTTATGCATTTGACCTTCACTGCCCTCAAACCTCTGTCAGACCACATACAAACAGACACCGAGTCATCTGTTGTTAGATGTTCGTTACAAATATCAAATATTAAATCAATGACTTTCTATATATTTCTGTGCCGGTATCGAAGCAGAGCACAGCTTGTGTGAGCAGACAAAGACACTCAGGCAGCAGTCTGGAGGACTGGCTGCTAGCTGCTTGTCAATAACTTTTCAATACATTTATCATTTATGGATTGCCTCATGTCCTTCGTTTAACTGTTGTACCCCATCCGAATGCAAACTATACTCTTGTTTAACTCCATTGTTAGTAAACAATGTAAATGTTGTTATGGTTCAAACTGCAGATTACCATTGGCTACATCAAATTGATTATAAGACAGGAATGGCAAGAGGAGAATCTACATAGTAAAGCACTCGTAGCTAAAATATCAATAACACCACTCTCAGTACAGATGCTATGACTCTACCTGACAGCCATGTGGTTGAAAATACAGTACATTCTTACCTTTAAAGAGATAGGGTGTGCTGTGCTGTGCTGTGCTGTGGGGGACCAGGTGTTGTGTTGTCTCTCTTGTTGTGATGTGTGTTTTGTCCTATATTTATATTGTATTTATTTTTATTTGTTTAATCCCAGTCTCCCGTCTCTGCAGGAGGCCTTTTGCCTTTTGGTAGGCCATCATTGTAAATAAGAATTTGTTCTCAACTGATTTACCTAGTTAAATAAAGGTTCAATTAAAAATAAAAATGATGAGAGGACACCAAAGGGACTTTGCAGATCATAATGAGGTATGGGGTCATTAAGTGGGAGGGGGTGGGGAAAAGGGTGGGTGGGGTGCTGTGACCGACCGAGAAAATGGGCAGAGGGCATGGGAAGGCAATGGGAGCAGTGCTTCCCGTGTCTGACATTGTGATGTCAGCGTAGTAGTCTACCGATCAGCTGCATTCCCCAGTCGTCTCTCATTGTGGGTCATATGACCATAGAATTATGAATTAGAATACTAGAATAGTTATTTAATAGGATCTCTATACATATTATTCAGCTGGAGTGGACCGATAAACTCATTAGCTAGCTACATCCCCTCATGAGAAACAGAAGTCATTTCAGAAAATTAGTCAAATTAACCGCATGGGTGAGCTTACTTTCACTCAGAGCACAATTTAGTTACATGGGGAGTTTTTCTCCTGGAATTTCTATTTTGCATCAGGCTATGTCACTACATGCTGGCCCAGGAGTGTGAAGGTGAACGGAAAGGCTCTGGAGCAACGAACCGCCCTTGCTGTCTCTGCATGGCCGGTTCCCCTCTCACCACTGGGATTCTCTGCCTCTAACCCTATTACAGGGGCTGAGTCACTGGCTTACTGGTGCTCTTTCATGCCATCCCTAGGAGGGGTGCGTCACTTGAGTGGGTTGAGTCACTGACGTGATCTTCCTGTCTGGGTTGGCGCCCCCCCTTGGGTTGTGCCGTGGCGGAGATATTTGTGGGCTATACTCGGCCTTGTCTCAGGATGGTAAGTTGGTGGTTGAAGATATTCCTCTGGTGGTGTGGGGGCTGTGCTTTGGCAAAGTGGGTGGGGTTATATCCTTCCTGTTTGGCCCTGTCAGGGGGTATCATCGGATGGGGCCACAGTGTCTCCTGACCCCTCCTGTCTCAGCCTCCAGTATTTATGCTGCAGTAGTTTGTGTCGGGGGGCTAGGGTCAGTTTGTTATATCTGGAGTACTTCTCCTGTCATATCCGGTGTCCTGTGTGAATTTAAGTTTGCTCTCTCTAATTCTCTCTTTCTCTCGGAGGACCTGAGCCCTAGGACCATGCCTCAGGACTACCTGGCATGATGACTCCTTGCTGTCCCCAGTCCACCTGGCCGTGCTCCTGCTCCAGTTTCAACTCTTCTGCCTGCGGCTATGGAATCCTGACCTGTTCACCGGACGTGCTACCTGTCCCAGACCTGCTGTTTTCAACTCTCTAGAGACAGCAGGAGTGGTAGAGATACTCTTAATGATCGGCTATGAAAAGCCAACTGACATTTACTCCTGAGGTGCTGACTTGTTGCACCCTCGACAACTACTGTGATTATTATTATTTGACCATGCTGGTCATTTATGAACATTTGAACATCTTGGCCATGTTCTGTTATAATCTCCACCCGGCACAGCCAGAAGAGGACTGGCCACCCCTCATAGCCTGGTTCCTCTCTAGGTTTCTTCCTAGGTTTTGGCCTTTCTAGGGAGTTTTTCCTAGCCACCGTGCTTCTACACCTGCATTGCTTGCTGTTTGGGGTTTTAAGCTGGGTTTCTGTACAGCACTTTGAGATATCAGCTGATGTACGAAGGGCTATATAAAGACATTTGATTTGATTTGATTAGCTTTTAAAAGAGGATAATTAACTGTATTTTCTCAGTGTATTGTTTTGCTATCTTGTCTGTGTAATTCAAGGACAAGTTGACTGAGTGTGATCTTGGAGGGAAGACACTGTGCTGAAAATATAAATATAAACAGCAACTGTCAGGCCCATTGACTGTTGTATTATTCATTACATGAGCTTGAAGCCACAACAGACAGTGAAGTCATATGTTTGTCCCAGTCCATTAACAGTCAGCACGCCATTTTAATATAGCCTTATGGGTTTGTAGGTATGTGGACTCCATACCACACAAATGCATTATAAGCCAAGACAAACATGGACATGCCAGGGGGAATGCTTTGACGTTGCCAGATTATCCAAATCGGAAAGAAGAATGACCTTGTGATATTGCTATGAGATTGAGTGTGTGCATTTATATGAAGTTCATTTATATGTTGTTAACAATTATGTGGTAAGTCATTAATCGTTCACCACCCCAATATTACATCTAGTGATTGAAGAAGTGTTTTACCTGGCTATGTGGATCTACCGTTGACTGCAAACTGTTGTTATTTTATTGTGATAAATTATTATGATTGGGTGAAGCAGCCATGCATGCTCAGTGCTTACACATGAAGTGCAGTGATAGTGGAGGGGGGAGTTGACTGGGATGGTGCCTCCCTGAGGGCTACGGTAGGGCCGTGGCAGGATGTGACCCATGCCAGGGCCCCTAAGCGATATGCTGCTACCTCATCTACTGGAGCTGGGCTGACGGTCGCCAGCGTATGCTCTCTGCTCCACAAGGGCATGGACTCTGGCGGGGGATTAAGAGTGCACTGCTAGTGGTGGAAGAATGAGAGAGGAACAGAGTAGAGAGGGGAGAAAGGAGAGAAAGGGGAGAAAGGAGAGAAAGGGGGAAGAGGAGAGAGAGTGGGGGGAGAGGAGAGAGCGAGTGGGGGGAGAGGAGAGAGCGAGTAGGGGAGGGAGAGAGTGCCCAAACAAGGAAGCCAGGGGAAAGAATACAAGCCACAGAGAGAGAGAGAGAGCTCGGTAAGGGTTAGATCACGTGTCAAACTCATTCCACAGAGGGCCAAGTGTCTGCAGGTTATCCCTCCACCCTTGTACTTGATAGATTAATTAAGGTCACTAATTAGTTAGGAACTCCCTCACCTGGTTGTCTAGGTCTTTATTGAAAGGAAAAAAACAAAAACCCGCAGACACTTGGGAATCGAATTTGACACCCCTGGGCTAGACGTTGTTAACTGTGAAGTTGACTGTGGAGTTACTGCAAAATGACTGACTGAGGGAGAAAAAAGAGCTAGGCAGTGCCTAATTTGTAAATCAGGAGTTGCCGGAACAAGTGAGCACGAGAGGGGGGTGACCTGGGGAGCTCTGAGTAACCGGAATGCATGAGAAAAAAATATAACCTTTATAAGAAAGCATTGCATGCATATCATCACATTTAATAGTGGCATAGAGCAGTAAGTAGAGGCATTTACAGAAGTTGCCCACATGGGAAAAAAGGTGCCTAGGGTCCAAAAAATTGTTGGCCTATTTATAAACGCATTTAATGCAATTCTACGTCATTTTACGATTAGAGATTTTGGCACAATCTTTTTTAATGCTGCGTTCAAAACAACTGTGAACTCAGAGCTGGGAAATCTACTACTTCTGACTTTAGTGCGTTCAAGACAACTGTGAAATTGGGGAAAAAACGAGCTGACTGGGAACATTTGTTTTTGAATGTCATCCAATTTGAAATTCCACGTGGGGAACTCTGGCCTCTTCTAGAGCTCTGACTTTCCGACCTGAAGATCACTGACATCATGATTCAGCTTACTTTTTTTTTTAGAGTTCCAAGTTGTCTTGAAAGCACAAAATGATCGAAATGACAGGCAATTTAGACACTGACAAACTGAGATTAATGAAAACGACTTTGAATCCATCAATTGCCTAGGTGTGTGGAGACAATTGTATGTTACAAAATGAGGAGTACATTATAGTCCTAAAAAGGCTATGTGCTAGTGTCGAAAGCCTCTCCCACTTTCTCTCATTATACTTTATAAAACATTTTTTTGGAAGACAAGTTTATCAAATATTTTGGTAGCCTACAGCTGACAGACTAGTGAATTGTCTTTTCAGCAGGAGCCATTTGCTTTCCAACCTGTGTTTTCCCACGATTGTAGACTATTTGAAATATTGGGAAAGGCCAGTTTTGTCTGCAAACTGTTTGTTCACGGACAGATTTGTTGCACGTTCCTGTCAGCTATGCCTTATCTTTGGGCTACACTTCACAGCTAGGCTATTTTTTTAAATAAGATATTTACGGTGTAGAAGGCTATTCTGAATTATTTCATTTATTTCTGAACAGACAGCGGTAACTATAACTTTGGCAAATGTATTTCAACCCTTTGCGCGGAGGTAGAGGTACCGGATCAGGCCAAAACGAAACTGTCCAAGGCGGAGAGGTGCCAGATCCTGTTCCGGTAGGATCCGGCTAAAATTAAGCACTGGAGTGAGGAATGGAGAGAGGGGAAGTGCTGAGCGATTAACCGAAATTTCGTTTTTTCCTCGGGTTATTCAACAACTAATTGACCGATGTCGGTTCAATGACTTGAATTCCATTTAGTTCGTTATTTTTGTGATCCCAACGCGTCGTTTCTCTAGAGAGAAATCAAATCATTCACAAGAGAAATCAAGTCAAGAACTTTGTGGGACAGTGGGCTGAAGGGAGTTGTAGTTTTCATTAACCAAATATTCAACCTAGTTCAGCGCAGAAATGTCGGAATTAACTACATTAACCACGTTTTCATATACAGTTTTTAATTTGTTCGTTCGACATGGGATAGTTTTGTGTCCGTAAAATTATTTATGGGAGAAATGGCGGTGGAAACGCCTTTATGCTCAAATATTTATGTAATTTCCATCATATCGAAGTAAACTTGTCACGCGATTATATTGTGTGTGGCCCTCCCACTACGACTCAGGAAACCATGCAGTTTATTAGGCAACAGATTAAATATATTATGATGCATTTCACAGTGTTGAAAGTGCACGGTGGTGAGCTTGGTGCTCCTTTCCAATAAATATCGAGGGTCTTATTCTGGTGACACGATGCTCAACTGCCATTTGACAAATACAAATATTCTAGATCATATCCAAAGTAATTGAATTAGTGTGTACTAGCCAGTGGCAACCCGTCATTCAGGGCAGGTGGGGCAGATGCATTGTCTGAGTGTTGGAATAAAAAAAACAGGAACATTGTGCCATCTGGTTTGCTTAATATAAGTAATTTGAAATTATTTTTACTTTAGCAATTCCATTTATTTTTGATACTTAAGTATATTTAAAACCAAATACTTTTAGATTTTTACTCCCGAGTAGCGCAGCGGTCTAAGGCACTGCATCTCAGTGCAAGAAGTGTCACTACAGTCCCTGGTTTGAATCCAGGCTGTATCACATCCGACCATGATTGAGAGTCCCATAGGGTGGCACATAATTGGCCCAGCGTCGTCCGGTTTTGACCAGGGTAGGCAGTCATTCTAAATAATAAATATTTGTTCTTAAATGACTTTCCTAGTAAAATTAAAATCTAATTACTGAAGTTGTATTTTACTGGGTGACTTTCACTTTTACTTCAGTCATTTTCTATTAAGGTATCTTTACTTTTACTCAAGTATGACAATTGAGTACATTTTCCACCACTGCAAGCTGGCTGTTCTTTCCAGCTCGGACAGAGATACACTTTTACGCCTGCTATTTTAGGTTAGATACACACAGACCACATAAACCACATGAGAGATGTACAGACACAACAATGAGAGAGGGATAGACAGTTTGTGAAAGTATGCCTTATCTCAGCCTGGTCTCATAGACTACACGTAACATAGTAAATGTAAATCCGGGACCTCCAAATTAGTATGATGTGTTATGTTTGGTATGGTTACATAAGACAAGGTTAATTATGGCAAAAACAAAAGTTAGGTGGTTGGTCGGGGTGGATGGGTCTAGCAACCCAAAGGTTGCGTATTTGAATCTGATCATGTACAAATGTAACAGTTTTGCTAATTAGCAACTACTTTTTAGTAGTTAGCTAAACTTTCCCCTAACCTTATCCCTTTAACCAAACTCCTAACCTTAACCCTAACAATAACCCCTAACCCTAT
The DNA here is from genome assembly GCF_045791955.1 of Oncorhynchus clarkii lewisi. NCBI lineage: Eukaryota > Metazoa > Chordata > Actinopteri > Salmoniformes > Salmonidae > Oncorhynchus > Oncorhynchus clarkii. Next base: position 61,830,238 of record NC_092152.1, read on the forward strand.
CCTCTAGCTTAGCTAACGTTAGCCACATAGTTAATGTTAGTGTTAGCCACCTAGCTAACGTTAGCCACAACAAATTTGAAGTTTTGCAAATTCAAATACATATTGTATTATTTGCAATTCATAACATATTGTACAAATTGCAATTAGCAACATATAATACGAATTGTAATTCGTAACATCATACTACATTGAACAAAAATATAAACTCAACATGTAAAGTGTTGGTCCCATGTTTCATGAGCTGAAATAAAATATCCCAGAAATGTTCCATACGCACAAAAAGCTTATTTCTCTCACATTTTGTTTACATCCTTGTTAGTGAGCATTTCTCTTTTGCCAAGATAATCCATCCACCTGACAGGTGGGGCATATCAAAAAAGCTGAATAAACAGCATGATCATTACACAGGTGCACCTTGTGCTGGGGACAATAAAAGGCCACTCTAAAATGTGCAGTTTTGTCACACAACACAATGCCACAGATGTCTCAAGTTTTGAGGGAGCGTGCTGACTGCAAAAATGTCCACCAAAGCTGTTGCCAGATAATTTAATGTTAATTTCTCTACCAGAAGCCGCCTCCAACATTGTTTTAAAGGATTTGGCAGTACGACCAACCGGCCTCTCAACCACAGACCACATGTAAGGCGTTGTGTGGGTGAGCGGTTCGCTGATGTCAACGTTGTGAACATAGTGCCCCATGGTGGCGGTGGGGTTATGGTATGGGTAGGCATAAAATACAGACAACGAACACAATTTTATCGATGGCAATTTGAATGCTCATAAATACCGTGACGAGATTCTGAGGCCCGTAATGAGGTCAATATTGTTTTATGTATCTATGACCAACAGATCTGTGTTCCCAGTCATGTGAAATCCATAGATTAGGGTCTAATGAATGTATTTAAATTGACTGATTTCCTTATATGAACTGTAACTCAGTAACATCTTTGAAATTGTTGCACATTGCATTTATATTTTTGTTCAGTATAATTGAAATGTCCCAGATTTCGTTTACTAAGTTACATCTACCCCCCCAGGCCAGGTTGGTTATCTACTTTGAAGAGCAAGTCAAATTATTTTGTCAGACAACTTTGCAACATACTTAGGCAGGCTTTCCAAGCTGAATAGGATGACTAAAGACAGTGCAATATGGGGAGAACAGAGATAACGTTGTCTGGCTAGCTGCTACTGCCTGAGCAGAGATGAGAGGATGACTTTAAGGAATTAAAAATAATAAAGCCATCAAATAAAAACTAAGTAATATACACAACTGAAATATTGTAATATTTCATAGTAATCTCCTATTTTTCTATTGATGTCTACCAAATGTGGACCTGACAGAAAAAAATGTGAATGTTCACTGTTGTTGGCTTCAGAATTTCCATGAAAAAGCTCTAAAATCATTTGAATGCCATTATTTCATCATGCATTTAATGTTAAAAAAAATTATCGTAAACAAAATTTAAAAAAATAGAAAATTGTGAACCGAAACCGAATCCGAATCGACCTCAAAAAACACTTATCGCTCAGCACTAGTTCCACGTAGAACCCTCTGTGGAAATGGTTCTACATGGAACCCGAAAAGTTTCTATCAGGAACCAAAAGGGTTTTACTTAGAACCAAAAAGGTTTAGTCAAATGGTTCTCTTATGGGGACAGATAGCACCTTTTTATATGAGTGTAGAGAGTGCACAAGACATAAGGCATATAAGTCGCTTGGAGTGGTGAGAGACAGAAGGGGGAGGGGATGTGGGGGAAAGAGACTGGGGGAAAGAGACTGGGAGAGAGAAGCTGCTGTGTGTGGACTGTGGCTTGCAGCTGCAATTGTGGAAGAGCGAGAAAGCGTGCTCATGTGAGAGAGACTCAGAGACTACCAGAGAGAGAGAGAGAGAGAGAGAAAGCAAAAGAGGGTGAGAGAGAGACGGACAGAGATAGAGAAGGCTGAAACACAGAGAGTGAAGTAAATAAAGAATGCAAGAAAGACTGTACAGTGACGCAGTGCTTCTCTGTCTACTTTAGGTGTACGAATTCTGTAGAGGCAGTGTGATACAAGGACTATACATTTCCTGTCTCCTATCAGCCGGATTTACTCCGAAAAGGACATCAATGACCATTGGACCATATACTTCTCCACAATATTGCAGGCACTAAAGGTGGACTTTTAGTGCAGTGACAATGCAGGTGAGATTCTCTTGATTGTTTATATACTGTTTGTGTGTTCAACTGCATGTTGTACTGAAATTATAGTGTTTGGTTTGCTAGACTCGAAGTAAGCCTTTTGATTGAAATTAATCACTTGTGGTGCATGGCATTTCTATCTGTTTATAATCGGGAAAACTGAATATCTACCAGATGCTGAGTTATGCATATTTCATGCGCTTGCAGACTGTATGTTATGTTTGCAGTAAAAAAAAAAATATTCCACAGCTTCTGTCTGAAGCCATATGATCTGTCGACAGAAGCTGTGTTGTTTAGTTTAATTGTGGTAATGAGCTGTTGCTATGCATTTACTTATAATCTGAGATATATTTGATATGGCTTCCAGGTTAAAAACAAAAAAACAAAGATGTGCTTTGGAAAGTGAACTTTTATGATTGAGTGTAGAGAACAATGACGTACTGTATCTCTGTATCGCTCTTCTTTCCATTCTCTCATACCGTACACACAGATACAGTCACACTCACAGTATGTGTTGCCTTTGTTCATTAATTCCTGTGCTGCTGTCTCTCCCTAGAGCTGTAGACAGCAGGACAGTTGATGGAGTAACGTGCTCTGGGTGGGGTGCCTGTTTGTTAGATGAGTGTGATTGAGACCACAGTATATTGACAGGGAGTAGAACAATGAGACTACTGTACATGATTAACAAACACAACAAAGATCAACAGAGCAAGCGGGGAGTTACCTATAGATCAACGGATAGCTAGATTCAGGAATAAAGCGCTTTTCACAATGCTCTTCACACATCCTGTATCAGCAAAATAAAATGGATTGATAGAGAAAGTAAGAGGTAGATGAGAGAAGGTGTGGAAAGGGAAGGCTGGGAAGAGATATGCAGTATGGGGAGTCTTCATAGATTGGGTGGACTTTGGAGAAGGGTAGAAAGGAGAAAAGGAGGAGAGGGAGTGTGAGAGAGATGAAGGAGTCACTGCTGTGTTCTAGTACAGCTAGGCCATGACAGTAAAGACAGCCCTGGCTTGGGGGGACATCGAGTAGAGATGGCCAGTCCATTATTCCTGCTCCAGGGTGGGAGCCCTGACCTAGCCCCTAATCCAACAGCCTTCTCCACGCCTTGCCTCTCACCCAAGCAGACCGCCACACAAACAAATATACATCCACTGCATGTATGACAAACACGTGGTCAGCCCCGTGGTCAGTCAGCCCTCCTTACCCAGCTAGCTACCACTGCTCCTCAAAGGTTCACCACACACTTCTGCCTACCACTTAGGCATTTCACTTTGCACAGACGCATGTATATCCATTTTAATTTGTATCAAGGACATTTGTTCGTCTATTGTTATACTGCTTCTCCTTTGTCATTTGCATTGGTTTGGAGTTTGTGAGATTTTTGTTTTGTTGTAAAACTAAAAGATTGCGTGGATGAAGTCATGTCTTGCTGTGAGGATCAGTTGTGTATTTGTTGTGACAGTGTCCCCCACAGCCTCAGGCATTGCTATGGGCACACAGGGGACATTTCCGCCTGTCATCTCCACTTTAGTTACAACCAGACGGTTAACAAGGGTACAGATCTTGTACCTCCCCGAAGCTCAAAAGATAAATCTGTATGCCATCAAACAAAATGCTTCTGTTCTTTCGTTCAGCATTTTTATTTCAAGTCTTAGTCGTGCTTAATCCTCATATAATTGAGATGGAATGCTTAGTGTAAGGCTCAGTTTAATTTATAATAATAGCTGTAATCAGATTTTCTCTATCCCCACCATTTTGATTTGGTCCACTCAGGGATCTTACCGGCTATAAATCTCAGTTATGTGCAGTGGTGGGAAAAGTACTGAATTGTCATCCTTGAGTAAAAGTAAAAATACCTTTTTTTAATAAAGAATTACTCAAGTAAAAGGGAAAGTAAAAGTCTAAAAGTATTTGGTTTTAAATATCAAAAGTAAATGTAATTGTTAAAATATACTTAAGTATTAAAAGTACAAGTATAAATAATTTCACATTCCTTATATTAAGCAAACCAGACAGCACATTTTTTTTAATGCCTTTTTTTACAGATAGCCAGGGGCACACTCCAACACTCGAACACCATTTAAAAACAAGGCATTTGTGTTTAGTGAGTCTGCCAGAGGCAGAAGGGATGACCAGGGATGTTCTCTTGATAAGTGTGTGAATTTGACCTTTTTCTTGTCTTGCTAAGCGTTCAAAACGTAACAAGTACTTCTGGGTGTTAGGGGAAATGTATGGAGTAAAAAGTACATTATTTTCTTTAGGAAGTTAGCGAAGTAGAAGTAAAAAGGGTCAAATATAAATAGTAAAGTACAGATACCTCAAAAAATGACTTAAGTAGAACTTGTAAGTATTTTTACTTGAGTACTTTACACCACTGGTTATGTGTCATTATATAAGACCATTACATATTGCAAGTTGAGCTTCCACCTCCCATTATGGCCTGAAGAGTAAATTGCTACTCTTAGTTGAGCTATTTAGTCATGGTGATTGGTCTATAGGCATGGTCCATAATGAACAAAACAATGCAGCCTCTCTGTCCATGTTGGATTCATTAGCTTCATTCAGCCTGTTGCACACACACATACGTCTGTGTTCGAAGATTGCATGGAGAGAAAAAAAACATTTGAATGTGCCGTGAAGGTTAAGGGCTCCATTATTTTGTGTGCATTATCTTAAACATGTGAGGCGTGTCACTTAGGCTGGTCCTGCTGGGACATACCGGTAGTTCCCATGGCACTCATCCTCGATGTTAATAAAAAAATGCACTCTGGTTTGTGAGGTGAACTAACCTTCCTACCTGGCTTGCAGAGACAAGGTGCTGTCAATTTAACCTTTTATTTTGACTAGGCAAGCCAGTTAAGAACAAATTATTATTTACAATGACAGCCTACCAGGGAACAGTGGGTTAACTGCCTTATTCAGGGCAGAATGACAGATTTTTACCTTGTCAGCTCAGGGATTCGATCCAGCAACCTTTTGGTTACTGGCACAACGCGCTAACCACTAGGCACTAGGCTACCTGACGCCCCAAATAAACTAGATGTAATTAGCTTGAAGAATACTGTCAGTCCCTGGAGAACCCTTGATCTGTGTCCCTAACGTAAGATGAAGTGGGAGTACTGCTGCCTGAGGAGCTGCAGCTGCAGTCAATATTAACTGGGCTATTTTTACCCCATTTTGTTTTTCCACTGAATTGGTCTTTTAACCCAAATATATATGAATTCTAGTCAATGGACACAATAAGCAAAAATGTGTGAGATGTTTGAAATGATTCCCTTAGTTTTGGGCAATGATAATGTTTGAAATGATTCCCTTAGTTTTGGGCAATGATAACTGATTAACTAGGACTGTAAATGTAGGATAATTGTGAGTTGTTTTCACTCAGTCGGATTCACAATTGTTCTTTTACACATTTCCACATTCACTTTTTTTTACTGTTTTCTTGCTTTCTGCTCACTGCAGTCAGTGTAAAAATCCATGGTCTTGTTGCGCTGATCTGTCAGTGTTCTCTCCAATCGCCTTTTTCTTGCGAGATGTCTGTCTCTCTTGACATCTTCATGCACACCAGTCAAGGGGATATTGTGTAGGAGATTGAAAGGCTTTTATTTGTCATCTGAAACCTAAATCTGGTTCTGAATATTGAGAACTCTTGGACTCAAAGACAAGCATAAAAATGTTACACAATAACAAGATTTAGAAGGAACATTTGGCTTCCATCTTACCGCATACAAAAGGTACCTCTGAAATATGGACTATTTGATTACATACAGTCAAGTCCCAAATTATTGGCACCCTTGAGAAAGATGAGCAAAAAATACTGTATAAAATATATAATACAAATACTGATCTACAGTATTTGAATGTAAAAAAAAGGGACATTTATATTATTTTATACTAATGCAAGTGCTCAGAGGAAGAGATTCTGTTTAACAAGTAATACAAGAATACTCTAGCATCCTCCCCTTGCGAGGATAGCAGCACAGCCTTAAACATTTTCTGGAGAACACATTGGGAGTGATCTTAGACGACTCCTCCATACAGAATATTTCCAGGTCCTTGATATCCTTCGTCTGCGTTTATCGACTGCCCTCTTCAATTCAAACCACAGGTTTTCAATGGGGATCAAATCCTGAGACGGCCATTTCAAAATGTTTATTTTGTGGTCAATTAACCATTTTTTTTTTATTTTGATGTCTGCTTGGGGTTATTGTCTTGCTAAAAGATCCACTTGCGGCAAAGTTTCAAGATGCCTCCCAATGTGTTCTCCAACCTTCTAAAACATTTTCAAAAAAAGCTGTGTCGTTATACCTGTATTGAAAACAGGAGATTCAGGAGAAAGATATGATCCCATATTGATGTCACCTGTTAAATCCACTTCCATCCATGTAGATGAGAGAGAGGAGACAGGTTAAAGAAGGATGTTTAAGCCTTGAGACAATCGAGACGTATGTGTGCCTTTCGGAGGGTGAATGGGCAGGACAAAAGGACATCCAGCCAACTTGACACAACTGTGGGAAGCATTTGAGTCGACATGGCCAGCACCCGTTTGGAAAGCTTTTGACACCTTGTAGAGTCCATGCTCCAACGCATTGAGGCTGTTCTAAGGGCAAAAGGGGGCGGGGGGATCCAACAACTGAAAAAAAAAACATTTTGCCCAAGGGATCCGTGGAAGTTTAGAGGGTGTAATACAATGTAATATTATTAATCTACAATTTATGTTATTAAACCTTGGGCAACATGGGCCTATTGGTATCCACAGTACTCCACCTATTACACATTTTTCATCTCAATACTTCAATACTATATATTTTTTTTACATAAATGCACTGTGATTTAAATAAATTGTTCAGTGAAAATGTAACTTTTAAAAGTTGATGTTCTGTTAACTCATACCCAAATAATTTTGACTATACTCGTATTTGTGGCCGACGCATTAATTGGAGACAAAATACTTTCAAAAAGCCACCTCAAACTTGTATCTCAAACAGACCTTTTCAAAAATGCTTTTTAAATGTGATTTAAACATAATCGGTTCAAGGACATACATCTGGTGTATTAGAAGCATTTATTGGTACCATGATTGACTTTTTATTTATTTCACTATTATGGGCGATCCTGTTTTCTGATCACAATGTCTGCAGTGGCGTGGTCGGCCTTGAACTTCCATGGCTTCAATGAGAGGTGGCAGTCTGTCACGTCTACTCCTGCTCCTCCCCTCTGGTGTTCGACGTCGCCAGTATACTAACCACTGGTCCTGGGATCCATCATTACGCACACCTGGCATCAATCATTACAAGCACCTGCACGTTGTCATGAGGCACACTTGGACTCAATTACCTTACTTATTACCACCCCTATATCTGGCACTCCCTTAGGTTCCTTCCCCAGTCAGTATTGATCCTGTGTTCATGCAAAGACGCTACTGTTATTTTGTCTCGTTTGATGTATTATTAAACGGTTCACCTGCTTCTTGACTCACAGCGTCTTCGTTACACAGTTGTTTTCTCTCTGCCTCATGACAACGTGTAGAACTGTAGGATATTAGCTTTTTTTTCCCTCCAAGAGGAGGACCTTTAAAATGTTCCTTCCCAGGGCCCGAGACTTGATTTGTCCGGCCTTGCACACGAAATCATGGTAAAACTCCTTAATTATATTTTTATCTCACTCGAGTTGTGTTCTGATTATGAGGGGGTCAGTGATGGATTTGCTAATACAAAAACGTTTGAGAACCTCTGGGATAGTGGTTAGAGAAGGGTTAGCTAACATGCTACGTAGTTACAAAATAGCTAAAAAAAGTAGTAAGTAGGTTCAAAGTAAAAAAAGTAAAAGAAAATAATTTTCACATGTAGCGAGCGAAGCGTTCGTGTTGTCCAACAAACATGCGTAGTAGCTGAGTCAGACAATATCGTTTTCATGCATCTAATTAGCCTATTTCTCAGTGACAGTTAGGTGAATCAGTGAGTGAGTTGTTCTTGATGGATAAACAAAAGGCAAGATCAAGTGGTGAACAAAAACTCCACAAAAAAAAGCTTTATCTGATCAAGCTCGTGCCACATTACAGACAATAACCACGTCAGCAAAGCTACCACCTCGTCCTCGACTGACGAAACACAATCGCAAGTGGAAGCTAGTAGACCTAGTCATGCAGCAGCTAACACTAAAGCTTCCCAGTCCCCACAGAGATCTCACTGCCCGGGCCTGGCAATGATAGTGGCCTTGCTTCTCCTCTTCTTCCTCCTCTCAAGAATAGTGACAGTTCCTCTAGAGAGAGTACCAGTCCTCCTCTTCTCCCAGAAAACCAAGCTGATGACTGTCAGTGACCCAGCAGCACTCATGAGAGTGACCCCCCCCCCCTCCCCCCCTTCTGTGTACACTGGTAAAAGCCTATGAGTGATGAGACTGATAGCCCACGACAGTTAGCCCCGAGTTCCAATGTGTAATACAAATAGGCTACCAGCTAAATACTGTATATAGCTATAGATATGCTAGTAGGCTTGACTGCATTGTCTGCATAATGAAACAAGCCCTAGTAAGCTATTGTTTTGACAGTGGACTGATTATTTGGCATTAATAGACTGGTTTTATGGAGCACAAACTTTATATCCATCCTGCGAGAGAGTGCAATGATGGCTGGTAGGCTATAGTCCTACAGGAAAGTTGTATATTCTAAAAAATAAATTTTGGGTACTGATTTAGTATGTTGTTGCATCACATTTATTTTACAATCTGAAATGTTTGAATTTTCCACTTTAATTACTGAACAAGTAAATGCATTATTGCCGCCAGCCAGCATTCGAAATAGCAGCATTGCGACACCGTAGGCCTATAGCTTCATGAAACATAAACGTTAGACTTAACATGAGAAAATGAGGACCAAATAAAAATAAACATGCATCCATTCAGGCAAAGCTACAGGCTACTAGAAGCACTAGCACCACATAATCTGAAAGGGGGGGGCAACTCCGACTTTGCTGGGGGTCCAGAGAAACTGCGCTACGCCAGTGAACATAACATAACATACTGGACTCATTTGAGTGTCACAAATTTACATTTACTATGTTACGTCTAGTCTTTGAGGCCAGGCTGTTATTTTAGTCTTTTTTTCTCATTTTTATTAAGGGTGCCAATCATTTTGGACCTGATTGTATATGGCAGTGAAACAAAACAACAGATCTCACAAATTCCCTAATCAAGCATTGTGATGTGCATTGAATATGATGTGCCTATGACAAATTTACAGTACAGTGCAACAAAGTTTCTATTGTCACGTACACAAGCACAGTGAAATGGCGTTCTTGCCTGCTCTTTCCCAACAATGCAGTAATGAATCAGAAGTACTATAAAAAATAAACACCATACATAAACCTGTGGGGTACACTGTGTACATACAATGATTTAGGAAGTATACAGTACATGTAGTTTCCTTTGAATACATCATGATTGCCCATTTTGCAGTATATTCAACACCTCAAAGGCAAGCAAATTTCTTTATTGTTGTGTAATAATAGAGGTTGTCCGTTGATGGGGATTTGTGAGGTGTCGTTAGTAGTGCCCATCTGCAGAACATACTGTATAGGTAACTGCCAAAATAAAGGAAACACCAACATAAAGCGTCTCAATAGGGCCACCACGAGCCTCCAGAACAGCTTCAATGTGCCTTGGCATAGATTCTACAAGTGTCTGGAACTCTATTGAAGGGTTGCGACACCAGTCTTCCACAAGAAATTCCATAATTTGCTGTTTTGTTGATGGTGGTAGAAAACGCTGTCTCAGGCGCTGCTCCAGAATCTCCCATAAGTGTTTAATTGGGTTGACATCTGGTGACTGAGACGCACACAAACCTTTTTCGGAAGCATCTGCTTTCAATAAACTTTGTATTCCTCATTTACTCAAGTGTTTCGTTTATTTTGGCAGTTACCTGTAGGTAATTGTAGGAAACATATAGCTAGATAACACTCATATCACCTTCTGTGCTATCATGCAAATCAACTTTGTATTATGTGTTACATAGCAGTGTTTGTAGTTTTCCTTTGGACAGGTTTGATGGTTTACCTTGGTTTATAATGTTCCTGCTTGTTTCTCCAGGAGCATCTCTCAGTCCAGCACATGGGCACCAGGAGCACAAATTTCTCCTAGTAGTGAGGTTTGTCCTGGGCCTCGTCCGGACTACCATGACTGACCTCCTGGCCAACCTGAGTGTTCCATGGGGCACACAGGCGATTGTGTGCCCCAACCTGACAGCAGCAGCCCTGGTTGTGCCGGGGTCAGGCAAGTCTCTAGCCCCCTTCTGCACCTTCTGCTGCTGTGGCCTGCTGAACCGTACCCTGGCCGTGGTGTTTATGGTCAGTCTGGCCTTCGCCATAGTGGTGGGCAACGTGGTCACGCTCACCGTCTTCATGCAGACAAGACAGGTCCGTACACCACAGGGATACCTCAAAGGTAAAACAAAAAAACTCACTGATTCAGACTTGTTCATTCAGAATGTGTTCATTTACTCTCTAGAAACGCTGTTGATTTATGATAGGAGAGAATGGTAGTCACATGTCAGTTGCTTATGTTTACACACATGGGTGCAATATATTCACTGACATGGAAGAAGAACAACCTTTGGTGTTCTTGACACTGAAAGGTGAAATTAATTTAAATTCAAACACCTTTCTGGTTTAATGTTCTGTTTCTAGAGTCGCATGTTTGTTTATGTTGCCTGCTAGTTACATTTAACTTTTTAGTAGTTTAGCAGATACTCTTAACCATAATTGCTCCTGTAAGTCGCTCTGGATAAGTGCCTTGCTCAAGGGCACAACGGCAGATTTGTCACCAAGTCAGCTCAGGGATTCAAACCAGAGACCTTTCGGTTACTGGCCCAATGTTCTTAACTGCTAGGCCACCTGCCACCCTGTATTGGTTATATTGGCAGGATTAATTAAGACGGTCAGTGCTTGTTGTTTAGCAGAGAACTAAAATCAATCTTCAATGCTGTTCAGTCACAATCAGGGATCCCTTTGTGCATTGCCTCAAAGGACGCAAAACCATTTCCACGCAGCACTGTAGATTTGTTTTCCATGGACTTGAATGTAAAATCAGCTTTTAGGACACAGGGATTTGTACCGTATGTGGTTGAGTGTGAACTGTGAATGACCTTTCTCTCCTGACAGTCTCTCTGGCCATAGCGGACATGATGGTTGGAGTGCTGGTGGTTCCTTTCTCTGTCTACACTGAGATCTCTCTGATGGTGACCAGCTCCTCTCCTGTCTGGTACCAGGGGGGCACTGACCCCTCCATGGGGGGCCTGGTGGGACCCTGGCAGCCCTGCATGCTGATTGGTCCAGTCTTCGCTGGCTGTACGTTTGTCTCCATCAGTACTATTTTCCTGATGACGGTAGAGCGCTGTGTGGCCATCTTATGGCCCCTACATAAGGACCACCTGGTGACACGGAGACGCACCCTGTTTCTCATCCTCTTCTCCTGGGCAGGCAGTTACCTTCTGGCCCTAGCCCCCCTCATCCTCAGCAACAACTTCACACTGGAGTACAGTGAGTGCAGCCGGATGTGTAACTATGTCCCCCTGTGGGATGGAGTCACTCTGCCCTCTGACGCCAACATCCTCCTACTGTTCCCCGTGTTTGACTTTACGCTGCTGGGCGGCACCCTGGTATTCAACATCCTGTCCTTCACCAGCATCCGCCGCTACACACGCAAACGTAAGCTCATGTCAGAGGGGAATGTGGGGGTCGAGGGAGGGGGAGGCGGCTGCCAACATAGACCCTCCTTCTCTGACATCAAGGCCGCCAAGACGATCAGCATTCTGACGTTTGCCTTCACGGCTTCCTTCACCCCCATCGCTGTGTTTGTGCTGGGCAACGTGGTGGGCTTCACCTGGTGCAACTTCTCCTTTGTAGCCTTCTGGATCCTGACTGGAAACAGCTGCTGTAATGTGATAATATACAGCGTGAGAGACCAGCGCTTCAGGAAAGGAGTGACTCTGCTTTTTCAGAGGGAGCATTCACCTACCCACGGGGAGAAAGGCGGAGCTACCCCCCCCACTCACCTTGTGACTACAACCCCACCTCCTTAAACTATTTTGAAAAGACAACCAGTGCCCTTTTCTTTAACTTTACTATGGAGAGAGGGGTTTAATCAGCATTTAACTTCAGGTAAAAAAAACAACTTTTTTCACTGTGTCTAAATAATGAAAGATAACTGTAGCTACCCTATGTGAGATCTAGTAGTTGCCAGCTATTCCCAGCATCATTTAAATCACATGACTCAAGCCATCTCATTGGACTAGGTGAGATATCTGTGGGGGATATCTTAATAACATGCACTTTATCATAGAGATGTAAGTAATGCATGGTTTTCATTTGTTTTGTGACCGTCCAGAAACATGTTAATTTTGCACAATTTTCTCTATAATAGCTTTTATTTTTGCTACAATACCACTATATTCATGAGGATGGCGTAATCAAATGTGAGTGAATGAATTGTACGAATGTTTTGAATCTAAATGAAGAGAGATGTTGATGTTTTGTACAGTTATGGGCCATTCGACGGGTCTGTCATCTGTACTACACAGTAATGCATAATTATGGTTAGGAATGTCATTCTCTTCAAGGTGATGTATCCTAAATAGGTACAGAAAGGTTTACATATGCAAGATCTTCTTTTGCATATTTGGATATTATCCTACACACAGGCTATTAGTTTAATGAGCTCTGCCCCCAAACAAGACCAAATTAAATCTGAACCAATCATAGATGTCTTTGTTTCACAAGTTTAGACATCAAAGTACAGCACAGTACAATACAGCACAGTAGAGTACAATACAGCACAGTAGAGTACAGTTCAGCACAGTAGAGTACAATACAGCACAGTAGAGTACAGTACAGCACAGTAGAGTACAATACAGCACAGTAGAGTACAGTACAGCACAGTAGAGTACAATACAGCACAGTAGAGTACAGTACAGCACAGTAGAGTACAATACAGTAGAGTAGAAATCAGTACAGTAGAGTACATTCTAGTGTACTCAACTATAGTATGCTCTACTGTGTACTGTACAGTACTGTGCTGAACTATACTCTACTTTTCTTTACTGTACTGTGCTGTCCAAACTGTGATTTGTGACTACTATTTCAAGGCACAAGGCAATGTTTCTTAAACATACAGAAGGCAGATACATTTCTCCAAATGAAATATGTGTTGATATTAGTTGGCAGGGGTCTTTACATCAACATTATTGTGTTTTGATGTATTCTGATGTCTTTTTCTGGTAGCTGAGCCCCCTTTTCCAGAAAATCAAAGCACTTGCTTATTCCTAATTTTCAGGACGGGAAAAAGTTTCAACAATATATATAGACTCTTAGTTTTCATTTGACACCCAATTTGACATTCTCCTATTTTTTTGTACCTTTATTTAACTAGGCAAGTCGGTTAAGAACAAATTCTTATTTTCAATGACGGCCTAGAAAGGCTAGCTGTTGTCAACAAGCCACTGGATGTCTCAGGAATCCTGACAATGTGATCTCTCACACAAATCCTTATGAGTCATGTCATAGTTTACAAATGTGGGTTAAACTGCCTGTTCAGGGGCAGAACGACAGATTTGTACCTTGTCAGCTCGGGGGTTTGAACTTGCAACCTTCCGGTTACTAGTCCAACGCTCTAACCACTAGCCTACCCTATGACCTTCACATGTTGGTGTTCATGGGTCCTTTCACATAAAATGTACCTTATTCATCTCATGGATGCCAGTGTACACACGGAAAAATGAATATGAATGGTACAACAAGCAAAAATGAATACGAAGCATTATAAATTCACTGAAATAGACAAAACAATTCAGATGCCATATCTTATGTTTTGAGAGTGAACGGACCCGCAAAGACAATCCTCTGTTTAAACGTTTCTGCTTAGATGCTGTAAAGTTACACCATCTATCTCTGAATATTCTCATACCATTATACGTATGTTGTTTATAAGATTATTATTATTATTCAAGGAAAAACATGCCCAAGATATTTACAGCACTTAAACAATGTTGATCGAATAAATGCAAATCAGTTTATTTAAATTCAAATCATGTCTAACTCAAAATAAACATGCTGATAAACATTTTGTAGCATTTTCAATAAACCTCACCCAAAGAAATCAGGATCATTTCCATATGAACTGTACTAAAAAGCTGTTTTGGTACATTTTGTCACAGTGGCAATGATAATATTTCATGAAAATAAAATCTGTTTTGAAATATTTTACAAGCTTAGAGCCTGTCAGGAGAGGCAAAGGTGCGTCCTCCAAAACCACAACCCAACCAAGCCGTACTGCTTCTTGACACAATGCCCACTTAACCCAGAAGCCAGCCACACCAATGTGTCAGAGGAAACACTGTGCACCTGACGACCATGTCAACGTGCCCGGCCCGCCACAGGAGTTGCTAGTGCGCGATGGGACAAGGACATCCCTGCTGGCCAAACCCTCCCCTAACACAGACAGCGCTGGGCCAATTGTGCGCCTCTCCATACATCTCCCGGTCACGGCCAACTGCAACAGAACCTGGACTCGAACCCAGAATCTCTAGTGGCACAGCTAGCACTGCGGTACAGTACTTTAGACCACTGCGCCACTCAGGAGCCCTCTGTGTCAATATTTAAACACTGTACAGAACTTTATCAGTATTCCATTATTCATCAGATGATGACGTCAGATTTAGTCATGAATGCATTTGGAAACACTTCATTTTGGGAGTTTTTAATGGTGTTCACTCATGAGAGTAATGTGTTCAGACAGTACTAAATGTCTTTCAGGCATCTGCTCTAAAATTCACCGCCTCAGCAGTTACACAAGCTACACTAGAACCAATCATTTTCATCTTTTTGCCCCATCAGGATCCAACTTCCTTCCATTTGAGAAACGTTAGTGGAGAAGGGAACACCCTGCTAGCTGTTGTCAACAAGCCACTGGATGTCTCAGGAATCCTGACAATGTGATCTCTCACACAAATCCTTATGAGTCATGTCATAGTTTACAAATGTGGTATAAAAAGATAATGTATAATATATTTTTATCTACCATTACTATTTATGTACGACCATGCCGTCCCAGAATATGTGTTATTTTCCTGAATACAGATACCAAATGGTAGACCTATTAAATGGTAGACCTATTAAATGTGCATATAATCAGGAAGCAACTCCTCGCTCCCATGTGCTGGCCTCACAAACTATGTCAACGACAGGGTTATTATGCCGACAATATATATAATTTTTTTCTTACCTTTATTTAACTAGGAAAGTCAGTTAAAAACAAATTCTAATTTACAATGACGGCCTTCCACGGTCCACTAACCTTGATGATGCTGGGCCAATTGTGCACCGCTCTATGGGACGGCCGGTTGTGATACAGCCCGGGATCGAACCAGGGTCTGCAGTGACCGCTGCGCCACCCGGGAGCCCAATAAATAGGCCATGATTGGCACCAGGCCCATCATCACTGAGCAGTGAATGGCATGTCCTTTGAGAGAAATACTCTTTGCTGAAAATGGAATATGTTGGATGCATGCTCCGTACAGCCGTGCTTCATCTTATCCCTCTGGTGACAGAGAAGAGGGAGGGGGTGGTTGGATATCACATTCCCTCCTTATAATCAGAGACATCTGGAGATGCTGCGAGGAAGCATTCGATGGAAATGGATGGGGAGAGGCTGATATGTCAGAGCAGAGGTCTTGCTGGCAGAGATGAGATAAAAGCATATTTCTCCTGCAGCACTACCATGACATACATTATCTGACACATGGCTGGTCATGTGACACAAGGCAAGGCTCAGGAGAACACTGGACTGTCAAATGAACCGCTTACTGGGAAAGAGAGAGATGGGGAGGAGGGAGAAAGAGAGGAGAGAGAGAGAGACATGATTAAAATATGCTGCTGTTGTTTGTTGTTAATTTCACAATCTAAAAGTGGACCTATAATTTGGGTTGTATCATTACAGCACAACTAACAATCTGACAACACTGTTTGTAAGTCGGTTTGCATACTGTATATACCCAGCACTTTGACTCCGTGGCCACCATAATGACAGCATTGTTCATTTCCCCAGGCACTCTGGACATTGACAGCCCATCTGTGGTTCATCTAATTATGATTTGAGATGACAACAAGTACTCCTTTTTGTGTTTAGGAAACCTCGAAAGTTACTGGCTAATTGCATCTTTAAACTGCCCCTGCAGACATCTCTGCCACCCAACCAGCTCTAAACCAGCTTTCAGCTGAAAGGTAGTCATTAATGAGAGGGCGTTCTCAGCTCAAAGTTAAAGTTCCTACTGCCTAATTGTCAATCTCAAATAGTTGGCACCAAATATGCTGCCAGATAAAGATGAGAAATCCAATTATGGTAATGAATTTCACTTCAGGCACTGTCTTTGGGTAACTTGACAGGTTGTATATTTTTTTCCAGTAACAACGAGCAACTCTCTAGTAAACAAGGTGCTACTTTAAATGTCTTGTTAACCTGCCAAGTGATTCACAGACACATTTTAGGCTTAAAAGAAATAAACACATGGGAATCATTGTATTGAATTTCTATCTCTGGTAGCAAAAGCTATTATGTTTTGGTTCCTTTTGATGTTTTTCATTTTCATGGTCTATTGGTGTGCTGGTGAGGGACAGAAACACAGAGTCCTTGTAGGCATCTTAGCAACATTGTGTTTGGCGAGGTTACATTAGAGTTGGTTCAGCCATTACACACAGGTGGGAGCACTGTTAGGAAGTCAGGCAAAATGCAATGTTTCTTGTGGCTACACTTTTATGGAAAAAGAGATGACGTAGCCTGCATGCTCTCGCTGTGTGACTTGCCAGTCTGAGGTTAGTGAACGTACCCATTCACATCGCTGAGTGAAATTGTAAGGTCAAAAACTTTGCAAGACATCAAAAAACGTAATGAAAATGTTTTACCGTCTTGGAATTGTGTATTAGGGAATGGACATGACTTTAAGCTTGTATTCTACCAAAAGATAAAGGTTGAAAAGCAGATGGACTGTAGCATTTTTTTAAGTGCTAAAAAAGTGCATTTCCCCATTGCAATTATCATGTTTCTAGCAACTCTGGAGATAAGGCAGGCTGGCATTAATCCCTCCTGTTACTCTCTAGAGAGTGTAGGTTTCGGATGCAAGGTGCCTGAGGGAAGCTCCTATCATTACCACCCAGGTAAATAGGACCCAGACAATTAACAGGAAGAACATTGTGTCAGCTACTGATAGCGCTCTTGGAACAACATCAACAAACAAACCTCCCTGTCAAATATCGCCATTCATTCCTTTTTTAAATTTTTAATTAAAGGACACAAAGATGCTTTCCTTTAAACAAACTAAATTACATTTGCCAGTAAAAAAAAGGAGAGACCTTAAGGCATTTGTTATTCACAGAGAGATTTGAATATGTTTACGACACGTGCATGGAGCCAGACAGTGTATTTTAGTCACAGTTTGGAGAGCTGTCACAGGTTTGTTGTCTGAAGGTGGGGTGATGCACCATACAGGCCATTCAACGATCAGAGGCACCATTGATAAAGACAAAGATCGATTCACTATATGTAAAATATTCATCCACCCTCACTCTTGTGAGCACTTGTGATGTGGAAAATACATTGGATTTGAAAAAAGGTCATCAACGTAAACGGTTGTTTTGGTGTATTTTCACAACAGGATAATATCATGGTAACCAAATTCCAACATAGACAAAACATAAAATATGTTGAATTTGCACCTTTAAAACAACGTCGGATCTTCTCCCATCCAGGGTTTTAACCAAACCCTGCTTAGCTATGATATTAGTCACTGACTATTACCAAAATGCTATTGTGAGAATGATTATTGCGAGATCTCCACTTAAAAACGAAATAGATTCACTGTTGCTATCAAAGTCATTCCTAAAGGTAGGTTTAACAGAGAGAGACAAATGAAATGTGACCATACTTAACCACTCATATAAAATCAAGGATGCTATTGAGGCTTCTATAACATTTGCAAAGTCATCAACAGCTGTTTCAATTCAACCCAGAATTCAACTCAAAATAGACAATACAATAGGCCTAGGGTTTCTACCCTGGATTTTAAATGTAATGAAATTTAGTGACATTGAATTGTGTTTGGTTGTCAATGCAACCAAATATCAACATTTGAAGGAGATGTTTCTTCTGCTTGGATAATTCCATCTGTGCCACTGACTTTGTGTAGTTTTAATTCCAGTTTGTCTCACAAATTCACAATTTAAATGTTGGATTCACATCTCCAAAAATGTAAGTTAAAGAATTGGACTAAATCATCTCAAACTTTATTTACAGTGCATTTAAAGTTTGATTTGATTTAGTACTATTCTTTAACTATGATTCTTGGTTGAGATGGAGATGTGAATCCAACATATCAATTATTAATTTGTAGACAAACTGGAATTAAAGACAGACTGTCAGTGGCACAGATGGAATTATACAAGCAGAAGATACAGTGCATTCAGAAAGTATTCAGACCCCTTGACTTTTTCCACATTTTGTTATGTTACAGCCTTATTCTAAAATGGATGAAATTGTTTTTTTCTCTCATCTATCTACACACAATACCCCATAATGACAAAGCAAAAACAGGTTTTAACACATTTTTTGCGAATGTATAAAAAAATGAAATCACATTTACTTAAGTATTCAGACTCTTTACTCAGTACTTTGTTGAAGAACATTTGACAGAGATTACAACCTCACATCTTCTTGGGTATGATGCTACAAGCTTGGCATACCTGTATTTGGGGAGTTTCTCCCATTCTTCTCTGCAGATCCTCTTATGCTCTGTCAGGTTGGATGGGGAGTGTTGCTACACAGTTATTTTCAGGTCTCTCCAGAGATGTTAGATCGGGTTCAAGTCCGGGCTCTGGCTGGGCCACTCAAGGACATTCAGAGACTTGTCCCGAAGCCACTCCTGCATTGTCTTGGCTGTGTGCTTAGGGTCGTTGTCCTGTTGGCAGGGGTATAAAGTACTTAAGTAAAAATACTTTAAAGTACTACTTAAGTTGATTTTTGGGGGTATCTGTACTTTACTATTTATATTTTTGACAACTTTTACTTCACTACATTCCTAAAGAAAAGTATGTACTTTTTACTCCATACAGTTTCCCTGGCACCCAAAAGTACTTGTTACATTTTTAATGCTTAGCAGTACAGGAAAATGGTCCAATTCACGCACTTATCAAGAGAACATCCCTGGTCTTCCCTACTACCTGATCTGGCGGATTCACTAAACACAAATGCTTCGTTTGTAAATTATACCTGAGTGTTGGAGTGTGCCCCTGGCTATCTGTCAATAAAAAAAAGCAAGAGAATTGTGCCATCTGGTTTGCTTAATAAAAATCATTTGAAATTATTTATACTTTTACTTTTGATACTTAAGTACATTTTAGCAAATACATTTACTTTTGATACTTAAGTATGTTTAAAACCAAATAATTTTAGACTTTTACTCAAGTAGTATTTTACTGGGTGACTTTCACTTTTAATTGAGTCATTTTCTATTAAGGTATCTTTACTTTTACTCAAGTATGACAATTGGGTACTTTTTCCACCACTGCCTGTTGGAAGGTCAACCTTTGCCCCAGTCTGTGGTCCTGAGAACTCTGGAGCAGGTTTTTATCAAGGATCTCTCTGTATTTTGCTCCATTCATCTTTCCCTCAATCCTGACTAGTCTCCCAGTCCCTGCGGCTGAAAAATATCCCCACAGCATGATGCTGCCACAACCATGCTTCACAGTAGGGATAGTGCCAGGTTTACTCCAGACGTGACGCTTAGCATTCAGGCCAAAGAGTTCAATCTTGGTTTCATCAGACCAGAGAATCTTGTTTCCCATGGTCTGAGAGTCTTTAGGTGCCTTTTGGCAAACTCCAAGCAGGCTGTCATGTGCCTCTTACTGAGGAGTGGCTTCCGTCTGGCCACTCTTCCATAAAGGCCTGATTGGTGGAGTGCTGCAGAGATGGTTGTCCTTCTGGAAGGTTCTCCCATCTCCACAGATGGAACTCTGGAGCTCTGTCAGTGACCATTGGGTTCTTGGTCACCTCCCTGACAAAGGCCCTTCCCCAGATTGCTCAGTTTGGCCGGGCGGCCAGCTCTAGGAAGAGTCTTGTTGGTTCTAAACCTTTTCCATTTAAGAATGATGGAGGCCACTGTGTTCTTTGGGACCTTCAATGCTGCAGAAATTTTTTGGTACCCTTCCCTAGATCTGTGTCCATAGAGCTCCTGTCTCTGGAGCGCTACGGACAACTTCGACCTCATGGCTTGGTTTTTGCTCTGACATGCACTGTTAAGTGTAGGACCTTATATAGACAGGTGTGTGCCTTTCCAAATCATGTCGAATCAATTGAATTTACTACAGGTGGACTCCAATCAAGTTGTAGAAACATCTCAAGGATGATCAATGGAAACAGGATGCACCTCAATTTCGAGTCTCATAGCAACGGGTCTGAATACCTATGTAAATAAGATGTATTTTTTAAATATTTGCAACAATTCTAAAAAGCTGTTATCGCTTTGTCATTATGGGGTAGATTGATGAGAATTTTTATTTAATCAATTATAAAATAATGCTGTAATGTAACAACATTTGGAGAAAGGGAAGGGGTCTGAATACTTTCCAAATGCACTGTATTGTATCTTCTTCAAATGTTGAAATTTGGTTGCAGTGACAACCAAACACAATTCAATATCACTTTTGAAATACAATAAATTGTCTTAACTTGTCGACAACCTAACAAGTTATAAGTTGGATTCACATCTAAAACTCAATCAAAAATAAAAGCCTTCTAATATTAATCTCTCATTCAGTGGCCACTTTCCCCTACACATTCCTTAAGCCGATGTCCATGAGTGTACTGTGGGATCAAAGCCTATGGTTCAACTTCATTTATGTAACTACTTCTCATATCACAACAACTTGGCTCACAATGGATGGACGTCACTATAAATACATCCTAACGCAGCAGTATAGTGTATTGGTTCCTGGTTCCTATCTCTGTCTGCAGGTACCTAACTGGCTCTTGGTGTGTGATCTCAGTCTGGGTCACAACAGGGCAGTATTGTTCTCTTGATCGGAGATCTGTACTCCACTCACAAACCCCTCCACTCTCATATGAACAAAACATGGAAATCAGGTCTTTGAAAACAATGCCGCCAGAAAGGTCATTTTCTAGAGCACATTGAGAGCCTTAGCATCAGTACGTGAAGTCTGTTATGTTTTTCCCCTCTACACTTCATGGCTTTTGAATTGTTAAACAATGTCCACCTGTGGCCCGGGTCTTTTTTTGTCTCTGGCAGGAGTACAGAAAACAGAGTCAGAGATCGCTCAGGGGGAACACCTACAAACTATACAACAAATCTCTCTCCAGGTACAGAAACAAAACATCAGGAAGTATAAACTCATATGCCCTCAATGGGCCATTAATATTTCACCAAGATGCTGAGGTAAAAATGCTGCTCTGCTACTGATGTCTGAAAATGCCAGAAAATATGTTTTCTGAAAATCTGACCTGCTGACATTCCTCTCCATGTATGTGGATTGATGAGGCTAGGGAACAGAAACGTACACACTTGAGCTAATTGTCTAGCTTATTTTGTAAGCGATACATTTTCTATTTCTGAACCATCAATGAGTTTTTACTGACTGAAGAGTCATTGCTTGAGTGAGAAAGTGATGAGCATTGATTGCAGCTTAAAAGTAGCCAATAGCATTCATACCTAAAAGACACAGAAGGGAAAGATGATGTTGGTCAACAGTAGCAAAGTCTGAAAATATATATTATTTTAAATCAACAAACTAATTTGAAGACAGACTTTTTCTACAATATCCAGTAAATAGTAAAAGTGGGTCAGGGACATGATGTGTGTGTTTGCAAAGAGTTTTTAGTTCATACTCTCCTCTCAGACTAATAGGTCAATTCACTCATCCCAGTCTTAGCCTTGACATCAGCTACATTCACAGTCAATGCTTATTACCTTTTCACCTCACTCCAATACTCAAAACTCTGACAGAAATGTAGACACAATCACAAACAATCAGCTAGGCAATTAACTCAGGGACACACATTTCTGTCCCCTGGCAATGATTGAAATGAACAATAGAGATGCTGCATCATTTCAACCTGAAGGATAATTGAGTTTCCAATAGGGATGTCATATGAGGATGCCTGCATCATACAATCACATCAGAGCAACGACAGGAAGAGACCAGGTAGGCTACCACTGCCACCCTCCCTTCCACCTCCCCTCCCCCAGCTTACCGCCATGTCAACTTGATTATTCACACTGCCTCCAAGTCATAAAGGCATATAATCTAGGGGTAAATTACATTGAAATAACTATGAAAGACTGATTGTATTCTTTAGAAAAGCATCAAAACACAGAATAATACATCCTCCACTCACAGCTCCAGATGTTCACAGACCCACCATCCTGCTGCAGGTGTGAGGAAGAGAGAGCGTGACAGATGGAGAAAGGGATTTTTGTCCAAGTCTAAGATGGCTGTTTTTCCCATACTTAACTTTAGATGGAGCACGGAAGAACTCACTTGATAACGAAACAGCTCAGTCTACCCTGTCAGTCACTGAACCGCCGTTGTTCGTACTATTGTCTCCCATGTTCTACTACCCTGTTTGTTTCACACTCTCCTGAGCCGATAAGAGCAGCTGAAGTCCCATATGTTTTCCCTGCATGGCTCTGTACTCTGTGTTTTCTTGGGTTATCAGCAGCTGTGTTGTTATATAACACCCAAATATCTACAGGACATAGCTAAATAAAGATCAAATAGAACCCAAATATTAGGACAGGACCCACAATGGCATTTTACAACCTTGTCCGTTGCTTTTATTGTATACGTTCTGAACTGTTATGTGTGTGTAATTCTATCAAGAGAGTATCTGATAATTGGCTTGGCAGGGAAGTATGGACAACACAGCCCTTGCCTCTCACACCTGTGAATGCCAGGACCCAGAGGCAGTGTCTCCCCTGGCATTCACACTAACACACACATTATTATTATTTGGTTGTATCGTTTCTTTTTTTGAATGTGTGTCTTTAGTTGTCGTATGTGGACACATTCTTGTCGAACATCTCATTCCAAAATCATGGACATTAATATGGAGTTGGTCCCTGCTTTGCTGCTATAACAGCCTCCACTAGATGTTGGAACATTGCTGTTGGGACTTGCTTCCATTCAGCCACAAGAGCATTAGTGAGGTCGGGCACTGATGTTGGGCGATTAGGCCTGGCTCGCAGTCGGCGGTCCAATTCATCCCAAAGGTGTTCGATAGGGTTGAGGTCAGGGCTCTGTGCAGGCCAGTCAAGTTCTTCCACACCAATCTCGACATGCTGAAATAGGAAAGGACCTTCCCCAAACTATTGCAACAAAATTGGAAGCACAGAATTGTCTAGAATGCCATTGTATGCTATAGCATTAAGATTTCCCTTCACTGGAGCTAAGGGGCCTAGCCCGAACCATGAAAACAGCCCCAGACCATTATTCCTCCTCCACCAAACTTTACAGTTGGCACTATGCATTGGGTCAAGTAGCGTTCTTCTGGCATCCACCAAACCCAGATTTGTCCGTTGGACTGCCAGATGGTGAAGCGTGATTCATCACTCCAGAGAACGCATTTCCACTGCTCCAGAGTCCAATGGCGGTGAGCGTTACACCACTCCAGGTAACGTTTGGAATTGCGCATGATCTTAGGCTTGTGTGCGGCTGCTCGGCCATGGAAACCCATTTCATGAAGCTCCCGACAATGAGTTATTGTGCTGACGTTGCATCCTGAGGCAGTTTGAAACTCGGTAGTGAGTGTTGCGACCGAGGACATTTTACGAGCTACGCACTTCAGCACTTGGCGGTCCCATTCTGTGAGCTAGTGCGGCCCACCACTTTGCGGCTGAGCCGTTTTTGCTCTATACGTTTCTACTTCACAATAACCGTGCTTAATATTGACTGGGGCAGCTCTAGCAGGGCAGATGTTTTACGAAGATAAGACACAAGGGTATAGCAACCACTTCAATCAAACTACATTCCAACACGCGGTTGTGTAATTTACTCAACTCAATGACGATGCCATATGGTCCTTGTATAATGGTATAGCAGCAGAATCGTTCTGATCCTCTTGAACACTGAGCACAGAGACACACTCACAGAGCACCAGGTGATTTAGGTGACCTGAAAGGATGACCGCTGTCATTCCTGCCTCAGGTGCTCTGTTTATGTTATACTGTTTGTCTGACCTATTCCTACTTTACAATCCAATTGTAAAACATGAGAGAAAAGCTCTGTATGGAATGCCAGGAGTAAACCCGGGTCTACATATTTGACCAATCAGATCAGTTCTGAAAAATATCTGAAGTGAAAAGATCAGAATTGGGCTCCCTGTGTAAACGCAGTGATTGAGAAATAGTATAAAAAATACCACCTAATGTAGCTACAGTTTATACTGTATTCTCCATATATCCGCTATTGTTGGATCATGTCCAGCCACAACCTTCAAGGTTGATAAGTTTCAAAAAGACCAATGATCCAAAAGAATCAGCTCTACTCAATTCTAATTTCTCTTATGATTGGAGCATATGAAACAACTAGATATGAGTCCCTTCGAGTTAAACAATAGTTTGTTGACTTTGCTGTTGGATGTTCAATGCACATCAAAGGAAACACAAATATCACATTTAAGTAAACAGCATCATCTATAAAAGAGAACTATCATTGGACTGGACCGAGAGGAGAGGAGAGGAGAGGGAGGGGACATCAGTACAGAATTAGACCAGCAATTTGAATATTATAGCCACAGTGTATTCCGCCAGCAGCGAGTAGTTCATAGGGTGCTATGTGACGCAGTCTCCTAATTCGTTCAGGGGAAAGTCAAAGAGTCAGGACCCAAAAATAAATTAGGGTAGTCCATTTTTCTTTTTTCACGTTCTTTTGCATGCTCCAGGAACAGAGAGCAGCTGTTCAGTTTGGTCAACATGTTTTGTTTATAAGCTTTGCATGCAGATTAGGGGCGAGAGTCTATGTGTATTGGTATCCACGTGTTGTTGGACTGACTCACTGTAGTCCGTGTTCTCTGAACGAACGAGGATGCCTAAATCAGAGAAGGTAAGTACTTACAGTCATTCAGTGCTATTCCTGGGGGCTGAGGGCAGCTGTCAAGACATGTCTCCACACAGCTGCTACTGCTCAGAAGGCGCTGAATCACACCATCTGGGAACAGGAGTGACTATGAACCACTGCTGACAGCAGGCAGAGATTCACACTTACAGCACACCTGATGACTGGAGAGAAGTGCAGATGCATGCGGTCATATATAATAACACCCTTAAACGGTTCACAATATATTTTTAAATTAGTTCAATTGAAAAAATGAACTGAAAAATCCTAACTGAAATGGCGATTTTTCACTTCGAAGTCAAAAAATGGCCTGGACTAAATTATAAAAAAATGTAATTAATTTGTTTGCAGGCAAGTTCTTGTTCACTGTGTAATTTATCTCACCTGTGGTAATTTGCAGGTGCATAAAGGGTACAAATTCACTTGGGTGGTGGACCATTCTCAATACACACGGGAAACTGCTGAGTGTGAAAAACTCAGCAACATTGTTTTAAGGCTTAAAAATCCTTCTTTAACCCGTCTCCTCCCCTTCAACTACACAGATTAAAGTTAATTTAGCAAGTGACATCAATAAGGGATAGTAGCTTTCACCTCAGTCTGTCATGTTTTGTGTGCATTTGACCAGATCTGTATAACCCTAAGATGATGTGCACTGGATCTAAATAGGAATGGTGTTTAGAGAATCATCTATGAACTATCTCTGAAAAGTGGTCTTTCCTCAGATTGTCAGATGGGTCTGTTTTGTTTAGAGGCCAATCTTCTCTGTCAACACACTCCTTTTCTGACAAATCCAGCTTTTGGGGAGTAAGTCTGTCTGTCTGCACTGGACCCTCAGGAGGAAGAGAAGGATCCCCCCACAGCTGGTTCATTCTGACCTACATGTATTCTGAGATCAGAGGCAGTGGCCAATAGATCGGCAGCAGGACCCCCGGAGTCAGTGAATCAGGAGCTAGGGAGACCCTCCAGGAAATGTGTTAGTGTGTGAGCACACTAAGAATAACATTTATTTACCCACAATGCTACAGTACTGTGCCTCTGAGTTAAGCCAGGCTGATATCTAAATCACGAGCACTGTGTTGTCACCGATGCCTAGTCTATATATTGCAGAGATGCAGTTCAATTAAGGGGAAGACAATTCCATTTTTATAAGCATTACAATTCCCCTATATCAATCCTCTCTATTCAAAACTCAGCAGTCAGACCGGACATTCAGTCAACATGGATTATCAGAGAAGGTAAGATTGCTTTTGTGCCTGCTTGAATTCTCATGACCCCTTAGGCAGGACTCAACGTTAAGAGCATTACCTTCTTTACCCTAGGAATGTATCGAACCCACTCATGAGAGTAGTGGTGAGAGATTATTCTGACACAGAAAAATATATGTACAATGAACAAACTCTGGCAGAAACATTTGCTCAGGGGATGGTGAGTGAGTAACTACTGAAAAAGAGCTATAATGCCGTAACAGGGCTTTATAAGGCCGTAAGGGACATGAAGTGGGCAATCTCTAAAGAAGTCAACTGGGGGAGAAGAAGTACAAGCCAGGCTCTGAGAATAACAGGAGAGTACCAACAGGTTCCGATAGAGCCTCAATAAGGTCGACTGGGACTTTGATGATCAAGCATTTCCCGTGCCACCCAAAAAACATGCACATTGAGCATGGAATACCAAAATAAGATATGGACAGTCAAGACATAAGAATTTAAAAATTGACATTTATTCTTGCCTGAGGCGCGTGCTCGAAGGTTAATGTTTCTCAAATAGCTCAACTATATAGTTTAATGTACATGACTTAACATACATTAAGTAACCCCTTGACATTAGACTCGTAACAGGAGGCATTACAATGCAATCTATGTAACAGGTCAGAAATAGGACAGAGAACCATCAGTGCATCCTCTTGGACTTGGCTCTCTTTGTCACTGACCTCTTATTCTGGTACACTTCTCATCCGTTATACCGCTGATAGTTAAGGCAGTTTTTACCATCTTACAGTGGGATCATGTGTATTTAAAGCCTGCTGACATTAGGCAAGTAATTGTGCCATTTCCCTTTCTTTAAATGTCAAAGATGTTATATTTCCTCAGTGTTTAACTGACTACTGCTGCAAGGCTAAATGGTAATTGTCAGATAATTGTCATTCCTCTCATTGCTAGGTGATCAGCTCTAATTTCAGACGAGGTCTCCATTATGTGGGTAGCAGTTCCGCGATTTACAAGAGACGTGCAGTTAAGCACTTTGAATGGAAGTTATTTGTGAAATAATGTTCAATTTCTATAGTCACATAGTTCTATAAATAGCAGCACACAGTATTTCTGAATAGAACACACATTATATTTACATAATTTCAACAAAAAAACAGATTTTCTTTTCACATACATTACACATGACAATGTGACTGCTAGTGTCAAAATACCGTTAGCACTTTGGTGTCATTTAGCACAATACTGCTGTTACTGCTGTAATATTTGTGTGCACAGGTATCATTCTAGCCAGGCGTTACATGAATTGACCAGGCAAACCACTTCATGTATTATAGACTTCAAGTAAAGGCAGGAAACTGACAAAGGCATCAGTCTGTACTGTAGTCAGTCTAACTGACTGATATTGACACTCAGAGCCTTGATCATTGTCCCTCTCTAGACTGTTGTTGAAATTTCCCCTCAGCTCCTCTATGGTCAGCTCCAACAGCATCCGATATGTTCGCAAATCCTTGTTCTCTGTAAAACATAGGATACAGTCAGAATATTACAAATACAAGCAATGTGATTAGATGAAACCACATTAAGTCACGCAGGTAAAAGAAAAACACATGCAAGTTCACTTACTTTAAAAGCTGTTCTAGTTCCCTTTTGATTTTGGTGACAACTGGTGGACCCTGATAGGTTAAAGAGGTGTACAACTGGACCAATGAGGCTCCGGCACAGATCTTATCCATGGCATCTTGTCCACTGGCTACACCCCCAACTCCAATAATTGGCACCTTACCTTCAATGAGAAAGAGCAATATTGGATGAATGAAGAGAACATTCTATACACCACCACCCACAATCAATCAGGCCAGTATCAGCTGCAGCAACAGCCATTAGCAGTGTTGTGATGATCCTTAATTTATCCTACCTACCTTTTGTCAAGCTGTACATCTCTCTCACAGTGCGTGTACAGAGATCCTTGATGGGCTGGCCGCTCAACCCTCCCACCTCTTTACTCTGGGGGTCCTGTAGGGTCTCAGGCCTGGATACTGTCGTGTTGGAGACCAACAGCCCATCCACACCAAGCTAAAACACAAATCATGATTACCCATTTGACCTTACCCCATAATACCAAACCTAATTGTTCCAGGCACACTTGAACGAATACACTCAGGCTGTGTTTAGACAGACAGCCCAACTCTGATCTTTTTTTCACTAATTGGTATTTTGACCAATCAGATTAACTCTGAAAAAGATGTGATGTGAAAAGATGTGATTGGTCAAATGACCAATTAGTTGGAAAAATATCAAAATTGGGCTGCCTGTCTAAACGTAGTGTGTTCGTTCACGTGTGCCTGGAACAATTAGGATGCTACACTAACTCCAATGGAATACAGAACTCACTTTTAAACAGAAGGATCATGAAAAATAAGTTACGATTTGTTCATATTAATTCTCAATGATTGGACTGTCTGACAAATTTATTGTAACGTATCCAATACTCTTCAAATATCTGCTGTGCTTTCTATTGGTCTTTTTCCATTTGGAGTCTGTCCCCTTAAATGAAAACAGAAAAACAGAAACAGTCCCCTTAACATAGAGAGTGGATAGGAGGCAACACTAATGCATTCAAATCAATTTGGTGATATACGTCCTCTGCTCACGGCAGCAGGACTGCTCTGATGACGGCTACAGAACAGAAGCCGACTACGTGAGTGGGGTGAGAAGTGTGCTCAGCAAACAGGAAAAACACAGATGACCAAAGTAACCAGCCCCAAGTCATTGGGGGCTATATACTGTAGGTTAAGGCTTGGTGAGTAGGCTACATAGAGAAGCCCACAGAACCACACTGACCCCCGCGTGGCCAGGCCCCCGACTGACCCCCGCGTGGCCCGGCCTCCGACTGACCCCCGCGTGGCCCGGCCTCCGACTGACCCCCGCGTGGCCCGGCCTCCGACTGACCCCCGCGTGGCCCGGCCTCCGACTGACCCCCGCGTGGCCCGGCCTCCGACTGACCCCCGCGTGGCCCGGCCTCCGACTGACCCCCGCGTGGCCCGGCCTCCGACTGACCCCCGCGTGGCCCGGCCTCCGACTGACCCCCGCGTGGCCCGGCCTCCGACTGACCCCCGCGTGGCCCGGCCTCCGACTGACCCCCGCGTGGCCCGAACCTCCGACTGACCCCCGCGTGGCCCGAACCTCCGACTGACCCCCGCGTGGCCCGAACCTCCGACTGACCCCCGCGTGGCCCGAACCTCCGACTGACCCCCGCGTGGCCCGAACCTCCGACTGACCCCCGCGTGGCCCGGCCTCCGACTGACACCCGCGTGGCCCAGCCTCTGACCCGTGTGGCTCGGCCTCTGACTGACCTCTGTGACCACATCAGCAATGTCCTGCTTATCCTGGGCGGTGAGGTCAGGGGCAATCTTTACCAGTACAGGTGGCCTGCTCCCCCCCTGTAGGGCATCACGCTCCTTCAGCACCTGGATGGGGGAGGTGGAATGGAGGGGGAGACAGGAGGGTACAGGGATACACACGAGCCACACACACACACAGTCAATGAGATCCATCACATCCACACAGGTCAATAAGATTTAACAATGTACAGCACAACACGGAGACCAAACAAGAGCAATACAGCTGAGCAGTTGTTCCTAAGGTTAATCGTGTTCAAGCCAAACAGCGCTATGCTATACTTGCTTGTGTGATGTGTATGTTGTCTAATGGGAAGTCAATTATCTTTTGACATAGAAATCTATATGAAAGCTCACCGGCTATATCAATAAAAGTTTAACAGAACTGAACAGAAACACCAGACTTCAATAAAGGAAAAGTTGCAACAACATGCTCTCTGGAAAGCCAACGATACTGTAAACATAAAATAAATAACATGTATGATATCACATCTGAGTGTGACATCCTGGGTAAATAAAGGATATATAAATCACATCTAGGTCAGCCAAAAATTGCCAGCCACTGACCTTGTACAGCAGTTGTCGCAGTTCCCCTTTCCCCTGCAGGTCCCTGAGGCCTGGGGTGTTGGGGCTGCTCACGTTCACCACCAGGTAATCAGCCAGAGGGCCCAGCGTCCGCACCCCCTCCAGGTAGTCTGCTGCTGCATCCTGCGACAGCTTGTTCTTTCCCAGGTTGATGCCCAGGGGCAGGCCAGCTAAAAACACACAGACAACAGGATTTATTCCAGTTATGAGTCCCTGGGAGAGGTTAAGGTCAGAACATAAATAGAATGCCAGCGACTGAATTAATGAGAATACATTGTCCGCAAGCGTCAACTGCGTCACGAGCGTATAGTGCATCAAATTACGCCTCGATAACACCAACAGCGTCTTTGCATTTTGGTACACCAGAAGTACCCGCATTTCCAATGGAACGCTGTGTTCGCCTTGCAGCATTGAGTTGCAGAGGCAGTTGCAGTGCGCTCTGTGTGGTGCATAAGTTGGATATATCGAATGTATGCATTAAACTGTATGCATAAACAGCTTGACAGAGACGGTAGGCGAAGGTGAATGTTGCACACGTCGCCAGATGATGCTGAGTACCATTTTGGGCAACACCACTGTCGGTGTGATCGAGGCATTAGGAAGCAAGTACATTACGGAGCAATGCTGGTGAAATTAGCAGATCAATTGTAAAAAATAATAATAATAATTGACTGTTGGTGCATTGTTACCTCTGGAATTGTGAAATGTATAATTAAAAAGTGTCTATTTAGTGTTCATACGTTTAACTGCGCGCCAACATCATGTAGGCTGGCGCTTGTGAAAAACGGTGTAGCAATGCATGAACGCAACGACATTCTACATTTAGAAACTGGATTTGGTTTTGGGAATGATATATCACGTGAACAACAGTATCACCGTTGTTGCTGACAGCCGATTGGATTGAAATGCAGCTGAAACAACGTGCATGGTTAGTGAGTGCCTTGGTTGAAATGAATTAAATCTGTTCCAGAGATTGAGTGGGTTGTTGGTACAAAGGGAATTGTTACACTCTTCCCTACTTTGCTAAGTAAAGTTGTATGGTTAAAAAGGTGAATTGGGTTGTAGGCTATGGTTTATCTGACAAATAGATGACCTATTTGAAAGCAATACAGCGGCCTACCTGTTTTGATGATGGGCATATAGACTCTAGGCTACTATGGCTGGAAAACCTAGAATGAGGTAACTCAGATTTCAAGAGACTATACAACCGTTTATAAACCGATTTCCATTACAATTACGGCTTAATAACTGGTTTCGATTACGTTGTTTATGTGAAATAATGCTTGCCAGTCTCGCACAAGCAAATTCACGCGGTTAACGGACATCCCCCTTGTGATTTCGGCTTAATGCCCCAATCGAAATCAGTGGGGCACATTTTGTTACGAATGCTCTATTTTACTGAAAACTAGTGAAATATGCCAAATTGAATTCAATCAAACTTGAAACAAACGCTCTTCATCAACGATATAAAGCAATGTTTTAAAAATACAACGGTGAAAATGTTTTGTTGACAAAAACATTTTGGTTGTTTGCTTTTTGACTGTCAATACAAGACAGTATGGGCAGGATATTTGTAAGTGTTTATTAGCTGATCTGCAAGAGTGCAACTGGTATCAGGAACACCTCTCTGAGGCAGGGGAAAGGGAATGTCCATATAAAAATACAGGCAGAGGATTATAGTGTAGTGTAGTTGGCTGTGTGCCTGAGACACTTATAAGCTCACTGTCAAACCCATCTATCAGTCTGACAGACAGGACAGAAACATGAGTTGTGTCTCTAGTACCTTTAGTCAGCTCTACCTGGGTGCCTTCTCTTGCCTTTAGTCTCTCCCGTGCTGCTGCAAGACCACAGCTGTTGAACCCATATCTGAAACATACCCACAACATAAGAGGTTAAGTTCATGTAACACACAAAAAGCCATACATTTGCCAAAAAAAGCAACTATAAGCAATTTGGGATCCATTCCTTTATCATGCCATTATGATACAGTACGTGTTAATCCCTGATTTTCTAGGGTGCACATTCAATTCATTTGACTACTAAAATACATGAAAAAAATAATTGCAGTCAGTTGAGTAAAACTGTATTAAACACCACCATAAGGAAATTAGGCCTTTAATCATCTAATGCACTCATCTTGACTTAACTTCTGGGAAGCTGTGTTGTTGTACACTGAGGAGTGAAAGAAGCACTCTGGCATATTATTATATGAGGGGCTTGTTAGTCTGAGCATCTCACATCCCAGCATATCATCCATGCTAAATTGAATTAATCATATTGATTCGAGCCTAATATACAAAGACTTATTGTCATTTACTAACTACATTAAATACAAGACAAACAACTTGGATACATCCACAGTGAGCTCCAAATTGGGACAGTGATACGTTTTCTGTTGTTTTGGCTCTGTACTCCAGCACTTTGGATTTTAAATTATACAAAAATGACAGCACTTTTTGTATATGTATGTATATATATATATATATATATATATATATATATATATAGTCCCCCTCATTTTAGGGGACCAAAAGTATTGGGACAAATTATTTTACATGTGTATTAAAGTAGTAAAAAGTTAAGTATTTGGTCCCAGACTCATAGCACGCAAATACTACACAAAGCTTGTTACTCTACAAATTTTGGGGATGCAATTGGTGTTTGTTTTGGTTTTGTTTCAGATTATTTTGTGCCCAATAGAATTGAATGGTAAATTGTTTGTGTGCATCTATAAATTGTTGCTAGTTTGAGTATGTTTGCAACTGGTTTGGGATTATTAATTTTTTAAGAGAAGATAAAAACTTAAAGAAATGAATATAAAATAAATGTATTGTGGTATTTTTGAGCCACTATTATTGTAAACACTTCTAAGTTAATGTGGATGCTACCATGATTACGGACAATCCTGTATGAATCATGAATAACGATGAATAAGAATGTTAGATGCACAAATATTATAACCGCTCACTATTACAATGGCATGTGAGGTTAGCATCTAAGCATTTTTTTTTGGGGGGGGGGGGGGCAAAGTGACAAAATACACAATTTAATTTCTGTTGGGCACAAAATAATGAGTGAAACACAACCAAAACAAACATCAAATGCATCCAACAAATTTGTAGTCACAAGCTTGATGCTATCATTGCGTTATATGAATACGGAACTAAATACTTAACTTTTTACTACACAAGTGAATTTTTCCTAAAATGTTTGGTTCCCTAAAATGGGGAGACTATGAAAAGAGCAAAAATGCTCTAATTACTGAACGGTTCACCTGATGTGGATAAAAAAAATCCCTCAAATTAAAGCTGACATTATATCATTCCAAAGTACTGGAGTACAGAGCCAAAACATTTTTAAAAATGGCGCTGTCCCAATACTTTGAGCTCACTGTATTAGCCCTATTGTTGTTGTTCTAGGGCAGTGTTAACATCAGTCAGTCTGTGGAATTTGCTATTCAAAACACTTAAGAAAATCACAGAACGTATCACACTCACCCCTGAAGAAATGGGATGGTTCTGGATATTTTTTCAGTGGTTTGCTCTTAAATGTTTAGAACAATATCAAGCAAGCATAGACAGCCATGACAAAATGCACACTTCTTTATTGTGTAGCAATTATTTACAAATACTTGAATATATGGACTTACATTTGGATCTGGGACGCTTTTCCTGAACTGAGGATTAACTTCTCTGACAACCAATATGTCCCTTCATATACGCAAAGTACTGTGTTCTATCAACTCAATGTATGTTTGTGCCTTGGCATCTCATTTCACAGCACTTTCAGAGAATGAAAGCGAGCTCAACGAGGTAGCAGTGTAACACCCTGATAACATTAATTTGGCACCTTTATTTCAGTTTGAAGAAGCTGTGCTACAACAAATATAAAAGGGAATTCATATTATAGTCTGTCACTAGCCTCAATGTAAAAAATTATTATTATATATTTATTTTTTTAAATGTGTAGGCTTATCCCCTTTGAACAGAGTTGAGAATGACAAAATAAACTACCTGTGATGTCTCTGTTCGCTGCCGTTTGACACAGAATTCACAAGCTAAAAACATTCATCTATAATGAATGACAGTCAGCCATGCCATGGTTCAGTAGCCATGTCTTATTCATTCAAAACCGTACCGGTTGATGACCGCCTGGTCAGTGGTCAGTCTGAACACACGTGGTTTGGGGTTCCCCTCCTGGGGTTTGGGGGTGATGGTCCCCACCTCCACGAAGCCAAAGCCTAGTTTATACAGCCCGTCAACAGCCTCCCCATGCTTGTCAAATCCTGCTGCTATCCCTATGGGGTTCTTGAACTTACGGCCCATGACGTTCACTTCCTGGAATAAGAAGTAACAACTCCAGGTTAAAATTTTGCCTAAATTCCATGGAAGTACACAGTGACCAAAATAACAGTTACAACTGTTTATAATGGCCTCCTGGGTGGCGCAGTGGTTAAGGGCGCTGTATTGCAGCGCCAGCTGTGCCACCAGAGACTCTGGGTTTGCGCCCAGGCTCTGTCGTAACCGGCCACGCCCGTGGGGCGACGCACAATTGGCCTAGCGTCGTCCGGGTTAGGGAGGGTTTGGCCGGTAGGGATATCCTTGTCTCATCGCGCACCAGCGACTCCTGTGGCGGGCCGGGCGCAGTGCGCGCTAACCAAGGTTGCCAGGTGCTTCCTCCTACACATTGGTGCGGCTGGCTTCCGGGTTGGATGTGCGCTGTGCGGCTTGGTTGGGTTGTGTATCGGAGGACGCATGACTTTCAACCTTCGTCTCTCCCGAGCCCATACGGGAATTGTAGCGATGAGACAAGATAGTAGCTACTAACAATTGGATACCACGAAATTGGGGAGAAAAAGGGGTCAAATTCAACAACAACAAAAAACAAACATTTTTTTATTTTTATAATGAGATTTGACTCGAGACAGTGGGAGTAAAGGTTCTCAAACAAAGCATACATTCCGTTCTAATCTTACATCAGCACAAAGGCAATTCAGTGTAAGCAAGGAGAGTGAAAACACCCAACAGGAATTAACCTAGCCTGGTTAAACCAGACTGAACATAGCAAAATCTGTTTGCATGCCAGGCCTCCCACACTGACCAGTGATGCTGGGTCCTGATAGCGGTTCAGAGGCACCAGACCCAGGCCGATTAACCTCACAGCCATGACATGGGCTGTCTCTGCTCCCACAATCCTTTGCAGCAAGGGCATGAGCTGGTTGGTGTAGAAGCGCTCATCTCCCACAGCAGTGAGGTAGGAGACAAACAGGACGCTGCCGGACCCTATGATTTTCACTGCGTCCTTTAGACGCTGCAAAGAAAAATCAAACAATGTGATGGGAATAAACTGAAATATGATGCATACTGTTGTTGAAGCACATCAGGTGAACTGAGGGGTGTTGCAATTATTTTTCTATTACTAGATGACAGAGAGTGATCCTGAATACCCAGAGAGACTAACGTTACCAGCTTTGAACAACCCAGTGGGTATAATTCAGCATGTCGGATTCTGTCTAGTCATTCAGGATTCAGCAAACAGTTAACTAGCTTACCACTTCACAGAGGCTGGTTACATGAAAAAGCTAACGTTAGCTAGCTAGTCACAGGGTAGCAAGCTAAGTTAGCTAGCTCACTTCATTCAACACTCTGATTGTAGAAGCTAACGTGAAGTGGCTACTGTCCAGTTTCGCTTACCAAATAGTAAAAACATTGTTCATGACAAATACAAACTATTAAAACATCACAGTTTCATCAATGACGTTACCTTCAGTTGTCCCGCCATGGATGTTACATCACTTTGCAAATGTCTGGAAGCATTTCTCTCACATTGCCGAGAACCACTTCCTGAATGTAATCTCACGATACTTCAAAGGCAGCTATGAACATGTCAAGTCAGAGTCAGAGTTCAATGATGATTCTGCAAGATAAAAATTACAATTTGTTATGATTAATATAATAAATTAATATGAGTAAGACAAAGGACTCATTAGTAACTCTAGTACTTCACTGAGTAAATTAGCACAAATAGGATCAAATAAAATGGCAGATGTTAAAGATGAAGGGATAGTGTATAAGCCTCAATTAATTTCATAAGCCAATTGAAAACCAATTGAAAACCAAAGATATATTGTTACAACCCTGCTCAATGTCAATATTAGGCCTTGGCTACATCAAATTGACTTGTAAAGTGAAGTAGATTGAGAAAGGTTTTTCTTCAAAATTTCTACCCTTGAGTGACGTAAAGGCACTTTTTCACTTTGCATGTTGTTTGAGTGTCTGTAGTGATTTTCCTAATGTAGTAAGAGTGTATTCACAGTTTTTCGAAAGAAAGCTTTCTAATTTCCATAAGATGGGCAGTGTGTCTTTCTTCCAAGACCAGTACTTGTTTCAGTTTGTAGGCTACCATAGCTCTACCATCTATAATGGA
This sequence comes from Oncorhynchus clarkii lewisi, assembly GCF_045791955.1. NCBI lineage: Eukaryota > Metazoa > Chordata > Actinopteri > Salmoniformes > Salmonidae > Oncorhynchus > Oncorhynchus clarkii. The sequence goes on from NC_092152.1 coordinate 61,867,199, forward strand.
TTTGTTCATACAAGCCTCTTTGTTTTTGTGGATTTCTGTGGGGATTGTATCTACGGCCAGTACAGCATGCAGTGAAGAGGATGCAGATAATACCACTTCAATGAAATTCAAACATGTGTTCGAAAATATGGCCTATGAGTTTTCTCAAAAGCCAAAGAGCTGGTATCAAGCCCAGGAGTCCTGCAAGGAGCGAGGAGGGAAACTTCTGATGACCCTGAATTGCAAGATTAAGAGCTTCCTTGAGGACTTCTCAAATGAGAGACACACAAAAAAACGTACCTGGTGGGTGGCTACGGGGGTGTTAGGGCAGTACCAGGGGCCGGTGATCGGTGAGTAAAAATACTGGTAAACCACTCGAAAATAATAGTAAACCACTCTATACTATGGTTCCAGGGCTGCTCTGTCTTTTGAACAGGTTTTGTTAGACACTAACTTCTCTATAGCTGTAATTGAAAAATTATTGGTCAATCTGCTGTAACTACAACCATTTTTGGACTTATAAATTCAAAATATGTACCCATTGATTCCTGAAGAATATAATTTATAAATGCCTCATGAGCTCAGTTCAAGTGCCGTCAGGACCCAAAATATAAGCTTGTTTTACTCCAATGTTTTAAAGAAACTAAATGTAAACAAACACTTTATAGCCTCAAAACATGTTTAAACTATAATGTTGATATCATGGACGGTCAGTCCTTGCAGTCATAGCCCTGTCTATGAACTGGGCACAGATATCAGTTCAATGTCAAGTTTTGATTTACATTTGGTTGAGTTGTCAACTAACATGAATTCAACAACAAAAATTCACCATGTCATTGAGTTTATTTTTATACCTTTATTTAACTAGGCAAGTAAGTTAAGAACAAATTCTTATTTTCAGACAGCCCAAGAACAGTGGGTTAACTGCCTTGTTCAGGGGTAGAACAACATATTTGTACCTTGGCAGCTTGGGAATTCGATCTTGCAAACTTTCGGTTACTAGCCCAACACTCTAACCGCTAGGCTACCTGCCACCCCAATGTTAAAAGTTGGGCGAAAAAAAGAAGAACATTTCCTTGTATTAATTACTTTAAAAAAAATCCAATCAGTTTTCCGCATTGATTCAACTTCGTCACATTCCCCAAAAAATGTTTTAATGATGTGGGAACAACATTGATTCAACTTCGTCACATTCCCCAAAAAATGTTTTAATGATGTGGGAGCAACATTGATTCAACTTCGTCACATTCCCCAAAAAATGTTTTAATGATGTGGGAGCAACATTGATTCAACTTCGTCACATTCCCCAAAAATTGTTTTAATGATGTGGGAACAACATTGATTCAACTTCGTCACATTCCCCAAAAAATGTTTTAATGATGTGGGAACAACATTGATTCAACTTCGTCACATTCCCCAAAAAATGTTTTAATGATGTGGGAGCAACATTGATTCAACTTCGTCACATTCCCCAAAAAATGTTTTAATGATGTGGGAACAACATTGATTCAACTTCGTCACATTCCCCAAAAAATGTTTTAATGATGTGGGAACAACATTGATTCAACTTCGTCACATTCCCCAAAAAATGTTTTAATGATGTGGGAACAACATTGATTCAACTTCGCCACATTCCCCCAAAAATATGTTTTAATGATGTGGGAACAACATTGATTCAACTTCGTCACATTCAACCAAAACATTTTTTTAATGATGTGGGAACAACATTGATTCAACCCGTTTTTTGCCCAGTGGGGACATTTCTCCAGCCACATCCCTCAGCTTTTTAGTGAAACAATGGCGGGGAGTATGCTTTGTTATTCTTTCAATGGCTGATTGCCTCTTTAGGCACTCTGTGAACCATGAACATTAAATTGATTTTCTAATTAAATGAGAAAGTTGAGTCATCTTAATTAAGCCACTGCTTATGGTCTTGATGGAATTCCTGAGCTATACAGAGGCCATTTGTAAATGACAGCTACCATGTACGAAGCACATCTTCACTATTGATCGCTTATCAGTGTCAAATGATGTTAGCAAAATCCATTATTTTCATAAGCTCATATAACATATCTCCACCAGTCTTGGAACATCATAGCCATAGGGAAAGCACAGAACCAAGCTTTCACACTTGATCCATCAGCTATGATATAAGGACATTTTTAATGATACATTGTTGTTGGAAAACAATATTAAAATAACAGTATTGTATGGAAAATAGTACATTTCATAGCTTTTCAATAATTGTTTCATGTGTCTGTAGTGTATAATGCTACTGGAGAGAATGGTGCTTCTACGGGGAACGGGAGTACCCCACTCCTCTGCACCTATGTGATGATGGATCCCTTTCAGCTAGTGACCTCAACCAACTGCAGTGCCTGGCGTGGCTACCTCTGCACCCTGGGTACAGCACCTTTGCTAACCCCATTTTAACATGTTAAAAAAAAGACTGTGTCCTGATCCTTATTGTAAGCAGACATGCTGCAATGTTTTCCAAAATTATTTAGTGTAGAGGCCTGAATGATATCCTGCATGACATCTGTGCTGTATAATTCTTGTTCTACAGATTTGAATTTATCTGCAAATCCATCAAATAGTATGGTAAGTGACTTTTATTGATGGCCTTTATCCGTTATTGTAATTCTTTGGTGTAGTGTCAGTAAAGTTATTATCAAAATGAATGGTTCTTGTTGACTTTCGTAGGACAAACAGGGAGCAAGTGGCAAATCAAGACACTGGAGAAGCCATCAAATTGAAGTCAACCGTGAGTTTGTTTGGCAAGTTTGTTTCACAGTTTCAACCATTCATGTACTCCCATTAACTAAATGTCTCTCTCTCTCTCTCTCTCTTATCCTACAGGTATGTCAAGGAGTCTGTCAAGCATGGAGAATCAGGTGACCAACATCAACATGCTCCTCAAGGTCAGAAATGCTGCTGTGTTAAAAGTGCAGTGTGACACATATTTCAAACTCTTTTTGTTATCAATTGTTTGCGGTTATATCCTCTGTTTTGTTTCAGGAGGCTCAGATGGAACTGGAAAGAATGGAAAAGGCTATAGGAGAGCCTACAGACACCAATGGGGTAAAGTATCACAATGACGATGGACATGTAGTAAGATGGGTGTGGTCAGTGGAGTAGATGACAGAGTTTAGGGCCACTGGAACTTTCAGTCATAGTGCTCTCTCTCACCACAGAGATAAATTATTATCAAATCAGAAAACAGTGAATGTAATTAAATAAATGATACTGCTGTACCTGGTCAATTTGGGCCTAACCTGAACCCTCCCCCAACAGAAAAAGTACCTTGAGCTTCTACTACAGGGAGCCCAGATGCTGTTTCCAAGTAATTTGAAATTAGACAACACGACTGCTAGCAATATCATCAGCTGCGCTGGGGGAGTCATACTCCTCAAAATGAAAAGATGTGGGGCGGACAGTGACACTAATGTGGTGGGTCAAGCAATGATAACTTTCATTATTATAACATTAACATGTAGGCCTACATATTACTGTAAACCTATACATCTGTTTTTAGTGTTGTGACATATGACAAAAGTGGAGTTCATTGAGAGTGCATTTCGCTGATGTTCTGCTGTCTTCAAACAGGACACGGAAATGTTTGATTTGGCCTTTGAGATTTATAAGGCAGTAAGCTTGGTGGTGACCACAGAATCTAATGAGCCCTTCTTCGTGAAGCACCCAACAGGCAGCATCTACCAGATCAGGTTAGTGTTTACAACCCGGAGCTCCTCCATCTCACTCATTGGTATAGCCTCCAATTCTACACTCTTAGAAAAAAAGGGTTCTAAAAGGTTTTTTTGCGGAGGGATAGGGTTCTACCAAGAACTGTTTTTGTCTGAAGAAACCTTTTTGAAAGACAAGGTATTTTGTAATGCAAATAGTCCTACCTAGAACCTTTTTCATACTTATTTGATTATTGTTCGGAAGGCAAGGCAGATTCTTTGGAAGGCAAGGGTTCTACATAGAACCCTTCATCTGAATAAGTTTTATTATTGTAATTGTTTTGCTTTCAAACATTTTAACATCCAGAGTTGAAGTAATCCAATAAGTTTTAAACTGTACCTGTAACGACGTTCGTCTGTAGAAGGAGAAGCGGACCAAAAAGCAGCGTGGTGGTTACTCATGTTCTTTAATTAATGGAAACTGAACGATACATGAAATAACTTAACTCTACAAAACAACAAACGGAACGTGAAAACCTATACAGCCTATCCTGTGACAACAAACACAGTGACAGGAACAATCACCCACAAACACACAGTGAAACCCAGGCTACCTAAGTATGATTCTCAATCAGAGACAACTAATGACACCTGCCTCTGATTGAGAACCATACTAGGCCGAAAACATAGAAATGCCCCAAAACATAGAAAAACAAACATAGACTGCCCACCCAACTCACGCCCTGACCATACTAAATAAATACAAAACAACCGAAATAGAGGTCAGAACGTGACAGTACCCCCCCCCAAAGGTGCGGACTCCGGCCGCAAAACCTTGACCTATAGGGGAGGGTCTGGGTGGGCGTCTGTCCGCGGTGGCGGCTCTGGCGCGGGACGCGGACCCCACTTCACCATTGTCTTAGTCCGCCTTATTGTCCGCCTCCGTGGCTTTCTCACCATGACCACCCCTCCCAATGACCCCACTGGACCGAGGGGCTGCTTGGGACAGAGGGGCAGCTCGGGACAGAGGGACAGCTGCTCGGGACAGAGGGGCGGCACCAGCTCGGGACAGAGGGGCAGCTGCTCGGGACAGAGGGGCGACAGCTGCTCTGGACAGAGGGGCAGCTGCTCGGGCGGCCCCTGGCTGACTGGCGGCACAGGCGGCCCCTGGCTGACTGGCGGCCCCTGGCTGACTGGCGGCACTGGCGGCCCCTGGCTGACTGGCGGCACTGGCGGCCCCTGGCTGACTGGCGGCACTGGCGGCCCCTGGCTGACTGGCGGCACTGGCGGCCCCTGGCTGACGGGCGGCACTGGCGGCCCCTGGCTGACGGGCGGCACTGGCGGCCCCTGGCAAACGGGCGGCACTGGCGGCCCCTGGCAGACGGGCGGCGCTGGCGGCGCTGGGCAGACGGGCGGCGCTGGCGGCGCTGGGCAGACGGGCGGCGCTGGCGGCGCTGGGCAGACGGGCGGCGCTGGGCAGACGGGCGGCGCTGGCGGCGCTGGGCAGACGGGCGGCGCTGGGCAGACGGGCGGCGCTGGCGGCGCTGGGCAGACGGGCGGCGCTGGCGCCGCTGGGCAGACGGGCGGCGCTGGCGCCGCTGGGCAGACGGGCGGCGCTGGCGCCGCTGGGCAGACGGGCGGCGCTGGCGGCGCTGGGCAGACGGGAAGCTCAGCTGGCGCTGGGCAGACGGGAAGCTCAGCTGGCGCTGGGCAGACGGGAAGCTCAGCTGGCGCTGGGCAGACGGGAAGCTCAGGCAGCGCTGGACTGAGTAGCTCTCGTAGCGCCGAACAGGCGGGAGACTCCGGCAGCGCCGGAGAAGAGGAAGGCCCTGGTAGCGCCGGAGAGGCGGGAGACTCCGGCAGCGGCGCCGGACAGGCGGGAGGCTCCGGCAGCGGCGCCGGACAGGCGGGAGGCTCCGGCGCCGGACAGGCGGGAGGCTCCGGCGCCGGACAGGCGGGAGGCTCCGGCAGAGGCGCCGGACAGGCGGGAGGCTCCGGCAGCGGCGCCGGACAGGCGGGAGGCTCCGGCAGCGCTGGAGAGGAGGGAGCCCCTGTAAGGATGGACCGGAGAGACAGCCTGGTACGGGGGGCTGCCACCGGAGGGCTGGTGCGTGGAGGTGGTGACGGATAGACCGGGCCGTGAAGGCGTACTGGAGATCTTGAGAGCAGGGCTGGCACCAACTGCCCTGGCTGGATCTTCACCCTAGCCCGGCAGATGTGGGGAGCTGGGATGTAGCGCACCGGGCTAAGCACGCGTACTGGGGACACCGTGCGAACAACTGCATAACACGGTGCCTGACCAGCACCACGCCCGCCACAGTTAGCACTGCTTGGAGCACTGTAGTGCTGAGATGGCACAGGACGTGCAAGGCTAGGGAGATGCACAGGAGGCCTGGTGCGTGAGGCTGGCACAGTCTTCACCAGACCCCTCGCACGCACCTCAGGATGAGTATGGAGAGCTGACCCCGGTGCCATTAAATCCCTGACACGCTCCGTCGGGCGAATGTCGTGTCTCATGCACCAAACCAGCAATTCCCTCATATCTCTCTCCTCCAATTTCCCCATTAACTCCTTCACAGTCTCTGCTTCGCTCACCTCCAACACCAGCTCTGGTTCTGAGCTCCTCCTTGGCTCCTCACGATAAACGGGGAGAGTTGGCTCAGGTCTGACTCCCGACTCTGCCACACTCCCCCTGTGCCCCCCCCCCCCCCCCAAGAAATTTTTGGGGCTGACTCTCGGGCTTCCGTCCGCGCCGCCGTGCTTGCTTCGCCAACCTCATTCTCCTGTAACCTTCCGCGCACTGTTCCATCGAATCCCAGGCGGGCTCCGGCACTCTCCCTGGGTCGACCGCCCACCTGTCTATCTCCTCCAAAGTTGTGTAGTCCAGATTCTGCTCCCATGTCCCAAAATCCTGATCTCGCTGTTGCTGTTCCTGCTGCTGCTGCTGCCTCTGTTCCTTCTCCTGCTGCTGCTGTTGCTGTTGCCCGTTACCACGCCGCTTGGTCCTGTTGTGGTGGGTGATTCTGTAACGACGTTCGTCTGTAGAAGGAGAAGCGGACCAAAAAGCAGCGTGGTGGTTACTCATGTTCTTTAATTAATGGAAACTGAACGATACATGAAATAACTTAACTCTACAAAACAACAAACGGAACGTGAAAACCTATACAGCCTATCCTGTGACAACAAACACAGTGACAGGAACAATCACCCACAAACACACAGTGAAACCCAGGCTACCTAAGTATGATTCTCAATCAGAGACAACTAATGACACCTGCCTCTGATTGAGAACCATACTAGGCCGAAAACATAGAAATGCCCCAAAACATAGAAAAACAAACATAGACTGCCCACCCAACTCACGCCCTGACCATACTAAATAAATACAAAACAACCGAAATAGAGGTCAGAACGTGACAGTACCCATATGGACATATTTCTGTATTTATCTGGTATTCCATTAATCATTTTACATAGACAGTACTGACATAATTGATATCTTTGCCATGATTTCTCTTTCAAATTAGTATTTTCTGTGATTTTATTGAGCAGAGAGTAGGAGAATAGAAGGGAGTCTGAGTGAACCAGCAGTGTATTGTATGGTTCACAGCAAATTTGACAGTTTTTTCATGTGTACATTTTTCAGTGTAACATTTCTAGTGTTGATTCAGGAGTTAAATGAATTTAACAATCAGTGGTGTAAACGATCCCCAGTGTTGGTGTTAATAACCAGAGTTAAATAACATACATTTTCCTAAACAAATTGTGGGTGCAAGTTGTGGGTGACTAAAATTGCCAACCGTTTGATATCCTCACTCTGGCTGGATTCCTGGCTAAATTCCCAAGCTGTCCCTCATACCATCACGGTCACCTAATCACCCCCAGCTTACAATGGGCTCTTTCATCCCTCTCCTCTCCCCTGTAACTATTCCTCGGGTCGTTGCTGCAAATGAGAATGTGTTCTCATACCTGGTAAAATAACGGTAAAAAAATGAATAAATAAGAACTGCACGGCCTCCCGGGTGGCGCAGTGGTTAAGGGCGCTGTACAGCAGCGCCAGCTGTGCCATCAGAGTCCTTGGGTTCGCGCCCAGGCTCTGTCGTAACCGGCCGCGACCGGGAGGTCCGTGGGGCGACGCACAATTGGCCTAGCGTCGTCCGGGTTAGGGAGGGATTGGTCGGTAGGGATCTCCTTGTCTCATCGCGCACCAGCGACTCCTGTGGCGGGCCGGGCGCAGTGCGCGCTAGCCAAGGTTGCCAGGTGCACGGTGTAGCCTCCGACACATTGGTGCGGCTGGCTTCCGGGTTGGATGCGCGCTGTGTTAAGAAGCAGTACGGCTGGTTGGGTTGTGTATCGGAGGAGGCATGACATTCAGCCTTGTCTCTCCCGAGCCCGTACGGGAGTTGTAGCAATGAGACAAGATAGTAGCTACTACAAACAATACCACGAAATTGGGGAGAAAAAGGGGTAACATTTTTTAAAAACAACTGCACATCACTTTACAAGCCAGCATAATGTGGACCAGGAGTTTCTTAACACCACTGTGTTAGGGTATAATTAAGCCCTCAAAGAAAGGCCTTATGATTCGCTTAATGTTTTGTTGTTAAGAGTTTAATTTTAAAGGATTATAAGACTGGTGGAAACGGTTAATTGGTTAATTGAGGGTTCTAGGAAGAACCTTTAGAGGATAAAAGGGTTATTGGTAGAACCCTTCAGAGGGTTCTAGGCAGAACCCTTCATAGAGGGTTCTACCTAGCACCAAAAAGGGTTCCCCTATTGGAACAAACCGAAGAACCCTGTATGGTTCTACTTAGCACCTGTAAAACTATGCTTCTTGCTGTCCTCTACTTGAATGCGAGCCATCTGACTCTTGTCTCGTCTCCCTCAGCCTCACCCCATCACAAATGGATAACAATGTTCTAGGGTCAGAGGACGATGCATACATCAAGCTTCCATCTTTCTCTGCATTGCATTCCTCGCTGGAAAACCACTCACTTGTTAATGTACAGGTCTGTACAATAAACAACATTGATGATGCTGTTTTGTTGTGCAAATAGTATTTTATCTTTATATTTTTTCTCTTCCTCTCAGGTGACCACTTTTATAGGCAACCCATATCCATCGACTGAAAACATCACAGGAACCGTGTGTACCCTTGTACTAAGGGATGGATTGACGGAAATCAGTGTAGAAAACTTGACAGAGCTAATTGAGGTAGGCTACAGGATAGAACAGGCCAACTACTTTAACTTTAGCCTGCTGTCATTCCATCCTCATTTCCCTAACAGAGATGAGGGAACCATGAATGCAAATAGATTTGGTTGTTTCTCTCCCTTCTCTATAGATCATTCTTCCACGCCCAGATGCTCCTGTGCTCTCTGGCACGACTGTATCCTTGGAGGAAGGGGCTCGCGTTGGGACCACTTTCAACACTACGGACCCCAACATCACAGTCATATTCACCATACAGCCCAGTGTCAATGTGTCCCTAAAACTGCTGCTGGGCCTGGGCTCCCCACCCAATGACACCCACTATAAACACCGCACCGTCCTGAGACACACAGGTAGAGGAGGATTCCATCACCATAGTTACTGCTAGGCAAAACATTACATCCACTGTGCTACTGCTTTCAGTCAATTTAGCTGTCTGGTATGTACATAGATTCACATACTACTTTTGATATTCACAAGCTTTAAGACATGTCTGTCTGGCATTTCACACTGTAATTGGAGGTCGGGCTCTCAAACGTATTGTTGGTTTGCTTTCTTAGCCTGGGTGGTATAGAGTAATCCATGTTCAAAACCCTATTGTGCTCTTTCAGAGGGTTATCGCTGGCTGGTCACCCCTGAGATGATGGAAAAGGGAACAGGCACCTGGTATGTGAATGCCAGTCTGTTTAACTCAACCTGGAGCAAGGGACTGACACTACAGATCACCACCTTCACTACTAAGTGCATGTACTGGAACACTAAACAGCTGACATGGAGCATAGCTGGCTGCTGGGTGAGGCTGCTATTAATGAGACCTATCCCTCCTTTGTCTCCATCAGAGTATGAACAAACCTAATTGGTAAGCGTCGGTATGTGTTTGTGACATTGTGAAAGCGTTTGTCTGTGTTGTCTTGTTCTAGGTGGGTATACAGTCAACTCCCAGGATGACACATTGTCTGTGTAACCACCTGACATCGTTTGGGAGCTCTATCTTTGTGATGCCCAACTACGTAGACGTGTCGCTCACAGCTCAGTACTTTGCCACAGTGAATGAGAACTATGTGGTGGTGGCGTTGCTCTCTGCCTTCTTTGGCCTGTACCTGGTCACTCTGCTCTGGGCCTGCTATGCAGACAGGAGGGCCCTCACCAGGGTGAGTTTATCAAGGCGTGTACAAACACAAATACAAACACACATAAACTGATGCTCACACACACATACACACGAACACTGAAACACTTGTTTTGTCCACAGAGGAAGATGACACTCCTGAAGGATAACCACCCATGTGCCAGTTATAACTACCTACTGAATGTCCAGACTGGCAGTCGGAGAGGGGCGGGTACCTCTGCCAATGTAAGATGGGGTGGTAACTGAATAGATCCTTCATTCATTTCTGTGGTCAGTTTACTTAGCATAGGAATATCAATACCAGTATCCATGCTAATCAGAGTATATTTTTTTTTATGTAGGTTACAGTCAAGTTGTTGGGTACACAGGGGGAGAGTGAGCCCCACCACCTAAGTGACCCTGATAAACCAGTATTTGAGAGAAGGGGTGTGGACTTGTTCCTGGTGACCACACCCTTTCCCCTGGGGGAGCTGACGGGCATCCAGCTGTGCCATGACAACTCTGGGGGGCACCCCTCCTGGTAAGCACCAGGACAGATGACACATCATCCCTGTAATTATTGTTTAAAGTCAAGGTCTTTTTGAAATCACTCCATACTTTCCATTGTCATGTTTAAAAATGATTTGTGGCACACTAAACTCTAAGGTTCAGGTTAAGAATCTGCAGGGACAACTAGGACCTATAAATACTGAGCTGTTAAAGTAGTTTAGGTGTGACATTATCAAGCTTTGCTCCCCTCACCCTTGGAGACCTGGTAGAGTTTCATCACAATGACACTTCAAAATAGCATCCTTGCCTCCTCACCTCACCTTGTCTCCTCCTCTCTTCCTGTTTAATACCTGTCTTAAAGGTCCAATGTTGACGTATTTATCACAATATCAAATCATTTCTGGGTAACAATTAAGTACCTTACTGTGATTGTTTTCAATTAAAATTGTCAAAAAGAAACAAAATAGCTTCTTAGCAAAATATTTTTTTAGGACTACCTGGGAGTGGGAAGGGGAAAACTAGCTGTTATTGACAGAGAGGTTTGGAACTCTATTTCTTATTGGTCTGTTGTCACCAGGCAGGCCAAAACTCCATCCCACCAAAACAGCCTGAAATTCCAGGGTATCATTTTAAACAGGTCTTACACTAAAAAGGCATTATCATCAATTTCATAGTATTATTCCAACCTCATCATGTGGAAATATAAAACACAGGAAAATCCTGTTTTAAACTGCACTGGGTCTTTGAATACCACAACAAAAATATTGCAACCACTGCTATGCTGGCAGGGACTTGTTTTCATTTTTATCTCTACAGTCTAAGAATCTCTATCTCTACACAGGGAATAATAAGTATTTTCCTGAGTGTGAGGTCACGTTTCCTCCCATCAGGTATCTCAACAAGGTGACGATCCAAGACCTGCAGAGAAAGAAGGTTTGGCACTTCCTGTCCTCATCGTGGCTGAGTTCTGACAGGGGGGACGGGCTGACCAAGAAGACCCTCAACGCTGCCAAGAAAAACGAGATCAGAAGCTTTAGGTGATTGACCACCAGTAGAGTACAATGTTACAACATGTCTGTAGAGGATTTCTAGGCTAGGTCAAATATCTTGCAATGTGCCATAGAGTTTTAATTCTGAACCCTTGTATCCTAGACTACTTTATCAATGTAATTCCTCTGACTTCCACCCTGGTCATCCCCTAATGTCCCACACTTTCTATGTCCTAGAAATATTTTCCAGACCAGGACGTCGACAGGCTTTAGAGATCAGCACATCTGGGTGTCCATCGTAGACCCTCCCTGGCGTAGCCCGTTCACCCGAGCACAGAGGGTGTCCTGCTGCATGAGCCTCCTGCTCTGCACCATGGCAATCAACATCGCCTTCTGGAAGATCCCCAAAAACCAGCAGTCTCCTGTCATCTTCACCATTGGTAAGTCCATAGAGATACAACATTATATTTTATATTGGGTACTGGATAAGTCATTGTGGGTGAGTCAATCAGTCCTCTTTTGTGACTGTGCCGTTCATATCTGAGCCCACATCTAATGAGCTGCCTCTGATAAGGATGGGCAGTAATGAGCTCCCTCTGATAAGGATGGGCAATAATGAGCTGCCTCTGATAAGGATGGGCAGTAATGAGCTGCCGCAGATACAGCTGCGTTAAGAATCAAAGACAAGGACTGGTCTCAATTATAAATGTTAGATCCAACTCAAGGCTCTTTTCTCCTTGGTGTTCACAGAGTTACAAGGACTAGTAGTTGTAGGCAGTGGAAGGCTCTTCATAACCCTTCAATAGACGTTTCAGCCACATTCCTTTGACTATCCAGACCTGAAAGACCTTGTCACACAGCACAGAGTGGTTATTCAATGAACCCAAGCCCTTGATAAACCTTTCATATGGCTAACAAATACTTGACCCAGAACAACACAACAAGTGTTCAGACATTGAATGATATATTGAGTGTTATAGCTTCTGTTATTGTGCCTTGACTCCATAATGGTGTGCTTTCATGTCCCAGGTTCGCTGGAGGTCACTTGGGAGGAGATCATGGTGGGGGTGGAAAGCGGTTTGCTCATGTTCCCCATCAACATCCTCATCATCACCATATTCCGTAGTATCAAGCCACGATTCGTCCAACCGAAGGAGAAGAACCCCGATATGCAGGGCCTGAAACCCCTCGCTGTTACCATGCCAACCATTCTTAAGGTCCTCTCTTTACCTTTTCAAAATAAAGTGTTGTTGCTGTGCTATAGCTCTGCTCTATACTTTGTCTAAAACCTTCAAACACTCCCATCGTTTATTCCTTTCAGCTGTGCCTGCCTTTTTTCTTACCTCCAAGGCCATGCAATATCTTATTTGTTATAGCAACCATTAACATTGATACTGGCAACTGTGATACTGGCAACATTGATACTGGCAACTGTTATGTATGTTCTGTCCTTAAGTACTGTATTCCTGCATACTACGTCCCTATCTAGGACACAGAGGAGATGGTGAATCTGCTCTGTAAGAGCCAGAGGAACAAAGTGCCTGAGCTAGAGAAGAAGCTGGAGTCATGCGATGACCTTTGCTCAGCCTTGGGCAGAGTGCAAGGGGTCATTCAGCTTATGCAAGGTGCTTCCCTGACACTGCAAGAGCAACCTTACAAGTCACACAGGTTTTGACATCATTGTAATTGTTGGAGATTTGATGCGTCTGCCTACTAGGGTTGAGTGAGAGTGAACCACACTGGGTCTACTGCAGCAAGTTTGTCCTGTACTTCCTCCACCACCTGTCCATGTGCCTGGAGCGGCTGGATGAGAGTGCCTTCCCCACCCCAGAGGCCCGTCAACACATCCTGAACACCGTCCACCTGCAGCAGAAGACGTCCGAGATGGTTTTCACCAGCCACATGGCTTACAGGTTGGACAATATACCTGTGTAGAGAAGGGAATATAAATAACGGAATTAAAAGTTAAGCTTTTCAAAAAAAAATACTTTACACGTCATTCCCTTCCTCTCAGTTTCCAATCAAGTTAAATTGATCTGTATTTATGTGAATATCATTGTCATACATTGCTCTGACCAAGTACCTAAACATACCTGTGTTTCCTCTGTGCCTCCTCTCCCAGTCCTCCCCGTGTTGCTAGGGAGAAAAGGAAAAGCTCGAGCTGCTGGCTGCCCTGGTGGTTTGTGTTTGTGGGCTGGTTCTTGCTCGTCTCCATCAGTGTTGTGTCCACGTACTTTACCCTGATGTATGGCTTTGCCTATGGGAGGGAGAAGTCCATCCAGTGGGTTATCTCTCTGGCCATGTCCCTCTTCCAGAGCATCTTCATCCTCCAGCCTCTTAAGGTAAGACCAGGGCTCTATGTCTTACATGAAGAACGTAGTCCTGAAGTTCTGTTCAATCATCAGCTGATGTAAAAAGAAGAATTTCATTTGATGCTTGTGTTTATTCTCAGGTGATTGGTATGGCGATCTTCTTTGCCCTCCTCCTCAAACCAGTGGCAGTAGAAGACAGTGAGGAGGTTGGACTACTCCTGAAAGGTAAGATCCTCGAGCACAGAAGACCTACTGTACAGAGCTCTCACGAAACCATTATGCTTTACCTTAGTGTCAGTTTTACAAAGGCGTAATTGATCTGGGTTTCTCAGTACTAGATCTCTGAAAAGGCATTTACATCAACCAACATCTCAGTGTTGATGAAGGGTTTTAAAGAGAGAAGGGTTACAGTCAGTAAGGGACTGTCATAGAGAGAAAATACTTTTTTTTTCATATCCATGCCTACTCTCTCACAGAACAACAAAGCCTTGAATATAAATGGCTTCTGTTAAACCTATCTATTATGCATAATTAATGGTATATTTTAAACATTTTAGACTGCAATAGAGCTGTATAAGTCTGTTTTACCCTCAGATAGTAGGAGAAGCATAGAATTATGGTAGTATTTTGCTGCCATTTTGGCCAGGACTCTATTGTAAAATACATGTTTAATATCAATGAGACTAACCTGGTAAAATAAAGGTACACATATCTAAAACCTGTGTTAGTGTGCCACACCATGTCAGGCTCACAGGGATTCTGTTGAGCTTCCCTTCTGCGATGTTGAAAAGAAAAGTCCTCACAAAGAGGCCTGTCTTATCTGTCTTACAGAACAACAGGAGATGTGTAAATTGTACTCCGGTAGGGAGATGCACTGAAGAAACACAATTTAGCTCTACATGCTGTCTCCAGAGGATCGATGGGGTTGGAAGACCTGATGCCCTACAACAGACATCCTCTGCTCTGCTGCACTGACTATCAACGTGGCAAACTGAGAATATAAGTTATTAGAAAATATAGTTGTTAGGTTTTTATTGAATACTTGTTACTCTTAATAAGAAAGGTACAAGGCATAATATGTATGAATGTATTGAAAACTACTGTATCATTGAAATTGTCATATTTAGTAATAAGCTGATAGTTAGAAACTTTTATTCTTGTGGATTGTATGAAGTTACTCAATGTATGGAATTACTCTGTTATATTTATTTTATCACAAACCGCTGATATATTATTTTACACTGTACATTTATATTTACTTTTAAGTAACATACAGTCATCTCCAAAATCATTGTCACCCTTGATAAAGATGAGCAAAAAAGACTGTATAAAATAAATAATAGAAAACCAGAGCTATATTGAATGTTTTCTGAGAATAAATAACACATTGGGAATTATCTTAGACCACTCCTCCATACAGAATCTTTCCAGATCCTTTATATCCTTCGTCTGTACTTATGGGCAGCCCTCTTCAGTACAAACCACAGGTTTTCAATGGGTTTCAAGTCCGGAGACAGAGATGGCCATTGCAAAATGTAGATTTTTTTTGTTGTCAATTAATAATTTCTTTGTGGATTTTATCTGTGCTTGGGGTCATTGTCTAGCTGGAAGATCCACTTGTAGCCAAGTTTCAGCCTCTTGGTAGGGGCAACCAGGCTTTGGGCTAAAATATCCTGGTACTTGGTACAGTTCATGATACCGTTCAATGTCACTATCACCAGGAAGCAAAACCGCCTCATAAAATCAAAGATCCACCACCATATTTTACAGTAGGCATGGGGTTATTTTCTGCATTTGCATCTCTCTTACAAAAGAAAGATGCATATGGTCTTGGCTCCTGAGTGGCGCAGCGGTCTAAGGCACTGAATCTCAGTGCTTGAGGTGTCACTACAGACACCCTGGTTTGAATCCAGGCTGTATCACAACCGGCTGTGATTGGGAGTCCCATAGGGCGGCGCACAATTGGCCCAGCGTCGTCTGGGCTTGGCCGGTGTAGGCCGTCATTGTAAATAAGAATTTGTTTCTAACTGACTTGCCAGGTTAAATTTAAAAAATATTTTCAAAGCCCACTGGTGTGCGTGGCCAAAGACCTCTATTTTCATCTCATCTGACCATAGCACCTGGTTCCAATCCATGTGCCATTGACGTTTAGCAAACTCCAAGTGTTTACATTTGTTGGTTTCTCTCAAAAAAGCTTTTTTTATGGCAACCGTGACCCTTGGACTTTTCTTTTCATCACAAACCATCTTCATCACTGTGAGTATGGACAAGATACACTTGGGTCCTTTACCAGGCAAATTCACCACTGCTCCAGTGGCTTTAAACTTCTTAATTGTTGCCCTAATAGTGGCTAGTGGTATATTCGTTTTTTTGTGTGTTTTTTTTTGTACCCAATGCCTGATTTATGAAAGTCAACAGCCATTTGTTTTTTTTCTTTGTGAGCGCTTTGCCTTGGATGACAAAGGGTGTTACCTCTTTTCATACCCCAGTGAAACGGGAAGCCATGGAAGATAAAAAAATTTAAATCTCAGTTTAAAGAACTGTAAGTAGAATGTTAATGCAAATACATTTTATTGATAAGAATATTTACGGGTACCAATCATTTTAACACCTACAGTATTTTTTTTATTTTGTTTTTTCTTGGTAGCCTTTCCTGCAGTGAAACGACCTAGTGGCCTCATGGGTGTAATGTTATTCATATTTTTCATAATTTCATAATTAATAAACATTATTTGTAAAAAGTCTCTGAAAATCCGGTGTTTCTATGTCAAACGGTTTTGTTATATTTCTGTCTTCTGTGATGTATATAAACTGTAATATTGGGATGCAAACTCAAAATGTAATATATTTCATCTCTATATCTCTCTTTTTTCAGCCCATAACCACGTGTGAGGGCCTCCCGGGTGGCGCAGTGGTCTAGGGTAGCTGTGCCACCAGAGACTCTGTGTTCGTGCCCAGGCTCTGTCGCAGCCGGCCGCGACCGGGAGGTCAGTGGGGCGACGCACAATTGGCCTAGCGTCGTCCAGGTTAGGGAGGGTTTGGACGGTAGGGATATCCTTGTCTCATCGCGCACTAGCGACTCCTGTGGCGGGCCGGGCGCAGTGCACGCTAACCAGGTCGCACGGTGTTTCCTTCCTCCGGTTCTGCTGGCTTCCAGGATGCGCACTGTGTTAAGAAGCAGTGCGGCTTGGTTGGGTTGTGTTTCGGAGGATGCATGGAATTCGACCTTCGTCTCTCCCGAGCCCGTACGGGAGTTGTAGCGATGAGATAAGATAGTAACTACTAACAATTGGATACCACGAAATTGGGGAGAAAAGGGGGTAAAATCCACACAAAAAAAATTATAATAATAAAATAACCACGTGTGTATACTTTTGTTTCAAAGTAGATTTGTTTAAGACTGTGTGACCCTGACTTAGCCCACTGCAGTAAAACGTTCAACCAAATCTATTTCAGCTGTAATATAATATTAATAATAAGTAATAATATTATTGAAAAAAAATCTGAGCATACAATAAACCTTAGTATTTGTATTATTTATTTTATACAGTCTATTTTGCTCATCTTTGTCAAGGCTGCCAATACTTTTGGAGGTGACTGTATCTGTGGGCTCACTTAGTATTATAAGTATATTTATTTGTTTGAATATATTTGAAAAATTATTTAAACAAGTTATGTCTTTGAAACTGTTTTTCCATAAATAAGGTTGTATTCCCATGTTCTCCCCTCATCCCCATCACAACATGAGTCCTACTTTCACTGTGCTCAGCTGATTGTTATGAAAGAAAGTGTAACACCTATTAGTAAGACACTCATATCACCCCGTTACTGTATCTCAATGCCATGGTAGAGATTGTCTAAGAACTCCTCTGACTCACGTCCGTAACTCTGTGTGTCACTGCAAGCAATGTAGTTGACCAGCAACAGCGACAGATCCAGTGTAATATATTATAAAAATAAAACAAACTGGATGGAATATGGGGGAAAATATAACACATTATTTTTCAATCTTCAACAAAAAATTCAAAAAATAAATAAATATTGAAACTTGTTACAAATGATGGAGTCACTCATGATTCACCAAACAATATTTTGAAAGAAGAAGTAAAGTCTAAATGTTAGCTGTTAAAATTAGATCCAACAATAATATTAAGGAATGAGAAATCCATAGCTTAAATACGAAGGTGTCATTGTACTCTGATGATTCATGTTTTCTTTTAAAACCACAATTAGAATTCCTCCACAGCCTCATAGAGGATCTAGATACTTTTTCTAACCTCTGGATTAAAACCAAATTATGACTATATTACGTATTGGATCACAAAACATTTTTTCTTTTACATTACCGTGTAGTTTACCAAAAAAATTGTCTAACGGGGATGTGGACATACTTAGTATACATATCCCAAAAGAAAGAAATGATCTCACTCCAATACATTTTAATAGAAATGTAGCAAAAATAGATAAGATCTTGATACCATTGAAAGGAAAATACCTGTCTATTTGTGGAAAAATCACCCTGATTAACTCTTTAGTCAAATCACAGTTTACCTATTTGTTTGTGGTTTTGCCTACACCTAGTGACCTGCTATTTAAATTATATGAACAAACAATATTCAATTTTATTTGGAAAGGCAAGCCAGACAAAATTAAAAGGGCCTATTTATATAATGAATATGAATTCGGAGGGCAGAAATTATTGGTGGTCCAATGGTCAGACAGAACATTATCCATTCCAAACTAATATCTAACCTCAGTTAAAATGATTTGGGCCCTGTGCAGAATTTGTTTTGAATTAAAATCAAAAATTAATGAATTCAAGTCCATGTGAGAAATGAATTTAGTACATTTCTTGGGGAATTGCCAGCTAATTAAATGTTGGAAGAGGGGATATTAATATTCTCTGAGCCTATTTTGAGTCAGTCAATTCCCCTTTAGCGTAGTACAAATTGAGTTTGGCCATGAGCAGAAAAGAGAATGCTTCAGGCCTTCAACCTCCGCCTAGGTGACTCATGGCAGGGAAGCAGCCTTCTTCAATTGGTTGTTGTCTTTTTATTCTTACTATTTTAAAACCCTTAACTAAACTCTCTCCCCTCAAACTCTAAACTCTACAGAGAGTGGGTTGTGTTGTCCTCAGGTAGAATGTAATAAGAATGGTTTTAATATTATATTGTGTATAGCAATAACCTAATTGTCTTAGTAAGTGGCAATTTTACCATGTAAATCTTCGTGGGGCCCCCCAAAAAATGTGGGATGCATGCCAGCAAAGCCACTACACAACACAACACTAAACAATACATTAATTGCACTATAGCGGTGACATACGATGCCCACAAACTGTTAGGGCCGCCATAAAGCTGTCCCAACAGCAGAGTCCCAACACCTTACCACTGCTACACCTGGCTATCAGCGGAGCCTTGTCTGGCAGCGAAACAGTTAATTCAGCCTTATACGTATATATATATATACAGTATATACATTTTGTTTTGTTTACTGACTTTAAAAAAAACATAGCTGATATTGCTGACTTGCTAAAACAAATGTGGTTACTACTGACAAAGATGTCTGACTGCTACACCATCTTGGATTATTTGTTTATTAGTTCTAATCTAAGGTGTCTGTAGCTGCATGAATTTGCTTATTCTGAGAGTGTCAAACTGACCCAGCTAGGTGAGTCATTGTGCATCGGCACTAAACCTCTCTGACTGTGGATGATGATGAGCGGTGCCTGGCCTTTACATCGCGACATTCCCTGAATGCCCATCTGCTAGCTGCAGCCCGCCAGCTGTCTAGAGCATATTGGACTGCTAGCTGTATAGATCCATCAGCCAATTTCTTGGGCCACTATGCCTATTTTGCCAATTGGACTTGGACCCCTCTGCTACTCGGAACCCTACTAATCCATCACGACTGGTCTATCGACGTCACCGCACGCGGTGGCTAAAACAGAGATTCCTCCATTGAGACGTGCCTCTATGGCCCTTCTGCTAGCTGGCTATCCCCGACCCGCTAGCTGTCTGAATCGCAGTCTCTCCAGCCAGCCCAACCCCTCACTGGACCCCTATTGATAACCCGGCTACGCATGCCTCTCCCTAATATCAATATGCCTTGTCCATTACTGTCCTGGTTAGTGATTATTGTCTTATGTCACTGTAGAGCCTCTAGCCCTGCTCAATATGCCTTAACCTACCATTGTTCCACCTCCCACATATGCGGTGACATCACCTGGTTTAAACGTCTCTAGAGACAATATCTCTCTCATCATTACTCAATGCCTAGATTTACCTCCAATGTACTCACATCCTACCATACCCTTGTCTGTACATTATGCATTGAATCTATTCTATCGCGCCCAGAAACTTGCTCCTTTTACTCTCTGCTCCGAACGCACTAGACGACCAGTCCTGATAGCCTTTAGCCGTACCCTTATCCTACTCCTCCTCTGGTGATGTAGAGGTTAATTCAGGCCATGCAGTGCCTAGCTCCACTCCTACTCCCCAGGTGCTCTCATTTGTTGACTTCTGAAACCGTAAAAGCCTTGGTTTCATGTATGTTAACATTAGAAGCCTCCTCCCTAAGTTTGTTTAATTCACTGCTTTAGCGCACTCTGCCAACCCGGATGTCCTAGCCGTGTCTGAATCCTGGCTTAGGAAGACCACCAAAAACCCTGAAATATCCATCCCTAATTATAACATTTTCCGACAAGATTGAACTGCCAAAGGGGGCGGTGTTGCAATCTACTGCAGAGATAGCCTGCAGAGTTCTGTCTTACTATCCAGGTCTGTACCCCAAAAATTTGAGCTTCTACTTTTAAAAATACACCTTTCCAGAAACAAGTCTCTCTTCGTTGCCGCTTGCTATAGACCACCCTCTGCCCTCAGCTGTGCTCTGGACACCATATGTGAATTGATTGCCCCCCATCTATCTTCAGAGCTCACGCTGCTAGGTGACCTAAACTGTGACATGCTTAACACCCCAGGCCATCCTACAATCTAAGCTTGATGTCCTCAATCTCAGACAAATTATCAATGAACCCACCAGGTACAACCCCAAATCTGTAAACACGGGCACCCTCATAGATATCATCCCATCCAACTTCCCCTCCAAATACACCTCTGCTGTTTTCAACCAAGATCTCAGCGATCACTGCCTCATTGCCTGTCAAACGCTCCCTAAAACACTTCAGCAAGCAGGCCTTTCTAATCAACCTAGCCCGGGTATCCTGGAAGGATATTGACCTCATCTCGTCAGTAGAGGATGCCTGGTTATTCTTTAAAATTGCCTTCCTCGCCATCTTAAATAAGCATGCCCCATTCAAAAAATGTAGAACCAGGAACAGATAGAGCCCTTGGTTCTCTCCAGACCTGACTGCCCTTGACCAGCACAAAAACATCCTGTGGCATTCTGCATTAGCATCAAATAGCCCCCGTGATATGCAACTTTTCAGGGAAGTTAGGAACAAATATACACAGGCAGTTAGGAAAGCTTAGGCTAGCTTTTTCAAGCAGAAATGTGCATCCTGTAGCACAAACTCAAAAAGGTTCTGGGACACTGTAAAGTCCATGAAGAACAAGAGCACCTCCTCCCAGCTGCCCACTGCACTGAAGCTAGGAAACACTGTTACCACCGATAAATCCACTATAATTGAGAATTTCAATAAGCATTTCTCTACGGCTTGCCATGCTCTCCACCTGGCTACCCCTACCCCGATCAACAACCCTCCACCCCCCACAGCAACTCGCCAAAAACTCCCCCATTTCTCCTTCACCCAAATTCATATAGATGATGTTCTGAAAGAGCTGCAAAATCTGGACCCCCACAAATCAGCCGGGCAAGACAATCTGGACCCTCTCTTTCTAAAATTATCTGCCAAAATTGTTGCAGCCCCTAATACTAGCCTGTTCAACCTCTCTTTCGTATCATCTGAGATTCCCATAGATTGGAAAGTTGCCGTGGCCATCCCCCTATTCAAAGGGGGAGACACTCTAGACCCAAACTGCTACAGACCTATATCTATCCTACCCTCCCTTTCTAAGGTCTTCGAAAGCCAAGTAAACAAACAGATTACCGACCATTTCGAATCCCACCGTACCTTCTCCGCTATGCAATCTGGTTTCAGAGCTGGTCATGGGTGCACCTCAGCCACGCTCAAGGTCCTAAACGATATCACAACCGCCATCGATAAGAGACATTACTGTGCAGCCGTATTCATCGACCTGGCTAAGGCTTTCGACTCTGTCAATCACAACATTCTTATTGGCAGACTCAACAGCCTTGGTTTCTCAAATGATTGCCTCGCCTGGTTCACCAACTACTTCTCTGATAGAGTTCAGTGCGTCAAATCGGAGGGCCTGGTGTCCGGACCTCTGGCAGTCTCTATGGGGGTGCCACAGGTGTTCAATTCTCGGGCCGACTCTCTTCTCTGTATACATCAATGATGTCGCTCTTGCTGCTGGTGATTCTTTGATCCACCTCTACGCAGACGACACCATTCTGTATACATTTGGCCCTTCTTTGGACTCCAGACGAGCTTCAATGTCATACAACTCTCCTTCCGTGGCCTCCAACTGCTCTTAAATGCAAGTAAAACTAAATGCATGCTCTTCAACCGATCGCTGCCCGCGCCCGCACCGCCTAGCATCACTACTGACTTAGAATATGTGGACAACTACAAATACTTAGGTGTCTGGTTAGACTGTAAACTCTCCTTCCAGACTCACATTAAACATCTCCAATCCAAAATTAAATATAGAATCGGCTTCCTATTTCGCAACAAAGCATCCTTCACTCATGCTGCCAAACATACCATTGTAAAACTAACCATCCTACCGATCCTCAACTTGGGTAATGTCATCTACAAAATAGCCTCCAACACTCTACTCAACAAATTGGATGCAGTCTATCACAGTGCCATCCGTTTTGTCATTAAAGCCCTATATACGACCCAACATTGCGACCTGTACGCTCTCATTGGCTGGCCCTCACTTCACACTCGTCGCCAAACCCACTGGCTCCAGGTCATCTACAAGTCTCTGCTAGGTAAAGCCCCGCCTTATCTCAGCTCACTGGTCACCATAGCAGCACCCACCCGTAGCAGGCGCTCCAACAGGTATATCTCACTGGTCACCCCCAAAGCCAATTCTTCCCTTGGCCGCCTCTCCTTCCAGGTCTCTGCTGCCAATGACTGGAACGAACTGCAAAAATCACTAAAGCTGGAGACTCTTATCTCCCTCACTAGCTTGAAGCACCAGCTGTCAGAGCAGCTCACAGATCACTGCACCTGTACATAGCCCATCTGTAAATAGCCCATCCAACTAACTATTTTTTTTATCTTGCTCCTTTGCACCCCAGTATCTCTACTTGCACATTCTTCTTCTGCACATTCTACCATTCCAGTGTTTAATTGCTATATTGTAATTACTTTGCCACCATGGACTATTTATTGCCTTACCTCCCTTGTCCTCCCTCATTTGCACATGCTGTAAATATACTTTTTTCTACTGTATTATTGATTGTATGTTTGTTTATTCCATGTGTAACTCTGTGTTGTTGTATGTGTCAAATTGCTTTGCTTTTTCTTGGCCAGATTGCAGTTGCAAATGAGAACTAGTTCTCAACTCGCCTACCTGGTTAAATAAAGGTGAAAAAAAAGAACCTCTCAGACAGTAATCTGGACAGGACAGGATGCTCTGCGATGTGACCATGAATGCAACTGGAGAGCCACAGATCAAAGACCACTCTGATGTAGCATCTCTTCTCTTTGAAGTTATAAGGACTGAGCACAGTAGGCCAGTTCAACTTAATTGGGGAGGATAGGCTCATAGTAATGCCTGGAACGGAGTGGATGAAATGGTATCGAACACATCAATTCCATTTACTCCATTCCAGACATTATGAGCCGTCCTCCCCTCAACAGTCCTCTGTGACTCTGAGGGACTTATTCTGAACCACTTTAACGCAACTGGCACAGAGAGTAGGCATTCCACATAGAAATCATCCAAAGTAATAATGTCATAGAGCTTTGTACTGTTGGGACAGTCCACTTCACCGAGTCACCCCAACTCCCTTACATCCACTGGAAAAACACATCAAGACAAAATGTTATGACAGCGTTGAAAAAAGCCTGAAGCTCCTGAGTTCCAGGAAAACATCCCATTGCAACGCTACAGATCTACGCAAGACAACAGTGTCAAACAAGCCTCCCTCTGCAGGATCCTGGGTCATGTTCTGCAAGCTCAAACCTTGGGAAAGTTCCTAAAACGAAGGGTCCACTTCAAACTTAGTTGAAGTACACTTATTTTTATTTTCTGTTTGTTTCAAAGTATTTTCAAGGTCATTGAATGAAACCCTGCTCTCTTGGAGATGGGTCCCTCAAGGCTTAGGAGACTCGTTTCTGTGTCCTGTGCGTAACCCTTTACCTGCCTCATCCATTGAGGCATCCATATCAGTCACTGTTCATATAGTAATCTACCCTCTAGTGACAGTACTAGTATCTACACTGCATTTTGATTACAGTAGCACTGCTTCAACCTGACATAGACAGGGTGCTACGACCTTGAAAATGTCCTAGGCCTGGAAATTTCGACACAATGGGTTTGCCAGAAAACAGGTGCGATTCAGTGGCAGGTAAAACACAGTTTCATGAAACCCACCAACGACACACTATTGACATTCTGGATTACTCAATCCAGTCTCTGGACGAGAGACACTATTGGTTAAGACTATTTGATTATTAACCAAATATTGTCTCATACTGTGAGTCAAGGGGATAGGGGACAACCATAACAACGAGAAAGATTGAGAGGTTACATAGAGTACTAGTTACTATCAGGAAGGCCATTTTATATCCAAAGTGCTCATATAAAGATGACACCTATATGGTCCAGTTGATTGGACGTAGTCGATAATAAAGTGTACTGCAAAATGTACTGTCAAATAGCCCTCTAAAGGGCCTTCACCATCAGTATGCCAGACAGACACGTGTGTTTGAATGAGGTACAGTCCATGTTTACATCAGTAAAACTACACAGTGAGGAGAGTTTCACTGCAAAGGGTGCCAATCCAAATATTTAAACATTTCCTGTAACTGCAGTGACTGACAACACAGCATGATGGGATACTGGAGGATTAGGTCTTCTTCTTCAGATCCTCAAAGCACCGTGACAGGTCATCAAAGTCGATGTCATCAGAGCTCGCAGTGTTTCGTCCAACTCCAAAGGAGGAAGTGGGAAGCGCGTCGGGAACTGAGGGCAGCTCAGGGAGGGGAGTTGTTATCGTAGATCTGGGATGAAGGCCCGGGGCCTGTGGAAAGAACATATGTTTAGATTGACATTACAAATACACCCCAATGCAACCGTTATGCAAAAAGAAAGCAATACTATCGCTGAAGAGATTGACGTGTAGGAAAGGAAATATTCATTGAAAACAACTTACCAGACACCTGGGATCGATCAGAAGGTTTAATAGACAGCTCATCAATCTGAAAAATACACACACATCATGATCGCTCTACCCTGCCTGCATGTTGAACTGTTAAAGTTGTATAGATACATGAGAAAAACAAATGTTTTGTATGTTAGTATGTGATTGGAGGAGGAATAATCATTGAAGTAGTGCATTGCTGAGAAAGTCAACACCGCTGGGGTAAGAATGAGCAAAAAGCAAGAGCTAATAATATAATTAACCTCAAATTGCATTCACTTCACTATGAAGAACATGGCTTCCCTGCCACATCCAGTAACATACTAGTTTGACAGCAAGTAGATCTGTTTCAGCATATTATAAATCACTCAGAGCATTCAAAAAACATTCGTATGCAGTTCAGCACAAGGTTAGTGATTAGCAGTTAATACCAGCTATGACCGTTTCCACATTCTATCACGTCCCTGTATCATAGCACTGTGCTGCAGAGACAAGCGATGGCACAAGCAAACTATAATGAACTCCTCTTCCCTGAAAGGTGAACTGTCCGGCTGTCCATCTGTCTGGAGAAGCAGAAGGGGCAGGGGGCTCTGACACTTACAGACTCGTAGGGAGGGGGGCAGCTGGGCAGCTCAGGGGGGTGTCCTCCTCTCATTGGAGGCTGGAAGTTGTTAAAGGCATCATATGTGCCAACAGAGGGGCCGTTGAACCCTATGAGGCCGGGCATCTAAAGAAAAAAACGAATATGTATAAAAACATCACATTCATTTCAACATCTCTATATTTCAGTCTTAAAGCTGGAATCCTTAATGGTGAAACAGCCATGTCTGTTGGCGATATTACAACAACAACAAAGTTACTGCAAACAACTAACACTGGTAATCTACCCTCTCTAGTGGCAGCACTAGTATCTACACTGCACTACCAACCGACTTCCTTGATTACAGTAGCACTTATTCACTTGAAAAGATATGACACAGAAACAATTACATCTAAGAAAATTAGCCACCCCAGAACTTCAATTAGAAATATGTCCTTTATTAGACATAAGAAACATAGGCTAATATCTGTTTTGTGACAAGATATACAGTACACTTGCTAATCAAAGTTAGTATCAAACACTCTTCAAACAATCCTATATTACACCTAAGAGGATGAGCAGTCAAAGCAGTGAGCGGGTCACTGTACGTACGGTAGTGTTAAAGTCTTATTTTAGGATGGTGGAGTAGACAGTCCTAACTTCCATCCATAGTAAATGAGTGACAACAAGCTATAAGACTGGAACAGCAAATTCAGCCCCGTTTCTCTCCTTTATCAAAACTACTTCCATCACCAAGATTCAATACATGTTCATAAAATAAAAAAACTTAAAACTAATTTTAACAAAGATTATATAAATTAAGAAATAGGCATGTTACAAGTGGTGTAAAGTACTTAGGTAAAAATACTTTACAGTACTACTTAAGTCATTTTCTGGAGTATCTGTACTTTACTATTTATAATTTTGACAACTTTTACTTCACTACTTTCCCCCCCAAAAAATATTGTACATTTTCCCCGACACCCAAAAGTACTCGTTACATTTTGAATGCTTAACAGGACAGAAAATTGGTCCAATTCACACTATCAAAATAACATCCCCGGTCATCTCTATCGCCTCTGATCTGGTGGGCTTACTAAACACAAATGCTTAGTTTGTATATTATGTCTGTGTTGGGAGTGTGTCCCTGGCTATCCGCAAAATTTAAAAACACAAGAATTGTGTTTTCTGGTTGCTTAAAATAAGGAATTTTTAATTATTTATACTTTCAATACTTAAGTATTTTAAAACCAAATACTTTGACTTTTAATCAAGTAGTATTTTACTGGGTGACTTTCACTTGAGTCATTTTCTATTAAGGCATCTTTACTTTTATTCAAGTATGACAATTGGGTAGTTTTTCAACCACTGCATGTTACGTGTACATAGTCTGAATATACTTATAGAATGGGAAGGTCTTGGATGATGGTAAATGCAGTGTGACGCACATACATAGATAACATACTGAATCACACTATAAACATTCTATTACACAAAGAGGAAGAAGAACCCATTACATTTGAGGGACGTATTTACATCAAACTTACATGGTCAAGTGGTTTTTCATAGAGTATCATTTCTGTCACCAGTGAAATCATGCATTCCAGTCACCAATACACTGCATGGGTTATTTTACACAAACATGGAAAGTGCATGTATAGGGTTAAACTAAATCATCTTTAAAACATCAAGTGGATTTTATTAGAACAAATGTACAAAATAAAAATAATTTCCAACTCTTGCCTTCAACCTCCTACCAACATTTGTTTGCTGTACAATTAAAACAATCTTTCCTGTAAATAGCATTGTGTATTTCATATCTCAATACCCCACTTAATCAATCAAGTCTAATTAAATCCCTTCACCCCATGTAAAGGTAACAGATATGTCAAAGAACCGGTTTCAGATGTCCCCAAAGGTCCAGACCCAGAGAGTAACGAGGGTAAAACCCGACAGGCCGTAGCACCCGGTCTTGAAAATGTCCTAGGCCTGAATATTTCGACATAATGGGTGTGCCAGAAAACAGGTTGTTCTACTAGGCGATTCAGTGGCAGGTAAAAAAAACAGGTTCATGAAACCCACCAACGACACACTATTGACATTCTGGATTACTCAATCCAGTCTCTGGACGAGAGACACTATTGGTTAAGACTATTTGATTATTAACCAAATATTGTCTCATACTGTGAGTCAAGGGGATAGGGGACAACCATAACAACGAGAAAGATTGAGAGGTTACATAGAGTACTAGTTACTATCAGGAAGGCCATTTTATATCCAAAGTGCTCATATAAAGATGACACCTATATGGTCCAGTTGATTGGACGTAGTCAATAATAAAGTGTACTGCAAAATGTACTGTCAAATAGCCCTCTAAAGGGCCTTCACCATCAGTATGCCAGACAGACACGTGTGTTTGAATGAGGTACAGTCCATGTTTACATCAGTAAAACTACACAGTGAGGAGAGTTTCACTGCAAAGGGTGCCAATCCAAATATTTAAACATTTCCTGTAACTGCGGTGACTGACAACACAGCATGATGGGATACTGGAGGATTAGGTCTTCTTCTTCAGATCTTCAAAGCGCCGTGACAGGTCATCAAAGTCGATGTCATCAGAGCTCGCAGTGTTTCGTCCAACTCCAAAGGAGGAAGTGGGAAGCGTGTCGGGAACTGAGGGCAGCTCAGGGAGGGCGTTGTTATCGTAGATCTGGGATGAAGGCCCGGGGCCTGTGGAAAGAACATATGTTTAGATTGACATTACAAATACACCCCAATGCAACCGTTATGCAAAAAGAAAGCAATACTATCGCTTAAGAGATTGACGTGTAGGAAAGGAAATATTCATTGAAAACAACTTACCAGACACCTGGGATCGATCAGAAGGTTTAATAGACAGCTCATCAATCTGAAAAATACACACACATCATGATCGCTCTACCCTGCCTGCATGTTGAACTGTTAAAGTTGTATAGATACAAAACATTTGTTTTTCTCATGTATGTTAGTATGTGATTGGAGGAGGAATAATCATTGAAGTAGTGCATTGCTGAGAAAGTCAACACCGCTGGGGTAAGAACGAGCAAAAAGCAAGAGCTAATAATATAATTAACCTCAAATTGCATTCACTTCACTATGAAGAACATGGCTTCCCTGCCACATCCAGTAACATACTAGTTTGACAGCAAGTAGATCTGTTTCAGCATATTATAAATCACTCAGAGCATTCAAAAGACAGTCATATGCAGTTCAGCACAAGGTTAGTGATTAGCAGTTAATACCAGCTATGACCGTTTCCACATTCTATCTGTTCTTATCCAATCCCTATCACATCCCTGTATCATAGCACTGAGCTGCAGAGACAAGCGATGGCACAAGCAAACTATAATGAACTCCTCTTCCCTGAAAGGTGAACTGGCCGGCTGTCCATCTGTCTGGAGAAGCAGAAGGGGCAGGGGGCTCTGACACTTACAGACTCGTAGGTAGGGGGGCAGCTGGGCAGCTCAGGGGGGTGTCCTCCTCTCATTGGAGGCTGGAAGTTGTTAAAGGCATCATATGTGCCAACAGAGGGGCCGTTGAACCCTATGGGGCCGGGCATCTAAAGAAAAAAAACGAATGTAAATAAAAACAACACATTTATAAATCAACATCTCTATATTTATTACAGCTGGAATCCTTAATGGTGAAACAGCCATGTCTGTTTGAGATATTACGACAACGAAGTTACTTCAAACAACTAACACTGTTTTCTTCTCTGACATCGCACACGCGACAGAAAAGCACATACGTAATGCACTTTTTTCCCATGCTTCATGAACAATAGCGGTCAGTGGCGCCACTTTTGGGGGAAAAAAATGTCTTACTGCTCCTTTGCGTGTTGGGTAGCTGAACGCTGATGGGGGAACCATGGGCATAGGCATAGCTCCAGCGGTGAAGCCGCCGCCGCCGCCACCACCACCACCAGGCTTCCTGAAGTCAGAGTCCACGTCTATGAGGTCAGCCTCTTCGCCTTTACACACCTCCGGCTGCGTGGGTGGGTACAAATAAAATGTAATTTGTCACATTTTTAAACAACAGGTGTAGACAATTTGTAAACAACAGGTGTAGACTAAAAGGACTGCATAATCAATCCAACGTCTGCATTGGCCGTGCAGCGTTTATGGTGATATGGCAGAAGTCGGTGCATTCATACTTTCTCGCGCGCAGCAGAGCAGTTGTCAAGGTAGTGAGTTTGCATTTATACAGGACCTCCCTCCCTCACATACCGTCAACCAATCATGTCAATGCGGTGCTAAACAGAGCCCTTTGCATTGTTACAAAATTTGAGAGGTGCCCGGCGAAACGGCACAGAGCTTGACTTGGCCTCTGCATGCTTCCGGGGGCTCCGCAATGAGCGTCACACCCTCCATACGAAGCCTCTGACCACATTTTCAGATGAAGCATAAATTGGCTTTAACAGTGAAATGCTTACTTACGGGCCTTTCCCAATAATGCAGAGAGAAAGAAAACAGAGAAATAATAACACGTAATCAAAGTAATAATGCATACACAATGAGTACTGATAACATGGCTATATACACGGATTTCCAGTACTGGGCCAATGTAATTGAGGTAGATACGTACATATAACTAGGAATAAAGTTACTAGGCAACAGGACAGGTAATGAGTGCCGTGTATGTGATGAGTCAAAAGAGTGCAAAAAGGGTCAATGCAGATAGTCCGGGCAGGGATTTAGTTAACTATTTAGTAGTCTTATGGCTTGGGGCTAGAAGCTGTTCAGGGTCCTGTTGGTTCCAGGCTTGGAAGTATATAAATAGTAGAGTCAGTCAGGGGGTGGGCACAGGGAGACAGGCACACAGGTGAATGGCGGGAGGCAGACAGGTTTCATCATCAGATACTCACTCTGACCATGGCGTCTGACTCGTAGGGCACGTTGTAATTCTTGGCAATCTCAATGAGGTAGCGCTCCACCAGGATCTTAGGAGGAGCCTCTACACTCAGTTTGTGCATGAGCTATGGGGTAAAGTAGAGACAGGGAAATGTTTCAGGCAGAAACAAACACATATCTACAGTACCAATCAAAAGTTTGGATACAACTACTCATTCAAGGGTTTCTTTATTTTTTAAAACTTTTTTCTACATTGTAGAATAGTGAAGACATCAACTATGAAATAACACATATAGATTCATGTAACCAAAAAAAGAGTTAAATCAAAATTTATATTATACGAGATTCTTCAATGTAGCCACCCTTTGCCTTGATGACAGATTTGCACATTCTTGGCATTCTCTCAACCAGCTTCATGAAGAATGATTTTCCAACAGTCTTGAAGGAGTTCCCACATATGCTGAGCACTTGTTGGCTGCTTTTCCTTTACTCTAGAGTCCAACTCATCCCAAACCATCTCAATTAGGTTGAGGTCAGGTGATTGTGGAGGCCAAGTCATCTGACGCAGTACTCCATCCCTCTCCTTCGTGGTCAAATAGCCCTTACACAGCCTGGAGGTATGTTGGGTCATTGTCCTGTCGAAAAACAAAAATAGTTCCACTAAGCGCAAACCAGATGGGATGGTGTATCGCTGCAGAATGCTGTGGTAGCTATGGTGGTTAAGTGCGCCTTGAATTCTAAATAAAGAAAGGACAGTGTGACCAGCAAAGCACCCCCACACTTCCTCCTCCATGCTTCACGGTGGGAACCACACGAGGAGATCATCAGTTCACCTACTCTGCATCTCACAAAGACACAGTGTTTGGACCAACAATCTCAAATTTGGACTTCAGACTAAAAGGACAGATTTCCACTGGTCTAATGTCCATTTCTTGTGTTTCTTGTCTCAAGTAAGTCTCTTATTATTGGTGTCCTTTAGTGGTTTCTTTGCAGCAATTCATACGGTCTCCTCTGAACAGTGGCTGTTGAGATGTGTTTGTTACTTGAACTCTGTCAAGCATTTATTGGGCTGGTAACTCTAATGAACTTATCCTCTGCAGCAGAGGTAACTCTGGGTCTTCCTTTCCCGTGGCGGTCCTTATGAGAGCCAGTTTCATAATAGCGCTTGATGGCTTTTGCAACTGCACCTGAAGAAACATACAAAGTTCTTGAAATGTTCCATATTGACCCTGTCTTAAAGTAACAGACTGTCATTTCTCTTTGCTTATTTGAGCTGTTCTTGCCATAATATGGACTTGGTCTTTTACCAAATTGGGCTATCTTCTGTATACCACAAAGAGTGTGCAAATCTGTCATCAAGGCAAAGGGTGGCTACTTTGAAGAATCTAAAATATATTTGGATGTGTTTAACACTTTATTGGTTACTACATGATTCCATATGTGTTATTTCATCGTTTTGATGTCTCCACTATTATTCTACAATGTAGAAAATAGTAAAAAGAAAAGAAAAACCCTTGAATGAGTAGGTGTGTCCAAACTTTGACTGGTACTGTATCTTGAAGCAGACCATCTAAAAATGCATACCCTATCATTGACAGTCCCGATTTGGTTTGTCCTACAGAGCTTGCCATACTCCTTGCTGTATTTGGCACACAGCTGATCAGACACCTGTATGGAGAAAGCACAGTATCAAGGATCACAACACAGCAAAAAGTGTACAAAATGCACATTTATTTTTTTCTTTCTTTTTTTCTTTACTGAGGACTAGTTAAGTTTTATTAGTCCTATGTAGAGGATATGCATGGTATACATGGTCCACAACATAATGCTTACTTGCAGGTTTCTTTGACAATTAAACAATAAAACATAAAAATACGAACATAAAGTAAATGGCAGTTGAATAGAATAATATATTGTAACATAAGTAAGTATAATACAGGAAGGCACAATTTATAGTTCAATAGTTACATGTGTATTGGGTAAGGGGCAGGATGGAAGTGTTTAAATTAGGCAGTATAATAAGACTAATCCAAGAGACTAGACATGCTAGACATGTTAACGCACAATGCATACTACTCACAATTTTGAGCTCGTTGACCTCAGACTGCAGACGTGGGGCTGCCCAGATGAGAGTGGACACAGCTTCCTGCAGGCCAGGGTCAAGCTCCCTTTCAAGAAACAGACAAATAGGTGTTAAGGGCTTGACAGATTTTTTACTTGTCTGAAGGCTCAAATAAAAAATGGTCTGTAACATCATGGGCCAAAAGGGTGACTTAACATGGGGTTGTATGATGCAAGGAACCACTTTACAAAACAATTATCATTACCATACAGAGAATCAGAAAAATGTAAGCCACCCTCTGCCTATTGACTTCTTTGCATATTCAGACTGTCTCAAAATAGAACACAGCCCCTTAAAAAAATACAAATGTTGTGTCACCAGATAGGTGCAGTGAAATGTGTCATTTTACTGGGTGAGCCATAGTAGTACGGCGCCCCCTGTAGCAAATTAGTATTAAGTAACTTGCTCAAAAGGCACAATGGCAGATATTTTTACCTCGTCGGCTCGGGCATTCCAACCAACAAGTTGTTACTAGCTCAAAGCTCTAGGCTACCTGTCGCCCTTTAAGGCTCTCCTGGAGGATAGTTGGCAATCCTTAAATAACATAAATCATTTTTTAACTTTACAATTACAACCAAATACTATTAAATGAATAAGGGATCAAATGGCTTAACTACTTCAAAGCAAGGTAACTCTTGAAGACATGTTTATCTATAACCATGTAAGGCTGAAATATGAAGGTTTTCGTGGAGATCTATTGACAGGATAGGAGTAATTTCAAAATTAGGCTACTCTTAGGACCGGGGCAATACTCGTCATTATCGGGGAAAGGAAACAAAACACAGGGCTGTTTTCCTAAATCCGCTCCATGTTGGAAACAAACATACATTTTTCATCCAGAGTCATATTTCTGTATTTTACAAGCTATAGCACACAATATTTTACATACAGACAGTTTTTAAAGGACCAAAGAGTTGGGACTGCTTTGGGATCTCATGGAAGAAATATTGAGACACTGGTTTCATCCCAGCCCTAGCTATTCTAATAATATTTTTAACACTGTCAAAATGACATGCCCGGTGTTGAATAGTGTGTTTGAGATGCTTTTTAATTAAAAAAAATTATATATATATATATATATATATATATATATAATTTTTTTAATTAAAAAGCATCTCAAACACACTATTCAACACCGGGCATGTCATTTTGACAGTGTTAAAAATATTATTAGAATGATACACTATATATATATATATAAAACAGGAGTAGGTTAACACACCCATTCATCAACTGCGCGACGGTCATTTATTCAGGAGTGCTGGACAACATTTTTGAAGGACATCAATACATGCTATTAGCTAAATACTTAACTACCAAGATATCATGTAGCTTGGCTGGTTATGTTTTGAATTGGCTAACTAATCCGTCTGTTAGTGTATCATTATTTTATAGGCCATAGTCTAGCTGCGACAATCTCTCTCCTCAGGCCCAATCACACTGGCAGAAATGCACACATGACTTTTCCAGGATAATCATGGCCGTACGATCTGTTCGCTAATCAAAAATGTACCGTCAGTGGGCAAATAACTCAGTAACTAGCAAGGAATATCAACAAATAGGCTCTGAGCTTTAATCATCTCGTGACCGCAAAACTGTGATCAGCGCAATTTTAGGATTTAATTTTTTTAGCTTGTCCTTCCAGACAATTTACAGTAAATCTATATTCTTCTTGTCCAACTAATTGTTTACCTGTCCCAGACAAGCGTTAATGTCGAGCCCTGAAGGATAAACTCAAAACACCCATAATAGGGAAAGGGTTTTTTCTTTGACCAGGAGAAATTTTGGCTCTTCTTTCAATTGTCTTTACTCGATTCCTTGCATCTCTCGTCTCAGTCTCAAAATGCGTTGGAAGAGAAGTCCCAAGGCTCCTCCCCTCTCTAACCTCATCCAATGTGTTTTGAGGAGGCAGCAAGGAGACATGATGCAAGGAAATAAACAATTGGAAAATGAGAATCTTTCCTGAGTCCTCTAGGCAGGCTCATTTACTTCATGGACTGGATGAGGCCAAAGCGAGCCAGCAGCAGGTCACAGTACAGTTCTAGGATCTCCATGGCCTCTACCAAGTAGTCCTCTCTGATGATGTGTTCCACACGGATCCGTGCTCGCTCATCCTTTCCTGTTGACAGGTAGTCTGCAATCTCCTTCCGTGCTTTCTGAGCTAGCTCAGCTACAAAGGGACAGAAGATCCATTCTGTAAGCATTTATTTTACAGACAATCAGAGACACAAAAATGTTAAATAACAGAGACTACAGAGACTACAGCTTGCACAGTGTTTGTATGTACAGTACCAGTCCAAGGTTTGGACACACCTACTCATTCAAGGGTTTCTTTATGTTTACTATTTTCTACATTGTAGAATGAAGACATGAAAACTATGAAATAACACATGGAATCATGTGGTAACCAAAACAAAAATCAAGATATATTTTAAGATTCTTCAAAGTAGCCACCCTTTGCCTTGACAGCTTTGCACACTCTGGGCATTCTCTCTACCACCTTCACCTGGAATGCTTTTCCAACAGTCTTGATGGAGTTCCCACATACACTGAGCACTTGTTGGCTGCTTTTCTTTCACTCTGTGGTCCAACTCATCCTAAACCATCTCAATTGGGTTGAGGTCGGGTGATTGTGGAGGTCAGGTCATCTGGTGGGAACCACACATCGCTGCAGAAGGCTGTGGTAGCTATGGTGGTTAAGTGTGCCTTGAATTCTAAATAAAGCACTGAGAGTGTCACCAGCAAAGCACCCCCACACCATCACACCTCCTCCATGCTTCACGGTGGGAACCACACGAGGAGATCATCACCTCACCTACTCTGCGTCTCACAAAGACACGGTGGTTGGAACCAAAAATCTCAAATTTGGACCTATCAGACCAATTTCTACTGGTCTAATGTCCATTGCTTGTGTTTCTTGGCCTAAGCAAGTCTCTTATCATTGGTGTCCTTTAGTAGTGG
This sequence comes from Oncorhynchus clarkii lewisi, assembly GCF_045791955.1. Taxonomy (NCBI): domain Eukaryota; kingdom Metazoa; phylum Chordata; class Actinopteri; order Salmoniformes; family Salmonidae; genus Oncorhynchus; species Oncorhynchus clarkii. Next base: position 61,902,964 of record NC_092152.1, read on the forward strand.
TTCTTTGCAGCAATTTGACCATGAAGGCTTGATTCACACAGTCTCCGCTGAACAGTTGATGTTGAGATGTTCTTGTTATAATAATACGAACCTGGTCTTTTACCAAATAGGGCTATCTTCTGTAGAAGAAGATGGGGCTACCCCCTACTTTGTCACAACACAACTGATTGGCTCAAATGCATTGAGGAAATACATTTCACAAATTAACTTTCAACAAGGCACACCTCTTAATTGAAATGCATTCCAGGTGACTACCTCATGAAGCTGCTTGAGAGAATGCCAAGAATGCAAAGCTGTCATCAAGGCAAAGGGTGGCTACTTTGAAGAATCTCAAATATATTTGGATTTGTTTAACACTTTTTTTGGTTACATGAATTCATGTGTGTTATTTCATAGTTTTGATGTCTTCACTATTATTCTACAATGTAGAAAATAGTAACAATAAAGAAAACCCCTGGAGTGAGTAAGTGTGTCCAAACTTTTGACTGGTACTGTTGTTGCCTGGCTCACTTTTCTTTTTCTCCAAGAGCTTCAGGCGATTGATCACCAGTCGGAGGTTGACCCGGAGTCTCTCTGCTTTGAATCCTCCACCAAGCATGATGGCCAGCTAAGGAAACAAAATAAGTTGGTATTGAAAAGAGGAGCCAATACATACTGGCAAGTCTGACAATTTCTTTGCCACACTGACATACTGTCATCACCCACCATATTGTTTTCACCTATCCTTTGTTCAGAGAACGTGAAGATGAAGGAGATGAGGGAATAAGGAGAGGTTTCGACACTAGTGAGTCATCACCATCATGTGAGCGGGTTGATGGCCACACCAGTAACTACAGGCAGGTAGGACTGGAGCGGACATATAAAACTGACAGACATGGAGCTATGTAGCTAACTTAACTAGCTAAAAAGCTAACAGTATCTACCCCTGAAACCAATAACCGTCTAACTAGCTTACATCGCCTCTATCAGAAATTATAACCATTTTAATTAACTAAATCCATGTTGATAGATCACATAGTAAAGGAAATAGTGAGCTAACTATCTAGTTTGCACAACAAGGATGAAGAAATATAGTTTACTAACGTTAGCTATGCTAGCAAGATAGCTAGCTAACGTCTGATAAACAAAGCAGTGCTGTTCGAATAAAACGTATCCAGCTAGCGACAGTAGTTACCTTAAAAAACGACCAAACAATAAAAGGCATCGTATATATTATACTTTACATTTCATATCTAATGAACACAATTTTTTTGACATTACCTGTTAGCTAGGTTAACAGCAACTTGTCGAGTTGCTTGACTTCCGTGAATGCGACTCTTCCTCCTTCAATAAACACCGAAAAAAACTGTGACGTCACGGGAAATGTGCAAAACGTGGGCGTGTCACACCTGCTGTTTACACCACTAGAAGGCGATAGTGGATTTGAGAGCCATAAACTAGATTTCAAAGAAATTAGACCCAATGCCATAAATGTACATACAGTACGCTTGCTACATAGCCAGATATGCTTTGAGGAAGACGACCACAATATAGCTGGTCAAACTGCACAGGGCAGCAAGGCTGAGTTTCAAAACTACACCCCACAGATCAACATTTTTAGATCAGAAAAGCCCTTTTAAATACTCACTCAAATGAAAATGAAGCTGCAAGTAGTAGTGTGAACCTTGAACAATAATCATTCATTGAATCAACTATTTAGCTAAATAATTATACATGTTTTTGTCACATACACTGGATAGGTGCAACAAAATGTGGTTTTACAGCATTTAGTCTACTCATTCCATGGAAGGCCAAGTATCTGCGGGTTTTCGCTCATAGATTAGTAAGGAACTCCCCTCACCTGGTTGTCTAGGTCTTGATTGAAACGAAAAACACTAGGTCCTCCATGGAATGAGTTTGGCACTCGTTTTACAGGGTCAGCCATAATCGTATCGCAACCCTGGAGCAAATTATGGTTAAGTGCCTTGCCCATGGGCACATCAGCAGATGTTTTACCTGCTGCCCACAGATCGATTAGCTGAACAGATTAAAAGTGTGAATCTAATTGGTCACAAAAAGTTTGAATAAATTACAGCATGACAAGCTTTGTTTTTTTATTATTATTGCAAATTACAAACTATCGACCACTGTTTAACAAATTGCAGCTTCCTGTTTAAAAAAATCTGTACCAAGAAATATGAATTATCATAACACATGCATCATAATAAATGCTACAACTTGAGTTTGCTGGCTGAGACTTCTGTGTTTCTTATTCTTGGAGCCCGGGTCCTTGGCTCCTTTGATCTGGCTCTTCACTTGGTCTTGTAGTTGGGAGAAGAAGGCGGAGGAGGAGCGGAGAGCTTTATCCTTCCCCTCATCCTTGAACAGAGAACAAATTAAAAAATATATATTTTTAAGAAACTATTTGCAACTGTGACAGACAGCTGAATCCTAGCTATTGAAATAAATACAAATGAAAATGTGTGGAGAACACAATGGCCTTATCAGTCTATATTGATCACAAAGAAATATAATGGAGGTGCTTGCATTTGAAAGACAAGGTTAACTAAATATAAAAATGAGACATGAAGAGAACAAGAAAACACTGACCTTTAATAATGTTGCTTTGACTCCCTTTGTGAGTTTGAGGTTTTCTGCCACCTCTGCCTTTGATTGTTTCTTATTCTCTCCAGTTCTGTCCTTCAGTTTCCGTCTCTTCTCCTTCATCTTGATGCTCTTCACCTTCTTCTTCTTGCGTCTCTCTCGTTTCTTGTCTGTGGAGGTCTTTTCAGAGTCAACCAGCACGTCGCTAGCCTTGTTCTTCTCCTAAGATCAGAAAGGAAATAGTGTTACCCTGTCCTCAGAAGAATCTACTAAAAGGCTAATATGGTAGACAACACAGAAGTACATTGGTTGACTTCAACACTTGAATGCTTTTGTACGCGTCAGTGTACTCTACTAGAATATGATTTCTCATAACATGAAACATATTGGAAAGGGATGCATGACTAACCTTGACTTCCTCTGTAGCCAATAGAGTGGCATTACTAGCACAACTTCCTCCATAGCAATAGAAGGCAAATTGGAGACAACTTTCACTTCAGGAACAGGCTGCAGAACACAAAGAAAAGGTCAAACATATCAATATGGTGTAAAAAGCGTTTCCATTTGTACAAAATCCTTCATTATAAACTGGGTTGTTCAAACCCTGATTGTCTGAAAGCTCTAGTATAGCACTGTATACCACAGGTATGAAAAAACATGTGTTTTCTAGGCACTCCACGTTGCGTCGTGCTCAACAGCCCTTAGCCATGGTATATTGGCAATATACCACACCCCCTCGCGCCTTATTGCTTAAATATACCATATTTAAAAGACAAGCATAAATTATGGTTGTCATGCAAATGCTACAGTGTTTAATTTATTAGAATCCCCATTAGCTACTCTACATGCAGCAGCTACTCTTCCTGAGGTCCACATAAAACGTACAAATACATGACAAAGTACAGAACAGTAATAGACAAGAACATAAGACATTACTTCTCTCTTTTTTTAAAGTTACATATAGGAAAGACACAGAGACAACAAAAATACTACTTATACACTATTCATATATACGGTACAGTTCAATTAGATCTTTAGAAAGAGGAGCAGTGCTGTGATACAAGATGATGTTTTAAAGCTAAACTTTGCCTGTGTAACCTCTGGTGGCAGAGCGTTCCACAATGACATAGCTCTATACATAACTGAGTGACACAATAAATCTGTTTTTGGTTTGGGTACCATGAAGAAACCCAGTGGAGTGTCATGCATGTCTGTTTGAAGTGTATGCAAATAGATTATACAAAAGGTTAGGCATTGTCAACACACAACTGTTTCTTAAAAAGACTAGAAGAGAAGTAGTCCATTTCTCCTCAACCGTTAACCATGAAAGACTATCATAGTGCTGATGTTAGTTCTGTGTGTGCAGTTAAGGGTAAGGCGTGCTGCTTTGTTTTGAGCCAGCTGCAGCTTTGCAGTATCCAGGGCACATGGAAACATTGACAGGAAAACTCACCAGTTTGGGTGTGAAGTGGAAGTTAGAGAGAGCGTCAAGTTTAAGGAATAGAGAATCCACAAGCTTTTGAATTTCTACATGGGCTGGGTTTTCTTCGTCCTCTGTCTTCTGCTGAAATACAAGGGAAATAGATAGAAATAATGTAAATAATTCATTCAACAAAGAAAAAATATATGAATTGCAATATAGAGAAAAGCCAAGTATGTTCACACTAAAATATAATGGAATAACTACCTGATTCTGCTTGAGGTACTCTTGCTCATAAACCTCTGCAAGGCTCAGCTTGCTCTTCTCATGGTCCAGTCAGCCTCTTCTTGTACTCAAATACCTCTTCCGTAGGCTTCTCCTTGCGCACCACATGATCCCATACCTTGGATAAAAAATACAAGTCAGAAAATAAAATTGCCTTTGAAATGTCCCAATGTGGTTACATCGGAACGAAATAGACCTATACTTGTTCGACCCATTTACTCACAATGAAACGATGATGACATATTCAGCTGGATTCAACTGAAAATAGTTGTTCAGTTTGTTGTCAAGATTGAGTTGTCTCTAGAGACGGGTTAGCTGACAACGTCACGAAAACGATGCACGTGATTAAATGGTGCAGACGTTGGTGTGTTGTTGTGATTCTGAATGGCCAGATACAGTAGTTATCAACAATGACAAGAAGCTGCCATGTGGGGAATCATAGGTGACTCTTTTCAGCTAGTTTCATCTTGTTCTCGATACTATGTCTTGTTTTGAGGTGTTTTGACTGATGTCTAAGCTAAAATGGCTCAAATTCACTAGCTAGCTAACCAACAACTATAACGATGTACTTGAAAGACAATTCTCATTGTGAAAATGTATGTTTTCAATAAACATTGGCGACTAAATATAGTTTACATCTAAGCCAACCCAGTCTGTTTTTCCCCATAGTTGAGCATGCGTAGTTTTTGTTGCTCAACAACCAACCCGCCTGACACTGACCTGGTCTTTAATCCTCTGCTTGATGATGTCTTCCAGCTGCAAAGTGGTTTCCTCTGTTACAGCAGGGGCTGAGAGAAAACAGAGCAAATGTTACCTGACTGAACAAGCACCCTCTCCGACACACAAACTTGCAGTAAGTAAAATACTAAACCATTTCTAACGGGACTGAAAGCTAAACTAAAACAGACTGACAAGCATGTGGTACGTACCCATCCTGGAGGCCGAGTCAAATGCCACATCCACCTCAAGAAGGCTGTTCTCTGGACGAGTCTGAGCAGACACATCTCCTGTTAGTTGCCATGGCTTTTCTCCCATGGCAGCCTTTTCCAAATCCTGGATCTTTTCAGCCATCTGTGTAAGGTAAGAATTTACAATTTCATTAGTCTGCTACATAAAGTTATATATACTGCAGATGAAAAAAATAGTAAATGAAATGACACCCAACCTAATTTAGATATTCTAAAACAGCCCTCGAGGAAAAGCTTGCCTTGTCTTGTCGTTTCTCAAAGGATAATTTGGATTCAGATTTTGTTGCATTTTGAGACTTTCCTCCAAAGATGTCCGCCATGTCTTCTCCCTCACTGTCATCACTTTCTGCAGGTAGGTTAAAGGTCACCCGTCATCCTCAACGAAGTCCCTAAAACAGCAAAGGAACAAACAACTCTTATCTTAAGTACAAAATAAATATCCCTGCCCTATATTCCCTATTAATGCAATTCCAACCATGACATTCACATGATTCCTGCATCAGCCACTTACTAATTTTCTTCTTCATCATCATCTTCTTGCAGTCCATCCATACTGTTGTCCTCATCCTCTGCATCTGATTGGTCAGCTGTTTGCGCAGGATCATCATCCACAGCATCAAAGAAGTCTTGGTACTTCAGATTCCTGTAACTTTTCAGCTACAGAAAGAACATAGTACATTAATAGGAATTCAGTGTGTTTGTCTACAATAATGACCAGAAACACCACCAAACACAAGTAGCTGAATAGTAGTTAGGTCTGGCAGAGAGAAAAACTATATGATACATACTGTGCTTGTTTTTTTTTGTTTTTTTTGGAAGAAACATCTTCACTGAAGAGGTCTACGCCATCATCTTCATCTCCAGAGGGCAAGTCCTGGAAGTAGTCTACATCACCGTCCCCCTCCTTCCCCTCCCTTCTGTCCATATCGTCCAGAAAGGACTCCATCTCTGAGAGCTTGAAGAACTGGTCATCAACCTCTGATGGAGGACCCAGTGGTTTGACTCTCTCCCTGCTGAGCATTTCTTCTGTTGAGCTTGTTTTTCTAATGCGTCCACATCAAAAATCTATATCAGAGTCCTCGTCTGTGTTATCCCTTCTCAAGGCATCCATAGCAGTTTTAAGCATGGGTGGTTCTTCTCCTTGCCAATCTTCATCTTCCAAATCTCCATCTCTCATCTCCTCTTCACTAAGTGAACACTATACACAAAGACAAAATACAAAAAGCAATTGTTGTTAACAGTATTCTTCAAGTAGTAGTGGTTAATTACGTTAACAGTCTTCTTCAACCAACCCTGGCCTTGAAAACCACAGGGCGTGCAGGGTTTTGTTCTATCCCAGTACCCACACTAATCAAGGGTAGCTAAATTACTAGAATCAAGTGAATCGGTGCTGCTGGGCTATCTTTAAGAATATTTGATGACGTGTTCTAGCTAACCAAACAGGGAATGCTTGCAGATGGATGCTTGCTCGAACACCATCATTAAGTTTGCAGACGACACAACAGTGGTAGGCCTGATCACCGACAACGATGAGACAGCCTATAGGAAGGAGGTCAGAGACCTGGCCGGGTGGTGCCAGAATAACAACCTATCCCTCAACCAAGACTAAGGAGATGATTGTGGACTACAGGAAAAGGAGCACCGAGCATGCCCCCATTCTCATCGACGGGGCTGTTGTGGAGCAGGTTGAGAGCTTCAAGTTCCTTGGTGTCCACATCAACAACAAACTAGAACGGTCCAAACACACCAAGACAGTCGTGAAGAGGGCATGACAAAACCTATTCCCCCTCAGGAAACTAAAAAGATTTGGCATGGGTCCTGAGATCCTCAAAAGGTTCTACAGCTGCAACATCGAGAGCATCCTGACCGGTTGCATCACTGCCTGATACGGCAATTGCTCGGCCTCCGACCGCAAGGCACTACAGAGGGTAGTGCGTACGGCCCAGTACATCACTGGGGCAAAGCTGCCTGCCATCCAGGACCTCTACACCAGGCGGTGTCAGAGGAAGGCCCTAAAAATTGTCAAAGACCCCAGCCACCCCAGTCATAGACTGTTCTCCCTACTAGCGCATGGCAAGCGGTACCGGAGTGCCACGTCTAGGACAAAAAGACTTCTCAACAGTTTTTACCCCCAAGCCATAAGACTCCTGAACAGGTAACCAAATGGTTACCCAGACTGTTTGCATTGTGTGCCCCCAACCCCTCTTTTACGCTGCTGATACTCTCTGTTTATCATATATGCATAGTCACTTTAACTATACATTAATGTACATACTACCTCAATTGGCCCGACCAACCAGAGCTCCCGCATATTGGCTAACCGGGCTATCTGCATTGTGTCCCACCACCCCCTCTTTTTATGCTACTGCAACTCTCTGTTCATCATATATGCATAGTCACTTTAACCATACCTACATGTACATACTACCTCAATAAGCCTGACTAACCGGTGTCTGTATATAGCCTTGCTATTGTTATTTTCAAATGTCTTTTTACCATTGTTTTATTTCTTTTTTTTCCCACACTATTGGTTAGAGCCTGTAAGTAAGCATTTCACTGTAAGGTCTACCTTCACCTGTCGCCAGCAGCATACCACCCTGCATACCACTGCTGGCTTGCTTCTGAAGCTAAACAGGGTTGGTCCTGGTCAGTTCCTGGATTGGAGACCAGATGCTGCTGGAGGTGGTGTTGGAGGGCAAGTAGGAGGCATAAATATCCCAATGCCCCCGGGGAATGATTGGGGACACTACCCTATGTAGGGTGCCATCTTTCGGATGGGACGTTAAATGGGTGTCCTGACTCTCTGAGGTCATTAAAGATCCCATGGCACTTATTGTAAGGGTGTTAACCCCGGTGTCCTGGCTAAATTCCCAATCTGTCCCTCAAACCATCACGGTCACCTAATAATCCCCAGTTTACAATTGGCTCATTAATTCCCCTCCTTTGTAACTATTCCCCAGGTCGTTGCTGCAAATGAGAACGTGTTCTCAGTCAATTTACCTGGTAAAATAACGGATAAAAAAATACAATAAAAAGTATTCGGCACACGTGACAAATAAACTTTGATTTGATAGATGCTAGCTAGCCTTAGCATTGTGTAACGATGGCAGCAAGTTAATGAATTGATTTAAGTTAAACATATCGAGATATTATTATAAAAATGTTGCACTTACATAAGAAAATGTTCTGGATGGGCAGTTTTTTATGCTGAGTAGCTTTAAACAGCCCTCCAACGTTGTTACCTATGTCCCCGGTAGCCATAGTTTTTGCTCACATGGGAACATGTGTATAACAAGAAAATATTCTCCCACCCGGAAACAATATCTGTTGCGCTATAAAGATCCGGATAGCAGGTCAGGTTTAGACGTAGCTAGCTGGATAGACAACATTAATATCCTAAATAACTGTATTTACAAGGGCAATGTACGGGGTTTAATTGAAAAGCAATATACGTGTACTCTATCCCATTGTCTTAACATTCAAAGCAATTCGCTATCCTACGTTGCACGAATCTTCGAAAATATGGCGGCGTCGGTGTTGAAGGTTGCACGTACGTATAGATAGCTATCTGTTGTTGTTAGCCAGCTTGCAGCTGATAAATATTGTTTCACATGTAAGAAACAGTCTCTTTAGATTTATCTCGGGCTACACAACAAAGTAAGCTAAATCCACCGTTGTTAGTGCAGAATTACTTTTAGCAAGTGTTTCCTGTTGCTAGCTACTTGACTTATCCAGGTAGCATTTTCAATCAAATAAGATTCGTACTCATCAAAAAACTGTATGGCATAGTATGGCTGAACTAAATAATTTATTTATTTAGTTACAGGTCACTCAAAGTGTGTTCGTCACACTTGTTCTCCAATGCTGAGGGCAATTTCAAACTCAACACCACTCTGCCAAGGTATTCCAGGATCTGTATGGAAACTGGGAAGGCTAAATCACATCGCTATAGCTGTGCCAGACATGGAGAAAGCCACTGCTCTTTACAGAGATGTACTGGGGGCTCAGGTCAGCGATAAAGTTCCCCTTCCTGAGCATGGAGTCTACACTGTCTTTGTGGAGCTGGGTAACACAAAGCTGGAACTGCTGCACCCACTCGGGGAGAAGAGCCCCATTGCAGGCTTCCTACAGAAGAACAAATCTGGTGGGATGCACCATATCTGCATTGAGGTGAGTCAGTCTTAGCAATGCTGCATATGCTGTTCAGCCCACATGAATGGGCTGTGTTCACTCTCTCTATCCTTGTCCCCTCATCTGTTCTCTAATGTAATCATATTGTATGTTATTTTTGTGATTTCAGGTTGATGATATCAATGCAGCGATAGTGGATCTGAAGGCTAGGAACATTAGAACCCTGTCAGCTAAACCACGGATAGGCGCTCATGGGAAACCTGTCATGTTCCTCCACCCAAAAGACTGTGATGGTGTACTTGTGGAACTGGAGCAAACTTGAATACCAACAGGTCTCATAAACTCTGTAGTTCACAATTAGCCGGTTTGAAAATTGATTTATTATTGCGCTTTTTCCACCAGTAATAATGATAGCAAAGATAAAAAATGTTACATGTATAATAGCAGGGCATTGATCTATGAAATATAATATATACACTACTGGTCAAAAGTTTTAGAACACCTACTTATTCAAGGGTTTTTCTTTATACTATTTTCTACATTGTAGAATAATAGTGAAGACATCAAAACTATGAAATAACACATGGAATCATGTAGTAACAAAAAAAGTGTTAAACAAATCAAAATATATATAAAAATAGCTGCTCTTTGCCTTGATGACAGCTTTGCACACTCTTGGCATTCTCTCAACCAGCTTCACCTGGAATGCTTTTCCAACAGTCTTGGAAGGAGTTACCACATATGCTGAGCACTTGTTGGCTGCTTTTCCTTCACTCTGCTGTCCGACTCATCCCAAACCATCTCAATTTGGTTGAGGTAGGGGGATTGTGGAGGCCAGGTCATCTGATGCAACACTCCATCACTCTCATTCTTGTTAAATTAGCCCTTATACATCCTGGAGGTGTGTTGAGTCATTGTCCTGTTGGAAAAACAAATGATACTCTCACTAAGCCCAAACCAGATGTGATGTTGTATTGTTGCAGAATGCTGCGGTAGCCATGCTGGTTAATTCTAAATAAATCACAGTGTCACCAGCAAAGCACCCCCACACTATAACACCTCCTCCTCCATGCTTTACTGTGGGAAATACACATGCGGAGATCATCCGTTCACCCACACCGTGTCTCACAAAGACATGGCGGTTGGAACCAAAAATCTCCAATTTGGACTCGAGACCAAAGGACAAATTTCCACCGGTCTAATGTCCATTGCTCAGGTTTTTTGGCCCAAGCAAGTCTCTTCTTCTTGGTGTCCTTTAGTAGTGGTTTCTTTGCAGCAATTCGACCATGAAGGCCTGATTCACACAGTCACGTGTCTGTTACTTCAACTCTGAAGCATTTCTTTGAGCTGCAATTTCTGAGGCTGGTAACTTTAATGAACTTATCCTCTGCAGCAGAGGTAACTCTGGGTCTTCCATTCCTGTGGCGGTCCTCATGAGAGCCAGTTTCATCATATCGCTAGATGGTTTTTGTGGCTGCACTTGGAACAAACGTTCAAAGTTCTTGAAATGTTCCTTATTGACTGACCTTCATGTCTTGACGTTTCTCTTTGCTTTTTTGAGCTGTTCTTGCAATAATATGGACTTGGTCATTTACCAAATAAGGCTACCTTCTGTATACCCCCCTACCTTGTCACAACACAACTGATTGGCTCAAACGCTTTAAGAAGGAAAGAAATTCCACAAATGAACTTTTATGAAGGCACACCCGTTAATTGAAATGCATTTGAGTGCATAAAATATAGTTTGATTTGTTTAACACTTTTTGTAGTTACTACATGATTCCATATGTGTTAGTTCATAGTTTTGATGTCTTCAGTATTATTCTATAATGTAGAAAATAGTCAAAAATAAAGAAAAACCCTTGAATGAGTAGGTGTTCTGAAACTTTTGACCGGTAGTGTATTGGTTTGTTTTCCTTTAAAAAGAAAAAAAGCTTTATCTGCCTTAAAACTAAGTGTATTTGCCTCTGCTGTGAATAAATTCTATGATCGACTCTAAGCACTTATGGTGAGTAAATTCACATGTATTAATTCATTTTCACATGTACATAGATAAATGTTTTTATATGAAATAACTCTTATTTTCACACGGATTTAAACAGAGTTGCTGTGGAAATATTTATTTGGAGAGAATTCAATAATCATGCACCTTTCAGCTGGCTCTCAGACGAATGCTCTCTCTCATTGTGAAGAAAAGAAAAATGGCCTTTTGATTTGCAACTTCTGGAAATCTAATTTGAACTTGCTATGCAACAGGACAAATGTCTTAATATAAAAATGTATGAACTGATAAGCATATTGAGTGTAATAAGGTTGTTTCAGTGTACTAAAAGCATTTAAGCTTAATTGCAGGAACATTTTAAGAAGCCTGTCCAGTCTTATCTTTAGTGTTGCAGCAGGCTTTTCTTATTTCCTCAGTGCCGTAGTTCTCCAGGCTGTTAGGAATTGGAGTGAAGAAATGCAAAAGGAATCTCCTCACAGTTTCCGCATGAATATCAATTCATAGCCCTCAGCGTATATTCTTAATTACATTAGTCAGGCTCTTGTTTTGGAACTACATTTCAGGCAATGTGTTTATGTCGCTGACTTTCTGCGGTGTTAAACATGTAATAGTTTAATTTGATGTGAAATACGCACATTCAGTAGCTTTGCCAATAATTTGTCACCAGTCTGGTGCCTAGAACAACTTATCTTCTGCAGCAGAGGTAACTCTGGGTCTTCCTTTCCTGTGGCGGTCTTTACAAGAGCCAACTTCATCATAGCGCTTGATGGTTTCTGCAATTGCACTTGAAGAAACTTTCAAAGTTCTTGAAATGTTCCTTATTGACTGATCTTCATGTCTTAAAGTAATGATGGACTGTCATTTCTCTTTGCTTATTTGAGCTGTTCTTGCCATAATATAGACTTGGTCTTTTACCAAATAAGGCTATTTTCTGTATACCCCCCCACCCAGGCACAACACAACTGACTGATTCAAATGCAGTAAGAAGGAAAGAAATTCCACAAATTAACTTTTAAGAATGCACACCTGTTAATTGAAATGCAATCCAGGTGACTACCTCATGAAGCTGGTTGTGAATGCCAAGAGTGTGCAAAGCAGGCTATTTGAGGAATCTGAAATATAAAATATATTTTGATTGAACACTTTTTTTGTTACTACATGATTCCAAATGTGTTATTTCATAGTTTTGATGCCTTCACTATTATTCTACAATGTAGAAAATAGTATAAAGAAAAACCCTTGAATAAGTAGGTGTTCTAAAACTTTTGACTGATGGTGTATCTTGGTTACATAAGTATTCAACCCTCTGACACAGATAACAGCTGTGAGTCCTTCTGGGTAAGGCTCCAAGAGCTTTGTTCACCTGGATTGTACAATATTTGCACATTATTCTTTAAAAGAGGATTCAAGCTCTGTCAAGATGTTTTCATGTCTTGCCATAGATTTTCAAGATGATTTTTAAGTCAACTATAACTGGGCCACTCGGGAACATTCAATGTTGTCTTGGTAAGCAACTCCAGTGTATATTTGGTCTTGTGTTTTACATTGTCCTGTTGAATGGTGAATTTGTCACCCAGTGTCTGTTGGAAAGCAGATTGAATCAGGTTTCCCTCTAGGATTTTGCCTGTGCTTAGCTCTATTCCATTTATTTTTATAAAAAAAAAACTGTAGTCCTTGTCGATGCCACCACCATGCTTGAAAATATCAAGAGTCGTACTCAGTTGTGTTAGATTTTCCCCAAACATAACGCTTTGTATTCAAGATAAAGCGTTCTTTCTTTTCTCTCTATCAATTAGGTTAATTTTGTGGAGTAACTACAATGTTGTGGTTTATCCTCAGTTTTCTCCTATCACAGACATATACGTTTGTAACTGTTTTAAAGTCACCATTGGCCACATGGTGAAATACCTCTCAGGCAACTGAGTTAGGAAGGACTCCTGTATCTTTGTAGTGACTTGGTGCATTGATACGCCATCCAATTGTGTAATTAATCACTTCACCATGCTCATCTGCCAATGGGTGCACTTCTTTGCGAAGCATTGGAAAATCTCCCTGGTCTTTGGTTGAATCTGTTTTTGAAATTCACTGCTCGACTGAGGGACCTTACAGATAATAGTATGGATGTGGTACAGAGATGAGGTAGTCATTAAAAAATCATATTAAATACTATTATTGCACACAGTGAGTCCGTGCAACTTTTTATGTGACTTGTTAAGCAAAGTTTTACTCCTGAACTTATTTAAGCATGCCATAACAAAGGGATTGAATACTTATTGACTAAAGACATCTCAGCTTTTCATTTTTAATTCATTTGTAAAAATGTCTAGAAACATAATTCTACTTTGACATTGTGTGCCACTGGCCTACACACAGTACCACATAATCTCAATTTAATTTGTTTTACATTCTGGCTGTAAAACAACAAATAATGTGGAAAAAGTCAAGGGGTGTGAATACTTTCTGAAGGTTCTGTAATTAATTCATAACTTGACACTGTAGGCAAAGATTAATGGATTTTATTGCGTGATATGAAGTAGATGGTTTCCAATCTCGTCCTCTTTTTGTTGTGTAATGTCGTTTTGCTAAATATGATCACTCAATGAGCTGCCCACTGATGCGTTAGGAAGAATTACTGGCTTATACATACAATCTCTCCCCATTCAATGACTTTTCTTTAAATTAGTTTATTTTAAACAGAAATGTCACCCTGTTATGTGACTGGTAATTTTAGATTTAAACAAATATTTAACCTCATCCAATTTTACAACAATAACATTGTAGTTATTTTTGTCACTACCATAAAAGCAGTAGCGGATTTTGGTATAGGCGACATGGGCAACCTATACCCATGGTGACATTTGCACGAACGACTTTCAATCGCTCATTTTTACATCACGTCAAGGATATCATATCACCGTGTGGGACTGTGGGTCAATTAACCTTGTTGGGGTGGGCGCCCTGGGAAGGTCTCACACTCAGAAGTACGAGATGGGGCGGGGATAGGTTGACCTCAGGTCTCCACACTGGAAGCCCGAGGTAGGGGGAGCGGGGGAATCTATCAAATAGCGCACCCCTAACTTTGTACAGTATTAATGCAATGAGAAAAATTTGTCACACTACAATTCATTCATAATACTGTGAATATATAGTTTCACAGACATATTGTTGCATTTTTTTCTGGTTTGTGCAAAATTGTTAATAATATAAAACCAGTCTGCACACCACCAAGGTCAATTGATTTAGTCTCGACTCGACTCGGTTGACAGTGTTGGTGGATGGGTAATGTATTGATGCTCTAGTGCCAGAAACAAATGTGTTGATTTATTTGTCTTTGTTACTTATTTTTGATATTTATGAGTCTTATTTTTGTGTATATTTTTTATAGTTACATGGTTTTAAATGTTATGGTTATTTATTTGTGTTGTTCCAAATGTCTGAATAAAAATTACATTTAGTGCGTGGGGAGCAATACAAGCTAGAACCGCCACTGCATGAAAGTGATTTGAAAAGTGCAGAAAATATGATTCAGAGGTTTTCTTTCTCTCGTCCATGCATGATTTATGTTAGGCTAAACGCAAATCTATAGCCAATTAACTGTAACCAACAAAAAATAAATAGGATGTTTTGTATCATGGGTCGCACTGCACTCTTTTGTAAACCAATATTTTCTTCTCTCCATTATCGTTTCATTCTCGGTGACTGGGTGGGGTTCGAGTCTATCGCCTCTGGTTGCCGCCACTCCACCGTAACGACCGGAGAAACACAAGTGTTTCACAAACTCTGTTGGAAACCCAATGGGGAGAACTGCAGTGGGGTCTTTATACACGTTCCGGGGCCGCTTCAACTGGTACTTCTATTTTTCAGATTCCGGGGCTGGTCGCTTTCTCTCGATGTAATCTGATCCCGTGCAAGTGTCTTGGAAGCATCATCAGCTTTCACAATTCTGAAAGGGAGGTGATTTGAGCGACCGAAGAACAAACGTTGAATTCAGCAGGTAAGATAGTGTGGCCTTCATTTATCTACAAAGAAATGCTTGATTTATACCGGTGTGTCGAAAAGAAAGGTGTTTTTTGGTCCATTATTCCTAGAGCATCTTTTGAAGACAGCAGACAGCAACCATGGCATAGGCTCATCATCTGCAACTAGCTCATTCACCAATATGCATTTTTAACCGCCTGTTCGACACACTTTTAATGCGGGTAAATGTGTCTAATTATCCAATACACGCTAAATTCTCATTTGCTTAAATGCTGGGAATATAAATCTAATCTGAACAAATGTATTGTCAAAATTGTATCTGAAAATCATGGTGTATATGGAGAAAAACATTCTGTGGCCACATCTACTTCAGATGTTGTCATAATTGTAGCAGGCTGTGCAATAAAGTACCCTAGCCATTGATACATCTTGAAAAAAGTATTTTGTTGACTTGTGTAATTGTAAGGTGATCTATGTCCTCTCACTCACACACACCAGCTCCATACAAAAAATGGACTGCTAATGAAAACTGTCTGCTTTTGATGCTCTTGGGGTTGTTTTCCTTTGTCTGTTGTGTACCACTCAGTTCCAGAGCTAGCCATACAAGAGGACAGAGCAGACAGCATACTCACTGTAATTGTTTTTGGTGTGTTGTTCTATAGAAACTCAAGGAGACATGTCAGGGTTGGTAAACTCAGTGGAGTCAACTCATGTCCGGTCTGTCTGATGCTGCTGCATATTGAAAGAAATTTATTTGAAAGCCTACATAAAAGCAAGCCCAACTAAATCTGAAATTGGCCTTTAAATTAGACCAAACCATGCTCTGATTACATTTTGATTGTCCTTTAGTCAGGCTTGGTAGGAATTATAACTGCTTCAAGACTGTTGAATTGTGAGATGACAGCTTGATGACAGCATGTTTGGAATTTTTGCCTTAGGGGTTTGATGTCAGTCTTAGCTCAATACACATTTTAATGAAGGCCTTGATGTTTTTTTCATATACACTATATATACAAAAAATATGTGGACACCCCTTCAAATGACTGGATTCGTCTATTTCAGCCACACCTGTTGCTGACAGGTGCATACAATCGAGCACACAGCCATACAATCTCCATAGAAAAAAATTGCAGTAGAATGGCCTTACTGAAAAGCTCAGTGACTTTCAACATGGCACCATCATAGGATGCCACCTTTCCAACAAGTCAGTTTGTCAAATTTCTGACCTGCTAGAGCTGCCCCGGTCAACTGTAAGTGCTGTTATTGTGAAGTGGAAACGTCTAAGAGCAACAATGGCTCAGTCGAAGTGGTAGGCCACACAAGCTCACAGAACGGAACTGCAGAAGCGCCTAGCGCGTAAACATCTTCTGTCCTCGGTTGCAACACTCAATACAGAGTTCCAAACTGCCTCTGGAAGCAATGTCCGCACAATAACTATTAGACGGGAGCTTCATGAAATGGGTTTCTGTGGCCGAGCAGCTGCATACAAGCCTAAGATCAACGGGCAATGCCAAGCGTCGGCTGGAATGGTGTCAAGCTCGCCGCTATTGGACTCTGGAGCAGTGGAAACGTTCTCTGGAGTGATGAATCACGCTTTATCATCTGGCAGTCCGACGGACAAATCTGGGTTTGGCGGATGCCAGGAGAACACTACCTGCCCCAATGCATAGTGCCATCTGTAAAGTTTGGTGGAGAAGGAATAATGGTCTGGGGCTGTTTTTCATGGTTCGTGCTAGGCCCCTTAGTTCCAGTGCGGGGAAATCGTAACGCTACAACATACAACATTCTAGACGATTCTGTGCTTCCAAATGTGTGGCAACAGTTTGGGGAAGGCCCGTTCCTATTTCAGCATGACAATGCCCCCATGCACAAAGCGAGGTCCATACAGAAATGGTTTGTCGAGATCGGTGTGGAAGAACTTGACTGGCCTGCACAGAGCCCTGACTTCAATCCCATCAAACACCTTTGGGAGGAATTGGAATGCCGACTACGAGCCAGGACTAATCGCCCAACATCTGTGCTCAACCACACTAAAGTTCTTGTGGTTGAATGGAAGCAAGTCCCCGCAGCAATGTTCTGACATCTAGCGAAAAGCTTTCCCAGAAGAATGGAGGCTGTTATAGCAGCAAAGAGGGGACCAACTCCATATTAATGTCCCATGATTTTGGAATGAGATGTTCGACGAGCAGGTGTCCACATACCTTTGGTCATGTTGTGTATCTTGCTTTCAGGATGACTGTAAATTAGATTACAGGGAAATGATGACTGATTTTAAAGATGAATAAATACCCCAACATTTTGGGTTGTTTTACATAATACCCACTGTGCGCACACTGGTTGAATCAACGTGGTTTCCACATTTCAATGTAATTACGTTGAACTAACGTGGAATAGACATTGAATTAACGTCTGTGCCCAAATAACATTTGCGTGATAATACTTGCACACCTATTGTGACGTTACAATCACATTTGGAAATTCTACTTAGTAAATGGCCATTCTGTCCTAGAGCAGGTGTCCGGTTTTAAAATGGCCCGCTGGGGGAAGGTGTGCGGCTCTGGAGGCACCTCGGTCCCCAGCAGGTGGGCTCACTCTGTGCCCGAGACCAGCTTCACGTTCTGGCTGGCTGGCGCCTGGCGGCCCGCCTTCTCCTGACCCTCTCCCCTCTCCCAGCTGTCAGAGAGGGTGCCCCTCTGCTCATTCCTGTTTTATGTGTGCCACAGGAGCTGAAGGACAAACACTGTGTCGCAGCAGGCTGCTGGGATGCTATTCATGCAGCAGCAGGATAATTCTAAATTGGACTCTTGCGGACGAGAGAGAGCCAAGAGAGAGGTTGTACTTGGGGATCTTGTTTCCCTTCTGCTCAGGCTGATGATTATTATGACTGGGCCAAGCGCATCAGCTAAGGCTTGATCTCAGTTTTTTCAGATAAATGGCTATTACCATATTTACAGCATTATACTGTACACTTAATCAAGATAAGATAATTAGATTCGGCTGTGGTCCTGTGAATGACAGACGCAAGCTACGCCTTCATAGTAGCCTAATTCAAATGTTATGTTTGAACAGAACCGTTTTCACCTCAAAAACTACTGTCACAGACAGCTGTTTAAGATGTATGATGTGTCCTTTCATTTCTTTGCAAGCCAGTCATGTAGGCTACTGATGTCCAAGGCCAGTCAGTTGCCCCCTGGGGAGGTTGTGTCCAAGATAAGAAATAAAATGTCTAGAAGATAAGCTTCTAGACACGTCTCTCAGCCTGCAACGCTCCCAAGGAAATCAGTTTGAGAGTTGATTAATGTAGGAACTCGTTTGAGAGATGACAATTACTACCCCAGTTATTGCATGGTATTACTGCCTGGAACATTAGTGTATTTTTGTAGCAGTACAAATGGAAACCTTTATCAGTAGCTTTTCTGTTTTCAGACCATTTAAATGTCAAATGCTATCTCAAAATAAATAAATAAACTACTGCTCAGAAGTAATTTGGTTAAAACAGTCTTTGTGATCAGAATTTTAGATAGCAATCCAGGTGAACCATTTGTGATTTGTAATCTGGCTCAGAAAGTAGCAAAAAATGTTTTATATTTGACACACAGACACCTCAATCAAATTTATTTATGAAGCCCTTTTTACATCAGCTGATGTCACAGTGCTATACAGAAACCCAGCCTAAAACCCCAAAGAGCAAGCAATGCAGATGTAGAAGCACGGTGGCTAGGAAAACCTCCCTAGAAAGGCAGGAACCTAGGAAGAAACCTAGAGAGGAACCAGGCTCTGAGGGGTGGCCAGTCCTCTTCTGGCTGTGCCGGGTGGAGATTATAACAGTACATGGCCAAGCTGTTCAAACGTTCACAGATGACCAGCAGGGTCAAATAATAATAATCACAGTGGTTGTAGAGGGTGCAACAGGTCAGCACCTCAGGAGTAAATATCAGTTGGCTTTTCATAGACGAGCATTCAGAGAGAGAGATAACAGGTGCTGTAGAGGAGCGAGTGGAAAACAGCAGTTCCGGGACAAGGCAGCATGTCCGGTGAACAGGTCATTGTTCCATAGCCACAGGCAGAACAGTTGAAACGGTAGCTGCAGCACGACCCGACGGACTAGGGACAGCAAGGAGTCATCAGGACAGGTAGTCCTGAGGCATGGTCCCAGGGCTCAGGTCCTCCGGGAGAGGAGAGAGAGATAATTAGAGGGAGCATACTTAAATTCACACAGGACAAATACTCCAGATATAACAGACTGACCCTAGCCCCCGACACAACTATTGTAGCATAAATACTGGAGGCTGAGACAGGAGGGGTCGGGAGACACTGTGGACCCGTCCGACGATACCCCCGGACAGGGCCTAGCAGGCAGGATATAAACCCTCCCACTTTGCCAAAGCACAGTCCCCACACCACTAGAGGGATATCTTCAAACCACCAACTTACTACCCTGAGACAAGGCTGAGTATAGCCCACGAAAATCTCCCCCACGGCACGCACCAGAGGGGGGGGCGCCAACACGGACAGGAAGATAACGTCAGTGACTCAACCCACTCAAGTGACGCACCCCTCCTAGGGACGGCATGCAAGAGCACCAGTAAGCAAGTGACTCAGCCCCCAGTAATAGACACCTCTGTGTGAATTGTGTCTGTGAGCTGACGTTTTAAACCTGTGGTAATGTTCCTTTAGTACAGAATGTTAACCCTGCAGGAGAGCTGTCAGCCGTGTGCTATGACTGTGTTATGAGAGATGTGGCTGTGAATTTGGGACGAGGAGAGTATAGTCAGAGGCTACTCTTTGATCTCGTGGCATTGTGACAGCTTTTTACACTCTAAAACATCCCTGTATGGCCCCATGTATTTCCTTCCTTTCAGAATAGCTGAACTGTTTAGGGGGATTCCATCACATGGCCACTTTGTGTAGTTGCTTGTCCACAGTTTAAAATGTTCTTGAATTTCATGGGATTGGTGTGGGCTTTCAATTGCCAGGATGGTTGTAGTATGTCATCAGGACGTGTATGTTGGAAAGGGGATTTTCGTGTTTTCTTGAAGTCGTTGCATCACAGGGACAAGCTGTGTGATTACAATCTTTCATGTTTTTAAAAAACATTTTGCTGCATTTTGCTGGGGATCTCCGTCAACATCGAGCCCACCCTTAGTCATACCATGCTGTGTGATGGCTTCAGAATACTCTGCTCCTTCGCTATCTCAGTCTAATGCTTAAAGTGAACAGAGAAATACAACTTTGGAAAATTATTTAAAGAACTCAAAGTAGGATTATTTTTCATTTATTCAGAATTGTTCATTCAAAAACTGAAGCTTGTGGCTATATATTTGTCTTGAGGCACTGATGTTCATTAATATAAAAGCGAAGTTAAAAACAGCAAGTCATCAGGCGTTTTTTTTAAATGCTCTAGTGGTTAGTGAGTGATGATGGCAGCCACCATTATGCCCTGCTAGGAAGATTAGGTAATTAGCAGGGCCACCTGACCTACCTGCTGTGGAGGGATGAGAAGGACGCCGGTTCCGTATTTTTAGACACCGCATTTACCCTTCCTTACCCACCAGGTGTTCAGTTAGCACGGTCTAGTCTAATGAATGATGGGGCTCTTCAAGGGGAAATCATTTCTCGGTCCACATAGAGGTTTGATTGTTCAATCAAAGTCATACCAGGAAGGATGACTTAGTACCAAGTCGTGATATCTGAGACTAGAGGTCTCCCCTCCAGATCTTTTACTTTGTGTTGAGGACAGAGAGGGCCCAAGGCAGTCAAGGCTGGCTTGGTTAGTGGCATATTGATTCAACACCCTTCTCGTTGATCATTTGTAACCATCATCCTTCAAAATCCGACGCCTTCTTTAAAGTGTGCTGTTTATCTGCAGGGATGAGAAATGAGGAGCACTCTGATATTCGGCCTTTGAGGGTTTCATAGCTAGGGTGGAAAGCCGTTTGATGTGCGCTGAGCAGTTTCCTGGCAGAGGGAAAACGGAGAGAGCCAGCCCCCCCGCCTGTGAATAACTCCCACAGTGTGTGTGACTCATATCGGTCTCTTGTAGAGAGCATGTTCCTCCTCATGCTCTTGCTCCTCTGTCAATAACCGCTGTACACTGCTTGCCTGCCACAGTTATTTCCCTTCCGTCTGTTGTTGGCGTCACACTGAACGCAATCACACCCACCTGCTCTGCCCGACCCGCCCGGCCGAGTGTGAAGTATGAACGGTGCTGTGTGCTGCTGGAGGAGATTTGGTCTGTCTCGTCAGTGACCTCTAGCCCTGGTGGATGACCCAGATGAAATGGTTTTCAGCTATGAGAGATGTGGATGTCTGACAGTCCTCATATACCAGGAGGGCATTGGGTCATATAGGCTTTGCTGAGTGTGCTGATTGAATGCTGAGACATTTTATTTCAGTGTTTAAGGGCCAAGGCTACCAGGACATGACACTTTTAATCTTTAGAGCAATGAGGGTATGCCATACACTTGGAGTCACACAGTGTGGAGTGAGAATATAGACGAGCGTCTATTTTACGTAGGTTATGTATTGTACCAATTTGAAACCCTTACTAAATTATAATCTTAAAGAGTTAGTTTATTATTTCTGAAGTGCATTTCTATTTTTTATGTAAATGGCGTGTTATACAGTAGAAGGGTGTAGAAATGGTGTTATACACTAGAAATCATCACTTGTTTTTTGAGAAACTTACCCCAGCCGGGATAGACTTCCTCGTCGCTCATTGTGCAGTGTGGGGGTGTACAAAAAACACCCAAATACTGCAAGTTCTTTTAGAAATGGACACACGGTCAGTATATCGATGTAGGTCTTTAGATGTTGTACACATGACATTGTTTCCCTACTGAACCTTATCCTCGAGGCTACATTCCACTTTGTGTGACTTGAGCTGTTTCCCCTACCCAGCTGGGTCATTCTCCGTGTAGCCTGCTGCTAGAGTGGACGGGAGAGTTATTGCTTGAGTTGCAACAGGATAAAAACAAATCTATAACATGCGGGTAAAGTTCTTAATGACACAATTTCATGTGCACAACGTCTAAAGACCTGCATCACTATAAAGTGTCTTTCTAAAATAACGCTTTTGGTGCGTTCTTGTTTTTCAACGCCCCCACAATGCACAAGGAGCAACGAGGAAGTCTATTGCGACTGGGGTAAGTTTCTCAAAAACAAATTCTATATTTCTCAAAAACCCTTCTATAACATGCCATTTAGTGAACCAGTCCTTTAACTCCATTTAACATGTTAACTACAGTACATTATAGGGCTGACACAGTTACCGTATAACTGTCAGTTATCGATGAAGACTGTCATGATTTTTGACCGTTTCACAACCCTAGCACATTATATTATTTGCTGGTTTTATCGGCAAGTATATCTGTGTCATGTAGGCGGAACGAATGCTTCTGTTGAGTTATCTGAGCTTTAAGGAGCCCTGATTCAAATCTCTAGACATTATGTCAATGGCGAGCTGGTGTCTCTCAAAATCAATGAGGTGATATCTGCATGTCATTTCCAGATCCCAGGACATTAGCATTTAAATGAACTAAACCCAATTACACAGACTTTCAGAAGCTGAATGGAGCCACCTTTTGGAGAAAAAAAAAATTGGCAACAAAGAAAAACCTTGAAGCCCCTAGAGAAAGCCCCATTCACGCCTGTATAAATCATGGGTGGCACTAAAGGAAAGCTTATTAACACCCCAAGAGGGAGGCAAGGAGAATTCTCCTGTGCCTTCAAAACACCTTCAAATTGAGCAAAGCGTGGAACTAAAAGCATGCAGATCAACAATCCATATTACTCTTTCATCTCGGTTCGATTCTTTCTTTTGTAAAGTAACTGGGGGGGGCTGTAGCCTAGAGAGGCCTCATTTATCATTAGTAGTGACGGCAGCTTTGTGACAAGTGTGAGAAAAACTTTAGCTTCTGCATACATACAGTCTGAAAGTCCCTGTTATCTACATACTCTTGTTTCTCATAGTAGTTAGCATGTATGTCTGCTTCTATTTGTCCTTGGGAATTTGTAGGCCTACAGTATGTAGTATGCTAGGCTATTATATTCTATGTAGGTGGGCATAGTGAGGTTGCAGGTGTGTGTGTGTGACCTTGCTATACCTATTTCCAGTCGTCCTGTACATTGCTGCAGTGGTGGAAAAACTACCCAATTGTCATACTTGAGTAAAAGTAAAGATACCTTTTAATAGAAAAGGACTCATAAGTGAGTCACCCAGTAAAATACTACTTGAGTAAAAGTCTGAAAGTATTTGGTTTTAAATATACTTAAGTATCAAAAGTAAATGTAACAGTATGAATAATTTCAAATTTCTTTCATAAAGCAAACCAGACTGCACCATTTTTAGGCAGGTGCACACTCCAACACTCAGCCATCATTTACAAATGAAGCATTTGTGTTTAGTGAGTCCACCAGATCAGAGGTAGTAGGGTAGACCAGGGATGTTCTCTTGATAAGTGTGTGAATTGGACCATTTTCTTGTCCTGCTAAGCATTCAAAATGTATGGAAGCATTTTGTTGTCAGGGAAAATGTATGGAGTAAAAAGTACATTTTCTTTAGGAATGTAGTGAAGTAAAAGTAAAAGTTGTCACAAATATAAATAGTAGAGTAAAGTACACACACCCCAAAAAACAACTTAAGTTGTATTTTTACTTAAGTACTTTACACCGCTGGTTGTGGGTCAACAAAGCCCACCTTCGTCTTTGTGCTTCCTATGTTGTCATTATTCCTACTTTTGGCTTGACTGTATTCAGTGGACCTGCTCATTAGCCGCTGTGTTTCTGGGAGGATTGCATGACACTAACATTTAGATGGAGAGAGGGCTCCGGCTATCTGCTACAATACACTGCCACACAGCTGGATTGCTCTCTCTCTCTCTCTCTCTCTCTCTCTCTCTCTCTACAGCAGCCATTAAAACATTTACTTATTTTAAGTTTTGATATAACATTGATACGTTACACAGCAAAGAGCTAGCCTGCAATTGAATTTGATGTGTATCTAAGTAACTGCAGTAGCTCTTGTATCTTTGGCAGTTTGAGACATTTCGAATGATGGTTCATCAATGCCATGATGGATTTAATTTAGAAACACCAGCTGAGGGAGTTTGATCTATGGCATAGAGAGAGAGAGAGAGAGAGCGAGCGAGACTTGGGGCTCGTCTGAAGTCCGTACAGTCGATCTGCCCACCTGTTTGTAGCGTTTGGGCTACACACCAATATGACCCTTCCGTATAAAGGTGGGACTCTCACGGACATGTCGTTTTTTTAAACTTTAAGACGCACAAAGGCCTCGACAAGACTCGTCTGAAGGTCCCCCGGTACCAGTTTAATTATTTATTTTTTTATCTGGAAGTACAGTGCATTTGGAAAGTATTCAAACCCCTTTACTTTTTCCACAGTTACATTACAGCCTTATTCTAAAATGGATTTTAGAAATGTTTGCAAATGTAAATGTTTTATTTGACTGAAATATCATATTTACATAACTATTCCGACCCTTTACTCAGTACTTTGTTGAAGCACCTTTGGCAGCGATTACAGCCTCAAATCTTCTTGGGTATGATGCTACAAGCTTGGCACACCTGTATTTGGGGAGTTTCTCCCATTCTTCTCTGCAGATCCTCTCAAGCTGTCAGGTTGGATGGGGAGCGTCGCTGCACAGCTATTTTCATGTCCTTCCGTCTACTCCATCCTGGCTTAGACTCTTTTAAAGGATATAGATGTATATTTCATGTGAGGACACTGTGCTGCTGCCTTCAAATAGAATCCAATTTAGTTTGATATCTTTCAAAACCATCAGAGAGAAAGCTAGGGTGGGAGAGAAAGAGAGGGAGGAAGATTGAGTAAGCGAGAGGAGGGAGGAGGGGGGGGGCAAGCCTTCACAAGACAGACTGCCAGTATGGACTAAGCTCCTCAGACATCTAGCCCTTACATCCATCTGAATGTGATCTGTTATATCTGGGTAGTGATGGCATAGCTAGAAATATGTAGACATTTTGTTTGACCAAATATTTCCGAGATTTCATTTGTGCTAGGTATCATAGTACAAAACGTGATGAAACATGAATGTACATTTTTTGCTTCGTCAATAGTCCTGCTTATGAAGTGCACCTTGTTATCTGTATGCTGTTCAGCACCTTGGACAGTTCCTTTCTGGAGTCAGTTGTAAACACATTGTGTTGTATCTGATATCCTGGTGGAACAGCTGCTTTGAACTATAGTCTGGTGAAATATCATTAGGTTCCTCTCTGGGACGATGGGCAGACAGATATCCCCTGAATTGTCACACAGATGGAGTATCACTTTTTGATGGATGACAAACAGCAGACACATCAAAACCCCAGATGACATTAGGGGTCCTGATATGGGAAAGGGGGATACCTAGTCAGTTTTACATCTGAATGCATTCAACTGAAATGTGTCTTCCGCATTTAACCTAACCCCTGTGAATCGACATCCACGTCTTCGGCGCCCGGGGAACAGTGGGTTAACTGCCTTTTCTCAGATTCATTCGTTGTAATGACTAGGGTTAACACTCCTATCAGAGTATGTAATGGCAAAGGGAATGTAATGGTAGAGTAGAAACAAAGATGGATTATAACAAATATGCACAAATGTTTATTTTTATGTCAACTCTGCATCACATCAAATTTATGTATTCCATCTCTCTGTTAAGTTTTGACTGAACAAATGTTATGCATTTATTTTTCTACTGTACGTATCTGACGTGTCGCTGTGGTTGGGAATAAATTAATATCAATTGAAAAGTCTGACATGCCTCTGTCTTTCTCGCAGAAGTAATTATTTTTAACAACATTTAAAAAAATATATAGGATTCTACTTTAGTAGGGGTTTTAGGTCTGACTTAAGTTGGGGCGGCAGGGTAGCCTAGTAGTTAGAGCGTTGGACTAGTAACCGGAAGGTTGCAAGTTCAAATCCCCGAGCTGACAAGGTACAAATCTGTCGTTCTGCCCATGAACAGGCAGTTAACCCACTAGGCCGTCATTGAAAATAAGAATTTGTTCTTAACTGACTTGCCTAGTTAAAAAAATAAAAAAGTGCCTCAGCCAATGTTATTCTCTCTCCTGCTCAGAAGTCTCACTGAGAGGCAACACAGTCTCAGCTTCACTTGCGGTGCTGTAATTTATATGCTGACTCGTACTGACTCGTCATGTGTATCAGTTAGCAAACTCTGCTGACTAATAGAGGGGGAGACAGGAGGGTAGAGCTGACACAGAACTGTCTTCTGTGCTGAATGAAGTAAGATAGTTGAAATATGAGGACGACAAAGGATGAGTGTTGAACAAGAAAAGTGGCACTTCTTGACTGGGCATTCTTCGTAGTGCTCCTTAGTATCCAAATCAGAATATCAGAATAACCTTGCTTTGTTTTTGCCATGGTGAAGATGCCAGCTCATGCATTCTAATGAAGGAATTAAGAAGGCGTTTTGAAGGGAAGAGCTGGTGACTGAAATAATATTACAAGCTCTAGTGTCAGCACTTACAGCGTTGAACTTACCCGACCTGTATGTCACCCCTGGTTTAATTCTGATCACATTCGCTCGAGCAAGATGTTAATAGCCAGCCTCTAACCTCTATAATGTCTTACCTGGTGTCGCAGAGTCATACTGCCTGGCCATGTATATACCGTAGCGCCCAGGCTAAGGGGAATACATCTAGAGGTGAATGCGTACTATTTTGACCGATAACCGTGTGTTTATCATAGTTCTTGCCTCAATCCCTTTAATTTCCTTTCCCGCTGATTGCTGCCGATTATGTGTCTACAATATAGAGAAGAGTCCAATGATTGCTTTGGGATGCAAGGGCAAGGCATCTCAGGAGGTGGGAAACCTTGTAAAAAGGTTGATGGGGTGTAAAGTGGCCTTGGAAAAGATTAGCAATCCTTTTAAAATGAATCGTCTGCTGTAAGGGAGAGGTTAGAGGAGATCGATGGAATAGATTTCCTTCTGGACCTCACCTGGTGTGTGTGTGTGTGTGTGTGTGTGCATTCCTCTGGACTGCAGAGATATCTATGTTCTGAGTCAGGCCTTATGTAGAGGATAGTGTACTTTCACTTATTCATCCATTTAGAATGGAGAATATTTCTGTGCATGCATAGCAATTGAAGCCCTGTGTGTGTAATTAATGATGGCTGATTGCATATGTTCCTGTGATTTGTTTGAAGAATCTAATGGAGTGGACTAAGTGTTATGGCAGAGATCAACGAGCATAGAGGATGTGTAATGTAACATTAATGGATGTCAGCTCCTGGCATATGATTCAGCTAAGAGGAGTTATTGGCAGACAGCAGTGTGCTCCTCAATGTCTTATCTCCTAGAGGTGTCACCTACACCGCAGCCTATTGTAGGGACTTAACATTGTCTGCAGAACACTGGTAGAGGATCAACACAACCTCTCTCACCTTTAACAAAACGGATAAGAAGGGCAAATACACTACACTGTTAGCACACACTGAGAAGCTACTACACCGACTCATACTACAGTCATCACTTCCTAAGGACAATATATGATATGTTCAACCATGTACAGATGTAGAATCTTAATTTGAGCCAGTTTGCTGCAACAGGAAATTTGGAAACAGGTTAAACATAGGGATGGGCGATTATGGTTCAAACTTATGGACAACTCATATATATATAAGAAATCTCTAGATAAGCATGGTTTTACAATTAAAGTTAATATACACTGCATTTCAAACAGTCAGCAATAATCTAATGAATTCAGGGCTTGTGAAGTTATACCTAGGCTAAATATAAGACTTATACAACCATAAGACCCACTAATAATTGCATTATTTTATCAAAATAGTTTAACCTGCTTTTTTTGTTGTTGCAATAATCAATGATCAGGCTTTCAAGTCTGTCTATGAAAATGGCCTTTTTGGTTATAAATGTAATTAAACCATGCATAATGCACATGAACTAATAATGACTAACTTCTTCTAGCAGGCATTAGGCTATAGAGAATGAACACAGGTCTCATCAACAATCTCTCAAACCCACGTGCTAGTGATTAGCCGACCAATCTTATATATTTCAACATCAAGTTTAGCCAATTTTGATCTATTTGCTAGCTAACAAGTTTGAACAGTTGAATTGTTATGAACACACCCTTCTGTCTGTCTCCAACTGTTTGAAAAGCATGTTAGCTTGTCCACTTTTGTTCAGATGTTGAAATCAAGTGGCTTACCTTATTTCTCAGAATGAGAATAAGTTGCCAATTCCTTATAATTGTGTTTTATGTTTATTGCACATTTATAAAACAGACTAGACAGCTAGTATAACAGTCTTTGGCTAAAATGCTGCTAGCGGTACACTAATGCCGCACGCGACAAAACTGAACATTTTCCAGAATCAATGTTCATTGATACCCTTGTTTTAGTAGTATCTGCTCTGCATGCAATTTGATAGTTGAAAAGGGTATCGTTAGAAAAGTGATCGTCTCTAGTACAGTAAAATGTCTCGATGTGTTTTGGTGTCCATATGACCGATTCTGCAAATGAGAGTAGCGAGTTGAAACAGCTTGTTCAGAGAGGATGACGTGATCATTCAACTTGTTGGCGTGAGAGGCAAGGGGAGGGGCTTGATGTGTGTGTAAACCATAGATGAAGTGAAAGGTTTCATTCAGACCATAAATTAAGCCAAATGCGTTTCTATGGGTTTATTTTAGACCTAGGCTTGTCGCCTTGCCTTCATGACTTTTTTTTTTTTTTTTACCTTTTATTTAACTAGACAAGTCAGTTAAGAACTAATTCTTAATTTCAATGATGGCCTAGGAACAGTGGGTTAACAGCCTTGTTCAGGGGCAGAACGACAGATTTGAGACAACAACTTGGGACAACAACTCCCATTGTGAGGGCGGAGAGGTGCATCTCGTCCTTATATAGATCTCTGGTGTAAATGAGGAGGTGCACACAGCACAGAAGGATCGAAAGAGACGAGATCAAAAATACAACACGAGAACAAGCGGACATAAACACTCATAAAAACGAAAAATAACAACCTAGAATCTTGCGATATAGGTGTTTGGAGTATCGCGCAAAAACATAAATTCTAATTAATCCACTTAATTTGATATCGCCCAGTCCTAGTTAAACAGGTTAATATTGCGGCCTTGACGGATTACCAGGACACCTACTCAGAGCATGCGTTTACCAGCTGGCAAGTGTCTTCACTGACATTTTCAATATCTCCCTGACTCGGTCTGTAAAACGCCAAGGTAACCTGTCTAAATGACTATCGCCCCATAGCACTCACATCTGTAGCCATGAAATGCTTTGAAAGGTTGGTCATGGCTCACATAAACATCATTATCCCAGACACCCTGGAACCACCCCAATGGTTCCATGGCCATACCTACATACCTCCCCAACAGATCCACAAATGACGCAATCTCTATTAGAGGTCGATGGATTACTATTTTTAAACGCCCGATACGATACCGATTATTGGAGGACCAAAAAAGCAGATTAATCGGTCGATTTTTATTTGTTAATTTGTAATCATGACAATTACAACAATACTGAATGAACACTTATTTTAACTTAATATAATACATCAATAAAATCAATTTAGCCTCAAGTAAATAATGGAACATGTTCAATTTGGTTTAAAATAATGCAAAAAGAAAGTGTTGGAGAAGAAAGTAAAAGTGCAATTTGTGCCATGTAAGAAAGCTAACGTTTCAGTTCCTTGCTCAGAACATATGAAAGCTGGTGGTTCCTTTTAACATGAGTCTTCAATATTCCCAGGTAAGAAGTTTTAGGTTGTAGTTATTATAGGAATTATAGGATAATTTCCCTCTATACCATTTTGTATTTCATTAACCTTTGACTATTGGATGTTCTTATAGGCACTATAGTATTGCCAGTGTAACAGTATAGCTTCCGTCCCTCTCCTCGCTCCTCACTGGGCTCGAACCAGCAACACAACGACAACAGCCACCCTCGAAGCAGCGTTACCCATGCAGAGTAAGGGGAACAACTACTAAAAGGCTCAGAGCGAGTGACGTTTGAAACGCTATTAGCGCGCTAACTAGCTAGTCATTTTACTTCGGTTACACCAGCCTCATCTCGGGTGTTGATAGGCTTGAAGTCATAAACAGCGAAATGCTTGACACACAATGAAGAGCTGCTGGCAAAACGCACGAAAGTGCTGTTTGAATGAATGTTTACGCACCTGCCTCTGCCTACCACTTCTCAGTCAGATACTTAGAGACTTGTATGCTCAGTCAGATATGTAACGCAGGACACGCTAGATAATATCATCAACCATGTGTAGTTAACTAGTGATTATGATTGTTTTTTTATAAGATAAGTTTAATACTAGCTAGCAATTTACCTTGGCTTACTACATTCGCGTAACAGGCAGTCTCCTTATGGAGTGCAACGAGAGAGAGGCAGGTCGTTATTGCGTTGGACTAGTTAACTGTAAGGTTGCAAGATTGGATCCCCCGAGCTTACAAGGTGAAAATTTGTCGTTCTGCCCCTGAACGAGGCAGTTAACCCACCGTTCCTAGGCCGTCATTAATCCCACCACAGTGTCCGATTTCAAAAAGGCTTTACGACGAAAGCATACCATGCGATTATGTTAGGTCAGCACCTAGTCACAGAAAATCACAGCCATTGTTCCAGCCAAAGAGAGGAGTCACAAAAAGCAGAAATAGAGAAAATGAATCACTAACCTTTGATCTTCATCAGATGACACTCATAGGACTTCATGTTACACAATACATGTATGTTTTGTTCGATAAAGTTCATATTTAAATCCAAAAATCTCAGTTTACATTGGAGCGTTATGTTCAGTAATGTTTTGCTTCCAAAACATCCAGTGATTTTGCAGAGAGCCACATCAATTTACAGAAATACTCATAATAAACATTGATAAAAGATACAAGTGTTATGCATGGAATTATAGATATACTTCTCCTTAATGCAACTGCTGTGTCAGATTTCAAAAAAGCTTTACGGAAATAGCACACCATGCAATAATCTGAGTACAGCGCTCAGACACAAAAACAAGCCATACAGATACCCGCCATGTTGTGGAGTCAACAGAAGTCAGAAATAGCATTATATATATTCACTTACCTTTGATCTTCATCAGAATACACTCCCAGGAATCCCAGTTCCACAATAAATGTTTGTTTATTTATGTCCAAATACCTCCTTTTTGTTCTCGCGTTTAGTTCACAAATCCAAATTCATTGAGGCGCGAGCACTAGGTCCAGACAAAGTCAAAAAGTTCCCATTACAGTTCGTAGAAACATGTCAAACGATGTACAGAATCAATCTTTAGGATGTTTTTAACATAAATCTTCAATAATGTTCCAACCGGACAATTCCGTTGTCTTTAGAAATGCAATGGAACACAGGTCGCTCTCACAGGCGCACACAAGACTGAGCTCATGGAATTCTGCCAGTCAAACAGCTCTTATTCTTTCCCCCTTCACAGTAGAAGCCTGAAACAAGGTTATAAAGACTGTTGACATCTAGTGGATGCCATAGGAAGTGCAATTGGACCAAATGTACACTATCTTGGATAGGCAAAGAGTTGAAAAACTACAAACCTCAGATTACCCACTTCCTGGCTCATATACGGTAAATCCAGTCGATATATGGTTCACAGATCCTCCCAGCCCCTTCCTCTCTCTCTTCCTGGTTTGTCTTGATCTCTTATCTGTGGGTCGGCCCCACCTGAGCGTTCCCCTTGCCTCTGGGAATTGTAGTTTTGGAAGTCTGACATTTTGTGATCTGTAGTTCTGAACGGGATGGCCATTTTAGTGAGAGGGCAGAGCCCGATTATTAGTTCTGCCATTTATCACTCGACCCACTTCTTTGCCACACTACCTTAATTACCTCGTACCCCTAAACATAAACTTGTACACTGAGTATACCAAACATTAGGAATAGCTTCCTAATATTGCATTGCATGGAGTCTACAAGGTGTCAAGTGTTTCACAGGAATGCTAACCCATGTTGACTCCAATGCTTCCCACAGTTGTCAAGTTGGCTGGATGTCCTTTGGGGGTTGGACCATTCTTGATACACACAGGATACTGTTGAGATTGAAAAACCCAGCAGTGTTTATAGTTCTTAACACAAACCGGTGCACCTGACACCTATTACCATACCCCGTTCAAAGGCACTTAAGTATTTTGTCTTGCCCATTCACCCTGTGAATGGCACACACACACAATCCATGTCTCAAATGTCTCGAAGGCTTAAAAATCCTTCTTTAACCTGTCTCCACCCCTTCATCTACACTGACTGATGTAAATTTAACAAGTGACATCAACAAGGGATCATAGCTTTCAGCTGGTCACCCTATGTCATGGAAATAGCTGTTCTTAATATTTTGTACACACAGTGTATATAGCTAAGTCATTGTTACTCATTGTGTATCTGTTATTACTTGTTTATACTTTTAAATTGTTTCTCTATTTTCATTCTCTCTGCATTGTTGGAAAGAGCCTGTGAGTAAGCATTTCACTATTAGTCCACACCTGTTGTTTACGACGCATGTGACAAATACAATTTGATTTGAATTATTATGTGGATTATAATTCATGGATATTTCTTTGTAGGGGATGATACATTTTATGTTAGGGCAAATCAAGTCTGACATTTTTAAATGGAAATTACAAACTTTAGAAGCCTTTTTAAACCTTGAATATACTACAAGTATGCATATCCTGCTTTGTAGGAAAATTCTCATCAACAAAGGAGTGATCAAATTAAGATCCTACATCTGTAGCTAGCTACTATATTAGGCTATATGTTTTCACCACATGTCAAATGTAAAAATTTGACAGGCCTACTGATACTGTAAGTTTGGCACAGTATTTTGGTTTTCCATATTGTAGTAATGTACTGTAATTGGTTATTGCTAGATAATGCATTCCAATTGATTGTGAGTTGTTGCAGGTGTTGGTAACTCTCCTCCCATCAACAGAACACGTGTTATTTGTTGGCATCTCCAGCGACCGATCTGAATGGTCTTATGCAGAGAAGTAGCAGCTGCAGTGTACTGCAGTGTGAGTGGGGCCTCTGGGACCAAACGGAGCCCCAGGGCATGAGATGATACTGCAACCAGAGCACAATGTGACTGCCTGGCTGAGCGGGAGAGACAGTGGTGTTGCTGACACTTTATCTGTCTGAGAAAAGGAGAGAGTGTGTGTGTGTCTGCATGCTTTCGTGTGTTTGTATTGCATGTGTGTGCATGTGCAGGACACGTTGCAGTCGCCAGAGATAATGTGCTGATTGTTTTGTGCCTAGAGAAGTTGAGCAAACCATAGGGAATGTCCCAGCTAAACTTCCAATACCTGAAGAGGAGGTGATAATATATTCTGCTCTGCCTCCTAACTGGCACTGTGTTCTCAGTAACAAGCACAGTTGGTTGTTTTCTCTCTCTGTCTTTTTTCTGCAAACTGTGTCTTCCCCTGGGAGGATGAGTCACACAGCGCTGCTTACTATTGGCTCAAAGCAGTTTAATCCTCCGATGGAACCTGGGCATTGTTTGGTAGATCGCTCAGCTTGGTGCTACTTGTTCATACATTTATCATCTGGCAATGCTTCTTCTGGCACTATCAGTTCTCCTAAGCATTTAGATTTGCTGCAGTAATGTTATTGATCTTGATCAGATTTTTCTTTATTAGATTTTTGTGTGCCACACATAACAATTATTTAATTATACCCTGTCTTAAACCAAATGATGGTTGATAATTAAAATGGCTGAACAATGGGCACAGGCATGGGGGCAGGGGGGCACAGAACAACACTTAGGTGTGCTGGTTAGGAATAGTCTGTCAGACTCCGACAGGGTTTATGACATGGGGTAATAGCAGGAGTGGGCCCGCATGGCCTCTGAGGACCCACGATGGCAGCCCGACCGTGAACATCAGCACTCTATAGTCATGGCATCTCCCACATGCTCGTTGAGTAACACTCTTCTCTCCATGCTGTCAGCAGGCTCTCCTCATCCCTTCTCTTCCCTCCTCATCTCTCCTCTCCCCTGACAAACTATCTGTCCCTCTGAAGCTGGATGGATCCTCTCTAGGCTCTAATTGTGGAGTGGAACATGAATGTGGATGTGGAAGCGTACCTTCACAGGCAGGATGTGGGGCTGAGATTTATAATGGCTGGACTCTACTACAGTAGCCTATCGGGCACAGCTTG
The DNA here is from genome assembly GCF_045791955.1 of Oncorhynchus clarkii lewisi. Classification (NCBI taxonomy): domain Eukaryota; kingdom Metazoa; phylum Chordata; class Actinopteri; order Salmoniformes; family Salmonidae; genus Oncorhynchus; species Oncorhynchus clarkii. The sequence goes on from NC_092152.1 coordinate 61,937,528, forward strand.
TGACTCCAGCCATTTGTCAAGATTTGCGGGAGAATCTGCCCTGTTTCCACCCAGACTGTCAATAGCTGCAGATGGCAACCTCTCCTGGAAGGCAAAGTAGGATGCAACTTGTTAGAATGCTGGAAACCTATTCTCTTATGCTTCTGTATCCAAGATGGAGGCACAAACACCCCAAATAACAATTCTGTCACTTCACACTGAGGGCCCAGGTGATCAGTCTGGTTTGCTCTGGTGTTGTTTTATTTTGAAAAACCTCTCCCCTTCAGTATCATCTGATGTTGGTAAAGGGAGACAGGCTGTTTTAGGACATCAAAGAAGCAGCCCAGCTTTAATCAGCACTCCAGCCTGAGCACGAACAGAAGCTATCTCTGGATAGGAAGATGTGGTAAGATAACATTAGTGTCTCTGTGCTGTGGTGTTAGCTCTGATTAGTGTAAGGAATCTCTTCAGCGAGGTTGGTGCGTCCAAATGGGTCTCAGTAACAATACGATGTGCAAATCACTTCCAGTGCCACCTGAAGCCTTGGGGGAGGAAGGATGTGTCGGCACAAGGCTTATCATGCAGAAAACATCTGGCCAGAGGGAGGTGTGTTTCTATAAGAGACAGCATTGTGTGTGTGTGTGTGTGTGTGTGTGTACAGCCAAGCAGCAGAATCCTCTTCCCGTGCTGCCTGTCAATCTCCTTCTCTCCCTCTGCTCCGTCTCCCCATTATGTTGCCAGAAGAATAGTGCTACTTAATGAATCAGAATATTTGTTTATTTATTTGTATTTCATTAATACTGGAGTGACAGATGTGCAGATGATGATGTGCAAGTAGAAATACTGGGGTACAAGAGGGTAAGTAATAATATGGGGATGAGGTAATTTCACTAAATGTGGAAAAAGCCTTGGAGTCTGAATACTTTCCGAAGTCCCTGTATGTGTATTTTAACCCAATAATGGTTGAAATTATGAAGTTTAAGCTGCCTATCAATCATTGTTTTGTGACCAGTGGACAGTCATGATAAATGCGCACTTGCAACAGCTGCATAGCGTGGATCCCAGCCTTTAGAATAAAAGTTTGAGTGTGTTCCTACCTTATAAACTCCTCCATGGTATTGGGCTCCATACTTTCAACAACTAGTTTAATTTAAGGAGACCACGACTGGTGCTTTTATTGCTCAATCGAATTTGTGCTGATTCAAAACAAAATATCCATAGGCCTAACATACATATGCTAAAGCTCGCACACTTTCGACAGACTTAAAGGGGCGATATGTAGTTGCCACATCCATTTTTCAGACTTATAAATGAATAATATACTGTATGCTCATTGATTCTTAAAGAATATAACTTATTAATGCCTCATTAGCTTAGTTCAACTGTCACACCGCAGGACAACCCAAAATATAAGCTTGTTTTAATCCAATGTTTGTAAACAAACACTGTATAGCCTCCAAAGCATGGTTGAAACAATACTTTTGATATCATGGATGGTCAGACCTTGTATCCATAGCTCTGCCTATTAATGTGAGTGGTTACAGGCCCATCCCTCAGCTTTTTACCAAATCAGAGGCAGGGTGAGCCCTTGGTTATTGTTTCAACTGTGGATTCTCCCTTTAAACAGACTCAAATTATCGAGTTGTCAAAAGTGCCACCAACAAAAAAACGTAATCAATAGGCCTATAGCAAATGCAGTACATGGCATTAATTTTTCACATGCAAATAGCACTTTTTGGTCGTGCTCAAGGCATGCCATTCCATGAGAGCAGCATTTAAGTAATCAGACTACGGTGCTGAGTTTGGGTAATCCAAAAGTTACATTACTGATTATAATTTTGGAAAAATTAGTAACTAACGGATTCCATTTAGAAAGTGACCTTCCCTACCCTGCCTCTTGTGTATTACCACATTAGGAGAATCAGATGCATACACAGTAAAATTACAGAGTAAATTGAACTCTAATTGAAGAAAATCAAATTCTGCCACAGATAACATTTGGTCCCAGTTTAAAAAGAGTAAAAGGTACTCTAGCAACAGAGTTGTATATGCTCAATTTAGTGTTGATATTTAACTATGCATCATTGCGTTTCACTCCGTACAGTATTCATTGAAAATAACTCTCTTACTTTAATTCTCTGCAGTGTTGTTCAGTACTCTAGAGTTATTTATTTAGAGTAATGTTTACTCTTACAATATAATCACGAGTTAATTCAACTCCTATGGCCTCAAACTCAACACTATTTGGGGGTTTATATCAAATCAAATTATATGCTCCCATTTAAGGTGTAATGTGTCATTTAAATATTTCTTGTCATATCCAATCCATCCAATCTCTATTGCAGGACTCATCAACTACAATTATTTTTTTCTTTAGCGGGTGGTCAGGCGGCGGGAACGTGATTACAAATTATTTGTGGACTGCAAATTGACCACAATAAGACCAAACAGATATAATATATGACTAAAATATTATCAGTTCCAACCTTGCTTACATCTCTGTCATGTGTGAGAATACTTTTGGAACAGATTTCCATAATCTAAATCACTTGTAGCTGATTTGCTGGTGTTTTCACAGTATTTTATGTCTAGCAAGTAATAAATACACTGAACAAAAATATAAATGCAACATGTAAAGTGTTGGTCCCATGTTTCATGAGCTCAAATAAAAGATCACCAACATTTTCCATACACACAAAAAGCTTATTTCTCTCAAACTTTGTGCACAAATGTGTTTATATCCCTGTTAGTGAGCGTTTCTCCACTGCCAAGATAATACATCCACCTGCAGATGTGGCATATCAAGAAGCTGATTAAACAGCATGATCATTACACAGGTGCGCCTTGTGCTGGGGAGAATAAAAGGCCACTCTACAATGTGCAGTTTTGTCAAACAACGCAATGCCTCAAGTTTTGAGGGAGCGTGCAATTGGCATGCTGACTGCAGGAATGTCCACCAGAGCTGTTGCCAGATAATTTCATGTTCAGTTCTCTACCAGAAGCCTCCTCCAATGTCATTTTAGAGAATTTGGCAGTACATCCAACCAGCCTCACAACCGCAGACCACGTGTAAACCCTTTTGTGGGGAAAAACTCATTCTGATTGGCTGGGCCATGCTCCCCAGTGGGTGGGCCAGTCTCCCAAGTGGGTGGGCCTATGTCCTCCCAGGCCCAACCATGGCTGCGCCGCTGACCAGTCATGTGAAATCCATAGACTAGGGCCTAATGAATTTATTTAGATTTGACTGATTTCCTTACATGAACTGTAACTTAGTAAAATTGTTGAAATTGTTGCATGTTGGGTTTATATTTTTGTTCAGTATAAATACAAATAAATAAATACAATTAGTATTTTTTGTCTCAAAAAACTTGGGGGGCCAAATAAAATCACAGGCCACTAGTTGGGGATCCCCGCTCTATTGGTATCCATTTAAGAGGGAGGATATCCAGCAATTTTACATCAGCCACATCAGAATGTATGTCAGAACAGGGAGGAGAGTACTGTTGCTAGAGATGGCTTTCATCAGGCCTCCCGAGTGGTGCAGCGGTCTAAGGCGTCACTACAGACCCGGGTTCGGCTTCACATTGTCCGGGTTAGGAGGAGGGTTTGGCCAGGGGGGCACCTGCAGGCTGACCACGGTCGTCAGTTGAACAGTGTTTCCTCCAACACATTGGTGCGCCTGGCTTCCGGGTTAAGAGGGCGGGTGTAAAGAAGGTTTGGCGGGTCATGTTTCGGAGGATGCGTGATTCGATTTTCGCCTCTTCCGGCCCGTTGGGGAGTTGCAGCGAACTAGAGACAAGATCTTAACTGGATATCATGAAAAAGGGGGTAAAAAAATAAGAGATGACCTACATCATGAAAACTGGAACCACCTTCTCAGTTACAATTGCAATAAATCCAACTGTTAATAGATTAGATTAATTTAGGAAAATGTGTGTTACATATCATTGTGTAGCATCAGATCAAAAACAATCAATGTACCCCTCAAACAGATACTAAAACAAACTATTGAAGAAATCTACCTGCAACAGAGCATGCTGGGAAATATGACAATACATAGTTTTTATCTCTCTGTCTCTGGTTACTCTTAGGGCATTTTCACACAGTTTTGAGCTACAGTTTGAATCAGAGTTCCACCATTTGTTACATGATATATTTTTGACACATTGGTTTCACGTTGCCAAATGTAAAAACAAACAAAAATTCACAAACAAAACCACGTTTCAATGTCAGTCATTTGTTTATTGGAAAAAAATCCGTAGTTAAATCCATTTAAGATTAATTATCATGAAGCATCGCTTTGTGTCCCAATCTTCATATTACTTTCTCTTTGGTCTTCTAACGACATGCGGGAGGAAACATCGCAATATAGCACCTCTATCTGCGACGTAAATAGGTTTACACTCAGTAGGCTATATCCCCCGTATCGCCCCGTCTCCCCTAATCTGCATCAGATGCGCTCATAAATGTGCTGGTACTCACAGAATGTTTCAGATATATCAACTTTCATCAAATGCTCGCAGTCAAACAAACAATAATAATAATGTGGGGTTTGGTCCTGACAGCGTTCTCACCTGCAGCGAATCACACCAAGGTACAAATTGAATCGGACCGAGACCATCCTTTCTGAGCGAACCACGGTTTTTGTTTAGTCCTGACCCGAATGTGGATAGTGTTCACACCATTCCAAACCAACCAAACTAAGGGGATAAACTCGCTAGAGTTCGGACAAAAACGAACCAAACAAATTTGGTGTGAAAGCCCCCATAATGTAGTTAAAAGTACTCGGTCACAATCAACTCCAGTTATCAATACTAAGTCCAGGGACCATATCAATCTGTTGAGGGTAAAGATTGTGATTTTTAAAACTCTCCTTGATTGACTGTGTATCCAGATATGTGTGACATGTGACCATAAAGAACATAATCAGGACAAGTCCTATTTACATGAACAATATGATCCGGGTGGTGAAAATCTGTCTCCCTATTTCCATCTTCCATATTTCTGATCGCTCTCAGCCAAAAAGCCCATGATTGATTGAGCACTAAAGAGGATTATTATTGGCTGAAAAGGAGAGGAGCTGTTGTGGGTTGCTTGCTGTACCCATGGAAGCAGAATGGCTGGCTGTGATGTGGCCCTCCAGAAGGCTGTGTTTCTGAGCCAGATAGCACTGTGACGGGTCCCAAGACTCTGCCTGCCTGTCCACTCTCTGTTTCTTATCCTGTAGGCCTATAATCTCCTCTCAAATAGTCCCCATCCGTCTGCACGTCACTGATAGTGTATGGGAATTGCACGCGTGTTATGGGGCCCATGCTTCCATATAAGACACATTTTGGGCTGACTGCATTTGGCGGCAGAGTGACTTGTGTGTTTGGTTGAGTCTATCATCTGTTGAAACAGTGCTTTACAGATCATGATTAAAAGCTTGAATAACCCAGGAGATGGCGGACATCAACATCTAGCTAGTTGAATCATTAAAAGCCATAAGTGTAAACTGATGATATGCTACTCACTATAATGATACGTTTCTAATCCTCTGTGCATTCGATTCCAAGGAATCGTATTGACTGTGAAGTGTGGAAAGGAAGTGCCCTGGCCTGTCATCATGTATGCTGTTGAATATGGAATCAATTCCTCCCATTTTCCTAAGGAATATTATTTGGGACTACTCTAAGGAGAAATATACTTCTTGAATCGCTTACACCCCTCTTCATTGTCAGTTTTTCAAAGGAACATTTTTTCTTGCTGACTATTTTAACTTTGTATAACATGATGTGTATGTCTTGAGCTGGCTGCTGTGTGTGTGTGTGTGTGTGTGTGTGTGTGTGTGTGTGTGTGTGTGTGTGTGTGTGTGTGTGTGTGTGTGTGTGTGTGTATTCATCCATTGGGTGTGTGTGCTGTCTTGCATATCCTCTTGCTTATACTCATTTAGGCAATTTAGTCTCACTGAGGACACATGTTGTATCTAAATGAATTAGATCCTCTGGGAGCAGCGTGAACAAACAGGAGGATAATTTAATATTTCAGACCATGCAAATCACGCCTGTTTTTCTGTTGAGGCGGAGGCAGTTCCAGTTCCATAGCCTGACCGCAGTTTGCAAACACTAATAGGAGTAGTGGTGCTCAGGGGCAGTTGCTAGTGTGGACATTAAAGTGTGTCTAAGTTTGCTCAACTGAATAGAGGGTTTATATGCTAATAAAACCCTTCAGCTGTAGCCCCTTTATACTAGTTGTTGAATACCAAATAGATCCCCGCCTTAAAAATGCAGTCATTCATTATAATTTCTACCTGTTTCGAAGCAAATATCCAACGAACACCCAAGCAAAGGTGCTCTCTCCCTTTTTACAATGCTTGTAATGTCAAGATCCTCTATTGTTATGACCCATGAGGTCTTTACCAGATGTGATGATGGTACGACATACATGCCCAGAAGGGGAGCTGGGTTTATAGAGGCAGACTGAATGCAGAGCTTTGTGATATAAGGGGATTGCAATCAGAGCCCAGTAATCCATCCATCCAGACCTCCAGCATCATCAGTGGATCAGAAGCAGAGCTACAGTATGTCTGGCCAGAGGGGTGAGGACATCACTTGTTTCCACCAGGGACTCTGTAGTTCATCACGTTTTTTCATCACAATCTTTAGTGCTAGGGGACCCAAAATGTACGCTCTGATGTGATGCCTTGAGATGGTTGGGCAATGTTAATATGCCACCACCTCCTCTGTTTAAGCACTGCTGCTGTCGCTCCTGTTTCCTTCCTAATTCGTCACCGTGCCTTGCCTTCCCTCGCTTCGTTTTGTTCTTCTTTAATCTATTCTGTGTTTCATCCCAAGATGTATGACTCAGCCAATTTGAGATGCTGTGACTCTCGGAGAAGACAATGCATTTTAAAGACAATGGTGGCAGAGTGAAACACAGGCTTCTCTGAGAAACAAGTGGAACCTTTCATCCAGAATCCCCTCCAATCTGGTGACAGCAGCAGCAGCACTGAGACAAGCCAGATACTGAGCCGTGTGCCTAAAGGGGATGGGAGAGCTGTAGAGCCTTGAGATGTATCTGTCTCTCAGTCTCTTTTGTCTGCGATCTGTCTCCATGCCTTCTGTTTGGATGCTATTGAATAGTTCAGTGTTTGACTTACTCCTTTCACCCTGTCCTGTGCGGTCTTGTCTTCATGCCTGATGGTCCCTGCCGTCTTCTTCATTGGCACTTCCCCGGTGTTTGCAGGTTGTAGTTATTGCAGTGTCTTAAATACTGGCTATTGGCTACAGATGCTCATGCACACTGACAACTCTGGGATCAGCCATTAGAGGCCCCTGCTGCTAGCAACCTGGTGGAGAGTAGTGTCTAGACCAGGCACCCAGAGTCTGCCATGTACATCAGAACAAAACAAAGCATTGCATGACTGTCCTGGACATGCATTAGCACACCTTTGATTCAGGAATCTGGGTACTGTTGAATGACTTTCCATTAAATTAAGGCATTCTGTTCCTACTAGCACAGCTGGCAGGGAATGATGGAGATTGGAGAGGTCCCAGAATAACACAGGGCTTGCTAAAACGCCACCCCTTTCTTAAAATAGCTTTGAATCATGCATTATTCGTACTGGGACTGCCGGTGCTGTCAAGCAGCATTTTCTGCGGTGCTTATTGTCTCCCCTTGTTATCTTCAAGTCCTGCAATTTGAAAAGATTCCCTGAACTCATTTCCATAGCTTTGTGTTTGTTATTGGGTGACTGATGACTCCCCCTTCTACAGTGAAGAAACATTAAAGAATGCTTATTAAGTTCATTCTGTTTCTTCTCTTCCTCAGTGTTAGAATTGGTTGTTGCTGGCTGTTGCCGTGCACACAGGGAGAGCGAGAACGTGGCGCCGACATTCCTCTAGAGATGGGGAAGTAGATTCCAATCTCCCAGCCTGCCTCTCTCTGTGTCACGCTGTGTCCCCTGGGCCCACTAAAGCGTGAAGGATGCTTGGAGGGGGGCGCTGACAGGTCCTCCAGAACCTGCCACTTTGTCAGTAGTGATGCAACAGCCGCACACACTAGTGCTACACGTGTCCCTCTTATCGATCAGGATCGATATCTTCAGCTAACAGGGCCACACCCAGAAACAGAAGAATAACATTCACAAGAATACAAAGCCACATAAAGACATGCACTCACACTGATACACACAAAAAGAACCAGGCAACCATGGGCTGGGCTGATAATAGAATCCCTGGCTCTTCCTCCATTTTTATTTTGTTCTTGTTGATAATGGGCCATTCTTCTGGATGATGAATGGTTAAGCCTCGGCCTCTCTAATGCCCAGCGGTGAGAACTGGAAGGGCCAGTTCACTCATCAAATGCACAGATGGTGTTTCGTGTAAGATGTCAGGGTTCATGAGCTGTGTGTGTGTGTGTGTGTGAGAGAGATATTATAAGATGTGTGTAGGTACGCTTTTCTGAGTGTGTGTATGATGTGAAGGCTAATGAATAATTCATCCCTGGCTTTCCATGTGGAGGCTGTTAGTCAGGAGATATTTATTGTGTGGATGGCTGCTACCAAACTGCAGTACTGGGCCCAATCATTACTACTGTTGCTGTGGGTTTGATAAGGGAACATTTACTGTCCTCCCCCTCCTCATATCGCTGGGTATTGAGGTGTCATCGAATACAATGAACATCACTATTTTCAATGACTGTTAACATTATTTTCCCCAACCACTGTCAATTCTTTCTCTCCTATTCCATCTCTCTTCTGCATATGAATGCTTTGCTCATTCCAAACAAATCTCTGTACAGTATAAAGGAGAAACTACAGTGACAAGGCCCTCCATATACAATCAGGTCAAACACGTGTTACTATTCATAAACATTCATTCCGATCGACACACATCACACAACAGGTTATGCATACCTAGTACACTATGAGAGGTGCTTTGTACAGATGTAGGATCTTAATTTGAGCTAGTTTGCTACAGCAGGAAAATAATCCTGCAGCGACAGGAAATGTGAATTATTTGGTGGATAATAATTCATGGACTTTGTTTTGTAAGGGAAAATCAAGTCTAAAATGTCAAAGTGGAAATTACAAACTTCAGAAGACTTGAAGGGAATTGATCCTGCAACAGGGTGATCAAATTAAGATCCTACACCTGTACTATAAATCACCTAGCTAATGGTGTTTCCAACCTGTGTAATGCAATTTTTTGCAACAAATCAGTGTATTAACTGCTATTTTAATTATTTATGTCGAACTATGTATTCTCCAGATGAGCACTACTGTCTCTCTCCTCTGTCTCACACCTCCTTCTCCTCCTCTCAGTACATCCTTCAGTGCTCTCCAAGGTCTATTCCATTGGCTTCCCCAGTATGATTTATGACCATCCTTGCCTCTAATAGGCTAAAGCATGGACCATGCCGTGGTGGAGGAAATGTGTGAAATGGCACTGATCACCAGGGGATGATGATTAAAATGATAATGAGGATTGTGATGCCACCTGTTATACATACAGTATAGCCTACGACTCCCCATAGTATCAATATGATTGCAACCAACGATACTATGACACGTCAAAACATGTTGATGTCACAGGTTAATGTACACCTTTTGGGCTATGAGGTTATGGTTGTATGCCATATTGCTGTAGGCATATCAATTTGATTCTCACTTTCCTGAGCAAATGTCAACGAGTTGGTACATAGTAAGAAATGCTCATCTAGCTGAAACTGTATGGTGTATTAGAGCTGAGAGGTCAGGAGTTCTGGGGCAGATACAGCAAACTAGTGCAAAAATAGTTTGCTGTATCCCCCCATCGCCAGCTGGCTGTGGCTGTGGTGATTCAGAGGTAGTCTCAGATATCCCCGACCTTGGAGAAACGTAAGCCTATAGGCAACGGCACAAGGTCTGGGGAGGCTGTCAGCTTTTCTCTGACATTTAGAAAGAGGAAAACATTTTTACAGGGTGGGAGATGGGGTGCTATGGGATTGTTTAAGATACTCTTTGAAGAGGAAAGGGTTTCAGATGTTTTCGGAAGATGTTTTCAGGGGGAAGCTGGTTCTACCATTGGGGTGCCAGGACAGAGAAGAGTTTGGACTGGGCTGAGGAGGAGCTGCCTTCCCGTAAGGGTGGCAGGGTCAAGAGACCAGAGTTGGCAGAATGGACTGCCCGGGTTGGGGTGTAGGGTTTGAGCATAGCCTGAAGGTATGGAGGCGCAGTTCCTCTTGCTGCTCCGTTTGCAAGTACCATGGTCTTGTACTGGGACGGTTGAACACCAGGCGGGTTTCAGCGTTCTGGATAAGGATGTTGTAGAGAATGCACCTGTAGGAGCGAGTCACTGCTTTGATATTTGTGGAGAGGAAGGTGGGCCCACATCCAAGCTGAGATATCTGCCAGGCACGCAGAGATGCATGTTAGTCGAGGTAATTGAGGTAATATGTGCATGTACTGTAGGTAGAGTTAAAGTGACTATGCGTAGATAATAAACAGCGAGTAACTAGTGTAAAAAAAAATACAAGTAAAAAATAAAGGGGGGCAGTCAATGTAAATTGTCTGGGTGGCCATTTGATTATTTGTTAAGCAGTCTAATGGCTTGGGGGTAGAAGCTGTTAAGGAGCCTTATGGACTTGGCATTCCGGTACCGCTTGCCGTGCGATAGCAGAGAGAACAGTCTATGACTTGGGTGACTGATAATTTCCTCTGACACCGCCTAGTATAGAGGTCATGGATGGCAGGAAGCTTGGCCCCAGTGATGTACTGGGCCGTACACACAACCCTCTGTAGCACCTTACAGAGGTCATGGATGCCGAGCGGTTGCCATACCAGGCGGTGATGCAACCGGCCAGGATACTCTCGATGGTGCAGCTGAAGAACTTTTAGAGGATCTGGGGACCCATGCCAAATCTTTTCAGTCTCCTGAGGGGAAATAGGTTTTGTTGTGCCCTCTTCACGACTGTCTTGGTGTGTTTGGACCATGATAGACCGTGCCTATAGTAATTAATTAATACTGCACCATTCAACTGAGTACATTATGTGTATAAGTGATTCATGCGAAAACTGTACTGTAGACTATGTAGGAACTGTACATGATTTCAGTTTTAGTAATATACTGCAATTTCATTTTTTTTTCTTTATCCTAAGATTTGGAAGCACTCCCAAACACTGGCCTAATCCTCCATCAAAAATTATTAAACTGAGGTTATCCTTTCTGAGTCCCAACCACACATTTAAATTTCCCCCCAAAAACATTTTAAAAAGCTAAGCAAACATCAAAGCAGAAGTGTTTTATATATTGTTTGACCAAGCCTCTCTTGGTTTTCCTTCTAAAACTCTTTTGCTGCGTTTATCCTTGGTACCATGGGCTTAGCATCTCCAGCATGTTACGACCTACTCAGTGCAGCTGCTCAAACCCCAGATGGCTGACAGGAAAGACCAGATTTAAACATGCGACTGCAGTGACAGCTCTTTGTGTGTGTCTGTGTGTGTGCGTGCGTGCGGGATGCAAGTGACAAAGATGAAGTAACCAACAAAAAGCTTTAAAATAGAGAATAGCGAGAGTGAGACATACTGAGTAAAAAATAGCGAGAGAAGCAGAGACCAAAACATAGCTGGAGACAGGGAGGAATTATCTGGTAGCTGCCACTGTGATTTTCCTTTCACTCTCTGATCCTGCTCCCAAGTGCTTATTCAGAAACACACACATTCATTTTCTTGACAGTCCTCTCAAGGCCGCTGTCAATTTGTTTTACTCCTTTTGTCTTGAGTCATTTTGAGGCCATCTGTAGCATACATTGTGCCCAGTGTCAGCAGCCTGAGAGGGGGTGGTGGTGGGCTGTGGGTAGTGGGGGGTCCTGCCCAGGGCTCTGTGTGTTATTGTTGCCCAGTGGTCAGAGGTGCCGGGGGGCCGGGTGACAGTGTGCCAGGCTCTCAGCAGGCTACTGTTCACTGTGGGTTAGTGTGTGTGTCTAAGCCATACTCACTTCTCTCCCCAGCCATCCCAGGGCCATCTGTGGTGTGTGTGTGTGTGTGTTACAGGACAACAGGTGTGTGTTTCCGTATTGCTGAAATGATGATGGACCTCAGCTTTTACAACGGCACTTCCTCTCTCTGTAACGATGATGAGCGCAATAAACCAATAGCATGTGTGCTAATAACCCTGTTCATAACAGCCATAACACCTCAGTGTATTCTCCTGTGTTCCCTCTGGCTCATCTGCATGGAGGGGATCCAGCTGGCAGTAGCAGGCACCGATCAAACCTTCCGTGTAAGATGGTCCCCAGTACCTCTCCCTCAGGGGCCATTATGCTCTGTGTTCAGCACCGTGGAGCGGAGCTGTCGTCAGGCAGACTTTAAAGAGCGCCGGAGTTCTGTACCGATAGGTAACAAAGACACACCCCCTTCAGAGGAGCAGTGGGATTTACGGTCATAAAATGACCACACTGTACCATCAATGGTATAGGAGCAGCAGAATGTAGATGGGCTAAATGATTATTATTGTTATGTTAGTTTCAGCTCTGATCTTTGGCCAGCCTCCTCATCCGTACCCTCGGGGTCCTTTCCGTCTTCTCTTACTCTGCAGACATTGAAAGGTATTCATGATACTGGTTGGCTCGCTGTCCATCCAGGAGATTAGCAGGTGCTGCAACGCCAAAGGTTGGCTCTCAAGCACTGGAGAGAAAAAGCTCTGAAGACTTAACTCAACAGTTTATCTGGCAGGAAGATGTGGGTCTTAGCCAAGACGCTTCAGTTTGTTAGTTGTGTCCTTCAGGGAATTAATTAAAACCATTATACTCAAACCTACTTTCCTCTGAAAGGTTAATTCAACCTTTTCATTCTCCCTTCAGGTTCCCAGTAACGAGTTGGCCACTCTGTCAACCATGTTGGTGTTAAGGTTGGAAAAAAGCCTGTTGAATACAAATACAATTAATCAGTGAAGTGTCTAGCACGTCAATGAAGGAGCGATGCGTTTGAGGCTGCAGATCTAGAGTGAGGGTAAAGCACGAGGGCTTTGTGGTGTGGCTGGGGTCTATCTCAGGGGTGACCTGACTCATGAAAACAAAGAGTTGCCGTGGTGACTGGGAGGAGGTAGGCGTGTCAGGATCCTGGCGGCAGTACCAGGAGGACGGACGGGTGGGCAGAAAGACAGGAGGGTTGGGCTGGCTGCTTGTGATAGGGCCTCTCCTCTCTCCCTTTCTCCATTTCTCTCTCTCTTCTCTTTGTCTCCTTCTGTCTCTTTCTCTCCCCCCCCTGCAGTATGTGGGAGGCTGGGGAGAGAACACTGAATCGCAATAAAACTGAGAGATGGAGCCTTCCCTTTTCTCGCTCAGCACAGACACAACGGCTTTCTTATAACTATGTGATTACAATACATCGCTAGTGATGTAAAACCTAGATTGAACCACAAATTGTTATGGTAGTGTAATATAACCACACATCCTTTCCCAGATAGATAGAGAAGTGATTCATTAATCCAGCTATAGTTACTGGCACTAAGGAGGTGACTTTACCGTGGCTGTAATCAAGGACGTTGACAGAATAATAAATGGATATGGTGAGTTGGTAAAAGACCATGAAGTCAGACTGGAGGCTCATTCATTAAGGAAGGAGGGAAGGGCTTGTACATATCGTAAAGCTGTCGGAAGGGAGAGAATAAGAGTTCAGTTTCCCACTTTGAGCACCGACACAAAGCCCAAACTCTGTGTTAGATTTAGTGTCAGGTAGGTGGCTCACAACACTTAGTAGGGTTGTCACGATACCAGTATTGTGATACTCAATCTTAATGTTGGAAACAAGCAGCCTTATGTTGTCACCCAGAATCACATTTATTTTCCAAGCTATAATATGTTACATACTGTAGGTTTTTAAAGGGCCGAATAGTTTATTTTGCTTTGTTATTCTTTTTGTCATGGAAAATCCGGTATCGTAGTATCACCATACTAGTATTGTGACGACCTTAGCACTTAGATTGGACAGATTTTCAGAACCTCGATAAGTTTGGGATGTGTGGTGTGGCGTAGAGAGAACAAAAGATAACTTTTGAGAGGTGAAAAAACAACAACTTATTTCTCTGAGGTGTAGACTGTGTTGAGTGCCCTTTACCAAAGCAGACTTTAATACAAAGTACAATTTTACTCTGGAAGTGGCAAGCAGAAGGTAGCCAGGACTTCATCTTTAAAAGGAAAATATTCCTGCACTTTGTTCTCTCTGTGAGAACTCAGAGGCCTTTTTCACTCTGCCCATGAAGAGTTTCTTACTTCCTGTCAAGAAGGCATTTAAATTCATCAGACCTAAAGCTATCTGTTGTGAGTGATACTGTTAAAGACTGGTACTGTTTAAGACTTGGAGATGGGAGTGAAATGTGAAGCATATATTAAGCAGAGCAGAGCATTACAAACACACAGCTAGCCCAGATACTTAACCCGCCCAGTGTGCGTGCTGTGTGGACTATTGGCCTCAGACAAATGAACTTACTCCAGAGGAGATTCTCCGTGAATTTCTCCTTTTTAAAGTCTAATTTTTCCAGCTGACTACGTTTCATGACTTTAATGTAGTCTTTAATGACCCTGGCATGCTTGATAAAGCAAGTCATTAAAATGTGTTGTAAGGCATCAGAAGAAGGGGTACAGGCCCACTAATGCTGCTCTCTACTCTCCTCTCTGCTTTACATTTAGAGGACCAATAGCATCTAGAAATACCGATTTGGCAGACTTGATTTGTTCCAGTTAAATACCATGATGATGTTTGCCATCCCATCCCCATGGCATACATCTTAAATGATAATGGGCTTATTAGTGATGATGTCAATATAGGGTACAATTTATTTGTTCCAGTGGTAAAATCCATATTGCAATACTTATCAGCCAAAGATATGCTAGAAAGTTACTGTAGCTAGCATTGGAAAGCACCCTCTTCTCCTGACCCTGGAAAAACACTTTCTTCTATTTTACCATTGTTTTGCCTGTTGTTTTGGTTTCTGGGCAGCACTTAAGGGGCTTAAGGCACAGCCTTAAGTATTCCTCAGGCCTCTGCTCCTCACACAGAGGGATGTGGTGGTCCCTGCCTTACTGAATGCCTCCCTGCCTCCTCCGCCCTAAGGCACAGGAATCGGGAGAGACCCGGTCCCAATTTGTCAGCCAAACAAGGAAGGCGTCACAGACTATTTTGAAGCTGTAGCTCATCCACAGATGTACTTTCAGTAAGTCTCTTCATAGTGAGTGTTCCTTCCCAGCTGAGTCTCTCTCATATCACTTTATTGAGATGCGGCACGGAGTCTGAGCGAACCGGGCTCAGCATCATCTCACTGGGACCAACACCCCCGCCTGTTTATCACGCTCTCCCTTGTTCAGTTCTCTGCTCATTACCACTACATTCACTTTCAGGACCGTGTCCATTCTAGTCGTGTGGGTAGCTTAAAGAGGTTCACAGTGGAGCAGGGACTGATAATGACAGTACGGGTCCATGCATTATAATTATATTATGACTGAATCTCAATGTGGGCCAGTGGCAGGGTGAAATTAGTGTGTCTCAACTGTACCATCACCATTTACTTAACTAGGCCAGTCAGTTAAGAACAAATTCTTATTTTCTATGACGGCCTAGTGGTGGGTTAACCGCTTTGTTCAGGGGCAGAATGACAGATTTGTACTTTGTCAGCTCGGGGATTCGAACTTGCAGCCTTTCGGTTACTAGTCCAATGCTCTAACCACTAGGCTACGCTGCCGCCCCATCCAACCATGCCCTGAGGCTGCTGCAGTCATGTAGGTTCACCTCTTCACTGGGACCTCAGCTGGTTCACACTAATGACAGCTTTCTCTCTATCGCCTGCAGCAAGTTGTGTGCCTGACTGGAACTCAAGGGCCAGACAAAGGGCTCTAAATGTAACAAACACACACACACACACATGCACACACACTAGGGCTGCTGAAGAGGAAGACGAATCTTCCCTCAACACACCTACCTTGCTTCCTGTGTATGTACAGTATATATGGGAATATTCCACTGACTTAATTATAGTATACTATAAATCTACATGTGTTGTTTATTGATCAGTCAATCCAAGATATCACCTGGAGTGAAAATATTTCAAGGAAAACCATATGAACAATGTTCATAGTAAAGAAGTAAAACAATAACCATGTTATGATGGTGCAGGGAACATACAGTTTGTTTTAGATATCTGTCTATGGATCCTGTCTGGGGAGAATTGGCCTCCAAGGTGTTTTCACCCAATCAGGTGCTGTGAGGCACCTATTGTTTTATTCATATCTCTTACCCAAACATATACAGTGGGGCAAAAAAGTATTTAGTCAGCCACCAATTGTGCAAGTTCTCCCACTTATAAAGATGAGGCATGTAATTTGCATCATAGGTACACTTCAACTATGACAGACAAAATCAGAAAAAAAATCCAGAAAATCACATTTTAATGAATTTTTATGAATTTATTTGCAAATTATGGTGGAAAATAAGTATTTGGTCACCTACAAACAAGCAAGATTTCTGGCTCTCACAGACCTGTAACTTCTTCTTTGAGGCCCCCCTGTCCTCCACTTGTTACCTGTATTAATGGCACCTGTTTGAACTTGTTATCAGTATAAAAGACACCTGTCCACAACCTCAAGCAGTCACACTCCAAACTCCACTATGGCCAAGACCAAAGAGCTGTCAAAGGACACCAGAAACCAAATTGTAGACCTGCACCAGGCTGGGAAGACTGAATCTGCAATAGGTAAGCAGCTTGGTTTGAAGAAATCAACTGTGGGAGCAATTATTAGGAAATGGAAGACATACAAGACCACTGATAACCTCACTCGATCTGGGGCTCCACGCAAGATCTCACCCCGTGGGGTCAAAATGATCACAAGAACGGTGAGCAAAAATCCCAGAACCACACGGGGGGACCTAGTGAATGACCTGCAGAGAGCTGGGACCAAAGTAACAAAGCCTACCATCAGTAACACACTACGCCGCCAGGGACTCAAATCCTGCAGTGCCAGACGTGTCCCCCTGCTTAAGCCAGTACATGTCCAGGCCTGTCTGAAGTTTGCTAGAGAGCATTTGGATGACCCAGAAGAAGATTGGGAGAATGTCATATGGTCAGATGAAACCAAAATATAACTTTTTGGTAAAAACTCAACTCGTCGCGTTTGGAGGACAAAGAATGCTGAGTTGCATCCAAAGAGCACCATACCTACTGTGAAGCATGGGGGTGGAAACATCATGCTTTGGGGCTGTTTTTCTGCAAAGGGACCAGGACGACTGATCCGTGTAAAGGAAAGAATGAATGGGGCCATGTATCGTGAGATTTTGAGTGAAAACCTCCTTCCATCAGCAAGGGCATTGAAGATGAAACGTGGCTGGTTCTTTCAGCATGACAATGATCCCAAACACACCGCCCGGGCAACGAAGGAGTGGCTTCGTAAGAAGCATTTCAAGGTCCTGGAGTGGCCTAGCCAGTCTCTAGATCTCAACCCCATAGAAAATCTTTGGAGGGAGTTGAAAGTCCGTGTTGCCCAGCAACAGCCCCAAAACATCACTGCTCTAGAGGAGCAACAAAGGGTATATAACAAAGTATTGAGATAAACTTTTGTTATTGACCAAATACTTATTTTCCAACATAATTTGAAAATAAATTCATTAAAAATCCTACAATGTGATTATCTGGATTTTGTTTCTCATTTTGTCTGTCATAGTTGAAGTGTACCTATGATAAATTACAGGCCTCTCTCATCTTTTTAAGTGGGAGAACTTGCACAATTGGTGGCTTACTAAATTACTTTTTGCCCCACTGTACAGTACCAGTCAAATTTTGGACACACCTACTCATTCAAGGGTTTTTGTTTATTTGTACTGTTTTCTACAATGTACACTGGGGTGGCAGATAGCCTAGAGATTTGAGACCTGGAAGGTTGCTAGATCGAATCCCCGTGCTGACAAGGTAGAAATCTGTCGCTCTGCCCCTGAACAATGCAGTTAACCCACTGTTCCTAGGCCGTCATTGTAAATAAGAATTTGTTCTTAACTGACTTGCCTAGTTAAATAAAGGTAAAATAAAAAATAAGAATAGTGTAGACATCACAACTACACATAAGGAATCATGTAGTAACCAAAATAGTGTTAAACAAATCAAAATATATTTTAGATTCTTCAAAGTAGCCACCAGTAGACTGGTACTGTATATAGTGGCTTGCGAAAGTATAGGCATTTTTCTTATTTTGTTGCCTTACAACCTGGAATTAAAATGTATTTTTTTGTGGGTTTGTACCACCTTTTGCAGCAATTACAGCTGCAAATCTCTTGGGGTATGTCTCTATAAGCTTGGCACATCTAGCCACTGGGATTTTTGCACATTCTTCAAGGAAAAACTGCTCCAACTCCTTCAAGTTGGATGGGTTCCGCTAGTGTACAGCAATCTTTGTCATACCACAGATTCTCAATTGGATTGAGGTCTGGGCTTTGACTAGGCCATTCCAAGACATTTAAATGTTTCCCCTTAAACCACTCAAGTGTTGCTTTAGCAGTATGCTTAGGGTCATTGTCCTGCTGGAAGGTGAGCCTCCGTCTCCGGGTCTCAAATCTCTGGAAGACTGAAACAGTCCTCAATAATCTCCATATATTTAGCACCATTCATCATTCCTTCAATTCTGACCAGTTTCCCAGTCCCTGCCGATGGAAAAACATACCCACAGCATGATGCGGCCACCACCATGCTTCATTGTGGGGATGGTATTCTCGGGGTGATGAGAGGTGTTGGGTTTGTGCCAGACATAGCATTTTCCTTGATGGCCAAAAAGCTCAATTTTAGTCTCATCTGACCACAGTACCTTCTTCCATATGTTTGGGGAGTCTCCCACATGCCTTCTGGTGAACACCACACGTGTTTGCTTATTTTATTCTTTAAGCAATGGCTTTTTTTCTGGCAACTCTTCTGTAAAGCCCAGCTCTGTGGAGTGTACGGCTTAAAGTGGTCCTATGGACACAGGCATGGAGGTGCAGTAAATCCTCAGCAAATTGTATTACGTCTCTGCCTGTTAAATTTGAATCATGCATCATAGCACTGCAGTCTGATGTGATGTGCAGGAGGCCCTGTGTTGGGGATCTAAAGAAATGTCTGCATGTGCCTAGGAACAGGGCAGCTTTTAACAAGGCACACCAAACGTTCTGTTTTTCATAATACTGTAAATATTGAAGGAGACACATCTCCTGTTAACCTAACAGTAGGAATCATTACAGTGGTAGGAGTAATGATGCACCTACTTATTTAAGACTCTCAGGAGCAATTCCCCGATTTTGTTGATCCATTTTACGATTGATTTTCATCTGTTATTCGGTTCATATCATTCAGTATGTAACATCCTTTTGTAGGTGCAAAACACCTTCTACTTGAACCGCTTTGAACCTTCCCAGTAATACACCTAATATAAAACCTTTTAACACCTCTGTTTCTTTGTGCTGTAGGAGAGAGCGGTGTTGTGTGTAACTTTGGGGCAAAGCAGACGGGGTTGGCGTAGATTATTGACACCATGTAAACTATATTTTGTCTCCAATATTTATTGAAAACACAAGTACATTTGCACAATGAGCACTTGTTGTCTCTCAAATTCTTTCTAACAGTTGTTGGTTAGCTAGCGATATTCTTTTGTCATATTAGCATAGACGTGACATTAGTAAAAACACCTCAAAACATGACGGATGGGTATCAAGAACAAGATAAAACTAGCTGAAACGAGCCACTTACGATTCCCCACATGGCAGCTTCTTGTCATTGCTGCAAGCTATCTGGCCATCCAGAACCATAACAACACACTGCCTTCTGCCCCATTGAAGGAGGCGTATTGTTTTCGTGACTTGTTAGCTAACCCGTCTATAGACACTTACATTTCTTTTGGGTGTCTGTCTGGTCATACTTTACCCTATACAGAACAGTGGTGTGTGAGACTGATCTTTGAACATGATCCTGTCATGTGTGGAGTGGAGTTTTCTACAGTGGGTGTTGATCAATATTCTGATAGGTTTCTCTATTGCAATGTGAGCCAGATGCAGTGCCAGTTGAAAGGACAGAGAGCTGCAACGACAGCGATGGAAGCTGAAAGGACAGCGAAAACACACTGCAGCTTGTTTGGAAAGGAAGTGATTAAGCCATCCTATTGGGGTTTACAAAGGAGGTGTTTTACATATCTAATAAAATAAGCGCTGAAGTGCAATTACTAGTGTGATTAGGGCCAATTAGTTGGGATCCATTTCACTGTTGTTGCGTGCAATACGATATAGGCGCTGCCAATGCCACTGTTTCTGTTAACACCAGTCTTGCTTGAATTTTGTCCTTACTGTACTTCCAGCAAGCTATAGGCTCATTTAAATATATCCAGTAGAATATAAACATGATTGTTTCCTTGTTGTCAAGTTAAGTGTTAGAATGGTTGGGCTGCTGTGAAAGAAGCAGATTAACCTCCTCCACAGGTAGAATACAGTAAGTCATTAAGAAAAGCATGGGCATGGACAGTATGTGTGTTACACGAAGATACTGCATAAGCTCCTATATCACGAGGGAACGGCCATAGAGAAACCGCTTTGATATTCCTCTCTTGACATGCATGCATATTAGAATGCCCTAATTATAGGAAGCACATGGGAAAAAAACGTATATTTTACTGTCGTGCTGTTTTTGTGCGCTTTCCAGTCATTTCCTCACTGTGACGCTCATTGTCACTATTCTAATTAAGGCTGCTTGTTCAAGAAGGACCAACTGTGATTTGTACCAGGGTTTAGTCGTCAGGTCTGTCACATGTTTTCCTGTAATCAGATGAGGGAGACTTGGAACTTGGACACAATAGGCATGTGGCACTGGCTGGTGTCTGGATTCACATTGACATGGTGATGTGTCGTTCAGGGGATGACATCTTTGTGAGAGGAGTAGTCTATGGGGAAAAGGTCGAACGGTATGTAGATCGTTCTGCGTTATATTTCATTTTGAATTAGGGATATACCAGGAGACAGAATACAAATTGCCCTGAACAGGTAGGACAGATTCCTTATGTATTTGTTGTGATAGGTCGTCATTCACATGGTAATGTATTCAAATTCAATAAAAGCTGTCAAGTCTAATTCATACGGCCCAGCCCAAACAAAGCAGAATTTGGGAAAGCTATTTGGGGACTGGGAGGATTGAATGATTCACACCTCAGAAATTCTATTGATAGACAGGTAGACACACAGACACTCTGCACATACAAAATCGATCCAGGCAGACAGAATACATTGAAGGAGAGGTAAAACATACACACTCTTGGTGGAAACACTCAGTCAACAGATGTATCCAGGGGTCATGTGGTGGATTTATTCAGAACCAAACAAAGAGATGGTGAAAGGTCATTGGTACCCATAGGAGGCAGCTACTCTTAGCCACTAATAATTGCCCATTGGGAGTGGCAAGGCGGGGCTGGGCTGGCTGCTAGAGGATGCTGGAAATAATAGGGGGAGCAGGGAGGAGCGTAGAGGAGAGCAGCCGGTGGGGGATGGGGTAAGAGGCAGGGCAATATGCCTGTATCACTACACGCCTGGCCCTCTTCAACACTACTACTGCTCAGGACCAGAGACAGAGGTAGGACATATAGTTCCATGCCTTATTATTGTTGCTCTTTATGAGTTTCTGCCAGTCAGTTATCTACCGCATGTTTCAACTATCACATTTCCTATTGTACCAACTATAACGATAGAAAGCTGGGTTGAATGGGGAATCATGTGTTCTGTACATGTGTCTGAACTTGCTCTCCCCATAGACTTTCCAGTGGGCAGCTTCTTTGTCTAGCAACATCATCAGCAGTATTACTCTGAGTCAGTCACCTGAATGGATGGCCATAATGTGGGTTGTGACTGTGAATGTGCGCTTTTGGAGCTACACCTCGTCCATGCCCAGACACAGCCTCCTGACGGACAGGGAGGTGGGGAGGTGGCCTCTGCCTCCCTGTGGATGCTGGAGTGGGGAGAATTAGCTGTTGCAATCACATGTGATGGCAAAACGTCAATATGGGCAGAGGGGGAGAGAGAGAGAAGAGGGGGAAGGCACAACAAAAGCCCCTCAGAGAGCAGCCAGTTGTTAGTGGCAACTGGTGGAGATGAGACTGGTGGAAGGAACATAGAGGAGAGAAGGAGAGAAAGTGGGACACCAGGTCACTCTCTCTTTAAATCGCAGTATTTTAATACTCATCTAATATTTTTGTGCCGGCACTCGTCTTCACAGCCTTGTGTGTGTGTGTGCATCCTCTATTAATGGCTTCTCACGTGACTTATACCGTCCCTTCCCTGTTTGATAGCTTTTTGATGAGATTGTTGAATTTGTTTAGGGCCCTGCGTGCAGAAGCACCAGAAATACCCCAACGTAATCTCTCCCAGCTCTCCTCGTGGCCGCACCCTAGCAATGATTCGAGCAATCTGAATTAGGAGAATGATCCAAATCTCCCAGGCGAGCCTTTCTCCACCCTGCTGTGTGCAGATCAATACCAGTGCAGATACTCTGGGAGACTGAACATTTCGCCAATCTCTCCCGATCTAGGAGTGAATATTCACCGGCCTCTGTGTAGAGATGACCTCCAATTTGAGTATCGATTGTATGACTGTCAAAGTCCAATTAGCTTAAGGTAAAGGCAGGCTCCCTCTTTGTTTCATTCTCTTGCCTCAGACGTTTGTCCGCAGGCCAAACACAACTCCATGCAAAGCGTTGTATTGAGCAGAGTTCTGTATTGTGCCAAGGCTAATGCAGTAGTGCTAAGTAAGCACTTAAATGTGGGTGTGGGTAAGCTACTCGAGAACCTGTCTGCCTCCAATAGCAGTAATTGATCAAGTCTTTCAGTGGTGAAGAGATCCTGTGTCCAGTCGCAGGTTCGAAGAAAGAGAGAGAGGTTTTTGTGTTCAGCAGGGGAATCAATGTGCATCAACCATTTGTAAAGGCATTGATGCTATGTTAGGATGAGTTAGACCTAACTTAGAGGTATGCACAGAGCACAGACTCTTTGTTTTGTCAGACTAGTTCTCCTGATCTTTACCACAGGTGAGGTGCACATGATGGTTTGGAACGGTTTCCACACTGAGATCAGTGCTTCTACGATGCTAGTTGTAAGATGCTGGGATGTGTATGTGGTTAAAAGCCTTTTATTTATTTTATTATACTTTTTTACATTTTATGTAAGGGGTAGATCAGCTTTAATATTGTAGATAGATTGGGCCTTCCATCAATGTAATTGTCTGCATCCTTTCCAATCCCCTATATACTATATATATTTTTTTGTAAATATATATATATATATATATATATATATATATATATATATATATATATATTTTTTTTTATATAATATTTTATTATTTTCCCCTAAGGCTACCACCCCTCCCCTAATCTGAGTAAACTAATGGACAGCAACACTTAGGTTTCTACTTCCAGCTTATAAATACTATATACATTTTACCGACATAGTATATTTTTACAACAGTTATCTTTTGTTTGTTTTTAGTCCCATCCTTCAGCTACCCTCCCATCTATCTCTGAACACCATCCAGTTGGGATTTCTATTTGCTATATATTTTTCAACTGTGCTGTGGTGTTTCACCAAAGCTTTTAAACTTTCTATTCTCAAAATGTCTAAAGCTTGTAAATTAAAGATACACATTTTTGCAAGAGTATTATACTTTTGATTGATTGACTGACTTTTCAGATCACTCAGCAGTGCTATCTGCAGTCCTGAACCTGTGACCAAAAACAAGCTACTTATGGACAGTACCAAAACAAATGATCTAATGATTGTCTCTTTGCAGCCAAATCTGCAGAGCTGGGATGGTTGTATCCTCCATTTATATAACATTCTATTGATTGCAAGAATTTTGTATAATCATTTAAATTGAAAAAAAATCTGCGTTTTGAATCCTGCGTTGTTTTGTGTATCAGTTCAAGATCCATGTGCTATGGAATCGGAACATCAAACATCTCTTCCCAACTATTTTGCGATCTATATGGCACAGCTGTCAATTTCAGGTCCTTAAATGAACCTGGTATACTTTTTTTATTTTTATTCATAACAATTTTATTTTAACCAAGTATGGTCTTTAATGCAATGCCGACAGACAAGTTCCTTACTTTCTCCCCCTTCCACTTGCCTATTCCATTTTTGTGGTAATACTGAAATTAGTTGGTTGTAATTTTGGGTAGAGCAGTTGTTCAAAAACCTTTATTGGTTCCCTCACTACGTCTTCTTGTTTTGAATGTGATGATGAAAAACTAAACATCCCACCGTGCCTTTCCTTCCTTCCTGTCAGTCATAGTGCATCTGTAATTGGCCCTAACAGGTTTTCACAGTCGGACAACAGAGTGGTTAACTCTCTCACTGTGTCTATTAGGCTCACTCACTGGGGGGCATAACACTTACAAAACTTTTCATCTTTGTAGCCTTCCTGCACTGTATTTAATTGAGCTGTTGTTTGTGATGATTGCACTGTAGCAGTATAGCTCTAATGGTGTGGTTCTCTCTTTCTGCGTTCTGTAGGACTGAGGACCATTTGAGATGCATGGCCTGTAAGCAGCCAGCGCCAGCGATGGCTCATAGGAAGAGGCCAGGGACCAGCGGCTCCAGCTGCAGCATGGTGGAGCCCCCCGTCCGGGCCCCCTGCACCGCCGCCTACCCCCCAGAGCAGCACGACCAGGAGCAGGAGGAGGGGCCGGGGGAGGAGGAGGAGGTCCACTACTGCCGCCAGCAGGGCCTGGAGCCAGAGCTGACGGACAGCCGGCCGGACACACCTACTACACCGGAGCCGCAACACGAGCATGAACACAGCCATGACCACGATCACCCAGACTGCCACGGCCATGATGACCACAGTCACAGCGACGACCATGCAGAGTGCCATGGCCACGACCGCGAGCATGCAGGCTGTCACGATCACGGTCACAGTCACGACGATGTAGACTGCCACGACCACGGCCACGTCCACAGTCACATCAATGACCACGACCATGCAGGCTGCCACGGCCACCATCACGACCACGCTGACAGCCTGGATGGAGACTCCAGCTCTGACTATGTGAACAACAGCTCAGAGGAGGAGGACTATGATGAAGGTCTGCCGGAGGAGGATGAGGGCATCACCTACTACATCCGCTACTGCCCTGAGGATGACAGCTACCTGGAGGGCAGCATAGACTGCAACGAAGGCGAGGCTGACTATACCGCCAGCACCGTGCAGCACGTCCCGGCTGAGCCCCCGGGCGACACAGACGAGTGCCAGGAAGCGGTGGAGGAGTGGGTGGAGGGAGAAGGTGGGGTGGAGGTGGGGGAGGTGCGCTGTGAGGTGGTGGAGCAGGACCCAGATGAACAGATCTACGACGTCCTGGACCACCACCCCCACCCCGCCGCCGTCCTGCATGAGTCCCCCCCACCCACAGAGGAAGAGGAGGAGGTGAGAGCTGGGGTTGCTTACACTGGGGACTACAATGGCCCAGAGGAGGAAAATGGGAACTCCGTGGTTCACGAATCGCGGTCTCCATACCGTGGCCGTAAAGTGGTAGTGGAGGGGGAGACAGGGGAGGAGGCGGAGGAGGACATTGACCAGATAGTGGCAGAGATCAAGATGAGTATGAGCATGGGTAGTCTGAGCAGCGGTGGTACTGACCAGAGTCCTGACGAGCTGGTGCAAGACAGTGTACCCAGTGATTACCACCCTCCTGAGGCCCACGCCAAGCCTGAGTCTGCCCCCCACACCCCAACCCCACACCGCCACGACAGCAGACCCAAGTCCCTCAACCTCCCCTCCTCCACACGGCACAACAACCCTGAGCTCCAGAGGGGCTTCAAGGTTCGCTCCCGCACCCCGGAGGAGCGACAGCAGTGGGCTCAAGAACAGGTGAGAAGGAGAGGCCATTTTGATAGATATTTTCTATACACACTCATTGAATCTCCTCTATTGAAATGATGTGAATGAAAAGTCAGATGTACAGTTTAGGTGATGTGTTGAGAAAGTTCTCAGAATAGAAATCCAACATTATTCGCTCGTCCAAATTTTAGATCAAGGACCGAGTGATCAAACTGATTTTCACACTTCATTTTTTTCAATTCAAAGTTTCTGATGCCTCTAACACTAATCTCCCGGATAAACATGACTAGATTTTGTGGCATTTACCAAAGTATCCATTTTAGAAGCTCTATAACCAACACTTAAACCATGCTTCTCCTTCTTTACACTCTACCCGAGTGGGGGATGGTACAATGCCGTAAGGGGGGACATCTGTATAGACTAACGTTATACATTAAAGGTCAAATCGTGGGGCTGCTTATATTTGTCCTGTTTCACACATGCACAAGTGTGTAACCTGTACAGTGTGTGGTGAAATGGAAATGCGTGTCCCACTCCCCCCGAGGCACCCTCGTAGAGTGGGGTCACGACATGTGTTTAACACAGCTGGAGACACAAGATGTACTGCCAGGCTATGTTCAGATTCTCGTGCAGAGCTATGCCATTAGAACTGATTAACTTCTTATGGCTGCAATCCTGTTAACGGGAGCGATATGACAACAGCCAGTGAAAGTGCAGGGCGCCAATTTCAAAACATCAAAAATCTCAATCAAAATTCCTCAAACATACATATATCTCATACCATTTTAAAGCTAATATTGTTGTTAATCCCACCACAGTGTCCAATTTCAAATATGCTTTACAGCAAAAGCACCACAAACGATTATGTTAGGTCACCACATAGCCACAGAAAAACACAGCCATTTTTCCAGCAAAAGATTTTCCAGCCAGAGTCACAAAAAGCACAGAGATCAAATTAATCACTAACCTTTGATCATCTTCATCAGATGACACTCATAGGACTTCATGTTACACAATACATGTATGTTTTGTTTGATAAAGTTCATATTTATCAAAATATGAGTTTACATTGGCGCGTTACATTCACTAGTTCCAAAAACATTGAGTGATTTTGCATAGTCACATCCTTCAACAGAAATACTCATCATAAATGTAGATGATAATACAAGTTTTACACATGGAATTATAGATATACCTCTCCTTAATGCAACCGCTGTGTCAGATTTAAAAAAAACTTTACGGAAAAAGAAACCCATGCAATAATCTGAGACTGCGCTCAGAAGTAAACTTCACAATAGCCGCAATGATGGCGTCAACATAAACAAGAAATAACATGATAAATATTCCCTTACCTTTGATGATCTACATCAGAAAGCACTCCAGGAATCCCAGGTCCACAATAAATGTTTGTTTTGTTCGATAATGTCCGTTATTTATGTCCAAATACCATCTTTTGTTAGCACATTTGGTATAAATATCCAAACGCTCATTCTGGTCAGCGTTACGTAGGACAAAAACTTCAAAAAGTTATAGTACAGGTCGAAGAAACATTTCAAACTAAGTACAGATTTAATCATTAGGATGTTTTTAACCTATAGCTTCAATAAAGTTCCAACCGGAGTATTCCTTCGTGTCTTGATGAGCAATGAAACGCAAGTGGATACCATGAGGAATAAGCGTGATCAGAAAATGGCTGACTGCCAGACACCTGATAGATTCTGCTCTCATTCACTCCCACAACACCGTAGAAGTCTCATTCAAATTTCTATGGATGGTTGACATCTAGTGGATCATCATTATCATCATTAATATCTCAAAGGGATTTAATTGGGGACTCAGAATACATACAAAGCTCAGATTTCTCACTTCCTGTTTTGATTTCTCCTCAGGATTTTTCCTGCCATATGGGTTTGGATATACTCACAGACATCATTCAGACAGTTTTCGAAACTTTAGAGTGTTTTCTATCCAATACTAATAATAATATGCATATATTAACAACTGAGACTGAGGAGCAGGCCGTTTACTTTGGGCAACTTATTCATCCAAGCTACTCAATACTGCCCCCCAGCCATTAAACCAAGATTTGCGACAGGGGGATATTTATTATGTGTGAGGTGGTTGACAGGCAGGTTATTGCATTTTAGCTATAGTGCAGCTAGTGAGGTTGTTCCCTTCCCCCAGCCACAGCCAGACACCTTGAGCTCCCCTCTCCTATCTCCCATGCCCACTGCCCTCATTCAGATCCAGCCTCACACACATACATACACACACACACACACACACACGCACACGCACACGCACACACACACACAAACACGCCTCTTCCTGTCCTCCACCAAGCTCCTCTGTGTTCTACCATTCTCGCCCCCAGCCCTGCCAGATGGTGAGGTGTGGGGAGAGCCTGAGCGTGTGCCCTGCAGTATGGGATGGCAGCATGCTGATACACACCTGCTCCATCGTGGTGTGCATGTGTGTAATGTGTGTGTGCTTGTGGTTGTGTGTGTTCTCTTTACTGTGTTGGAGAGAAATGGGACAGGCCACATAACTGGATTATATTGTAAGCAAGCACATATTGTGCAGGAACAGTCACTGACGACAACAAATAAAAAATCTACTGCCCAGGTTAAATTCGATGACTGTTTGTGATTTTACTCAACAGTTGTAAATGTTTTGCTAAATGCTTTCAGCGTTCAGGTACTGGGATTAAAGGCTCACTGAAGTGTTTGAAAACATCAGATTTAGGTTTGAGACTTCCTCCTTCCTCAGGGCAGAGATTTGTTTTATCCTGTCAAACAAATGGACATGATTCTTAATGAATTACTGTGTGCTCAAGCTGTTGTGTAGATGTTGAATACTAATCAGGACTTTGTGCGGTGCTGTCAATGTAAAAAGAAGGATTGTTGAGTTATGTAAATATGAAATGAGAGCAATTTCATCATCTTTGTCATGCTTTGCTAAGTAAATGTGAACTGTCATGGCAATAGCAGTATTCAAGTCAACATGTTATTGTGTGTGTGTGTAATTTTACAGAAACACGTGTTACCGATCTCAATTCATGTCTAGTAATAGCATGACCTTTATTTTTTTACCCCCCATTACAACTATTCTCTTTTCCTGGACCATAGAGAAATGTATCAGACTTTACTACTAATGTTTGTTGGCTGTAGCTCCCTAAGGAACCGGTCCTTTTTTTTTCTTTCTACTGTCTGCTTGGAAATGTATTATTAACTCTCTGTTGCCCGCTGGTCCCTGTTTAACCCCTGGTTTAACCTCCACAGATGACCAACGGTGCGGAGCATCCCAGGAAACAGCAGCGTTCTGACCTCAACGTGCCGCTGGAGAACAACAATGTCCCGGAGGTAAACTGTCTCTGTCTGCAGTCCAAATTTATTGCGACAGATGATATAATGTGGAATACATAACAGTATTATTACTGTCCTGTGCTTGTCCTTCAGAGCCGGTGTCATGGGTGTGAAGGGGTTTTCTTCAGATTATTATCATACAGATTATTTATCATCAAATCAATCTTTATTTATAGAATTCAGACAAAAAAATTATAATAACAATGAAAATAAAAAGCTGTATCTCAGAGGTTAGCTAGCTAACATTGAACCTGGTTGGTTAGCTCCCAGCAGATTCATGCAGGGTAGTAACGACATGATTTGGCACTATGTTCATTGTTATTTAACTAGCTAACGTTAGCTGGCTGGCTCGTTAGCTAACGTTATGTGATATGTGTGATCTTACACGTTGTTTACTTAGCTAGGTTAATTGTTTTCCTAGCTAGCTAGCTACATGTTTTAAGCTAAAGTGTACAACACCCGTTGAATATGGCCGGTGTCAGTAAACGTCGGCAAAAAAGCGGAACAAAATTGTTACCAGCGGGGCTGGTTAGGCTGTTTTCATGTTATCCAGAGGTAAACTAATCATTGGCCAGAGCGTCAAGTGTGCGCTCTGAATGCTCCGAGGGGGAAACGAGATGGGTGGGGCTAAAGCTTAAGAGGGTGTGAACGATGTTGAATGGGTGTAGGCAAAGAAGAGCTCTTCACTAGATACCAAAACATTCAAAGGCCATTTTCTCAAAAGTGAGTTTACAAGTTTATCAACTTTCACAGCAGAATTACTTCCCCATTGTTCCTCAAATGCAGTGTATGATATACAATTTTGTAGCTCTGAGTCTCTTTTGTAGCTCTGAGTCTCTACCAAAGTAAAAAACACCATTTCAAATGTTGCTACGTAAGACTGAATACAGGTGAGTCACATATTTACTACACAACAAACATAAGATATATTTTTAATTATACAAACTGAACAACTAAAAAGCACACTAAGGAAAAGAAAAGCTAAAAATGTGTTTTAAAATCTCTTTAAAATATGTCCACAGTTTCGGCCCCCTTCGGGTTCTCTGGCAGGCTATTCCAGAGGCTGGGGGCATAATAACTAAAGGCTGCCTCTCCATGCCTCTTGGTCTTAGGCTTTGAGATCATTAAAAGGCCAGTGCCAGAGGATTTATGAAAATCAATTAACTGTGTTTATGAATGACTTAAGTCCCTGTCTCCAGGTAACACAGTGTGGTTGTCCAGTTTTCTTAAGGAAATCACCACTGTTATTATTGTGGACATTTCTCTCAGGGACATTCTATACAAGGCTGCTAACCTCATCCCTCACTTCCATTGCTCTGAAAGGAAGGGAATTGGCTGTGCCCTTTTTTTGACTCTAGTCAAGTCACTGGTTGGGAGCAGCAAGCTGTGTGTTTACATCAGGGAAAATCACTCAACCTTGACCTGACTGTTCAAATGACGCTCTGTGACAAAGCCCTTTCTGCTCTGCGCAACCTCCATAGGAACCCTCTCCTCTGCCCAACCCAGTCTTATCATCCTAACATGGTTTTGTCTGGCCAGGCTGTCATTCACACACCAAAGGTCATCTAGTATAGAGGTCGACCGATTTATGATTTTTCAACGCTGATACCGATTATTGGAGGACCAAAAAAGCAAATACCGATTAATCGGCCGATTTTAAACAAACAAAAAATGTATTTGTAATAATGACAATTACACAAATTCTGAATTAACACTTATTTTAACTTAATATAATACATCAATAAAATCTATTTAGCCTCAAGTAAATAATGGAACATGTTCCATTTGGTTTAAATAATGCAAAAACAAAGTGTTGGAGAAGAAAGCAAAAGTGCAGTATGTGCTATGTAAGAAAGCTAATGTTTAGGTTCCTTGCTTAGAACATGAGAACATATGAAAGCTGGTGGTTCCTTTTAACATGAGTCTTCAATATTCCCAAGTAAGAAGCTTTAGGTTGTAGTTATTTTAGGAATTATAGGATTATTTCCCTCTATACCATTTGTATTTCATTAACCTTTGACTATTGGATGTTCTTATAGGCACTTTAGTATTGCCAGTGTAACAGTATAGCTTCCGTCCCTCTCCTCGCTCCTCCCTGGGCTCGAACCAGCAACACAACGACAACAGCCACCATCGAAGCAGCATTACCCATGCAGAGAAAGGGGAACAACTACTAGAAGGCTCAGAGCGAGTGACGTTTTGACGTTTGAAACGCTATTAGCGCGCGCTAACTAGCTAGCCATTTCACTTCGGTTACACCAGCCTCATCTCGGGAGTTGATAGGCTTGAAGTCATAAACAGCGCAATGCTTGACGCACAACGAAGAGCTGCTGGAAAAACGCATGAAAGTGCTGTTTGAATGAATGTTTACGCGCCTGCTTCTGCCTACCACCGCTCAGTCAGATACTTAGATACTTGTATGCTCAGTCAGATTATATGCAACGCAGGACACGCTAGATAATATCTAGTAATATCATCAACCATGTGTAGTTAACTAGTGATTATGATTGATTGTTTTTTATAAGTTTAATGCTAGCTAGCAACTTACCTTGGCTTACTACATTCGCGTAACAGTGCAACGAGAGAGAGGCAGGTCGTTATTGCGTTGGACTAGTTAACTGTAAATTGCAAGATTGGATCCCCCGAGCTGACAAGGCGAAAATCTGTCGTTCTGCCCCTGAACAAGGCAGTTAACCCACCGTTCCTAGGCCGTCATTGAAAATAAGAATGTGTTCTTAACTGACTTGCCTAGTTAAATAAAGGTATATAAAAATAAACATTGTTTTTCATTTTTAATCAGCAAATTGGTGCCCAAAAATTCAGATTGTTATGACCGATTAATCGGCCATTCCGATTAATCGGTCAACCTCTAATCTAATATGATACGGTAGGATTTAAGTATTGGCAAAGCAACAGCTGGTGTATATTTGTGGGAGGCCACTATAGCATACGTGTACATATATATATATATATATATATATATATATATATATATATATATATATATATATATATATATACTAGGACGTTGTTTCCCTTTAAGTTATTAAGTGGTTTGATAATGCTCCTGGGCCTTCCTCACAGACTGTAATGAACGACCACACATATATCAGCCTGGACCCTCCATTTGAGTGGCATGTCTTTTAAGTGATGGCCATTACTCAGAGTGCTTTTTCTGTAGAAGTATTGATATACAGTAGTGTTTTACATCTGAAGAGTTAAGCATGTCATGACCCGGCATGTTAACATGGACCACTGTTTACAATCAGGTCGATGCCATAAAGTTGTGCTTCCTTTTGATCTGTACTATACACTCTTAGAAAAAACGGATTCCAACAGGGTTGTTTGGCTGTCGCCATAGGAGAACCCTTTTTCGTTCCTGGTAGAGCCAATTTTGGTTCCAGGTAGGACCATTTTTAGTTCCATATAGAACTCTCTATGGAAAGGGTTCTACATGGAACCCAAAAAGGGTTCTTCAAAGGGTTCTCCTATGGGGATAGCTGAAGAACCCTTTCAGGTTCTAGATAGCACATTGCTTCTTCCATTTTCTTCCTCATCTGTTGATGAATAGGGTTTGTATCAATTTCATAGGTTACTTTGAACTGATGTTCAAAAATGTTTTGTCTTCTTTGACAGAATTAAGCTTTTGGAGTTTGTTGGTCTGTTGTTTGTTGTGGAAGCCGCAGGCTTTGCAGAGAGGCGGTTTTCCTTTCAGTTTCATGAAATGAGAATGCATATTTCATTCTGCTTGACTAATTCAGAGAGTTCAATCAAGACTTTATGTTTTTCAGGAAACTAAGAAGGCTGCATCTTTCCCCAGCTTTGTTGATGGTAAGGTACCTCTACGTCTGTTTATTTTGAGGATGAAATCAAGACAAAAATTAATCAAATTCACAACATCAAAAACAGATATTCCCTGTAAGAGGCTTATATCGCTTTGGGTGCAGGAATCTGCTCATTCCAAGGATAGTAGATTTGTCTTTCAAAGTCAAGCTCCTTAATAACCACTCAAAATCTAGTTGCAAAATTACAGATCATGGAGTGAGTGAGTGAGAGAGAGATCAACAAGTCTGCATTTGAAAATTAAGACAAACAGAAAGAAAGTAAATACGAATGATCATATTCATTTTTCACTATCTTTATTTGGACAATTTACCTGAGAGCCATCATGTCAGACGTGTCAGTGAGTTTGTCGTCAATGTGGGAGGGCTATATCTAAGCAGGCCAGTCCCAGGCCTCTGTGTATGTTTGGTTCGAGAAGTTTTCAAGGCGTTCTTCGCCAAACCCCTCTCACCACTGGGCAGCGAACGGCAGGGCTTCATCTTCCTGGGGCTGAGCTGTTTCTTTCTTTCACTTTCTCTGGTATCATGACAATGCATTGTATCCCTCAGTGGTTGTCACAGAGTCGACATCTACGTATCACACGGGCACATGAATCCCCTGGTGCCTCTCTCAGCTCCCAGCCCACCCGTGGCCATTTTACTGCTCAAGCCTCCGCCGTGATTGTTTCTCTTCATAATACCCAACAGCTACAGAATTGCAGTGTTTTATTTATTCAAATTGTACGCACAGAAGGCTGCCAATACTCATACACTACTGTTCAAAAGTTTGGGGTCACTTAGAAATGTCCTTGTATATGAAAGTAGAGCACATTTGTTTGTCCATTAAAATAACATCAAATTGATCAGAAATATAGTGTAGACATTGTTAAATGACCATTGTAGCTGGAAACGACATATTTCTAATGGAATATCTACATAGGCGTACAGAGGCCCTTTATCAGCAACCATCACTCCTGTGTTCCAATGGCACATTGTGTCAACTAATCCAAGTTTATCATTTTAAAAAGGATAGATCATTAGAAAACCATTTTGCAATTATGTTAGCACAGCTGAAAAATGTTGTTCTGATTAAAGAAGTAATAAATGGGCCCCGGTGCACAACTGAGCAAGACGCCTCACAAGTGGTCAACTGGCAGCTTCATTAAATAGTACCCGCAAAACACCAGTCTCAACGTCAACAGTGAAAAGGCGACTCTGGGATGCTGGCCTTCTAGGCAGAGTTCCTCTGTCCATTGTCTGTGTTCTTTTGCCCATCTTAATCTTTTATTTTTATTGTCTAGTCTGAGATATGGCTTTTTCTTTGCAACTCTGCCTAGAAGGCCAGCATCCCGGAGTCGCCTCTTCACTGTTGACGTTGAGACTGGTGTATTGCGGGGACTATTTAATGAAGCTGCCAGTTGAGGACTTGTGAGGCGTCTATTTATCAAACTAGACACTCCAATGTACTTGTCCTCTTGCTCAATTGTGCACCGGGGCCTCCCACTCCTCTTTCTATTCTGGTTAGAATAGAACACAGCGTTGTTCTAGAATAGAACACAGCGTTGTACGAGATCTTCAGTTTCTTGGCAATTTCTTGCATGGAATAGCTTTAATTTCTCAGAACAGGAATAGCCTGATGAGTTTCAGAAGAAAGGTCTTTGTTTCTAGCAATTTTGAGCCTATAATCAAACCCACAAATGCTGATGCTCCAGATACTCAACTAGTCTAAAGAAGGACAGTTTTATTGCTTCGTTAATCAGAACAACAGTTTTCAGCTGTGCTAACATAATTGCAAAAGGGTGATCAATTAGCCTTTTAAAATGATAAACTTGGATTAGCTAAGACAACGTGCCATTGGAACACAGAAGTGATGGTTGCTGATAATGGCCCTCTGTACACATATGTTGATATTCCATTAAAAATCTGCCGTTTTCAGCTACAATAGTCATTTACAGCATTAACAATGTCTACACCATATTTCTGATCAATTTGATGTTATGGTAGTGTACATATATGACCTTTCAACTCAGAGCTTAACTAAAACAACACAGAGATTTCTTTGTTTTGCAAAATAAATATGATCTAATAGCGTTTATCTTCTCCTGCTCCTTCGTTTCTCTGTCCATCCATTCTCCCTCTCTGTCAGTTCCGGGGCCCTGTGAGCCAGAAGATCTTATTGATGGCATCATCTTTGCTGCTAACTACCTGGGCTCCACCCAGCTGCTCTCTGAGAGGAACCCGTCCAAGAACATCCGCATGATGCAGGCCCAGGAGGCTGTCAGCCGGGTCAAGGTACAGACATACAGCAGGCAGGCCTTCCATCATACACACACACGCGCATGCATGCACGCACGCACACATAGACGCACGCACACACACACACACACACACACACACACACACTACACCACCCGTTTCAAATCCTGCAAACAGCTTCCCTTCCTTCCTTTTCATATGGATGTTGTTTTGATCTGGTATATTTTCACTGTGACTCTAGGAACCGTTTTGGAAGATTCCGAGTGAAGGGTGTCTGATGTGTTTGTTTACACCTCAGGAGACTGTGTCCAATCTAGTAGGATTATTGCTACTGTACTGTAGGACACACTGGTACTGTGTAATCATGTTCCTCCCCAGTGGGTTAGTTTACAGTCCTTTTAGCTCTGCTTACAACCCACTGTTTGATTTTTATACTGTCAGGATTTAATGATGCCCCTATAGAGGAAACAACCTTTAAGATATTCATCAATATGATTCTAGTATATCTTGAATAAACGTTATGTTCATGTTTCAGGCATATATAAAACCGGATGGAGACTTCAAAGCTGGTACAGAGTATTGACATAACCTCTGGAAACCGTTTTAATTAGTACTCTAAATGGGACCTCTTGCTGTAGATAGTCTGCAATCTGGCAGACAGAGATACAGTTTTATAAATGGACTTCAAATGTGAGTGCAAGGTGCTGGTCTTTTTAATTCAAGTGAGGTCCAGATTGGCCTATTAAATCCACATAGACGTCAACGCTGTTTATCTCCCCAGTCAGAGCAGTTTGAGATTTTGCCAGAATTAGCAGTCCATTAGTGCTCTAGTTGGGTCAGATTGGGGTAAAGCATGTGTCACATGGTGTTGGTAATGGATTGCTGGCTCACAGAGGTTATGTTTCCCTTTCCATTTCCATTCCCTTTTCTACATTTATCGTCTGCTATGAATACTGATGGGGAGCAGCCAGAGAGGATGGCCATATTCAAAGCAGACTCCGCCACTGTGCATTCCAATCACTTCACTACTGGTTGGTTCTCAACTAGCTCTGGAGTTATGATTGCTTTTGGCAGTCTAGCTTTTGAAAGGCCATTTATGCAAGGGCCGTTTTCCCTCAGTCTGATAACAGTATGATCACAAATATAGTATTTGCACAGTATGCATTGCTATGCAATGAAATGTGTATGTTTTTGAAGGAGTTCATGTGTGCCGACAATGTATTATTGAGACTATTGTTGAGACTATACATGACTTTAGGAGCTATACCTATTGGATCAAAGAAAATACAACCCAAGATGATACACCAAATGTTCAAATAACTGTCCAGGCACAATACATTTCCTCTCCCTCTCATGAAAACATGTGCTGGGCTGTATAATGAATATTCTATAACCTAACTCACAGTGGTCCACTGGCACTTGGCTGGGATCTACTTTTAGGAACATCCACTTGTGGCAAGGCCTGCCAGTCACTGCAGAGCAGAGATGGGAGTATATGTTAGCTCAGTGGGTCAGATTGGCCCACAGCTCAGTGACACAGTGGCACACTCTCCTGTCCAGCAGCAGTCTGCTTCAGGTGACCCTTCCATCTGGCAGCTTTTGTAGGGACATTTGAGTCTTGAAGGCCCCTGCCTCCCTTCCACTGCTGCTGGGATCTGGCTCCATCCATCCCAGTGAAAATAAATCCAATCTTTTTTCTTCCTCATTATCTTTTATGTTGGCTGTTCAGCTGTGGAGGAGGCCATCGGGAAGCATGCCACTTGTTCTCTGCCCTCATCTGAGGAGGAACTACAGATGATGTGTCTCTCCACATATGAATTGGCCATATGTCACTCTGGACGCAGGGGATTGGGCTCTTTTATGTGTTGGTAGCTACCATTTCTTCACACACCAACCCCTGAGCACTGGGACTGGGCAGGGTCCCTCTGTACCATTTTATAGTTCTCAGATCTTAGCCACACCAACAACAACCCACACAGAGATTAATTACACTGCTGTCCACAATATTTAGTCCGAAGCTACCGAGAACAAAGTAAGCCAGACACAAACACACACACACACACACACAAAAAATGTTTTTGTATGTTTTATTTATACAGATATTTTTTGGCATGCTCCCATCATTTTGATGTAATATTTATGCAGCTTCATCGCCCACTCCTTTTTCTGCCTGCCTTGATTTGATGCGGTAGATGTAGCTGGAGGACTCAGATGTCTGCTTTGCATTAGAAGGTGGAGGAGTAAATGTGTTACAAACAACCCAGGATCATCACCTCCCGAAGGCCGTTCTCTGCTCTGCTTCCAAATCAAATCAAATGTATTTATATAGCCCTTCTTACATCAGCTGATATCTCAAAGTGCTGTACAGAAACCCAGCCTAAAACCCCAAACAGCAAGCAATACAGGTGTAGAAGCACGATGGCTAGGAAAAACTCCCTAGAAAGGCAGGAACCTAGGAAGAAACCTAGAGAGGAACCAGGCTATGAGGGGTGGCCAGTCCTCTTCTGGCTGTGCCGGGTGGAGATTATAACAGAACATGGCCAAGATATTCAAATGTTCATAAATGACCAGCATGGTCAAATAATAATAATCACAGTGGTTGTCGAGGGTGCCAGCAAGTCAGTAAATGTCAGTTGGCTTTTCATAGCCGATCATTAAGAGTATCTCTACCGCTCCTGCTGTCTCTAGAGAGTTAAAAACAGCAGGTCTGGGACAGGTAGCACGTCCGGTGAACAGGTCAGGGTTCCATAGCCGCAGGCAGAACAGTTGAAGTTCAACTGTTCATACAAACACAAATAAACGGACTAGTTGCAGCATGCAAACATCCAACTTCCTCGACCCGACAGAGGCGTGATTATGCCCTCTGCTCTGTGTCTCAGCAAATGGTGAAGCGGTAGAGAGAGTGTTGACCCTTCCTCTGCTCCTGACTGGCTGGCTTGCTGAGAGCTGTGGTACCAACTCTCTCAGGCAGCCATAGTAACGGAGTCAATCTGACTGATGATGGATGGGACTGGAACAGATGAACCAGTTTCAGCTCAGGGCTCACAAACACAAACATGTGTCTGGACTTCACCACACCCTCCTTCTGGTCCTGTGCAGTTGACATACATGGTTAAGGTCTTTTTATGGGGTTCAGTGTTGGGAAAGGGGGATACTTAGTCAGTTGCACAGGAGGTGTGTGATTAACTGAATCTGAATCTTAACTGAATTAACAGAATCTGAATGAACTGAATCTGAATCAACTGAAATAACGGAATTGGTGTTTGTCAGTGTTTTCTGGTCAGCCACCCTACAGTAGGTTTCTCAATATGTTGTTTTTAGACCATTTGAAAACCACTCAGTC
The DNA here is from genome assembly GCF_045791955.1 of Oncorhynchus clarkii lewisi. Taxonomy (NCBI): domain Eukaryota; kingdom Metazoa; phylum Chordata; class Actinopteri; order Salmoniformes; family Salmonidae; genus Oncorhynchus; species Oncorhynchus clarkii. Next base: position 61,976,126 of record NC_092152.1, read on the forward strand.
ACCAACTGTCAGTTTTGACATCCCATTTCTCTAGGGGGATGGTGACTGACGTCGATACAGGACTAAGTCATTGTGTTGCCTTAAATTACATGTCAAGTCATCTCAGGATGCTGGGCTCTGCTGTAATTTCTCACCATTTTCTGAAAGAATGTGTTGTGGACAGGAAAGGTATGCTGAGGATGTCTTGCCTTGACTTCACATTTGAACCTGAAACCCTTTTGATAGAGTATTTGCATATGCTACACTCAAGTTCCCTTTTTACTTTGATATTTAGGTGTGGTATCAACTCATTTTTGCATGTCTTTATGATTTGCTGTATTCAAAAGGAAAATAGCAATTATGATCCTTTTAATTGCCGTTTTAATTTGTTTCTGCAGAACACAGCTGTGCCATCGCTCCTCTCCTTTTTCAGAGCAATGATACACCTGCTGTTTGGTTGAGTTATTGTCTCTTACTTTCTTTTACTTTCTTTACTTCCTGCCCTCTGTTTTTGCTGCTCCTCCCGTCCCGTGTCTGACGACCCTGTTCTGTCCCAACGTCTCCTCCCAGAGGGTTCAGAAGGCTGCCAAAATCAAGAAAAAGGCGGTGTGTAAAAACAATCTGATCTGATAAGAACAGAGAGAGGGGCCACCTTGACTCCACCCTCACCCTCCGGCTCCCTGTTCCATCTGTGTGTTCCGTCTGTGTGGTCCGTCCGTCCGTCCGTCCGTCCGTCTGTCTGTCTGTCTGTCTGTCTCACCCTGACACGCTCTGAGCTGTGGAGTGTGAGGAGGTGACTAGAGTTATGATGAGAATCTCCATAATCACACTCCATCTGATTACCCATCATGCATCACTGAGAGGCTGGACTGTGTGAACTCTGGGGACATCCCTGCAGCTTGTGCTCTGAAAATCAGAGCCAGCAAACGTGAAATCCATTGATGATATTGATGATGCAAAGAAATATTCTAGCCTACACAGAATTACTACAAATTCTAATTAATACTATTAGACATATCATCAGATAAATTGCTTTATTATATATTGCATATTTAAAAAAAAAAAATGTGTATATTCTGCTGCTCATTATACACACATCAGTACTTAGTTAATTAAATCACGTTTGATTTAGGTTCATTAACACGCAGTGCGTGGTGATTAGCGTGAATGCAAACCCCATGCTCGGGACTGGTATTCACACGCATTCGGCAGCTTGTAATGGCTTAGCTGCCTTGTTGCGCCTACTCTCATCTGTGCCAACTCTCAACACACCAACATCATGTCGGACCTATTGATGTAAAGCCCCAGAGCCAACCGGGTCACTCTGTGACTATATTGACCAGCCCTCACTGCTGCTGCCTCAAATCCCTTCCACTCTGCTCTGATGTGGACACTGACCCTGTCTGTCACAGAGATAGCTGTTTTTAATTCCACATGTATTCCATGCAGTCCTGCATGCGCAGTCACATGATATATAGATATAGTAGCCTTCAGAGACCCATTTTGTGTGGAACAATGTGAGCATGACCACCACTCAATAAACAACAACAACATCCTATGGCAATGCTACTACCCAATCCTTTAGTAGATATCAATGTGTTATAATTCCGATTACGAGATGGAATATGAATGTACATTTTATGGCTGTTCTCTATGGGTGTAGCCATAGTCCAGCACTGACTGAACACCTACTGTAAGCATGCCAGGAGTCCGCTGGGGGCCCAACCTATAACACCATTACACAATTTATGAAATAGCTTTAAAACTGCTCTCAACAGGAGATTAAAGAGGGCAGCCTGTTAACCGTGGGCCCTTGGTGAGCTCTCCTCAGCCCCCGGCCAGGGTACTTACAGAACGGGTACCCGGGCCGCTCTCTCCTGCCTCAGGGGGGACTCTGACACACCTGTCTCTCTTTTGTCTCCGTCCAGAGTCCAGAGGGAGACGCACAGACACTAACAGAGGTGGACCTCTTCATCTCCACCCTGAGGATCAAAGTGCTCAACGCAGACACACAGGTGAGTAGAGGTCCTGACTCCAGCCCTGACAGGACCAATCTGATGCAGTGGGGCCATAGCCACGCAACTCCTCTCGGTGACTTTTGTGATGGATTTTGGATGATCATTTTATTTATTGAATCTTTTTTTAAATCTGATCTCCCTCTGAGTGAGGATACAAATAAATAAACGTTAAAGGGAGAAAGCCTCTATGGACAGCTGTCAATAAAGTGGGATGTAGCAGGAAGATGAAAGCTGGTTTTAAACACTTTGTATATCAACCCATTTGATTCCCAATCCATCTGCAATAATACTTAGTCAGAAATCATCTCGACTCCAAAGCCAAATTATTTAGGGGACACACACACACACACACACACACACACACACACACACACACACACACACACACACACACACACACACGCACACACACACACACGCACACACACACACACATAGCTTTGAACAGTAATGCAGTTATAAATGAGGTACAGTGTAGCACTTTACTTTTGATGTCATGCCTTAATGTCTTATGGGAACATAATGGGGAACAAGGTTGTCCAATGTGAGAGGTTCAGCCGCAGTGTTAACTGTGACATCTCTGGTGTACAGACTAGAGTGCCAGCTGACTGACTGTGAACAGAATGTGTGTCCCTGTCGTTGAGTTGCAGTCCGACTGAACAGAACAGAACAGCAGTGTGTGGGCTGGCTGCCTGGCACAGCCTACTGTAATGTGCTGCAATGCAGTGTCTCTCCACTCCACTCCCTGCCTGGAACAAGGCTACCTGCTTCCCACAACCATCAAGATGGGAGAAGTCCGGTTTTATGGGGCTCTGTTGGTTAGTTGGTGAGAGGTTGAAATCAGAACTGCAGCACAATGACACTTTCATGTGATTTGTCTTATTTACTATACCAATTCTACAATTTCCTAGATGGAATAATGTCATATTTCATACACACTAAGAACATTTGGTGCCGTGAATAAAAATGTCCGTGCCTCGGTTCAGCCCCTGCTGTCTGAGTGTACCAGAGGGGATGAGAACATTGGAGAACCTCAGGTTGATTAGAGGTGTGATTCCTGCGCCTCGGCCTGCTGCGGAGCATATGGGCTAAGGGGACATGCATGGAGTTCTGCCACTCTGCTGAGGCTGCTCGCCATGAGAAAGGTGGAAGGTGTTGGGCGCGGCATGCACAGACACATTGGATCATTAATTCTGCTGACGGACTAATGATGTTTCGCTGAAGAGCGTGCAGGTCGGAGCTGAGCATTCCCGCTCCTCCTCCCTCGCTACCAGACGCTCGTGTGAAGATAAGCACCTTGTCATACTTCGCCTGAGGCTTACAAAGCACACCATGTGTTTCTTTGACTCTAAGCGTCAACTGTAATACAGTAGATATTTTAGTATTTTTATTCTGTGTATTAGTACACCTGTTGCGGCGTGTTCGGTCGTCATGATACCCTGTTTGTTGTTCACATGTATGCGTCTACGAGGGAAGGTACTAGTTGTTTGTTGTTTGTTGCTGTGGTGGTGTACACAGGAAACTATGATGGACAACGCCCTGCGCACCATCTCCTACATAGCTGACATTGGGAACATCGTTGTGCTGATGGCGAGGCGCCGCATGCCGCGCACAGCCTCCCAGGACTGCATCGAGACCACACCTGGAGCCCCAGAGGCCAAGAAACAGTACCGGATGATCTGCCACGTCTTTGAGTCTGAGGACGTAAGTGAATGCGTGTAAATGTCTGTGATCTGCCCCTTGAGGCTAATATCAAGTGGTAGAATGGATCAGGACCAGGTGAAAGGTTAGGCACAGGACATGTTTCTAAATGTCGAGGTAATAGGTTGTGACTGATTCAGAGATTAGTCACAACAACACATTATGAATGACATGCTCACCAGGAACACCCTCTGACATGTTTTAAATAAGAATTTGTTCTTAACTGACTTGCCTAGTTAAATAAAGGTTAAATAACATTAAAAAGAAAAGAAAAGATCATCCACCTCTGATAGGCCAGTCTCTCTGCCTGTCTCCTCCCCTTGCCAGCGAGCGTCTGCCCCTGCATTGCCGTTGTCCCTCTTAGTCGCCATTTCTCTATGCCTAATTAGCTGGTGTGATATAAAGGACAGTCAGTCTGAATGTTAACACATGAGTCATTTATCCTCAGCTCAGAAGGGACAATTCTATATTTCAACTATGCCTCTCCCAACAGTGTCTTATTACTGTCTACCTATTGCCTGGTAGGCCTGATCCTTGATCTACCGGTCTGGATAAGGGCAACGACTGGCTTTACTGTCCTCATTCCTTATGTGCAGGATTGACTGGGTTGTACCATGGTTTAGGTGTAGGGGATTCCTACAACTCAAATAGCAGGTTGTTTATATCGCCATGACATTTCAATCACTGGTTAACTGCCCCCCTGTCCCTCGGCCAGTGTAGATGCGTTGCCAATGTGTGATATGCTGTCTGTCACAGTAATACTGCCAATTTTCACCCACACCACAGTCCAGGATGTGCTTCGTGTGTCTGTCAAAGCCCAGCATGCGGTTGGATGTCAGTTTGTTAACAGGGCAACCACAGCTACCTTCCTTTGAAAACATATTATTTCCTAAAACTGCCTGAGGGAAGGTAGGAGGTAAATATAGGGAATTATAGGGAAACTGGGATAGAACCACCTCTAATATCATATGATATGCAATTAGATTACTCTCCTTTTCTTCTCTTTAGATCCGCTTTTTACAATCAATACCTTTGCCATTTTATACGAAAAATGAAGCAATCATTGCACCAAGGCTACAGGCTTCATGATGCTTACTACTTTAGCTTTTCAAACATGTTTTGGTCCATTTATATGGTTTTATTAAATGATGCCAGGACAGAAGCTAGTTGTCAGTAATGAAGACATGGCGAATAGGTTTTGACATTTAAATCCAATGTTTATTGGACCTCATATAGTACTTGGCAACAGTGAAGCGACTCCATGTTGCTCCACTGCGTTGATTCATACCCCATAAATGAATATTGATCTGTATCCCCCAGTTGCTCTGTGATGTGATTCTCCCCATTGCTGTCACTATGACAGTGTATTGTCAGTGTATTGCTTCTCTGACAAATGCATAGCTGGTTTTATTATATAGAAATATAATTACTAGGAGGGGAAAAAGCCTCTCAGACCACAGCAATTTGACTCTAACACTCATTGGTATATTCTGTTTTGTATCCTCTCTTCTCATTGGCTCTCCAGGCCCAGCTCATAGCCCAGTCGATTGGGCAGTCATTTAGCGTGGCTTACCAGGAGTTCCTGAGGGCCAACGGCATCAACCCAGAGGACCTGAGTCAGAAGGAGTACAGTGACATCATCAACACGCAGGAGATGTACAACGATGACCTCATCCACTTCTCAAACTCTGAGAACTGCAAAGAGGTTTGACTCTGATTTAACTGTATGAGGCAACTGTATCATGGTGCCTCAGATGCACTGTACAATCTACTTCTCTGAGGACTATTGGATGCTCAGTCAGTGACCTCTTACTTAGGATGAAAGAGTCTCTGATGACCGGTGAGGTAGTCTAGTTCTGTGGAAGTACTGCACATGGACAGAGCCAATTACCAGAGAAGCTGACAGTGGTCTTATACCCATCTGGCCCTCCTTCGTCCGCACGTTGTTTCTGTTCTTCCCACTACACCATTATATTTCTCCCTGATTTATTTTTCTCCTGCCCACAATCGCTTTAACTAGAGGCACTCATCACACTCTCTATCTCTCTTTCTCTCGCTATTGGCTGGCTCCACAGCTGCAGCTGGAGAAGCATAAGGGAGAGATCCTGGGCGTGGTCATAGTGGAGTCTGGCTGGGGCTCCATCCTGCCCACGGTCATCCTGGCCAACATGATGAACGGTGGGCCGGCCGCCCGCTCCGGGAAGCTCAGCATCGGAGACCAGATCATGTCCATCAACAACACCAGCCTGGTGGGCCTGCCTCTCGCCACCTGTCAGGGAATCATCAAGGTGCATGGACAGGGACAGAGTTCTAGGGAAAGTCATTAGTGGTTATTATGGTGACATTACATTTATTGTGTAACACTACATGAATTCTGCAATTTGATCAAATAATCCACTGACTAAACCCAGTGGAGGTTTCAGGACGCCCTCTGCTCTGTCTGACCACTGTGTTTGTCCATCAGGGCCTGAAGAACCAGGTGCAGGTGAAGCTGAACATTGTGAGCTGTCCCCCTGTCACCACCGTGCTCATCAAGAGACCAGACCTCAAGTACCAGCTGGGCTTCAGCGTCCAGAATGGGATTGTAAGTACGATCAGATCAGGCACTACAGTTTAGCCCTGTGTGCAATGTCAAACCATGAACACAGTACAGTAATGTTTTCATTCAAGTCATCACTCAACAGCAAAAGGCCTTGACCACTCTTCTTTTTGTCTGTTTTTGGAATACTGTGTTCTCACGTGTAGGTTGAATAACACAGGCTGAGATAACAATCTGTGACTGGTTGAAAAATGTTTTGGATGAGATTCTGGACTAGATCAATGTCTTTGTCCAATGGAACTTCAATTCCCTCAGGAGGATTTCAGTGGACGTTAACTGAATAGGAGAAGACAGCCCCGTCAATTATGTTAGTTTTCTCCTCTCAGCTGGTACAGTCTAAAGAAACCAATTCTGAGGGAAATAATACCGTGTTTAAACGACATGACAGGTTGTTAGCCTATAGGTCTGTACGTATGTGATTTGCATCATGAGCGTTACAAGCTTTGGTGGGAAAAAAACATGCCGCACACACACGTATTTTAGTGTGTTCCTCATACCACTTTATTCAAGTCTCTGCTGTGTTCAAGTTATCCTCTGTGGCACATTGCTTCTATGACACAAATGGTCAACTCTTTAGAGCAATATTTATATAGCCTGATAATATCCCTTTAAATTCCAATAAAAAAAAATAAAACCGCAATTACATCTGGATTTTTTTTATCTCTAGTGGCTATCGTTGCACTGAGGCTGAAGCTAGGAGCTTGCTACTGCATACAGATGAACCTCACAATGTCATTCACAGAGCTCAAATCCCACCCTGGCCTCACCCTATCAGGATCACACGACCAAACCCATGAACTATCCTCGACATTTTAGCAATACAACTGTTCCAGAAGATTTAATGGAACAACGTTGGATCATTGCTTTATTCCCCTTTTAGAACTGCCCCTGTCTTGTTGCCCCTGGGGGTGAGTGACTGCCATGAAGGATAATATTCACCTTCTGTTTGTCATCTTCACCCACAGATCTGCAGCCTGATGCGGGGGGGTATTGCTGAGCGGGGGGGTGTCCGGGTTGGCCACCGCATTATTGAGATCAATGGCCAAAGCGTGGTGGCTACAGCGCATGAGAAGATTGTCCAAGCCCTCTCAAACTCTGTGGGCGAGGTGAGGTTCCGTTCAGAGACACAGATAGAGTTCATAAAGGAGCTCAGAGGACACCGCAATCAAATTGTATGAGAATTCACAAAACTAGATTACTGGCCGAGGCAGGAATGAGCATAATATGCATTCATCAATACAATCATTAGGCTGTAAGCGTGTGCCTCTAAGCTTGATTATTTTCAATAAAGATAAAACAACAAGCGATAGATGCAAGTGCCGAGCTAAATGTTTGTTTTCTGTCTTTTCCTAAACCAGATTCACATGAAGACAATGCCAGCGGCCATGTTCAGACTCTTAACAGGACAGGAGACTCCTATGTATATATAAACCAAGGACAGATCCCATTTTCGTCCACAGAGGAGCTGTAAGCAGTGGTTCTTTACAGTCCAGTTGGAGAGCTCTAGGTGGACAAGATTAGCAGACTAATGAGTGTCTGAGGATGGCTAGTGAGCCAGGGATTGTCTCTCTTACTGTTGTGTCGCTGACTTATCATTTTTTCCCTCCATCTTTTCTGAGCTAACATTCATTCAACTGACACTCACGATATTTTGCTGATGTTAATACTAAAGAGGGTCATCTGGGCAGAAGGTGTTTACGTTATTTATTTGTGTTTTTTTATTTTTGGACGCCTCACAATGTATATTTTTATATTCATATCAATGTCATATTGTACCTGCATATTGTTTCATTTAGTTCTCTTTGCACTATTTAATTTTCATGTAAATACATATTTTGCTAATGCGTCGGAAGTAATGGGGAAGGGTCATGGTTGCTTTGTAAATATTTATTGACTTTTCCTGCTGGTTTGATAGCAGGGAAGAGAGCCCTTGACCGCTAAAGGACGGTTGAAATCGTGCTGTCAATATAGTTTAGATGGACAATAAAAGGGAATTTGGGAGTGACTTGGGTAATATAATTTTGTTTATATACAGTACCAGTCAAGATTTTGGACACACCTACTCATTCAAGGGTTTTTCTTTATTTTTATTATTTTCTACATTGTAGAATAACAGTGAAGAAAGACATCAAAACTATGAAATAACACATGGAGTCATGTAGTTACCAAAAAAGTGTTAAACAAATCAAAATACATTTTAGATTTTAGATTCTTCAAAGTAGCCACCCTTTGCCTTGATGGCAGCTTTGCACACTCTTGGCATTCTCTCAACCAGCTTCACCTAGAATTATTTTCCAACAGTCTTGAAGGAGTTCCCACATATGCTGAGCACTTGTTGCCTGCTTTTCCTTTACTCTGCGGTCTAACTCATCCCAAACCCATCTCAATTGGGTTGAGGTCGGGTGATTGTGGAGGCCAGGTCATCTGATGCAGCACTCCATCACTCTCCTTCTTGGTCAAATAGCCCTTACACAGCTTGAAGGTGTGTTGGGTCATTATCCTGTTGAAAAACAAATGATAGTCCCATTAAGCGCAAAACAGATGAGATGGTGTATCGCTGCAGAACACTGTGGTAGCCATGCTGGTTAAGTGTGCCTTGAATTCTAAATAAATCACAGTGTCACCAGCAAAGCACCATCACACCACCTCCTCCATGCTTCACAGTGGGAGCCACACATGCGGAGATCATCAGTTCACCTACTCTGTGTCTCACAAAGACAGCGGTTGGAACCAAAAATCTCAAATTTGAACCCATCAGACCAAAGGACAGATTTCCACTGGTCTAATGTCCATTGCTCATGTTTCTTGTCCCAAGCAAGTCTCTTCTTATTATTGATGTCCTTTAGTAGTGGTTTCTTTGCAACAATTCGACTATGAAGGCCTGATTCATGCAGTCTCCTCTGAACAGGTGAGGTTGAGATGTGTCTGTTACTTGAACTCTGTGAAGCATTTATTTGGACTGCAATTTCTGAGGCTGATAACTCTAATGTACTTATCCTCTGCAGCAGAGGTAACTGGGTCTTCCTTTCCTGTGGCGGTCCTCATGAGAGACAGTTTTATCATATTGCTTGATGGTTTAAGCGACTGCAAAATTTTCTTGAAATGTTCTGGATTGACTGACCTTCATGTCTTAAAGTAATGATGGACTGTAGTTTCTCTTTGCTTATTTGAGCTGTTCTTGCCATTATATGGACCTGGTCTTTTACCAAATAGGGCTATCTTCTGTATACCACCCCTACCTTGTCACAACACAACTGATTGGCTCAAATGCATTAAGAAGGAAAGAAATTCCACAAATGAACTTTTAACAAGGCACAACCTGTTAATTGAAATGCATTCCAAGTGACTACCTCATGAAGCTGGCCGAGAATGCCAAGTGTGTGCAAAGCTGTCAAGGCAAAGGGTGACTACTTTGAAGAATCTCAAATATAACATTTTATTTGATTTGTTTAACACTTTTTTTGGTTACTACATGAATCCATGTGTTATTTCATAGTTTGATGTTTTTACTATTCTACAATGTAGAAAATAGTAAAACATAAAGAAACACCTTTGAATGAGTAGGTGTGTGCAAACTTTTGACTGGTACTGTATATCAAGCCAATGCTAGCAGTAGAGGTTGTACGTTACAAAACGCCATATCCCTTCCGATTTGAACTTTTTCATTTTACATTAGTTTCACCTCGTCATGACAACAAGTCATGAGGTAAATGTTACTGACTAGTGTGCAAGTGTTTTTTAAAACTTATGTCAACACAATTTATTGGACAGCACTGTCTCTCACACATTTTAATAACAGTTAATTCCAAACTATTGAACTTAATTAACATTGCTTATTATTTTGAAAATCAAACCAATGTATGAAACATGAAAGGGTAGTTTCTGTGTGCTATGTTCATCTTGTGTGTTTCACCCCAACAGAAACTCAGTTGAGTCGATTTGTGAATGTATTGTGTTGTAAGAACTGTGTCCATTGCCATAAGCAGTATTAGAATGTCTGTACATAAAGAGAACTTTGTCTAGGATTGTGCTCATAAGCGTCACGGTTAGTCACTGCAAACATCCCCACTTCTGCTGTGTCGGGCTTCAGCCTTGAGAGAAAGATTAACAAAGAATCCCACTGTGACTGAGGAAGCCTTACGACTGAGTAATGCTTTTAACATGCATTGTACTAAAAATTACATTGGAAAAAAATTAACATTTATCTGTGTGCATGCCTCATGATAGTATCAAGTCATTATGGCAAGATAACAATAAAATCTCAAATAAACCCCAATTTCTGTTTGGCTGGCTCATTGGAATATATTTGTTTTACTGTGAATTGTGTCATTAGGTTTTATCAGTCAACAGTTTCACATAAACCATTTACAATTGTTTTATATTTATTGTATGAACAGGAGATTGATTGCATTACAGTATGTGCAACACACGACTTGGCATACAACGTGTGAATTAGTCTCTACCTCCTCCTGGTGGCAGCAGGACTAGACAAAAAATTAAAGTACAACATTTCTATACATTCTGGTTTATAATAGAAATATGGTAATCAAGCAATCGAAATCACATGATGAAAGCGAAAGCTGCTGTGAGCATAACATTTTGTCAAATCATATACTTAGTTTCATACAGTAACGTCTCCAAATATCACATTTCAAGAGTGAAAGTTGCTGTTTGGGCAACAGGTAACCTGATTAAGATGTATACCTGAACATAATCAAACATTGAAAGTGTACAATAACATGAAGAAAAATAGACATAACAGAATAATCAACTGTTAGATCTACAGCGCTGTGGTTGTCTATACTGGCTCTCTTATTGGTCCTGGTGTTCCCAGTCCTCTTAGGGGTTCTGGTCAGTCTTGTCACACTTGAGCATGATTTTGACCCCTTGTCCCTGACGTGTGGTCTCGAAGGCCTGCACAGCCTGCTCTAGGGGGAACCGGTGGGTCACCAGGGGCGCCACGTTCACCTTCTTAGAGGCCAGCATCGCTATAGCCATTGGCCAGCTAGAATAAGAGGACACAAACACATGAACAGTAGAATTATAAGACAACAGATAAACACAACTTGCTGCAATTGTTGGAACATTAGGGACCATATTCCTGAAGACCTCCTATTTGTGGGAAGAGCCTGTAAGTAAGCATTTCACTGTTATTCTACACCTGTTGATTACGAAGTAAAATTTGATTTGAAGACCTACGTCCTGCGCTGGCTTCAGGGCTCTTTTGTGTAAAAGGAAACAACTTCTTTTCTGTACCTAGTCAACGTGAGAGGAGGTTCACTTACGTGTTGCAGTAGCGGAAGACCCCTCTGATGTCCACCTCTCTGAGAGCAGCATTAAGCAGTGGGATAGTGGTCATCGCTGCACCCAACCCCACTAGAACCACCACTCCTCCAGGACGTGTAGCCTGACAGCAAGCATATATATATATATATATAGTACCAGTCATAAGTTTGGACGCACCTACTCATTCAAGGGTTCTTCTTTATTTTGACTATTTTCTATACTGTTGAATAATAGTGGGCATCAAAACTACGAAATAACACATATGGAATCATGTAGTACCCAAAAAAAGGGTTATATACAGTGGGGCAAAAAAGTATTTAGTCAGCCACCAATTGTGTAAGTTCTCCCACTTAAAAAGATGAGAGAGGCCTGTAATTTTCATCATAGGTACACTTCAACTATGACAGACAATATGAGAAAAAAAATCCAGAAAATCACATTGTAGGATTTTTTATGAATTTGTTTGCAAATTATGGACTTTATAGCATTCCCAGAAAGCATGTATTATTGAGTCATTATTAGTTTTACACTTAAGACATAACTCTGTCGTTGTGCTGTAGAATTTGTGAATTTTGTCTCTTGTATAATAAATTCTATAGATCAGGTTATACTGGATTAAGCGTACATTTTCTTTAACTGTAATTTCGTCAGTTAAGTAAGCTCCAACATTCCCTCCATCTCGTACCAATATCAGTTCTTTGTCATGGTTCCAATAGTTTGTTTTTTTCTAAGAGAAAACTGCAACATTTCACAGTACAGTATTTCCATGGGCTCTAATATCACTCTTGTGGCTGTACTTACATAAATGGCAGTTTGGACACTGCTCTCCACACCGGTGCACTCAATGGTGATATGAGGCTGTGCTCCCAGCATTCCCTCCACTCTCTTTGCCAGCTCCTCAGGCCCATTCTCTCTCTTCACAGTCAGAGGGAAGTCTGCTCCCAGCTCCTTCGCCATGACCAGGCGATCTGCTGACAGGTCTGAAACAGGAAGGACAAAAATAATACTGTGGCAGTCCCTACTATATTGGGCCAGCACACAGTATTACTAATGTACCCACATGTATACCTTTTCACTTCGAAGCCCTTTCAAAAGAAGGAAGTCCCTGGTAGACAATTCTGATTTGAGTGAAACAAAATGGATCCCATAAAGAGTGTATTATTACACCCTGTGCCTTACCAGATATGACCACCTGTGAGGCACCCATAGCCTTGGCCACCAGCAGACAGACCAGCCCAATTGGTCCTGTGATAGAGAAACGAGAGAGATGCTTATGTTGAATGTGGACATGTTAATTGTTAGTTTGGACACTGCTCTCCATGCCGATGCACTCGATGGGGATATGAGGCTGTGCTAGTAACCTTACAGGATATTTTTGAACTTAGCTGGTCATCGTGAAACTGTGTGCATGAGGGCTAGAAGTGATGACATGAGGGGTCTGTATAGGAAATAGTACGTACGCCTTGTCTGAGCCAGAAGGGCCCATAGGGCAGGAGGAGCCCATCGCCTGATTCAGTAGCTTGAGGCAGCTTGATGTAAAAGTACACTCCCTGGACAGGACGCTAGTGTATCGCAGGGCCTATATGGAAAATACATCTATCATTAACTAAAAGGCAAGAGCTGATCTTTATTTAACCAACCCTTTCATTCATTAATGAATGTTTAGGTATTTACATGTGTTAATTGTTTATAAAGCACGCTCGCTTACCAGAAGAGTAGATTTATTAAATATCAAGTCTGTTACTACAGGTGTTTAAGTTCATTGGGTTTCCCCACTGTTATTATGCTGTGTCAACATGATTCTCACTTTTGTAACTAAACCACATTCTTTAATTTCCAAACTTGCATGGTCATGTTAGTGGAATGTAACAACCTCCATACTTCTAATTGGCTGTATATTCTGCAAAGTTACATTTAATTGTATTTCATTTGATCATGTCTTGTAGTAGTTGAATGACTGGACATAAAACCTGAATAGCTGCAACTGCAAAATTGTGTCACACTTCATGGGTCCAAGCTGCAGTAACAGTAAATAACAGTAACAATGAATGACAGCCGAGCTTTACCTACCTGCCCCACAGATCAGTACACTGCTGCCCAGGGTCACTCCAGCTCTGCGGCAGGCATGAATACCCACAGACAGGGGCTCAATCAGGGCCCCCTCCTCATATGTCACATTGTCAGGCAACCTATTCATACACAGAAACAGAGAGAACTTAAGCAATGTAGATTTGTCATGTTACCCCCAATGTTCTACAATGGCAGTATGTTGACAGTTATCTGTCCTTGTAGATAAAGTAGAAATAATGAACTCACTTGTAACAGAAGTTGGCACTGTGTTTGTAAAATCTGCACAAATTCCCATCATCAGGGGGTGTGGCACAGAAGAAGATGGTGGGGGAAAGATTGTAGTTTCCTGATTTGAAGAACTCATCCATCTCGCGAGGGACACCTGGCTCTACAGCGACTCTATCCCCTAATTATCCAACACAAATTAATAATTGACACAGATAACCCAAAGTTGCATTATCTGATCAATGTTTTTTTAAACTGATGAACTGCATTAAAAGCAAAACATAACCTCATTGAATCAACTGAGTACTTCCTTCTCACATGCTTGCACAGTTCTTACCTTCTTTGAGGTTCTTCACTGCTGAGCCCACCTTCACCACCCGACCAGCAGCCTCATGCCCCAGCACCATGGGCTTCTTTACCACAAAGTCACCTATGCGTCCATTTTGCCAGTAGTGCACATCCGACCCACAGATCCCAACTGAATGCATCTGAAGCAACACCTCTGAATAAAGGAAAGACAAGCAATTGCTCCACAGGATACACCAACTGTACACAAAAAAATGAAATGCAGAACTATACTGTACACGCCGTCTGGATACTACATTGTTCCTATACCATTTGGACCTGGTTCAGGGATGGGTCGTTGTTCCTGTAAGAAATCAATCATCACAATTAGCCCGACCATTAAAATAATCAATCGCAATTATTTCTCCATTCATACTGGCATTCCCCCATGTTCACGAGTAGTGTCCCGCAACCAGCCATTTAAATGACCATTTATATTAAAGCATCTTACTTGTAAAGGTCAAAAGTCAGTCAAAATGGTTAATATTATAAATGGTAATTTATATGGCTAGTTCCTGGGAAGAAGCTATGCCATGAGCAGATGAGCTAACTAACGTTAGCAACTTTCTGATATTGACCGAAAGCTGCAGTTTTCATGAAATCTCGATCTGCTTACATCATCATGACATAGTTATAGACTACTTTATTACCAGTCTGAGGTCACCCTGGGAATGCAACACCACGGACAGATTTTCTTTTTCCATGTTGTATTCACTCAAAGACAACTACGGTGTGAATAAAATCAGAAATCTTGTAAAATACTTGTTTGGTCTGTGCAGGGCTCAAAGTGCATCTTCCTGCTGCTAGGTGGGCAGTCGACAAAACAAAACATGTGATTGGCGTACGGTTGGAGAGAACATGCCATTATAGCAAAGAAGGGAGAGTCGAATTGAGCTATTCTTAAATTTGAACGAAAAGTGTATTGCTATTTCGTAACTATTTTATTAATAGAATCTGACTTATTCTAATGATTTATACGTTGATAATGGTGTAAGACTATGAAATGCCTGCGTCGCATTTGAGCTAACCCAGAGCGCTCTGATTTGTCACATAATTGCAGTGCCTGGTAAATGGACCAATCACAGGTCTTGTTTCCGGGGGCGGGAATGAGGTTGAAGACACACAGGAAATGTTTCTATGGAGACAAATATTAAAGACGTCGGAATCGGCGGTCTGAATAAGACTTACCCACAGATAGAACAGATATTTCACCGGATGTATAAATGTGAAGAATCTTTGACTGTCCTTCTGCTTTGTACATAGTGTATTTGGCTTTTGAAAACGATATGGTTGTTGAATGTGCTCGCAAACATTTGGAAAAGTTCAATATAAGTTCAAAATAAAACAAAGCTGTTTTTGAATGACAACTATCTTCTCTTTCCTTCAAACGAGGTAAGCAAGACTGAAAAAAATAACTTTCATTGAAGATGTTACCCCAATTTTCCACATTATCCATAGGCCGGCCTACATAGCACCACTCATGGGGAAAAGTTGTACAAATGCCTAGCATTAAAATCTTGCCAATTAGAAATTACTTTCTTGTGAAGATCCTGCATTTAGAACAGGTTGAGGAACTGGTTATTGATGGGAACCAGCTAACTATGCTGCCAATTGCCATTGGATGTCTGAGGAACCTTATGATCCTAGGAGTCAATGATCCCATATACAGTGGGGCAAAAAAGTATTTAGTCAGCCACCAATTGTGCAAGTTCTCCCACTTAAAAAGATGAGAGAGGCCTGTAATTTTCATCATAGGTACACTTCAACTATAACAGACAAAATGAGAAAAAAAATCCAGAAAATCACATTGTAGGATTTTTAATGAATTTATTTGCAAATTATGGTGGAAAATAAGTATTTGGTCACCTACAAACAAGCAAGATTTCTGGCTCTCACAGACCTGTAACTTCTTCTTTAAGAGGCTCCTCTGTCCTCCACTCGTTACCTGTATTAATGGCACCTGTTTGAACTTGTTATCAGTATAAAAGACACCTGTCCACAACCTCAAGCAGTCACACTCCAAACTCCACTATGGCCAAGACCAAAGAGCTGTCAAAGGACACCAGAAACAAAATTGTAGACCTGCACCAGGCTGGGAAGACTGAATCTGCAATAGGTAAGCAGCTTGGTTTGAAGAAATCAACTGTGGGAGCAATTATTAGGTAATGGAAGACATACAAGACCACTGATAACCTCACTCGATCTGGGGCTCTACGCAAGATCTCACCCCGTGGGGTCAAAATGATCACAAGAACGGTGAGCAAAAATCACAGAACCACACGAGGGGACCAAGTGAATGACCTGCAGAGAGCTGGGACCAAAGTAACAAAGCCTACCATCAGTAACACACTACGCCGCCAGGGACTCAAATCCTGCAGTGCCAGACGTGTCCCCCTGCTTAAGCCAGTACATGTCCAGGCCCATCTGAAGTTTGCTAGAGAGCATTTGGATGATCCAGAAGAAGATTGGGAGAATGTCATATGGTCAGATGAAACCAAAATATAACTTTTTGGTAAAAACTCAACTCGTCGTGTTTGGAGGACAAAGAATGCAGAGTTGCATCCAAAGAACACCATACCTACTGTGAAGCATGGGGGTGGAAACATCATGCTTTGGGGCTGTTTTTCTGCAAAGGGACCAGGACGACTGATCCGTGTAAAGGAAAGAATGAATGGGGCCATGTATCGTGAGATTTTGAGTGAAAACCTCCTTTCATCAGCAAGGGCATTGAAGATGAAACGTGGCTGGGTCTTTCAGCATGACAATGATCCAAACACACCGCCCGGGCAACGAAGGAGTGGCTTCGTAAGAAGCATTTCAAGGTCCTGGAGTGGCCTAGCCAGTCTCCAGATCTCAACCCCATAGAAAATCTTTGGAGGGAGTTGAAAGTCCGTGTTGCCCAGCAACAGCCCCAAAACATCACTGCTCTAGAGGAGATCTGCATGGAGGAATGGGCCAAAATACCAGCAAGTGTTCGAAAACCTTGTGAAGACTTACAGAAAACGTTTGACCTCTGTCATTGCAACAAAGAGTATATAACAAAGTATTGAGATAAACTTTTGTTATTGACCAAATACTTATTTTTCACCATAATTTGCTAATAAATAAATTAAAAATCCTACAATGTGATTTTCAGGATTTTTTTTTCTCATTTTGTCTGTCAGAGTTGAAGTGTACCTGTGATAAATTACAGGCCTCATCTTTTTAAGTGGGAGAACTTGCACAATTGGTGTCTGACTAAATACTTTTTTGCCGCACTGTATGTGCCTTGGGAGACCTGACAGAGCTGCGGGTGCTGTGTCCTGTGGTCTAATGATGCTGCCTTCCTCCATCAGAAAACTCAACATGTTACAAAAACTTGGTCTGAACAATAACGCAATCACTGAACTGCCTCCTGACCTACATTGGTTGAACCTGCAGGCAATGAACTAAAGGCTCTTCCAGATTAAATCAATAACTTTATCAACTTGGACAGAATCAGTTTTGAGCATGTGCCCAAATCACTGTCAGGTCAGTGATTTCATGTGCATTCAACTGATCATTGAGTCTCTTTACAGTATATCTGCAGAGAGAAGTTGCTAAAAGCAAACACAATATTATTGTTGTACTATTAGCCTAGATGCATAATCAATTAAATATTTTCTACAGATATGACAAGTTTTCAAGTCATGAGTATGAAGTTCAATGACATTACGTCACTGGAAGATGACCTGATCCTTGGATTTAACGGGATGACTACCACTCAGACACAAACCACATCATTGGTCCTCAATGATGTCACCATTGCCCTTGATTCTAAGAAATGTTGTGCTGCTATTTTTATTTACTTGGCCAAAGCTTTTGATATGGTAGACCATTCCATTCTTGTGGGCCGGCTAAGGAGTATTGGTGTCTCTGAGGGGTCTTTGGCCTGATTTGTTAACTACCTCTCTCAAAGAGTGCAGTGTATAAAGTCAGAACATCTGCTGTCTCAGCCACTGCCTGTCACCAAGGGAGTACAAGGCTCAATCCTAGGCCCCACACTCTTCTCAATTTACACCAACAACATAGCTCAGGCAGTAGGAAGCTCTCATCCATTTATATGCAGATGATAGTCTTATACTCAGCTGGCCCCTCCCCGGATTTTGTGTTTTAACGCTCTACAACAAAGCTTTCTAAGTGTTCAACAAGCTTTCTCTGCCCTTAACCTTGTTCTGAACACCTCCAAAACAAAGGTCATGTGGTTTGGTAAGAATAATGCCCCTCCCCACAGGTGTGATTACTACCTCTGATGGTTTAGAGCTTGAGATAGTGACCTCATACAAGTACTTCGGAGTATGGCTAGACGGTACACTGTCCTTCTCTCAGCACATATCAAAGCTGCAGGCTAAAGTAAAATCTATACTTGGTTTCCTCTATTGTAATCGCTCCTCTTTCACCCCAGCTGCCAAACTAACCCTGATTCAGATGACCATCCTACCCATGCTAGATTATGGAGATGGTAATTTATATATCGGCAGGTAAGGGTGCTCTCGGGCAGCTAGATGTTCTTTACCATTCGGCCATCAGAATTTCCACCAATGCTCCTTATAGGACACATCACTGCACTCTATACTCCTCTATAAACGGGTAATCTCTGTATATCAGTCGCAAGACGCACTGGTTGATGCTTATTTATAAAACCCTCTTAGGCCTCACTCCCCCCTATCTGAGATATTTACTGCAGCCCTCATCCTCCACATACAACACCCGTTCTGCCAGTCACATTCTGTTAAATGTCCCCAAAGCACACACATTCCTGGGTCGCTCGTCTTTTCAGTTCGCTGCAGCTAGCAACTGAAACGAGCTGCAACAAACACTCAAACTGGACAGTTTTATCTCAATCTCTTCATTCAAAGATTCAATCATGGACACTCTTACTGACAGTTGTGGCTGCTTTGTATGATGTATTGTTGTTTCTACCTTCTTGCCCTTTGTGCTGTTGTCTGTGCCAAATATTGTTTGTACCATGTTTTGTGCTGCTGCCATGTTGTGTTACTACCATGTTGTTGTCATGTTGTGTTGCTACCATGCTGATGCTATGTTGTCATGTGGTGCTGCCATGCTCTCTCTTTTTATGTAGTGTTGTGTTGTCTCTCTTGTCGTGGTGTGTTTTGTCCTATATTTTTATATTTTTAAACCCAGCCCCCGTCCCCGCAGGAGGCCTTTTGCCTATTGGTAGGTCGTCATTGTACCTGTTCTTAACTGACTTGCCTAGCAAAAGCAAAAGGCTGGGTCAAAATATCTACTGATTCAAGTATGGAACTTGTGATTGTTCTTCAATGTGTTGATTAAGTATTGACTGCAAACCAGTCTGTTTCAGGTGTGCTATATGTATGTGTTGGTAACCATTTAGTTTAGATTTTCTATGCTTCATGCAGGGTTTGGACTTCATTTTGCTGGGAAAAGTGAATGAAGCAGAGACAGATATTTCTGATTCATAACACACTGTATATCTCATCATGTCTGTGTAAATAAAAATATATGTATGTAAACTCTTTAATTCAATAGGTAAAATATATATATATTTTTTTATAATTCAACAACTAAAACAATGGTGAATAGTGAAAAAGGGACAACACTGTCTAGCGATCCTGCTAAATCTTCCATTTAACATCCCATAGTGTATCTGTTCTTCTCCAATAAAAAGTGTTACTCTTAATTATCCCTGTGATCTGTATCCTTGTAATATGACATTAAGCAATATCTACTGTGGAGCGCCTTTTTTTAGAGACTGAAGAACCACAATGGCCTGGTAGGAAGTCTTGAAGTTCTCCTGAGTAAGTCCTCAGTTCATCAATACTGACATACCCTTCAAATAGAATAAACATTGTTACATTATAAACATTTCCATTATTCAAGAAAGGATGTATTTCTATAATTGATAATACATTCATATGGAAAGCACATGATAAGGATAATTGTAAGAATGCTGGGTGATAAGTATTTGTTTTACCTGTAACCATGTTATTAACTGGGTAATGTTGTACTTCACAACACAGAGCACCCTCTCTTTGTGGAGTATCCGGAGTATCCAGAAAGGGTACCGCATGGCTATTTCACAAAATAGTATATTGTTTAATGTGAGCACATTATACTGAATAGTTGTAATCATTGCATAGGAAAATATGACCCCTACTGGTAAAAATGTTTTAAAAAAGCTGCTCTGTTCTGGACCAATTATTTAAATACTGAGTGTAGAAAACATTAAGGACACCTGCTCTTTCCATGACATAGACTGACCAGGTGAATCCAGGTGAAAGCTATGACCCCTTATTGATGTCACTTGTTAATTCCACTTCAATCAGTGTAGATGAAGGGGAGGAGACAGGTTAAAGAAGGATTTTTAAGCCTTGAGACAATTGAGGCATGGATTGTGTACTGTATGTGCCACTCAGAAGGTGAATGGGCAAAACAAAAGATGTAAGTGCCTTTGAACAGGATATGTTAGTAGGTGCCAGGCGCACCGGTTTGTGTCAAGAACTGCAATGCTGCTGGGTTTTTCAAACTTAACAGTTTCCTGTGTGCATTAATAATTGTCCACCACCTAAAGGACATCCAGCCAACTTTACACAACTGTGGGAAGCATTGGAGTCAACATGGGCCAGCATCCCTGTGGAATGCTTTTGACACCTTGAATGAATTGAGTCTGTTCTGACTGGGGAGGGGCAACTCAATATTAGGAAGGCGTTCCTGATGTTTGGTATACTCAGTGTATATACGTCATTGTGCTGAACCCCTCAAAATTAGTAGCTGATCAGGAGACCCATACAAGACGCAGTACATACCAACTATTGATGTCTGTGTGATCACAGCAACCTCCACTGTATTCCTCTTCCTTCTGCCTATTGCCCAATGCCAGTCTGTCATCTGAATCCTTACAATAGAAATACGATACATATACAAATGAATTGTGCTTAAAGTGAACAGATTATGACTCACTAAATTGAAACTAAGATGAAGAGCATATTTGACCTCTGTATCAACAGCCTTTGCACTATCCTCCTGCTCCCAAATGAATCTCCCAACCACTGCTTTCACCACTGAAAAGGTAAATTATTCACATATTTTGTGTGCATATTTTTCAGTGTTATGGAGAATATTATTATGGGAAAAAATTGCATTATGACTGTCATGCAAAATGCAAGGAAAGGAAAGCTGAGATATTAGCTACTTACCCTCCTGGACAGAGACTGGAGGCAGCACATAATGACCTATGCACACTGACTTGACACTGTGGCATTTCTCACAGGCAGCTAGATAGAAGCTGTGAAAAACTGTTAGCCTGTTTTCAGCATAGTCCACACTCTCAAATATCCTGAAATAAATAAACAAAAGTAAGTCAAAGGGTCTACATTTCGATTTATATTTCCTGGGATGCACTGCTGACGAAGAAACCATGCCCCCTAGGGGCGGGCCTATGACAGTGTCACAGCATGCAGGAAACAGGACAAAAACGGTCACATTATGCAGAGGAAAATCAGTGAACAAGAAGAGTAAATGCTCAGCTGGGCTGACCAAAGGTACAAACAAGAGAAAACAAAAGCAACATCCGAAGTAGCTATTTTATTTTACAAATAAGTAAGAATTAATCTGGACGGTAAGGAGTCACAATAGTTCATGAATAAATACTTGATTAGATAACTGTCTAGCTAGATGTGCATAGCTAACGTTAGCTAAATCAAATCAAATTGTATTGGTCACATACACATGGTTAGCAGATGTTATTGCGAGTGTAGCGAAATGCTTGTGCTTCTAGTTCTGACAGTGCAGTAATATCTTAACAGTAATCTAGCAATTCCACAACTACCTAATACACACAAATCTAAGTAAAGTGATGGAATAAGAATATATACATATGGATGAGCGATGGCTGAGCAGCATAGGCAAGATGCAATATATGGTATACAATACAGTATACATATGAGATGAGTAATGCAAGCTATGTAAACATTATTAAAGTGACTAACGTTAGTGATCCATTTATTAAAGTGTCCAATGATTTCAAGTCTAGCTAGCTAGCCTAACGTTACCTTTCTGTATCAGGACAGGTGGCATCCTCACTGAAAAGGTAGTCTGCAGTCTCCCAACTTGTAATACCGCCACCCTCAGATACTGAAATAGATTTTTTTTGCTCTCAATAAATTATGAAACTGGTAACGTTATTGTATTCAAGTGTAGCTAAGTAACTTAGCCTTGAGCTAGCTAAGTTAGCTAACTTACCCCAAAACCAACGGCTTCCTCTTCTCACACTATTTGAGAACCATGCTGTTCTATTTGTGAACATACTTTGCAAAGACTGTCCAAAGATTTCAGTAAAAAAAAAAAAAAAATGTGTTTATAAAATGTTTGTCCTTGTTGATCTGAAAACCTTTATGTTGAACAAATCATCAAGGTGAGGATGACGTCAATGATCGGCGCGTTCCGGATGTTGCCATTCGAGGGCGCGAGCAGCGCAGCATGGACATCTTGGCGGTAAAAAAGGTTGGTACTCTTATCACCTCGATATTATAGTATCCACACCAGTTCTCGAATTTACGATTTATTGACTCCAAACTCACAGGCTACTGTCTGGTAGCCTATGCCAAATAAATTCAATAACACAATCACAGCTCCTCAACTCACTGTCGGGACATGAAAAGAGAGAACAATGACAGCATGGCAATAAACAAATATGCAGTGCCCAGCCTGATTTTATGGGGACTATAGACTGATTTTAAATAGACAAGTATTACAAATATAAATATTATGATTAGACTACTAGGTCTGTTAGAACCAAGCCAAATAGTAAATTGGTCTAAGTGCTGTATTTTCATGGTGAGCAGTTTGTGAAGGTCTAAACAGAGTATGATAATCCTCTTAACAACATAAGCACCAAGCTATTTTTTTTGTCCATGTCCAGACTGTCGACCTTCCTGTCTAGAGGTATTATGTCTGGTGGAAACATAGTCACCATTATGGAAATATTTGGCATGGCAACCTCCACATTTGTAGAATATGTGCTACCATCCAATTGACTTTTGCTAAGAGAGCGGTATTGTTTAAGAAAAAGTAATTTTATCCAACCTCAAAATGCTGGGCAGTGATACTCGGAATTGGTTTGTGAAGAAGCAGATGAGCCGCAGGAGACCATCTGGCAAAAATAAGAAAACGTGGGCTGCCAAAATCCTGAGACACCATAGGGAGCGGTTACTGAAGGAGCTGGATGTCAACAAGGTGCTGCCATACCTTGTGTATGACAGGGTGTTCTCTCTGGTGGAATGCAAGGAAATCCTGGGTTATGACACCAATAAGAAAAGGGCAGAGATATTTCTGGACAAGTTGTCTTTGAAGGGCCCTGGGGCCTTCTGTGCTTTCTGCTCTGTTCTGGAAGAGGTGTATCCACACTTGCTAACCTGTTTTCTGCTGGATATTGAAGGTACAGTAAATCACAGTCTTTAAATGACAAAATATGTAATTTTTGTCAGTTTCATGTGTTAATGTTAGCTGAAGGTTTTAACCCTTGCTAAACTGCCTAAGAACTGGGACAAAATAGCAACTGTAAGCCACAGCAGTGAAGAGATTATTGTCTGTCCAGTTGGATATGTTGTAACACATGGCCCCTGCATCAGTGCCAGACAGTCCATTGTCCTAATTAGTTAAATGAAGAAAACAATAGAGAAAGGGTAATCAGCATTTTGTTTGTATTTTTGTTTACATGTTCAATTTCTGGTGTTTAGGCCTAAACAAAGGAATGAATGATGACGTGGCATATTGTAACATGATTTAATTCATCCTCTGGGGAAAATGAAGTGTGTTGTCACACCAGTATTTCTTCATCTGATGGTAAAATTAGTTTGAATATTATGGATGCTTTCACTCATTGTTATTATTCTATTATCTCTTACAGATCAGCCTGCGTTGAGGAGCTGTCACAAGCAGGAGGGGGAAGTCATGGCTCCTCACAACCAGGGTGTGTTTCTATCTCAGGAGCGTACAGTGATGCACCCTCTATTCATCTATAACGACCCTCTCTTCAACACCAGGTGAGCAATAATATCTACAAAGTAAAACTGCATTCTGCAGCAACCTTACCATCACATACAATGGGCTGTAGATGTAGTACCTACTTAGAACCACATGATGGTGATATGAGCTGACTTTATTGGGGGTCAGTGGTCTTCTGGCCCTGGTGCTGGGACACAACTGAATTAATCAGTGTGTTTTACACCTTAACCTTTAATGATCAATATGTTGTGTCTTAAAAGTATTTCATTTGAACCAATTTAGCGGATGTTTGGCAATTCTAACTCTCTAGAGACCATGTTAGCAAATCTCATACATGCCGTTACCTTAAGATGGCAAGGACTAGTGTTTACAGTGGTGCTGAGCAATTTACGTACATTTCGGTTATTTTTTGTTTTTTAACTAAGTAATTGACCGTCATCGGTTCAATTATGTGAATTCCATTGAATTCTGTTTTTGTCTGTGAGCTCAATGTGCTCAATGTGCAGTTTCTCTAGAGATAAATCAGATCAAGCCCGAACTGTGCGATGTAGTAGGGAGTTGTCGTTTCCAACAGGCCAATATTCGATGTAGTTTAGCGCAGAAAACGTGGTAAAGAACTACAATGGCCATAATCCATTACACGCCTACTTGTCCTGTCCATGTTTCTTTTATGCCTGCTATGTAAAAGAGAGAAGAATGAGCGATTGAGAGAGAGTCTTGAGAGCAGTTGCTTCTCGAGGTATCTCTACCTGAAATATATTAGCTAAGGGATTGATAGTTGGTATTCAGCAGTCATAAAAGTATGCCTTATTTACTTTGAAGAGCTACTAAAATAGTGATTTTGTCAGACAGCATAGCCAGCAGCTCTACTGAGATGCCTTAGAATGAAATAATAAAGTAATCAAATAAAACACATTTAATATACACAACAGCTGAACATTTTTATTAAAGTAAAGTGAATAAATAATGGTTAATAAGTGATAAGCAGTAATGGGCAGTCACTACCATTATGGGACTTGTATTAATTGTTTTATTCTGTGTCACAGCATTCAACCCACATAGTGCATTTCATGTTTAAAAAAAACAAAATCGAAAACTGTGATCATTTTTTAATCGAACCGAAACCAAACCGACCTCAAAAAGCACTAATCGCTCAGCACTAGTCTACAGTGTCCGCTCTATTGAACAAAGTGGTCCTCTGATCTATTAGCAGTGGATGAACAACATTCGATGGAAGGTGACCTAAGTGATGAGGGGTTAAAACAGAAAAATATTGGCTTCTCAAGCAATCCTAGTATGCACACTTGGTGATTAGAGACTGATATAATGACTTAATACTTTTCTGTACAAAATGTTTGTATTTGCATATTTTTATTTGTCTGATCTTGTGTCACATGATGGACATGTTAAATATTTTGTCATCATCAGTGAGGGCTTGCTTGCAGGTCAGGAGCTTTTAGGCTAGCTGACAAAGATGCATGCCAATATCAATTTGGTTTTGTCTCTCTGAAGGCAGTAATGTCATGTAGCCTTGTATTTTATATATTGAGGAGACTATTAAAAAATATATTACTGTGCGGGCAGTGGACAGTGTGCTATCTGCTGTGAAATTGATGGGAAATGCTTATGTGTGCTCTTGATGCCAGCATGGCTGTCACAGTGGGCTGTGTACTATAAATCAAGCCCTGATGCTTCTACACCTGCATTGCTTGCTGTTTGGGGTTTTAGGCTGGGTTTCTGTACAGCACGTTGTGACATCAGCTGATGTAAGAAGGGCTTTATAAATACATTTGATTGAAATTTGATTGATGATGTTCAGCTTAGAATCTGGTTAGAGAACCTAGGTGTCAATGTGCAGGTCTATATGTTTATATATTATCTACTTACTGTCCTATTAAGTGCAGTATATTGCCTGTATGTCTAATCCTTATATGAAATCCAGCTGGTACTAAGTTAATAAAAAAATAAAACGATTGGAGAGACTGAGTCAAAGGGGAAAGTGGACAAGAGACTGCCTACATTACTACAAACATGAACTGCTAATTATGGTAAATAAGAGAAACAGGATTTTGAAAAAATATATATATATTTTAATGGCTATATATAAATTGAGGTGAGGGCGATGGATTTAATTTTAATTTTTTATTTCACCTTTATTTAACCAGGTAGGCCAGTTGAGATCAAGTTTTCATTTACATCTGCGACCTGGCCAAGATAAAGCAAAGCAGTGCGACACAAACAACACAGAGTTACACATGGGATAAACAAACGTACAGTCAATAACACAATAGAAAAATCTATATACAGTGTGTGCAAATGTAGTAAGATTAGGGAGGTAAGGCAATAAATAGGCCATAGTGGCAAAATAATTACAATTTAGCAATTTAACACTGGAGTGATAGATGTGTAGAAGATGAATATGCAAGTCAAGATACTGGGGTGCAAAGGAGCAAAAACATAAATAACAATATGGGGATGAGGTAGTTGGGTGGGCTGATTACAGATGGGCTGTGTGCAGGTGCAATGATCGGTAAGCTGCTCTGACAGCTGATGCTTAAAGTTAGTGAGGGAGATATAAGACTCTAGCTTCAGTGATTTTTGCAATTTGTTCGTCATTGGCAGCAGAGAACTGGAAGGAAAGGCAGCCAAAGGTGGAGTTGGCTTTGGGGATGATCAGTGAAATATACCTGCTGGTGCGCGTGCTACGGGTGGGTGTTGCTATGGTGACCAGTGAGCTGAGATAAGGTGGGGCTTTATCTAGCAAAGACTTATAGATGACCTGGAGCCAGTGGGTTTGGCAACGAATATGAAGCGAGGGCCAGGCAACGAGAGCGTACAGGTCGCAGTGGTGTGTAGCATATGGGGCTTTGGTGACAAAATGGATGGCACTGTGATAGACTACATCCAATTTGCTGAGTAGAGTGTTGGAGGCTATTTTGTAAATGACATTGCCGAAGTCAAGGAAAGGTAGGATAGTCTGTTTTACTAGGGTATGTTTGGTGGCATGAGTGAAGGATGCTTTGTTGCGAAATAGGAAGCCGATTCTAGATGTAATTTTGGATTGGAGATGCTTAATGTGAGTCTGGAAGGAAAGTTTACAGTCTAACCAGACACCTAGGTATTTGTAGTTGTCCACATATTCTAAGTTAGAACCGTCCAGAGTAGTGATGCTAGATGGGCGGGCGGGTGCAGGCATCGATTTGTTGAAGAGCATGCATTTAGTTTTACTTGCATTTAAGAGCAGTTGGAGGCCACGGAAGGAGTGTTGTATGGCATTGAAGCTCGTCTGGACGTTTGTTAACACAGTGTCCAAAGAAGGGCCAGATGTATACAGAATGGTGTCGTCTGCGTAGAGCTGGGTCCGAGAATCACCAGCAGCAAGAGCGACATCATTGATGTTTACAGAGAAGAGAGTCGGCCTGAGAATTGAACCCTGTGGCACTGCCATGAATTTGGCGGTTAATCTGCTTCTGTTCTGTGGGAGGCACTGTGTGCTCTTCTTGAAGGATGGGTCCCGGTCTCTCCGGGGCCATGGGATCCGGGGAGTCGGGGGTGCTCTGCCGGGCATTGGGATGACAACTTGGGATGAGGAGTGGTTTTAGCGGGTGGAATAGTGGGGACCAATTGGAGGTTTACTTAGTAGCAATGCAAATATCATACCAAACTGTTTTTGATAAACTCAGAGGGCCATTATTAGCATGTTTTAACCACTCCTATATAAACAGTAAATTATCGGACACTCAACAAGAAGGTCTGATTTCATTATTACTGAAACAGGATCCAAGTGGTACAGTTGAAGTCGGAAGTTTATATACACTTAGGTTGGAGTCATTAAAACTCGTTTTTCAACCACTCCACACATTTCTTGTTAACGAACTATAGTTTTGGCAAGTTGGTTAGGAAATCTACTTTCTGCATGACACAAGTAATTTTTCCAACAATTGTTTACAGACAGATTATTTCACTTATAATTCACTGTATCACAATTCCAGTGGCTCAGAAGTTTACAAACACCAAGTTGACTGTGCCTTTAAACAGCTTGGAAAATTCCAGAAAGCGATCACAAGGTCCTTTTCACAAGGTCCTTTGCTGTTGTTCTGGGATTGACTTGCACTTTTCACACCACTTTTTGCACCATTCCTGAATGGTGTGACGGCTACGTGGTCCCATGGGGTTTATACATGCGTACTATTGTTTGTACAGATGAACGTGGTATTTATAGGCATTTGGAAATTGCTCCCAAGGATGAACCAGACTTGTGGAGGTCTTCAATTTATTTTCTGAGGTCTTGGCTGATTTCTTTTGATTTTCACATGATGTCAAGCAAAGAGGCCTAGAAATAAAAGGTAGGCCTTGAAATGCATTCACAGTACACTTCCAATTGACTCAAAGGATGTCAATTAGCCTATCAGAAGCTTCTAAAGCCATGACATAATTTTCTGGAATTTTCCAAGCTGTTTAAAGGCACAGTCAACTTAGTGTATGTAAACTTCTGATCCACTGGAATTGTGATACAGTGAATTATAAGTGAAACAACTTTGCGACCTTTTGCCACATTTCAGGCTTCAAACATAAAGATATAAAACTGTATTTTTTTGTGAAGAATCAACAACAAGTGGGACACAATCATGAAGTGGAACGACATTTATTGGATATTTCAAACTTTTTTAACATATCAAAAACTGAAAAATTGGGCGTGCATAATTATTCAGCTCCTTTACTTTCAGTGCAGCAAACTCTCTCCAGAAGTTCAGTGAGGATCTCTGAATGATCCAATGTTGACCTAAATGACTAATGATGATAAATACAATCCACCTGTGTGTAATCAAGTCTCCGTATAAATGCACCTGCACTGTGATAGTCTCAGAGGTCCGTTAAAAGCGCAGAGAGCATCATGAAGAACAAGGAACACACCAGGCAGGTCCGAGATACTGCTGTGAAGAAGTTTAAAGCCGGATTTGGATACAAAAAGATTTCCCAAGCTTTAAACATCCCAAGGAGCACTGTGCAAGCGATAATATTGAAATGGAAGGAGTATCAGACCACTGCAAATCTACCAAGACCTGGCCGTCCCTCTAAACTTTCAGCTCATACAAGGAGAAGACTGATCAGAGATGCAGCCAAGAGGCCCATGATCACTCTGGATGAACTGCAGAGATCTACAGCTGAGGTGGGAGACTCTGTCCATAGGACAACAATCAGTCGTATATTGCACAAATCTGGCCTTTATGGAAGAGTGGCAAGAAGAAAGCCATTTCTTAAAGATATCCATAAAAAGTGTCGTTTAAAGTTTGCCACAAGCCACCTGGGAGACACACCAAACATGTGGAAGAAGGTGCTCTGGTCAGATGAAACCAAAATTGAACTTTTTGGCAACAATGCAAAACGTTATGTTTGGCGTAAAAGCAACACAGCTGAACACACCATCCCCACTGTCAAACATGGTGGTGGCAGCATCATGGTTTGGGCCTGCTTTTCTTCAGCAGGGACAGGGAAGATGGTTAAAATTGATGGGAAGATGGATGGAGCCAAATACAGGACCATTCTGGAAGAAAACCTGATGGAGTCTGCAAAAGACCTGAGACTGGGACGGAGATTTGTCTTCCAACAAGACAATGATCCAAAACATAAAGCAAAATCTACAATGGAATGGTTCAAAAATAAACATATCCAGGTGTTAGAATGGCCAAGTCAAAGTCCAGACCTGAATCCAATTGAGAATCTGTGGAAAGAACTGAAAACTGCTGTTCACAAATGCTCTCCATCCAACCTCACTGAGCTCGAGCTGTTTTGCAAGGAGGAATGGGAAAAAATTTCAGTCTCTCGATGTGCAAAACTGATAGAGACATACCCCAAGCGACTTACAGCTGTAATCGCAGCAAAAGGTGGCGCTACAAAGTATTAATTTAAGGGGGCTGAATAATTTTGCACGCCCAATTTTTCAGTTTTTGATTTGTTAAAAAAGTTTGAAATATCCAATAAATGTCGTTCCACTTCATGATTGTGTCCCACTTGTTGTTGATTCTTCACAAAAAAATACAGTTTTATATCTTTATGTTTGAAGCCTGAAATGTGGCAAAAGGTCGCAAAGTTCAAGGAGGCCGAATACTTTCGCAAGGCACTGTATATATATATATATATATATATATATATACTGCTCAAAAAAATAAAGGGAACACTTAAACAACACAATGTAACTCCAAGTCAATCACACTTCTGTGAAATCAAACTGTCCACTTAGGAAGCCACACTGATTGACAATAAATTTCACATGCTGTTCTGCAAATGGAATAGACAACAGGTGAAAATTATAGGAAAATTAGCAAGACACCCCCAATAAAGGAGTGGTTCTACAAGTGGTGACTACAGACCACTTCTCAGTTCCTATGCTTCCTGGCTGATGTTTTGGTCACTTTTGAATGCTGGCTGTGCTTTCACTCTAGTGGTAGCATGAGACGGAGTCTACAACCCACACAAGTGGCTCAGGTAGTGCAGCTCATCTTGGATGGCACATCAATGCGAGCTGTGGCAAGAAGGTTTGCTGTGTCTGTCAGCGTAGTGTCCAGAGCATGGAGGCGCTACCAGGAGACAGGCCAGTACATCAGGAGACATGGAGGAGGCCGTAGGAAGGTAACAACCCAGCAGCAGGACCACTACCTCTGCCTTTGTGCAAGGAGGAGCAGGAGGAGCACTGCCAGAGCCCTGCAAAATGACCTCCAGCAGGCCACAAATGTGCATGTGTCTGCTCAAACGGTCAGAAACAGACTCCATGAGGGTGGTATGAGGGCTCGACGTCCACAGGTGGGGGTTGTGCTTACAGCCCAACACCGTGCAGGACGTTTGGCATTTGCCAGAGAACACCAAGATTGGCAAATTCGCCACTGGCGCCCTGTGCTCTTCACAGATGAAAGCAGGTTCACACTGAGCACATGTGACAGACGTGACAGTCTGGAGACGTCGTGGAGAACGTTCTGCTGCCTGCAACATCCTCCAGCATGACCGGTTTGGCGGTGGGTCAGTCATGGTGTGGGGGGGGAATTTCTGTGCTCGCCAGAGGTAGCCTGACTGCCATTAGGTACGGAGATGAGATCCTCGGACCCCTTGTGAGACCATATGCTGGTGCGGTTGGCCCTGGGTTCCTCCTAATGCAAGACAATGCTAGCCCTCATGTGGCTGGAGTGTGTCAGCAGTTCCTGCAAGAGGAAGGCATTGATGCTATGGACTGGCCCGCCCGTTCCCCAGACCTAAATCCAATTGAGCACATCTGGGACATCATGTCTCGCTCCATCCACCAACGCCACGTTGCACCACAGACTGTCCAGTAGTTGTCGGATGCTTTAGTCCAGGTCTTGGAGGAGATCCCTCAGGAGACCATCCGCCACCTCATCAGGAGCATGCCCAGGCGTTGTAGGGAGGTCACACAGGCACGTGGAGGCCACGCACACTATTGAGCCTCATTTTGACGTGTTTTAAGGACATTACATCAAAGTTGGATCAGCCTGTAGTGTGGTTTTCCACTTTAATTTTGAGTGTGACTCCAAATCCAGACCTCCATGGTTTGATACATTTGATTTCCATTGATCATTTTTGTGTGATTATGTTGTCAGCACATTCAACTATGTAAAGAAAAAAGTATTTAATAAAAATATTTAATTCATTCAGATCTAGGATGTGTTATTTTAGTGTTCCCTTTATTTTTTTGAGCCGTGTGTGTATATATATATATATATATATATATATATGTATGTATGTATGTATGTATGTATATATGTATAGTATATCACAAAGTAAGTACACCACACATTTGTGTAAATATTTGAGTATATCTTTTCATGTGACAACACTGAAGAAATGACACTTTGTTACAATGTAAAGTAGTGAGTGTACAGCTTGTATAACAGTGTAAAAATAACTCAACACACAGCCATTAATGTCTAAACCACTGGCAACAAAAGTGAGTACACACCTAAGTGAAAATGTCCAAATTGGGCCCAAAGTGTCAATATTTTGTGTGGCCACCATCATTTTCCAGCACTGCCTTAACCCTCTTGGGCATGGAGTTCACCAGAGCTTCACAGGTTGCCACTAGAGTCCTCTCCCACTCCTCCATGATGACATCAACCATCACCGTGATGTCATCATGGAATTACATTGATGGAAGCAATTATCTATCCGCAATTTTAAAATGGATCCACCACCTAAAAAACAAAAAGTGGACAAGAGACCTCTTGTATTGGATAGAAAATTCTCACTAATTTACAGTGTTTAAGTACTATGGCAAGTATGCTGCTAACCAACAGTCAAAATCTATAAGCACATAACCTTTCTGTGTTTGAGTCCCTCCATGACAACAGTAAGGCCAGAGTATTTTGTCACACAAACCCCAACATCTCCTTTGGATGGTGCAGTGGAATGTGGATGTGAAAATATGTGCATCTGAGCAGAACATGAGCGTTACCAATCAAAGCACCTCAACTGGCTTGAAATAGAATAATACAACAGAACATTCTAGAGCTGCTTTTTAGGTCTTGTTTCTAGCGTTGTCTTTAAAATATCTCACCTGGTGATGAGCAATACAGTTCGGTTTAGAAGCATTTCTTTAAAATATACATGTTTATTCATGAGGTTTATTTTCGATTACAGCTGTAAGCACGCTTTGTTGGTATAGCATTCTGTTTCAGCCATAATGTGAAAAGTCAGCAAGTCTGCTGCTTTCTTATTTAGGAACACAATGATGCTTTCTGTGCACAATGTTTTAAGTATAAAAGTGTTTTCTGGTGTGAGTTGGGTACGATACTGATGGGAGTTAAACAATAGTTCTGTTATCTGGGAGTTTTAGACACCTTCTCTCACAGCGTGATTCAAAGCAGAATTCCAGAGCCTGCACCAGAATTATATATTTTTTATCTGAAAAAATAACAGTTGCTCTGTCATCAGTTGTGGATTCACTGGAACAGATAAATAATGATCAACATAATGAGATGTCATGGTGAAATGTGAGATGGAGAAACGATAGTGGTAATGAGGATTCCATGGTGATTGGCTGTGAAGGCCAGTTAAGGCAGGGTCAAGGCGATGGACAGAGGTATAAATGTGGACCAACGAGGATAAACAGGGTGAAACGGCTACTTTAAGACATCATGAGATGGCCAGCCAGTGTTCTCTCTTCGTCTTTACTGTACATTCTATAGTCTAACAGCATTAGAATGTACAGCACTTAGTCTGACTGTATACATACATTCATGGTGTCGGTCAGCTTCTGGTTTTCTATGCTTTTTCTTATGAATGGCTCTTTGATTCCAAGTCAGCACTCTACACAACAGTCTATAATAAAGTGGCAATAACATGGTAGGAGGATGGTAACAAGGTATACCTATAGGTTTGTACATTTCCAATGGATAGGCTATGAAAAGGTTCCTTTCTCGAAAATCTTCTCTCAAGTCTCTCTTTTCACTCTGAGCCAGACACAAAACATTAAAGGAGTGTGTTTTATTGCAGGTATTCTGGGATTTAGGCCACCGCGGGATGGTGTTCTTTCAGCTCCGTCCACCTTTGGAGTGTCATCTCATTCACCTGCTTTCCTTTCTGTATAAGCTATTTTGTCAGGCCAGAACCATCAGTCCCAAAATAGAAGTCCTATTTTTACATTTCCAAATGTAGAGAAGAGCACTAACACAGAGCATTGCTAATAAATTACAAAGTGCCTCCATACAGAAGGGAAAAGTCATTGTCAGAAACTTCTCAGGAAATGGAACTTTTTCCCATTAACAAACATACAATTATATAACTTCACAACCTATTTAAATACATTTTCTTTGTCCTAAAGTCATGGAATGTTCAGAGTACATTGAGGGGTTACTGCTGTCAATACATGTAAAAAATATTCAAATGGTAAAAAATGGAGTTACACGGTTTTCATTCGACAGCGACGGAATATACGTCAGACCATATTGTCAGACCGTATTGTCAGACCGTATTGTCAGACCGTATTGTCAGACCATACATTGTCAGACACTATATTGTCAGACACTATATTGTCAGACACTATATTGTCAGACACTATATTGTCAGACACTATATTGTCAGACACTATATTGTCAGACCATATTGTCAGACCATATTGTCAGACCATACATTGTCAGACACTATATTGTCAGACACTATATTGTCAGACACTATATTGTCAGACACTATATTGTCAGACACTATATTGTCAGACTGTATTGTCAGACTGTATTGTCAGACTGTATTGTCAGACTGTATTGTCAGACCGTATTGTCAGACCGTATTGTCAGACCGTATTGTCAGACCGTATTGTCAGACCATACATTGTCAGACACTATATTGTCAGACACTATATTGTCAGACACTATATTGTCAGACCACATATTTTGAATATACAGTAGAAGAGAATAACACTGAAGAATGGAAATGTTTCTAGTTTTTCAACACAAAATACTATTACTTTTCCCATGTGTTTTTTCTCTCTCGCCACATATTTCATTTTTACATTTATTAGAAAATTATTTACAATACATACAATACCTTAGTCTTGGCGTTAGGCTCTGCTCCTTCGCGGTAGCTCACTGCCAGAGCATGCATGATAAGATAATTATAATAACAGGCAGTGAACAAGGTACGCTGTACAAATCCCTCTGTCCCAAAGCAGAGCCCAAACAGGTGGAGGCTGGGGTGGGGGGTGGGAAAGCAGAAAACAGACATGCATGGTGAGTAACGCATGTTACAGCAATAGCATGCCACCAGGAACACCAGCTTAAGCTTGCGCACGGCAGCCAACAGAGAATGTGTGTGTAGAACCTGATTGATTCAATAGACCGCCATATTCAAGTAGTGATGCATCTAATTGGTGCAATATCAGCTGATGCTTTTGCAAAGCACTTAAGATGCTATCGCAAACCCCTTGAATTTATGTAGCACATTTGCCACTATGTTATTGTTGATGTTGGTGATTTTTTTTGCTCTATTTATATCTTATTTAGATGGGAACTAGAATGCAAGAAGGCAGCTGCCCCAGAATGTTAGCAGCAGAGAGGCTGTAGCTGCTGTTATCTCACCACGGGAGTCTGGACTCTGTGTCAGGCCTTGTGCACACTGTGCCATTTCTCAGGGTGATTTTTGGGCCATGTGAGGATCCCTGCCAAGCAGGTCCCGTTTTCATGCTTCCCCGACCGTTAAGGGGCTGTGGAGGAGTTTGTGAGGAGAGTCTGACAGTGGGGTCAGAGTGGACAAGGTAGCCTCTACACAACACGTGCCCCCTGATTTAAAGGACTGTGTAATAAGGACAGGAAGTTGAAGGCAGGCAGGGACACATACATAGACACCCACACAGACACTCACAAAAACATAAGGACATGAAATAAGTTGTATATTTGTATGGTTCATGATCCTCTATTGTGAAGGTACGTTTATGGGTAACTTGTTGTGGTCTTCGATGATATAAGACCGTTGAGAAGTTAAGGTGCTCTTATGTCCATAACGTACATACAGTAAAATAACACTCACAGCATAAACAACAGACTTGGCTGAAGTGTGTAGGATGTAATTGGGGAGTCTGGTTTTACTCCACCTGTAGTGTAGCCTAATGCTGAGGCCTGTTCCTCCTCCTCTCTATTAACAACACAGGATGCCGTGTCTAAACACAGACTCACTGTTCTCTTCATTTACACATCCCCTGAGCTTGTGGCTGACAAGGCTGCTGTCTGGACCCTGGTAGTTATACTGAATCACACTTCGTTCTGCATTCCATACAACACCACTGTTTAGGTTCCTGTCACCACAGGAGCAATGTAGCATCTCAGTTTCAGAAATAGTCCTTTGTCATGTCCCCTTGGTCATTAGTTGGGTGTGAAATGTTTATACAGTATGTCTTCCTTGGTTTCACCTCACAAAACCTAGATAACTGTAGCACTATTCAGATGTATTGTATCGTCAACTCTATACAGCATATTTTTATACACAATATTTCTGAACTGACTTTGCTGAATGAGTTCATGGGCTCATGCATCGGATCAAAGTTTTTTGTATTAAGGAGCTGCTCACTGATGGCACAGTTTCATGACATGCCCTCTCAGAACAAAGACAGTGGTATCGCCGTGCTAGATAAAAACATGTCGTTATTTTTCTAGATAATAGCTATATACATCATGTCCAAGTCATATTTCAGTCACAGCCAGGTGCAGTGTGGTTATAAATGTTAATATCATAATATGTATATAATTTTTAAGGCAATTTGCCAGCCAAGTGCCCAAATGTGAGTTTAAAAGCTTCTATACCCTAAAAGGGTTCTTCAGCTGTCCCTATAGGGGAACCCTTTGAATGACCCTTTTTGGTTGCAGTTAGAATCCTTTTGTGTTCCATCTAGAAACCTTTCCCCAAAAAGGGTTCTCCTATGGGGACAGCCAAAGAACCATTTTGCAACCCTTTTTTCCAAGAGTGTACTTGTCACCACATTGTTCCTGGTTCTATTATGCATCACCGTATGTTTCTACGCCTGGCGGATCCTCCTTAGTCAGCCAGGGCCTTGTGGAGGTCCCCTGACCCAGTACTGCCATGCTTGAGTTTCTGAGGACCTACTTACTGCAGAGAGCACAGGATGGATTCTGCTGCTAAACCCACTGTCTGTCAGACACGCATCACACCACCACCCATTATGCCCAGTCATTCCTCTAGCTAAGTTTGAACGGAACTCTTTTGATGGCTGTTTTTAGCAACAACTGAAGGTAGGACTCAGGCTGACATCAGGGAACTGTAGCAGTTGAAATTCTAGCGTGAAAAGTAAACTGTTAACCCTCGTTATTGTGTTAGAGAAGGGAACAAGCTGATAGGGTTTTTTAAAGCACCATTAGGCTAAATAGGTCTGTACTTTGGGACAGTGGCCTGTCTCTGTGGGGCCTGGTTTCAGAGCTGAGTGCAAATGACTCCGATCAAAGATAGAACCCCAGGAAAAGCTCTGGGAAGATGCTCAGGGACATTTATGATTGGATCAGTGACCTGTCCGTCAAAGCTTTTAAATCTTGTTAATGAAAAGACCTTGATTAAGGGGTGAGGATGAAGAATCTGTTGCCCTCCAGTAGGGTTCTATGTGTTGTGAACTCTGGTTAATGGCGGATGCTAGGTCCTGTCTAGGCGCTATATGTGAAAGGTCAGATAGCATATGGATAGATGACTGACAGCTCTGAGGCTCCCTCCCCTGGGCTGTGTCTTCAGCTCACAACAGCAGCAGATGGAGGAGGCTTTTCCGCAATACATAGGCTAGCTCACTGAAACGATAATTTAGCAGCACTATATCATTCATTTAGTTTCAGGCTTTTAATTTCAACTTGCCTTTATTGTGTTATTTCACTTCAACCTGCCAGGGATGTTATAGTTCAATGCTTCATTCCATCCATTGACTTATCTTCTCTATCTCCTTGATTAACTCCACACACCTCCCTTGGACGCTCAACGTATTAAGCACATTTTTTGGTCGGTGTAGTTCAACTCTAAATGTGTCTCTCGCCCAGAGACACCCCCAGAGCTTTAACTATATAGATGGAACCACATAAATGGAAAAGTCTGTAGAGCGGTAAAATCGTGTCTTACATTTTGTACACTGAATTATGCTATTACTCTACGCTGTGATGCTATTACGTTATGTAATAGGCTTAGTTCTGTCTTGAGTGAGAGAGTCTAGAAAGCTTTTAATTGCTTAATTACATTTCGCTACCATGGTAACTGTGTGTGGTGTACGTTACAAGGGCTCAGGGGTGTAGGTTTGTTATTGCTGAGTCCTTCCTTTGTCGTGTGGATAGTGTTCAGTGTGCTCTTCACTATGCCGGGACAGTGTTAATGATGCAGAACGTATCAGCATACAGAAGCCCCAGCCAAGCCCATCCAGACTGTCTTCTGTTTCCCTGGCTTCTGATCTTTACGGACGCCCATGGTTGAGGAGGAGAGACAGCTCCAACACCCTTCTCTCCCCCCACACACACACCTCCAGCAGACAGGCAGTGCAGTGAGGGGAGAGGTGCTCTCTTCCGTTGCGGTGCTGGTTCAGGTTTCCTCTGCCTCTGGCTGGGAGCACTGGGTTTGACCTTGACTCTGGCCCTGCAGATCAGATCTGCCCAGTGCAGCAGAACCACACCCCTTGCTCCCAGCCCTCTGTCTCTGACAAGTCCTGCCTGGCCTGGCACACGTTCAGCCCACAGCACGGAGAGGAGAGGTAAACACAGGAAAAAAGCAAAGGAATATCAAGGATATTCCGTCTTTCCCTCTTACTCAGCATGAGCATGTGGGTGTGAATATATCTGCATAAATGTGTTTATTTAGAGAGTGAGACCTGGTTGGTCCCCAGAGACCTTAAAACCAATGTCAATGTGGGAAAATGTATTGTGACTTCTCTCTCTTTAGCTGTGCTCATATCAAATCTGTCAATGTTTGTGTGCTTAGTAGTTATTGCATGCATGGGCCCACTTCTCATAAGCCTAGAGGTGAGCACGGCGATGCCTTAGTGCTCAGCAGGGGGTGAAGGCAGCTGTGCGGGTGTGGGAGGTAGCGGTGCCAGGTTTAAATGCACTCGTTGAACTATTTGTGCAGTTATGTAAGAATTACAGCCATTACATGAAGTCTAGGCGAGCGCGCACGCACACACACACACACACTTGTTTTTCAGTCCTCGTGGGGACCTAACATTTATTTTCCTAACCCTGAAACCTAACCCCTAACCCTAATTCTAACCTAATTCTCACCCTTAACCTAACCCTGAGGATAGAAGAACAAGACCACACCCACACACCCTTCATCCTTCCAGAGGGAAGCCGTCTGATAATTTAACCTGAAGGCTTCAGACTTATTGGAGCATTGTGCCATAAACAGCACATGACTGACTGTGAGTGCTGGACCTAGCTAAAAGATGTGTAGCGTATTTGCGTGACTGACTGGTGTTGCATCAGAAACGGTGGTCAATAACAGACCCAGCTAGCTATCCAGTTGCCTGGCGTCAGGGTGAGTGACAGTAGTGGTGATTGTAGCTGGGCCAGACTCTGGTCTGCAGTGATTACTACCTTCTCTCCCCCTCTTTCACGTGGACAGTTGAGACATTTATCCCCCAGCTCTACTGGGCCCACTCAGGGATGCCACTCACTTGCTCTCAGGAAGAAGTCTCAATGTGCCTCCCTCCACTGTAACCCTGTTCCTCCACTCTGTCTGCAGAGAACCACTTTCACATTCTTGTTATCTGTCCTCACTCTTTACTGACTGACAGGGGCTGACTGATACGGAGTGATGGGTCACATGGGCACGACACTGTAAACATCACAGTTGTGGGAGTTTTTTTTTAACATATATTAGGCCTATATGAATATTGTTTCTGTATTTCCTTTAAAGATTGCTTTTAGCATATTTCCCCCTGGCCATTTGGTGTCATTTTCATAATTCCATGTGAATGTTCACATTCATTTGAAAGCTTGTTTATGTGTGAAGCATTGAGCCAGCATCCTCACAGCTTCCTGTCGGATCTCCATGGAAAAACAGTCAGATCAACAGCTCCCTCTCATTGGTTGAGAATGTGATCTGACATAAGTCACTCATGCCATACTGATTATTTTTGAACTGTACAGTAT
The DNA here is from genome assembly GCF_045791955.1 of Oncorhynchus clarkii lewisi. Taxonomy (NCBI): domain Eukaryota; kingdom Metazoa; phylum Chordata; class Actinopteri; order Salmoniformes; family Salmonidae; genus Oncorhynchus; species Oncorhynchus clarkii. The sequence goes on from NC_092152.1 coordinate 62,015,974, forward strand.
TTCAGAGAGTGTTTTCTCCTAAGCTCAGAGACCTTTCCCAAAACCTGTTTTAGCAATTACTTTCACTGCAGTGTGTTTCCACCTGATCTGCTGAGGCCTTTCATGGGGCTCTTAGGAGCTACACAGACTTCTAATGAGAAGCTAGCAGTCTTAGCTTTTATGGGATTTTTACAGTCTTACCCAGTGGGTTATGGATAGATTTTCCCCCCTTTGTGATTTTGCTTCAAGTTTCCTGACCTATTGGTCTTTGACAAGGGATAAGGTTCCATCTTAGGCAGTAGGTAACAGCTTGCCTTTGGCACATGGGTTCTAAAATAGGGGTTTTACTTGCTATAAGAAACCTGTGATTGACCTCTGGCTGGCAATATCTTTATTTTGTATTGCTGCGCTATAGATAAACTACTTTTATGGTAGTGTAGTATAGTTACCTGTTAAGTGTATCTTTCTGACAGGAGAGTGGATGCGCCGGTGTGTGTGCAGGCTCCCCTGTTCATCATTGACTCAGCATATTTGTGCTGTGATGCACTTAGGGGGAAAAGTCTGAACCAGACAGCTTCTTAAAAAACAGATGACCGAGGAGGAGAGGGCAGATGTCGAGTCCTGCTTTACTGCCCTGCTGACTGGATCCACGCTGTGAGCCAGTTCCCCCAGCCTCCTGCTGTCTCCTACCTGCTGCCTGCAGTCTACACGCGGAGCACTGCGACACAGCCTCCTGCCTGGCTGCCCACTCCACCTGGCATCCCTCCTCACACGGAGAGGCCTTTTTCCTCTCAACTTCCTGTTTCTCCCCTGAAGCTGGAGCCATAAATCACAGCCAGGCCAGTGCCTCATCCTCAGCTAAGCCGTAGTCCCTCCTCCTAGCTAGGCCTGCCTGCCTCACCGTCCTTCTGGCCCCTCTCCACCAGGCCTCCTCCGGGACCAGCCGCACGCACGCGCACACACCAATGGAGGTTGGTAGGAGGAGCTATAGGAGGATGGGTTCATGGTAATGGCTGGAATGGAATAATTGGAGTGGAGTCAAACGTGTGGTTTCCATATGTTTGATACCGTTCCGTTCATTGTATTCCATTACAATGAGCCTCCCACCAGCCTCCTCTGCCACACACACACACATACACACACAGTCCTCTCACTGCCTTTCCGCCTGTAAAAAAAACAAGACACAGTCAGACCACAAACACAGAAAAACAGTAGCGAGCAGAGGAGGGAAGAGGCTGAGGAGGACAGGCGGAAGTAGTGGGCACTTCGCAAACACTGTTCAGTTCCATTTGCATACATATTACATTACCTGACAGCCCCATGTAATGTTAAAATGAATATGCTCCACACGTCCTCTGTATGCAACTTCCATGCTACCAGTGCCTCATGTTCACTTCATTATACTCTGGCATGTGAGACAAATAACATGTACGGTATGCAAATGGTAAATTGCGTGTCAGCAGCCCCATCTCTGAATAGAGAGGAGATGGAGGGCCGTGCAGGCTGCCTGATGCGAGGCATTGCAGGGGAACGTGTGTGTGTGTGTGGTGTGTGTGTGTGTGTGTGTGTGTGTGGGGAATGAAAGCAGCACTGCAGTGGAGTGTTGAGTTACAGCAATCCTCCATGACTGCAGTGACATCAAGCAGCTGGAGGCTTACACTGTCTGTCTGCCCTGCACTGCCTGACTGCAGAACGTGCCACACACAGTTATTGTGATAACGGCTACTCTGCTTGTGTGGCTGTTTATGTCCGTGTCTCCCTTTGTGTGAGTTATTGTTTGTGTGTGTGTGTGTGTGTGTGTGTTATGTTTGCAGTGTAAGTGTTTCTCTATTATGTGTTTGAGCGAGAGAGAGAGACTGGTAGAGTGTGAGACACTGTAGTTACAGATGTAATCTTGCTGCAGTGGGTCATGTGATTAATCATGGTCTAGGGCCAGTGGATAGTGTCATTTATGGCGAGGGATAATCAACACATTAGATGGGTGCTGCCCCTAGTGGAAATCTCAATCTTAAACTAATCCAATATTCTTCAATTCCACTCCACAACTGCAATTATGTGGAAGTGTGACCACTTTAAAGCTACAGTAACTTAAATGGATGTGATTGTGTGCCCTCTCTCTGCCTGATCCTGGTGGCATGTGGTCAGTGGGCAGGCAGACTGCCTGTGTTTATCTGAGTTAGTGGAGGCTGGGCTCTGTCACCTGTGACTGGGAGGTGTAGGTGTGCTGGGCAGGGTGGGGAGCAGCGGAGAAAGAATCTGCTGTGGGTCGACTTGTGCATCACCTTGCACTTCCCTTGACCTTGTCCTCTCTGTCTTCTACATGGTTGCAACCCAGGTCATTCTCCTGTTATGGTTCTGCACTCGACAACCTCAAACCTTCCACAGTGTGTGTGTTGTTTGTGTGCATTTTTCTGTTTGTGTGTGTACAGATCTGCTATTTTAATTTAATCAATCTGTTGTCGCAGAGAATTTTCCTGCACACATCAAACATTAGGCTATAACAAAATCATTTTTTTTAAAGAATTCTCCCTGACTGTCTAGTTTTTATTTTGGTGATTGTTAGTTTTTAAAGATTATATTATAAAAAAATACATTGCTCCATTATATTTTCTACATACTTTATATTTGGTTTTAGTCGTTTAAGTTTACACTGAAAATGTTTTACCATTCCGAAGTAAGAAAATATGATAATTCAAAAGAAAAAATGCAAAGAAAATTGCGGCCAAGATTTAGCAATACATTAAATGCATATAGGGGAAACATTGGACTTGATTTCCTTATGAACAATGTATCTAGATAATAATTCACATTTATATTTCTGCAGGATTATTTTCCTGCTGAGAGAAGAATGGTCAAATGACGATAGCACACCTGTATTTATGTTGGTCATGTATTAACAGTTCCATTCCCTGAAGTTCCATTCTGTCTGAAATAAGCCTAAGGAGACAGGAAGTCAGAAAGTGAGATTTTGGCTGTGGACAGTTATTTCAGTAGGACACCCCTCTGTTCTTCCAAAAACAGAAAGTGGTGCTGACAATAGCAGTTTCATTTTGACCTTCCTCACCAGCTGCTCGCCAGCTTGTACATCCTGGCATGAACTATTGTTCTAGTGCTGTTCATTTATTTATTACATTTAATGATGTTGTGCTTTCCTGGCTGGTTAAATCCATACAGTAGGGTCTCAGATGTTCTTCTTGCAATCTTATAGCCTATAGGCTGAGTTGGTTAGGCTATTGATGTAATAACTGTAATATCTTATGTTTCACCGAGTCGTGGCTGAACGACGACATGGATAACGTACAACTGGCTGGGTTTTCCATGCATCGGCAAAATAGAACAGCTCCTTCCGGTAACAGCTGGTACTGAAATCTAATATTAATGAACTCTCAAGGTTTTGCTCGCCTGAGGTAAAGTATCTCATGATAAGCTGTAGACCACACTATTAACCGAGAGTTTTCCTCTATATTTTTTGTGGCTGTCTATTTACCAATGGCTGTCCACAAACCAATGCTGGCACTAAGACCACACTCAACAAGCTGTATAAGGCCATACGCAAACAAGAAAATGCTCATCCAGAGGTGGCGCTCCTAGAGACATTAATGCAAGGAAACTTGAATCCGTTTGACCTTATTTCTACCAGCATGTTACATGTGCAACCAGAGGATAAAAACTCTAGAACACCTTTACTCCACACAGAGAGACGCATACAAAGCTCTCTCTCACCCTCCATTTGGCAAATCTGACCATAATTCTATCCTCCTGATTCCTGCTTACAAGCAAAAACTAAAGGAGGAAGTACCAGTGACTCGCTCAATATGTAAGTGGTCAGATGACACAGATGCTAAGCTACAGGATTGTTTTGCTACTACAGACTGGGATATGTTCCGTGATTCTTCCGATGGCAATGAGGAGTACACCACATCAGTCACTGGCTTCATCTATGACGTCCCATAGTGACCGTACGTACTTAATCAATCCAGAAGCAATGGTAGAGCTGCCGCTTTCAAGGAGCGGGATTCTAACCTGGTTGCTTATAAGAAATCCCGCTATGCCCTCCGACAAACCATCAAACAGGCAAAGCGTTAATACAGGACTAACATTGAATCGTACTACACTGTCTCCGATGCTTGTCGGTTGTGGCAGAGATTGCAAACTATTAAGGACTACAAAGGGAAGCACAGCCGCGAGCTTCCTGGTGACACGAGCCTACCAGATGAGCTAAATTACTTCTATGCTCGCTTCAAGGCAAGCAACACTGAAGCATGCGTAAGAGCACCAGCTGTTCCGGACGACTCCGTAGCCGATGTGAATAAGACCTTTAAACATGTCAACATTCACAAGGTCCAAGGGCCAGACGAATTACCAGGACATGTACTCCGAGCATGCGCTGACCAACTGGCAAGTGTCTTCACTGACATTTTCAACCTGTCCCTGACCGAGTCTGTAATACCAACATGTTTCAAGCAGACCACCATCCCTATGCACAAGAACACCAAGGTAACCTGCCTAAATGACTACCGAACAGTAGCACTCACGTATGTAGCCATGAAGTGATTTGAAAGGCTGGTCATGGCTCACATTAGCACCATTACCTCAGAAACCCTAGACCCACTCCAATTTGCATGCCGCCCCAACAGGTCCACAGATGACGCAATCTCTATTGCACCCCAAAATGCCCTTTCCCACCTGAACAAAAGGAACACCTATGTGAGAATGGTATTCATTGACTACAGCTCCGCATTCAACACCATAGTGCCCTCAAAGCTCATCGCTAAGCTGTCCCCTCTGTATTGGCCAGGCACAACTCCAAACCATCATTAAGTTTGCAGACGACACGACAGTGGTAGGCCTGATCACCGGCAACGATGAGACAGCCTGTAGGGAGGAGGTCAGGGACCTTGCAGTGTGGTGCCAGGATAACAACCTCTCCCTCAACGTGATCAAGACAAAGGAGATTGTTGACTACAGGAAAAGGAGGGCCAAGCATGCCCCCATTCTCATCGACAGGGCTGTAGTGGAGCAGGTTAAGAGCTTCAAGTTGCTTGTTGTCCACATCACCAATGAACTATCACAGTCCAAACACACCAAGACTGTCATGAAGAGTGCCCCTCAGGAGACTGAAAAGATTTGGCATGGGGTCCTCAGATCCTTAAAAAGTTCTACAGCTGCACCATCGAGAACATCCTGACTGGTTGCATCACCGCCTGGTATGTCAACTGCTTGGGATCCGACCTCAAGGTGCTACAGAGGGTAGTGCGTATGGCCAAGTACATCACTGGGGCCAAGCTTCCTGCCATCCAGGACCTCTATACCAGGTGGTGTCAGAAGAAGGCCCTAAAAATTGCCAAAGCCAACCTAGTCATAGACTGTTCTCTCTGCTACCGCACCGCAAGCGGTACCGGAGCGCCAAGTCTAGGTCCAAAAGGCTTCTTAGCAGCTTCTACCCCCAAGCCATAAGACTCCTGATCAGCTAATCAAATGGCTACCCAGACTAGTCCTCCCCCCCCCCCCTTACGCTGCTGCTGCTACTCTCTGTTTATTCTCTATGCATAGTCACTTCACCTCTACCTACATGTACATATTACCTTAATTACCACGACTAACCTGTGCCCCGTACATTGACCCTGTACCCATTGAAGGAATATTTTCTGCACAATAGCCTATCCATATTGGCATCTGATATATACCCTACCTTGCATCAGACCCCTCCTCCCCCTCCCAGCCAGGCTGATGGGCGGTAATGTTCCTCTGCAGTGACATGCTTTAAGAGGAGGTAGAGGAGATTGTGGCCCAGCTTAGTCATTAAGAATCCCTTCGCGCTTAATGAAAGATTACTAACTGTTACGTCTAGTGCCCTGGCCAAATTTTCCATTTGAGACACAGACCTCTACCATCCATTTAAAACATCGGCCATCCTGCCCCATCCCTCAATGTGATTGGACAGGCACTTTGTTTACTCCCAGAATACAGCCCATAGACATACAACGGAAACAAAATGGCAGCCATTCACTGGCCCTGAATTTGTTATTAGCCAAGCAACTGCACGTTTTATTCTTCTATTGTCAACATGTCATGTTAGCATCTTAGCATAGTATGTGTCAAAATATGTGTACGTTGTCAAGGAGTGCGGTCACGTGTGTTTTGCAAAGCAGAGGATCAAGAAGATATACTGTTAGCACCACACTGACGTCAGTTTCACAAGCCGTTTTGAATATTTCATATCCAATACTGCAGTATGTAAAATTCAATCATGTTGTTTTTATATTTTGGTGTATCCAGTCCAGTGGCTGTGCTCAAATGAATGAGCTGTAGGATGACGCAGAGACTTGTTTAACCTTTAAAGGTTAATGGTCCTTCCCATGAGGCCGAGCGGTTCTGAAACAGTCCCAGTGCTTGGATCATGAACTCAGAGATCACAGGGCTGCAGAGAGAGAAACGGTATCTTACACACATCTGACCGGAAAGGGACAAGCCTTTAAAGTCTAATGTTCTGTATAGTGTTTTCCACCTCTTGTTGTATCTGAAAATGTAGACATGTTTACTGTTACTTAGAATTGGACATTGAATCAATGTGAAAATAGTGGTCCTCCCAGAGATACTGGGATCTTTTGGCCTTTGACTGCTGACCGCTTGGTTTGACCTCTGATTCTTATGAGATGTTTATGTAAGACTCTTGAGCAGGGATGTATCAGAAGAGAATAATATAGGTGAATATATCTGTACGGGAAAAAGAGAAGAACTGTCTCATTATGGAGATGGTTGGTTTTTATTTGTGATGAGAACAGAAACGGTATACAATAATCTGTGTGCAGTAGGCTGGCTAATCTAACTCAATCCACTTTAGATTATGTAATCTGGGACCAGACAGTCAAGGATCTTTGGTTAAGGGAGACTCCTGCTCGTTGTGAGTCAGGACAGAAAAACAATATAGAATCTTATGTTTAGGACAGTAATAACAAAAACGATACGTAGTATTGTGTTCATAAACCACTTAGAAACAGTTTCTGTATTCAAACAAATGTTACATTCTCCTCTCTCAAATCCCTTTCTCAATTAGCCTTGTTGTTGAACTCTATTTAATTGAGCCAGTGATGGGATAATGGTGACTGCCTTTCAGACCTCAGTAGGAGCAGGGTTTGGATGACTAAAAAGATTGAGATTAAAACAACAAGGTCAGTAGGTAGACAGCTGTCACAGATGAAGCAAACCCCGTTTTTCAGTTTCACTTACTGCCTTGTTACCTGCAAATGCAAGATATAGGGTAGGAAGAAATATTTAATGATTTATGTTGAATTAAATATAGTGTAATTGATGTGATCAACATGTTGATAATAGAATATAATTACATTGTGGGAGAAAAATATGTATCTTGTTCCCGCCTACCTTTATTCTCTGCTGTCCTTCCCCCTCCCCCTTCCTTTCAGTAGGTATAACAACTACCGGTCTGGGAGCAGTCCAAGGATCAGCCCATTAATCAAGTTTTTATACAGCCCTTTTTATAGGGTTTAATTATGAACCCTGTGTTTGTTCTGAGAAAACAAAAAAAACTATATCATGCACCCAAATGAAATATCAAGATCTATTCATTGGACAAGAACCCCTCTCAGCTCTACATGCACTTACTCACTCTCCCTCCCTCCCTCCCTTTCCCTCCCTCTCTCTAACGCCTCTCTTCCCTGCTCTTTCTCGTTAAACACACGCACAGCACACTCTCTCCTACCTCACACACGGACATTTGGGTGCCGCTGCAGCGTTTCGCTAGCTAGAGTTTTTTTCCCAAAGAAAAGTGCCTCTAGGGCGAACAACAAAACAATGTTGTGGTCCTGACTAACATTGAATGGATAAGCCATCTATTCTTGAGCACTAATGAGATTAGGGTGTCATTGCAGACATGGGTTGCAGCGGCATGGTACCTTTTGTTGAGCTCCGTGGGGAGTGTTTTCCCTGTCAGTCCTTCAGCGCTGGAAATGGCGTTCTGATGCTGAACAAGGAAGACGCGGTGCAGGCGGATGCCAGCGAATAGAAATTACATGTTTTCCATAAACTGGTTTGTGGTGTGGATTCCCAGTAGTGGTGGACAACATGAAGTACCAGAAATACATAACGGTGATACAGATGGCTATGGGGGTGACTGCCATCAACAGAGACAATTGCATCCCTCCTAAGAGACAGATGTGGTGAGTATGGATTTCACCGTGCGGGGAACAGGGGTGATGCTGAGGAGAGGAGAGGAGGATAGCGTTGTGTATGTACAGTCTACCGTATCAGTCTTAACTAATGACAGCGGAGAGGAGGACAGAGAGGAACCACACAGCCATTGTGCTTGTGCTCCGGCTGCACAATTAGCTTTTTAGCTTTGTTGTCAAGGAGAGTGGGAGTCTCTCTGTGTGACATGCTTAGTTAGGGTGAGCAGCAGCTGTTTGCGGAAGTCAGCTCAAGCCTCGCTCTTTGTGCTCAATGTTGCCACGGCTGTGGTAGTGGGCAGGGAGGAAGATTGTATGCCGGTATATGTTGTATTTGTGTTTTCTGGGCAGGGGGATTGTTAGCCAATGCCGATACATATTTGTATCTGTCATGTATGTATTTTAGGCAATGTCTACCTGGTTTGTAATGCCTACTTGTTTGTATCTGTGCCTACACTGTGTGTTATTTGGGCAGGGTGATAGTATGCCAGTAGTACATGGTTGTAATCTGCCTGTGTGTTTTTTGCTTGTACATGGTTGTGTCTCTCCCTATATGTTTGTATTGGGCGGGGGGGGGGGGGGGGTTGTAATTCCACTACATTCCAGTTGTATCTGTGCCTCTGTTTTTGGAGAACTAGTGGCGGCACACTAGAAATCACACATTTACTGTGATGCTCTAGAAAGATCCAGAAAAGATGAAAGACCAGGTGAAACGGCGTAATAAAGGCATTGTTATCTAGACACAATGTGTCAAAATATGTCAGAGACATTATATTTTAGTCTGATGTATACTGTGTGGACTCGATTTTGTCTCTGTCTTTGTGGCATTTCCAGTTCCAGTACATTTGCCTTTCACACAGTCCACTTCCTTCTTCCTCATGTCATTATTACCCACTTGTTAGAAATGGTAATACTACCCTGTGAAATCTGAATAATTATTGCTATCATCATTTTTTGATCTCTGCATCTAATTCAAATGAATAGCGTGAAAATATGTAGCATGAAGCATGATCTCTTTCTGTTATTAGTCATTGTTCAATACTACTGTAAAACAGGAGTTACTGGTGCATAGTAAGCTATATCACTGGGAGGAGTTCCTGTTGATGGGTGCATCTAATCATCAGAACCCCTGTCACGCTCTCTGTGGTGCGTGTCTACATCTCAGCCTTCCCACCTGTCTGTTGATAATCAGATTGACTGTTGATAATCAGATTGACTGTTGATAATCATCCATCCATTACACAGAACACGATTCGTCCATCCAGATGTGACCACCATACTATATTCACTTTACCTTATACCTCAGTGGTTTAGTTCAGTTCAACCTATGGAAACATGGAGTGGTTCTGTATTATACTGCAGTAGTCACGGTAAGACCAGGACAAAGCCGTGTCAACTACCTTTTGTTTGGCTGTTCTCCTAAACCCTTTTACTTAGTGTCTTAGTAACCACCATATCATGAAATCAAACCCTTACTGCTGCAGGAAAAATAAAGAAAATCAAAGTAAATAAGTAAATTAACCCGAGTAAATAAGAAAATCAATCATTCTAGTAGGGAATCAATGGAAGGGATTGGTTCGTATTTCTTTCTTCTGCCAGATCGCATGTGCACTGTTTCCTCATCTGTAATCCACACAAATGACGTTAAGCATGTGACATAATCCGGCCAAATTCAGTGGTATTAGTCTTCGATGACAAACAAACAGTGGTTTATTGGTTTATTGTATACGATCTAGCAGAGCTCATTCTGGGGAATGTTTATGAAAACATTCCAATTCTAATTGTGAAGAAAATTCCAGATCAGCAGTCAAAAATTCTCAGATTGGGAGTGGGAAGAATGTTTTCTATTCTAGAATGTGTTCCTCCTTTCTTTGTGTGAATGCTGTCACTAGTGTTGAGAGAGCAGCAGCAAGCACTGTGGTTCTTTTTTTGACACTGTGCCCTTAAGAGAGGCGGTGCGGTGGATCTCAGGGTCATCCCATCCCGTGATGGGGGGAGGGGGATACCCATTAAAAGGAGATTACGATATTGCCTGACGGACCGATGGACATGTTAGATGCCCCAAGCAGAAGCCAGTTAGCCCCTGCTAGGCTAACTTCTTGTTTTGCATTGAGTCATTGGCCAGAATGGTTGTAATCTCCTCTCAGCTGGTTTATCGCACTAAAGTGAACTAATTAAATTGTGTTTATTGACTTGTGGCTGCCCCCATCCCTACCCCCATCCAGTGCCTTCACCTCATGGGGGTGGGGGGCATTTGAATCAGGCATCATTCAAGATGGTTGTAAGTGGGTTTATCATACAAAGCAGGGTGCTCTGGGTGGAGCCAACACTGACCACATTAAAAAGGATAGGGGGATGGCTGTTAATATACACTTAGTGTACAGAACATGAAGAACTGCTCTTTTCGTGACAGACTGACCAGGTGAATCTTGGTGAAATATATGATCCCTTAACGATGTCACTTGCTAAATCCACTTCAATCAGTTTAGATGAAGGGGAGGAAACATGTTAAGCATTGAGATAGTTGAGACATGGATTATGTATGTGTGCCATTCAGAGGGTGAATGGGCAAAACAAAATATTTAAGTGCCTTTGAACAGGGTATGGTAGTAGGTGCCAGGCACACCTGTTTGTGTCGAGAATTGCAACGCTGCTGTTTTTTTTTTCACGCTCAACAGTTTCCTGTGTGTATCAAGAATGGTCCACCATCCAAAGGACATCCAGCCAACTTGACACAACTGTGGAAATTGGAGTCAATATGGGCCAGTATCCCTGTGGAATGCTTTCGACACCTTGTAGAGTCCATTCCCCAATTTAATCTGTTCTGAGGGCATAAGGGGGTGGTGTTCCTAATGTTTGGTAAACTCAGTGTACCCCAGTGGTGGTCAGTGCCGTTTAAGATGAGGGAGGATGATTATTTTTTAATGAGCGTGGTCTTATTTCTATTACAGCATATTGGATGACTGTCATTCATATTCCATTCACCCAGTTCAATGTAACAGCGATAGGTTTAGGCTACATGATACTCAAATTTTCCCAATACCCATCATGAGGTTGCTACAACCTAGTCTATGAATTAAAGTTTACAACATAGGTGCACACAGGTCGAGAGACCTGACACACATCACCTGACATGATTCTGATCTCTCTGTCACTGTCTTTTTCGCCCCCCCACCTTTCTCTCTCTCTCTGTCATTCATTTATCAGATTAATACATTCACTGAATTTGTGTAGTTGATTCCAAAAAACTGTAGTTTTCCCTTCACACACAGACCAATGGTCGTGACCTCACGGTATTGTAGCTGCAGTAATTGCTCCTATAAAAGCCTGGCTGGAGGAGCAATGACAACAAGACCTATCAGACATTTATCCCTTCCAGGAAGACTGTGACTGTTAAAATCTGTGAGTCAGTAAGATGCTCCCGGCCAGAATGACTCATGCCTGTCATGAAGACTCGCAGGAGGCTGACAAGATGGAATCTGTCACCGCGCCACAAACACCGGAGGACATGACAAACTAGCTAACCCCATGTACCTTTCCCATTTGAACTTGGTAATGTCCTCTACACTGGGCGTTTTATATTTCTCTTTTTAGGAACTATATCCAGCTTTCGCAAAGTGAATACATCACGAGTCTAGGAAGTATGACAAGGTGACTCAACTACCCTACTTTTTGTTTATTTCTAGAAAGAAACAGAATCATTTTACTGGAGTTAGCTCACATTCAGTGAGATGCCCTGCGGCTCTCACCTTGCCGGTTAGGGTTAAGGAAGGATTTTCCCTCACCTCAGTGCAGTCCATGGACAGATCCACTATCACCCAGATGCTGAGCAGATGTTCCTGCCCTACTGTTAATTTATTACCCTTACATTCCGTTTACACACTGTTAGTCAGAACCTAGTGTCAACCTGGACTTGGGTTAATACACTTTACACTCCATTACCAGACATAACGCCAAGCTGTGCTTTTATTGTAAGTGTTTCACCCTCTCTAATAAGGAGGATCTACTGCACGTGGAGAAGTGATCAGGAAAGATGATGCGTGTGACTGTGTTGATGGTGGGTCTTTATGTGCCTCTCCACAGGGGTCACCACAGTGTTCGGATGTGACCGTTGGCCTGTCATGTTAGATACATGTCTTAAGGCCTAATCTGTCTATCCATCTGTCAGAGTTGTCTAGCCTACCTAATCAGGGTGGCGAACCCTCCGATCCCACCTGCCTGCCCGCCTTTCTCCTGGTCACCTCATGCACTCAGAGTTTAAATAATGCCTGCTGTTTTTTTATTCCCCAATTATATTTTCCAAGGATGTCCACTTGGTTTAATATGCTTTGCTTTGTTTTGGCCCTTTCATTTTTTTTTACGCATCATGACGTTGTTAATCTCAGGGATGCAAATGGGATGCAGCAAAATGCCTCTCTAGTCATCCCACGCTCCAGGAGGGATGAAGCCTGTAGTGGATGAGTAATGTGTTGTAGTTGTGGAGCTCAGGGGATGTTAGGTCCGGCCAGGCTTAGCCAGGAGAGCCTATAGTAGACCACGTGCTGACCGTACTGTCCTTCAGTCCCTCTCAGTCCCTCTCAGGCTCACAGGATGAAACATAGGCCTCTTCTGTGCAGTGCAGTGAGTTTCTGCAATGGCCCAGATACAGTTATTGATGTGTCTGCTGTGTTCTTTCTTCCTCCTCCAACAGAAAAGCCTGAGACAGAGGTATCAGACCCATGCTCTGGCCTTTGTTGTCTCGGTTAAGTACAGACGATTGTTCTGCAGGGTGCACACTGTGTGAGGAACTGTCATAACTAAATACTTCATAGGTACTTAAACATTGTAATGCTGAAGGCCCTAGTCCTTTCCATTGGATTTAGACACAATTGCTGTACTGCAAGCTAGCTTTGATCCTAACTCTTGAGCATTTTAAACGTTGAATAGCTTTTATAAAAGATCCAACAGAACTATTGTGCTTTGATTATGGAGCTGTATGCTGAAGTAAGCTTGTCCTACAAAGGACACCACTTTCTGACACTCCATGCGTAGACTCTGAACAGGGAGTTGATGGTTGAATGTTTTATATATAGACCACAGAAAATAGAGACGCGTTTGTTCCTTTCATGTTTCGGATTTGTGTAATGACAATCCAGTCTCTTTTGAATGTGTTTGGTAGACAGCTGAGAACAATTTCAACAGCAAAGACTTTCTCATATGAAGGTCAACGGAAGGTTACATAAGACCTAAGGATATGTTTGATGATCATCAGCACAATGATTAAATTAAGTCTACTGATCCCACATCTGAATCATAGAGCTAGTCTGGACCCAGTAGCTAATAGTAGTAACTGTAGAGCAGGGGTGTCAAACTCGATCCACGGAGCGCTGAGTGTCTCTGCAAATTCACATTGACAGGTCTATAACACACCTTTCTTTCTCATTGCACGCACGTCTAAGAAGCGGTAGACATGTTTTGTGTGCTCTATTTCTATGCTTCCCTTGCTTAAAGTTGCAATATGTTACTTTTTGGGCGAACCGACCAAATTCACATAGAAATGTGAGTTATAGATATGTAATTGAAAGCAAGTCTAAAAAGCAGTAGATCTGTTACGTGTGTGCTATTTCTATGCTTCCCGTTCAAAAGTTTTGTTTTTGCATCTTTTGGTTTTGTACACCAGCTCAAAACAGTTGAAAATGTAATATTTTTGTTTATGGAAAATATATTTCACAGCGGTTTAGATGGTACAATGATTCTCTACACTACACTTACTTGTTTTGTCATGTAAACTATTCGAATTCTAGCAACCAGGAAATGGCGGAGCAATTTCTGCGTAGTGCATCCTTAAGCACTAGACAACCAGGTAAGAGGAGTTCCTTGCTAATTAGTGACCTTAATTCATCAATCAAGGACAAGGGAGGAGCGAAAACCCGCAGACACTCGGCCCTCCTTGGAATGAGTTTGACACTTGTGCTGTAGGGTGTATGTATCAGTCAGTTTGCTAGATGTGATGCTGTGTTGCTCTGTACCATTCAGCCCCACAGCACATTTGTTTTACTTCCTGTGTTCCAAGGTCAAGGACTTATAGCACTGCTGTCAGGTATCAGTTTTCACTGACTACCCAGATAGGCCATGTTGATGATGTAAAATAGGCTTTTCTAATGTCCACTTACTGCATCATGTCAAATCTAAGCATCCATATTGTTTTTGATAATTAGTTCACCTTGTTGACACTGATTATATTAAATTTTGTATCTGGCATCAAAGACGTATAGGTCGTCATTATTATGACTACTAATGTACCAGTGCTTCCAAAACACCTACTGTCCTATTTGAGTGAATGGACAAGCTGGGTATGACGTGGACTGCGTGGTGAGGACAGTGGATTTAAACTGCTGCATTTCAAAACCATTAGCGCTATTGCGGTGATGACATAACTCTATCCATGTCTTTTAAAATGCGTCAATGCTGAATCAGAGATGATCCATAATAGATGTTTAGGAGCGAAAGCTCTGGTATGTCGTAATGTTATGTGTTCGCTACCCAGTATAAGCAACCTGGTCTCAAAGCATACCGTATTATTCTGTACAGAAATCCGAAAGACTACAGTTAGTACGATATGTTACAAATTACAATTGGTATTATATGTTACGAATTTCTAAAATGTATGATGTGTTACAAATTCTAGCTAGGTGGCTAACATTAGCTAGCTGACTAATGTTAGTTAGGCTAGGGGTAAGGGTTAAGTTTAGGAGTTAGGTTAACTTCTTACGGCTGAAATCCCGTTAACGGGATCGATTTGACAACAGTCAGTGAAAGTGCAGGGCTCAAAATTCAAACAACAGAAATCTCATAGGTTAAATTCCTCAAACATACAAGTATTATACACAATTTTAAAGATAAACTCTTTGTTAATCCCACCACAGTGTCCAATTTCAAAAAGGCTTCACGCAGAAAGCATACCATGCGATTATGTTAGGTCAGTGCCTAGTCACAGAAAAACACAGCCATTTTTCCAGCCAAAGAGAGGAGTCACAAAAAGCAGAAATAGCGATAAAATGAATCACTAACCTTTGATGATCTTCATCAGATGACACTCATAGGACTTCATGTTATACAATACATGTATGTTTTGTTCGATAAAGTTCATATTTATATCCAAAAATCTCAATTTACATTGGCGCGTTATGTTCAGTAATGTTTTGCTTCCAAAACATCCGGTGATTTTGCAGAGAGCCACATCAATTTTCAGAAATACTCATCATAAATGTTGATGAAAATACAAGTGTTATACATGGTATTAAAGATATACTTCTCCTTAATGCAACCGCTGTGTCAGATTTCAAAAAAGCTTTGCGGAAAAAGCACACCATGTAATAATCTGAGTACAGCGTCCAGGCACAAATACAAGCCATACAGATACTTGCCATGTTGTGGAGTCAACAGAAGTCAGAAATAGCATTATAAATATTAACTTACCTTTGATGATCTTCATCGGAATGCACTCCCAGGAATCCCAGTCCCACAATAAATGTTTTTTTTTCTCGATAGTCCATCATTTATGTCCAAATACCTCCTTTTTGTTTGCGCGTTTAGTTCACAAATCCAAATTCACGAGGTGCAGGCACTTAGTCCAGACAAAGTCAAAAACGTTATATAATTCATACTGTATTTTGGATAGGCAAAGAGTTGAAAACCTACAAACCTCAGATTTCCCACTTCCTGGTTGGATTTTTTTTATCAGGTTTTGTCCTGCCATATGAGTTATGTTATACTCACAGACATCATTCAAACAGTTTTAGAAACTTCAGAGTGGTTTCTATCAAAATCTACTAATACCATGTATATCTTTGCTCCTGGGCCTGAGTAGCAGGCAGTTTACTCTGGGCACCTTATTCATCCAAGCTACTCAATACTGCCCCCCAGCCATAAGAAGTTAAAGGGTTAGTTAAAGGGTTAGATAAAAGGGTAAATGCTAGGGTTAGGGGAAAGGTTAGCTCACATGCAAAGTAGCTAAAAATTAGTAAGTATTAAAAAGTTGCTAAAAAGAAGTTGCTAATTTGTCCGTGATGAGATTCTAACTTGCAACCTTTTGGTTGCTAGACGGTTGCTAGACGCCCACCAATCTACCCAGACCAACCACCCTACGTTCGTCTTTGCCTTAATTAAGTAACTTTCTGTCTTATGTAACCATACCAAACGTAGCACATCATACTAACTTGAGTATCCCGGATTTACATTTACTATGTTACGTCTAGTTTACCAGACCAGGCTGGTACAAGACGTGTGTATCAAGAACCATGCTAAGGTTGTCAGTAAAACGCAGGGATGACCTCTTCAGTCCTCTGCAGTAAGGGAGATTCTCTATTTCTGGACAAATCTTCATGTAATATTCATAAACTTCACCTCTCGCAAGAGTTACTGCTTACATTTTTCTTTTTTCTTTTCTTAAAGTTTATGCATTGTTTGTTGTAAGGGTACGCAAGGGATAGGACAAACAGTATTTGAGTCTAAGCTGCTCACAAATCTACTGCCTTTCTCCACAACAGCAAGAAAAGCAGTCCATATTTGCACATACGGCAAGTTTATTTCTGTTTCGTTGGAACGCAAAGTTTCCAAAGTATTCACTCTCACAAGGACTCTTCTGTGTGCTTTAGTTTCATGTAGATTGGTTAGTAGAGTGTACCACATAGAGCTTCTGCATGGTCCCTCTGCATGGGCCAGTTGACCCAGAGGTACTGTACCATGATCAGTGCTCCATCCATAGCCTGTATCAGAGCAGAGAGAGAGCACAGCTACAGTGCCATACCATCCATCTGAATGCAAGTCTTTCATTCTTAGAAATTCACTCCAGAACCCCACAGGGCTTTCTACTCTGCCACTCAGCTGCATGAATGGAATCCCCTCTTCACAGCTGCTATTAACAGTAAGACTCTGGGATTGTGGTTGTCAGAGGCTCCTCCAGATTGAATGCTGTGTGTGTGTGCGTGTGTGCGTGTGTGTGTGTGTGTGTGTGTGTGTGTGTGTGTGTGTGTGTGTGTGTGTGTGTGTGTGTGTGTGTGTGTGTGTGTGTGTGTGTGTGTGTGTGTGTGTGTGTGTGTGTGTGTGTGTGTGTGTGTGTGTGTGTGTGTGTGTGTGTGTGAGAGACAGAGAGACAGAGAGCACTCTGGTAGCTTTGAAAGTAAATCCCTGGTGTGCGTGGGCTGGGTTGGTCAGTCGCGGACGAGTGAAGAGGTCATGGGAGAGAAGCCCAGGCAGCTTCCAGCCTCTACATCAGGGCTGCTGCCCATCAGCCATCATCACGGGGCCAGAGCAGGGAATGTGATGCCAGGCAGGGCACTGAGGGGAGGCAGTCCCCAGGCTTGTCCTAGAGGTTTTTGGTTTTGGGAGCCGGTAACTTCAGTGCCAGTGAATACATCAGGATGTGTATGAGATAGAGATAAAACTGGTCTCTGTTCTCTTATCTTGCATCTGTTCTGAATCTGTTGAGACACAGTCAGTGGTACCAACATATAGAAGGCACTTATAGACATGCAGCAGTGGTCTTATGCTCTGTTTGATGCTCATCGTTTTATTTGAATTCAAAGTAAAGCATGTTTCTTCTTGTGAGAAGCTTTGTTGCATTGTGAATAAATGGTGACAACAGAAAACTCAAAAGTGATCACAGAAGATCCCGATTCGACCCTGTCTTGTTGTCTTTATAGAATCACCTCTCAATAGACCCCTTTCATGATCCATACCATTTACTGCTCTTAAAAGTAAAGGAGATGTGTATCGGTGCAGCCCTGAGGTCTAACTTTCTGCAGGTCGAAAGTGCTTACCAGACATTCCGTGACATTACTTGAATAAGTAATCAGCTTGCAGAAAGGAGGGCTGGGTAGTCAGCACTATTGTATTGCAGTAATGTCACTAAAGCACTCTATACCCAGAGCTCTAGTGCTTCTGCTGCTGTTGCTGCAGCCATAGTTGGAGCCATTTCAAAAACGTTTACAAAGCTGTTACAAACCTTTAGGAGCTTAATCGTGATTTCCCTACAATCTTTGACACAGAGTTCTACCACTTCCTCTCTCGCCTCCTCACAGCTTTCACATCGCCTGTTTTAAGTCTTAAACTCGGAGGGCTATAGCAGTTTTAGGCTGTTTGACAGTGGGACGTGATATGAGTATAAAGGTTATAGTTTTCCCCCAAGCAGCAGCAGCCGCATAAATGATCCGCTGTGACAGAATAGCCTCCAGAAGCCCCGATCCTCTCCAACATCTGGATTCCCGCAGGCTGGGGGTCTGTGGGGGGATGAGTGTAGCCCTGGGCCCTGGCGGTTCTGTTCAGCTAGCGGTTCTCTTTAGAGGGAGAGTGTGGCGGTGCATGGTAGAGCCTAGCTTTGGCTGAATAATGGAGGAGTAGGAAGGATGCTCCATACCTCAGTCCCCCGGGGGCCACATGACATTACACCCAATTATGCACACTTGCCTTGAATGCATCGCAACCCAACAGGGAAAAGTGTTCTTTAAAGAAATGAAGAGAAAAGGGAAAAAAACGTTTTGATCTATCCTGTATTCAGCTGAGTATCCGCTGTCTCTTACCTCAGTTCATCCTGTGCTGCTAGCGTTGAGCTTTGTCCCTCCATTTTGAATGTGTGTGGTGTGGTGGTAATTTTGTATGTATGTACTGTATGTTAACGCAAATGTGGTGTCTCTGTCCCTCTGTCTCCCTCTGTGTTCCAGGGTGACTCCCACAGATGGATTGTCAGGGATAGGTGCCACAGGGATAGGCACCGCTGCTTCGTCTGCTGCCATTACGGAAGCTCAGGATTCAGCAGAAGCAGCTGCAGAAGATGCTGCAGCTGCTCGTGCCGCTGCTCGTGCAGGTGCTATGTGTGGTTCTGGTGCTATAGGAGGATGCAGTGTAATGTTTGCCACCTCCACACTCTCGCTGCCCATGACCCAGGGCAAGCCCTCCCTCCGCAGGATCAAGGGCCGAATTCACCGCAGCAAGAGCCTGGACAGCATAGACCTGCTCGACTCCAATGTAAGTTCTAAACGGACTAAAATGTGTGTGTGGTGGTGTGTGTATGTGTGCGCATGTTTGCGTGTGCATATGCATGTATTCTTTCTAATGACAGTTTTCTGAGGACATGAGGATATGTCACCGTCAATTTTTCAGCGGCCTTTCTAACTCATAATATACATTATCGTAATGCTGCTTAAATGCTATTCTCTAAACCCCCTGCAGTCAAATTCTGAATGTTAGGTCATGAATCTAAACAAACTCTTTAATATTATCAAAGGCATTGAAGAGACGATTTAAAAGGGAAATGGCTTTACTCTTTTCCCTGCCAAAATAGCAAACATGATGACTGTCTTTGCTGTACAAATGGGCTTTTCAGTTCATATAAGTGCCTACACGTAAGTTAAAGTAAGTGCTTACAAGGGAATATAAATAGGGGTGTGTTATTAAACTAAATCATGAATATTGTTACGTAACTTCCTGTTTATCTGGGGACAAATAGTACATTCTTCACGAACAGCAAATTAAGTTGATATTTTGCCCCTTTTTAAAATAATTGTAGATAGGGCCTACTACCTTTTAACTTTTAGGAAAGATAAAACCACTAGCTAGCTGCATTATTGGGATCCCTTAGGGAGATGGTATTCTAATGGAGTGTGGTGTAAAGCAAAGCTTTGATCTCTGTCCTCATACATGAAAAGCAGTTGCTATTTGAACTGATTTCTATAGGCTCTACAGACATATAGACATATATCTCACTGAAAATTGGAAGCCTCCCACTTACTCAGTCATAGTTGTAAGTACACTGCCTTCAGAAATGATTCACACCCCTTACAGCCTGAATTTAAAATGGATTAAATATCCCTTTGAGCATGATGAAGTTATTAATTACACTTTGGAAGGTGTATCAATACACCCCGTCACTACAAAGATACAGGCGTCCTTCCTAACTCAGTTGCCGGAGAGGAAGGAAACCGCTCTGGGATTTCACCATGCGGCTAATGGTGATTTTAAAACAGTTACAATTTCATGTCTATGATTGGAGAAAACTGAGGATGGATCAACAACATTGTAGTTACTCCACAATACTAACCTAAATGACAGAGTGAAAAGAAAGTTGCCTGTACAGAATAAAACATATTCCAAAACATGCATACTACTTGCAAAAAGGCACTAAAGGAAAACTGCAAAACTTGTGGCAAAGAAATGAACATTATGTCCTGAATACAAAGCATTATGTTTGGGGCAAATCCAACACAACCTATCACTGAGTAACACTCTTAATATTTTCAAGCACGGTGGTGGCTGCTTCATGTTATGTGCATGCTTGTCATCAGTAAGGACTAGGGAGGTTTTTATGATAAAAAAACAGAATAGAGCTAAGCACAGGCAAAATCCTAGAGAAGTCTGCTTTCCAACAGACACTGGGTATCATGTTTCAAGGTAAGACACAGATGCAGACAACGTCGGCTAAACAACAGTTTATTAATCCAACAGGGGCAGGCAAAAGACAGGTCAAGGGCAGGCAGGGGTCAGTAATCCAGATAGGTGGGGCAAAGGTACAGGATGGCAGGCAGGCTCAGGGTCAGGGTAGGCAGAGGTCAGTAATCCAGATAGGTGGGGCAAAGATACAGGATGGCAGGCAGGCTCAGGGTAGGCAGAAAAGGTCAAAACCGGGAAAACAACTAGAAAACAGGAACAATTGAGAGACAGGAACTGAGCGCTGGTAGGCTTGGCGAAGCAAAACCAACTGGCAACAGACAAACAGAGAACACAGGTATAAATACACAGAGGATAATGGGGAAGATGGGCAACACCAGGGGGGGTGGAGACAATCACAAAGACAGTTGAAACAGATCAGGGTGTGACTCTGAGAGACAAATTCATCTTTCAGCAGGTTAATAACCTAAAACATAAGGCCAAATATACATTTGATTTGCTTACCAAGACGACATTGAATGTTCCTGAGCGG
The DNA here is from genome assembly GCF_045791955.1 of Oncorhynchus clarkii lewisi. Lineage (NCBI taxonomy): Eukaryota > Metazoa > Chordata > Actinopteri > Salmoniformes > Salmonidae > Oncorhynchus > Oncorhynchus clarkii. The sequence continues at coordinate 62,037,091 of NC_092152.1, forward strand.
CCTAGTTAGAGTTTGACTTAAATTGGCATGAAAATCGATGGAAAGACTTGCTGTCGAGCAATGATCAGCAACCAACTTGACAGAGTTTGGAGAATTTAAAAAAGCTCTTAGAGAGTTGTAATCGCTGCCAAAGATCATTTTAACATGTATTGATTCATGGGTGTGAATACTTATGTAAATGAGATATTTCTGTATTTCATTTTCAATACATTTACCAAAAGGTTCTTAAAACATGTTTTTAATTAGTCATTATGGGGTATTGTGTGTAGATGGGTGAGAACATCTATTTTATCCATTTTGAATTCATGCTTCAACAAAATGTGGAATAAAGTGCCTTGCAAAAGTATTCATCCCCCTTGGTGTTTTTCCTATTATTTTGCATTACAACCTGTAATTTAAATAGATTTTTATTTGGATTTCATGTAATGGACATACACAAAATAGTCCAAATTGTTGAAGTGAAAAAAATAACTTGTTTAAAAAAATTCTAAAAAATTGTAAAGTATGTATTCACCCCCTTTGCTATGAAGCCCCCAAACAAGATCTGGAAACAACCAATTACCTTCAGAAGTCACATAATTTGTTAAATAAAGTCCACCTGTTTGCAATCTAAATGTCACATGATCTGTCATATGATCTCAGTATATATACACCTGTTCTGAAAGGCCCCAGAGTCTGCAACACCACTAAGCAAGGGATACCACCAAGCAGGCGGGACCATGAAGACCAAGGAGCTCTCCAAACAGGTCAGGGACAAAGTTGTGGAGAAGTACAGATCAGGGTTGGGTTATAAAAAAATATCCTGATACTTTGAACATCCAACAGAGCACCATTAAATCCATTATTAAAATATTGAAAGATTATGGCACCACAACAAACCTGTCAAGAGAGGGCCACCCACCAAAATTCACGGACCGGGCAAGCAGGGCATTAATCAGAGAGGTAACAAAGAGACCAAAGATAACCCTGAAGGAGCTGCAAAGCTCCACAGCAGAGATTGGAGTATTTATCCATAGGACTACTTTAAGCTGTATACTCCACAGAGCTGGACTTTACGGAAGAGTGGCCAGAAAAAAAGCCATTGCTTAAAGAAAAAAAATAAGCAGACAGGTTTGTGGTTTGCCAAAAGGCATGTGGGAGACTCCCGAAACATATGGAAGAAGCTACTCTGGTCAGATGAGACTAAAATGTAGCTTTTTGGCAATTAAGGAAAACGCTATGTCTTGCTCAAACCCAACACCTCGGGAACATCATGGTGGTGGCAACATCATGCTGTGGGTATGTTTTTCATCTGCAGGGACTGGGAAACTGGTCAGAATTGAAGGAATGATGGATGACGTTAATAAATACAGGGAAATTCTTGAGGGAAACCTTTTTCAGTTTTCCAGAGATTTGAGACTGGGATGGAGGTTCACCTTCCAGCAGGACAATGACTCTAAGCATACTGCTAAAGCAACACTCGAGTGGTTTAAGGGGAAACATTTAAATGTCTTGGAATGGCCCAGTCAAAGCCTAGACCTCAATCCAATTGAGAATGTGTGGTATGACTTAAAGATTGCTGTACACCAGCGGAACCCATCCAACTTGAAGGAGCTGGAGCAGTTTTGCCTTGAAGAATGGGCAAAAATCCCAGTGGGCTAGATGTGCCAAGCTTATAGAGACATACCCCAAGAGACTTGCAGCTGTAATTGCTGCAAAAGGTGGCTCTACAAAGTATTGACTTTGGGGTTGTGAATAGTGAACCCAGGGACTCTGATGGCACAGCTGGCGCTGCAGTACAGCGCCCTAAACCACTGCGCCACCCGGGAGGCCCAATAAAAAAAATATTTTGCATTTTCAAAGTGGTAGGCATTTTGTGTAAATCAAATGATACAAACCCCAAAAAATCCATTTTAATTCCAGGTTGTAAGGCAACAAAATAGGAAAAAATGCCACGGGGGTGAATACTTTTGCAAGCCACTGTAAGTCAAGGGGTGTGAATACTTTCTGGCACTGTATGTTGTTATTATGTGGCTTCCCTCAGAGATGGCACACCGGTTATACTAGAAAGCTTGTATGGAAGGGGAATCATTGCAATGTAGCCTTGGTAATCATTCTCAGCAACACACACACACACACACACACAGACACACACACACACACACACACACACTGCCAGAACACCTTCACTTATGCAATATGTGACTTCTGTCAGTTCAGCATTGAGTTCTGTGAAACCCCAAGCATTCCATATGTCCCTGACTGACTGAGTGAGTGATTTATTCTTCTAAAAAGAGTAATCTGATAAATAGTAAGCTGCTTGAATCAAGCTCTAAAAACCATGACAACCCTGGTATTCTGCTGTAGCTGAGAGCAGCTTGGCTTGGCTGGCAGTGGGTTTCTCCTCTCTGGTCATCTCATATGAATTGCTCTGAATGGGGAGAGGGGGGATGGGTGTCAGAAAAGCAACCACCGGTTTATGAAGTGAGAGCATGCCAACTTGCCACTAATGCATAATAAGACTGCTTTTTAGGGCCACTGGAACACACAGGACATTTCATGCATTAAAACAGCCAGCTCTCTTACATAGCCAACATTTTGTAACATTCACCTTACATAAATACACACAGATTTGCACTTGCTTTAGACACCTGTCATGAGACATCTTGTGTTTACTGCGCCACCCTCACTAGAATCCCATTGATACCAACACAGACTCAGACATTACCCAGTGGAAGAGGAGCTGAAACTAACAGCTGTATCTGCTTATTTTGTGTTTTTGATGAGGATGTCATTGGGAGATCATGTATTTTGGTAAGGGCTCATCATTCGGCAACTCCATAGCAGCCGGCCTGTCCTCATGTGTCTGGGTAGGGGCTCATTATTCACCACCTACACAGCAGCCGGCCTGTCTTCTGTGCATGAGAGGAACTCATTATGACTAAATTTAGAAAAGCACCATTTGCATTTTACAGAAGTTAATCCATTATTGATGTGTTGGAGCTGGAGGTGGCAGTAATGGACCAGCTGTTGGCCTAGGTGGCACAGAGCAGCATGGCTATCCTGAGTGGATACACATTCATGCTCTCACTCACACACATAATGTTAGTTTTTCACTGTTTTTCAGAACAGACAACTAGTCAAAGCTCTAAACAAGTTTATTCAAACTAAGTTTATTCACCCAATGGGTCAAACAGCTGAAAAGACAAAGCCATGTTTCCACCAGCACAATTATTTATTCTCCTCCTTGCACATTTAGACAGCCAATACATATTTGTTGTAGTCAGGAAGCTAAGTGATGTGTGTAATAAAGCTATTTCTTCTCCCTTCATCTGACCTGACCTCGGCCCACATTCCTCACCAATCCACAGCTATCCAACCTTATCAGTGACCACAACCAAGTGATTGCCTTTTCCCTCACTTAGTAACTTTCCAGACCCATACTTCTTATCCAACCTCCATTGACCCCACCATATACATTCCTCATACATGTAATCATTAATTTCTAGTATAGCAAGCTACAATCCAGCAATACACTCACACTAGTGTTGCACGTTATACCAAAACTTCTGTGCTTTCTTTCGATTCTAGAACATGAAAAACAATTTGGTACTAGAATTTTTGTTACTTTCGGTACTTCTGTCAAACGTCTCACGCCGTTTACTGATTGAGAGCGTATCAAGTCTGTCTGTCAGCGCAGCCGATGTCACCATAGCGCGAGAGCCCCGTGCCTGGTCAACTTCCTCATTGCTAGCTCTAGCCTGCCATGAAGAACCACTGAACTCACAGGGAGTCTGGGCTGCATCACCACTTATGCTGTACAGATGTTAACACACTTGAATAATGTGACACGGCCGAAATGTTGAAACTGCTAATTACTGTTCCTCTAAACAATGTCCAGTACAGGCTAGAACACCACAATGCAAGAAGATACCGGTAGCTTCCAGCTTTGTAGGCTAAATGTCCTCGCTAGCTTACAGGTGAAGGCAACATCAATTCACTAGAGTACCTTGTTTGTGATTATATGCAAACCATAACGCAAAAATATAGCTCATTACAAAGCTGATTGTCACCACAAACTGTATTCATTCACTTAGTCTCCCCCAACCTCACTTCTCTCCCAGTCTAGATTATCTTTGCTCAAGCCTTGAACAGACTGTGATTGACGTCATGGGTCTTAAAGAGATTGCTTCTTCTATGCTAACGTTGTTGATCAGTACAATAAAACAAGTTCCAAATGGAAGGTAAACAGATTGTCTTTCATCTGTAGCCTCATGAAATCAGCTAAACAAGATCAGTAATTCAATGCATGCTCACACTCCTATTGAATATGCATTCACCTGAATTGTGAATAGACCTACAGTAGGCTACATCTTGAGTTACCCATATTATCAATAGATTTGCCATTCAAATAAATTATTACCATTATGTTGTTATGTAGTAGATTGCTAAAAAAAAAAAAACAGTGTTGAATTGATTGTATGATTGTTTAATTGATTAATTAATGCATACATTCAAAATCTCAATTTCAGGTGTAATGGCATTGAACTCAAAAGATCTGTCTGGATCAAGTGCCATTCTGTGATTTTTGACTAATACGCCTTCTTTTTTTGCTGTGGTATCGTTTTGGTATTAAGTAACGTGATGGTATCGAGTATTGTGAAACTAAACCTGGTATCAGTATCGAAGTCAAAATTAATAGTGCTATTAATGCTGTAATTTCATATAGACCTACAGTTTTAACGGCTGAAGTTAATTTTAAAAAAATAAAAAAAGAGTCTGAGTGAGTGAGTTTCCCCCAGAGCCTCAATGGCCTTCCTGTTATACCCTGCCAGCCAGCCCCTTGGAGGGTTGCCTATTCTTCAGTAATAAACACAGTACAAGGCCTTTATGTCCGGGTGATTGTATGGCTCCACTGAACACAATTTTGAGGTTTCCTTGACTAGCGATGCGACACCCTTACATTGAAGAAGTGTGTAAAAGGAATACCCACAGGGAACCATTTAAACCACATAACTCTCTATCTCCCTTTTTGTATTCCCTCCCTAGGGGTCGTATGCTCCTCAAATAGGAGGGGAATGTTTCAGATGTTACATGTAATTCAGAGGAAATATCTATTGCTCAAGCTGGAGGAGGAGGTTTTAGCCCAAGGCCTAGCCTGGCTGTCATTTAGGCTGGCAGTCAGTGTTCTTCACTGAAAGATTTGGAGCACCATATCACTATCACAAATGAGATTGTATGAGGAGAGAGCCAAAGAGAGACGTAGAGAGAGAGAGGTCCACATTTTGTTTACGTTACAGCCTTATTCTAAAATTAATTCAATTGTTTTTTTCCTCATCAATCTACACACAATACCCCATAATGACACCGATTTATAAAAAAAAAAAAAAACATTTGCATAAGAAATCAGACCCTTTACTCACCTTTGGCAGCGATTACAGTCTTGAGTCTTTTTAGGTATGACGCTACAAGCTTGGCACACTTGTATTTGGCGAGTTTCTTCCATTCTTCTCTGCAGATCCTCTCAAGCTCTGTCAGTTTGGATGGGGAGCGTCGCTGCACAGCTATTTTCAGGTCTCTCCAGACGTGTTGGATCGGGTTCAAGTCCGGGCTCTGGCTGGGCCAATCAAGGACACTCCTCTTGTCTTGGATGTGTGCTTAGGGTTTCCCTAGTCTGAAGTCCTGAGTGCTCTGGAGCAGGTTTTCATCAAGGATCTCTTTGTACTTTTCACCGTTCATCTTTACCTTGGTCCTGACTAGTCTCCCACTCCCTGCCACTGAAAAACTTCCCCACAGCATGATGCTGCCACCACCATGCTTCACCGTAGAGATGGTTCCAAGTTTCCTCCAGACGTGACACTTGGTATTCAGGCCAAAGAGTTTAATCTTGGTTTCATCAGACCGGAGAGTCTTGTTTCTCATGGTCTGAGAGTCCTTTAGATGCCTTTTGGCAAATTCCAAGCGGGCTGTCACATGCCTTTCACTGAGGAGTAGCTTCCGCCTGGCCACTCTACCATAAAGGCCTGATTGGTGGAGTGCTGCAGAGATGGTTGTCCTTCTGGAAGGTTCTCCCATCTCCACAGAGGAACTCTGGAGCTCTGTCAGAGTGACCATTGGGTTCTTGGTCACCTCCCTGACAAAGGCCCTTCTCCCCCGATTGCTCAGTTTGGGTGGGCGGCCAGCTCTAGGAAGAGTCTTGGTGTTTCCAAATTTCTTCCATTTAAGAATGAGGGAGGCCATTGTGTTCTTGGGGACCTTCAATGCTGCAGAATTGTTTTGGTACCCTTCCCCAGATTTGTGCCTCAACACAGTCCTGTCTCAGAGCTCTGACATGAACTGTCAACTGTGGGACCTTATATAGATAAGTGTGTGCCTTTCCAAATAATTTCCTATCAATTTAATTTACCCCAGGTGGACTCCAATCAAGTTGTAGAAACAGATGCACCTGAGCTCAAGTCTCATAGCAAAGGGTCTAAATACTTATGTAAATAAGCTATCTGTTTTTATTTGGAATACATTTGCAAAAAATCAAAAAACCTGTTTTCACTTTGCCATTATGGGGTATTGTGTGTAGATTATTGCCGATTTTTTTTTTTTTTCATTTTAGAATAAGGCTGTAATGTAACAATGTGGAAAAAGTCAAGGGGTCTGAATACTTTCTGAATGCACTGTATATCAAATTTGGATTAGATTAAATTTGGATTAGATATTTCTATAGAATGTTCCAGATATGATTTTACTGAATTTGCCTGATTCGAGGGATCCGAGATAGAGGGAATGGTAATCACAATGATTCTGTATGATTTCCTATTCAAAGCTGAGTCATCCTTCAATCAGGCTACTCTTCAAAGACACTCTAGAGAAGGTATTCATAATAGTATCTCCACCTCTCCTTCCTCGCTGCATCACTTCATGTTCTCTCCCCATATTTCAATCGCATCCCCTGCCCACCAGGCACTATCCCCTCTCGTTTTCCAACTCAGGACTATCACAATGGCACAGGACAATATGAGACAGTTTTCATTTCACCTCACTGAGTTCATAGCCATTGCATTAGCTTCTTCACATGCAGTCGCCGCATTAGCATCCATTTTCTCCCTCACGTAGCCCAGGACCATTGTAATAGAGGTTTACGAATGGGAGTCAAAAACATGAATAATTGATTAAGAAAATGATCTACTCCATAATGCAGTGTTTTTCTTGCCGTTCTAGTTATTTTTGTAAATGTTAGCTGAGGAGAAAAAACATTTATTTAGTGCTAGAGCCTCCAGAAGTTGAATGCAGTAAGAAGGAGGCAGTTTGGAGATGTAACTCACCTGGGAATGCTGTTATTAATTATTCAGGGAAAACCTATGGCTCCCCCATTTGTCTTCTAATGCAAAGCAGCTGCCAATGTCTGGCAGCCCTGAAGCAGAGAGGATTGATTATATAGAACAATGCCATGGAACTGAAACGGACTCTCCCTGAGACTAATGAGCTGAGAGGGGAGATTTGTGATCAGTTTATGACTTCAGGTATACTGTACTTACCTTTGGACAAAGGAGCAGGTTTTCAAGACTCATGAAGGAGGTTGTCGAGAAATGTTCCACATGTCATTGAGCGTTATTGACTTGTCTGTACTGTACACGAAGAGCCTTCATTTTAACACCAAACATCCACTGCTCCCCGGGCGCCGATGACGTGGACGTTGATTAAGGCAGCCCCCCGCACCTCTCTGATTCAGCAGGGTTGGGTTAAATGCAGAAGACTAATTTAAGTTGAATGCTTTGTTGTGCAACTCTTTTCAGACTCTTCACCTGTGTATGATAATTAGGTGGTACAGTAAACATAGGCAGAGCCCCTTGGTAAACACAGTGTAGTGAGATGACCGATAACTGACTTTGTCTGCAATGATTCTATTCTGCAGGTGATGAAAACTCCCTGCATACTCCAGTGAGAGAGCTAAGCGCAGAGCGAGACAGAGGGGAGAGAGATGAGGAATGGATGATGAATGAGAGGGAGGAGTAGAGGTTATGACATGAATACAGTTTATGGGGGATGAGAGAAAAAAGGGCTGCAGAGTGTTTCAGAATAGATGGAAGATATTTCCCATGTGTAGGCAGACCCACACACTCATCTTATCACTCTCAACTCCCACATGGCTGGGACTTTGTTTTTAGAAAACAACAGTCAGTGGTAAAAACTGCAATGCATATCAGGGTTAAGGCCTTTCTTACCTCAGAGGAACCATTGGTCTTGAGGGTGCTTGTATGAGTGTACAGATGTGTGCATTCTCTCACTCACTCACTCACTCACTCACTCACTCACTCACTCATATATATATATATATAAAAACAAAAACAAAGTCCCAGCCATGTGGGAGTTGTGAGTGAAATCAAGTTTTCATAACAATCGGAAATCTGTATTTTTGGACACCGATTTGGCCGATTTAAAAAATATATATATTTTTTACACCTTTTATTTAACTAGGCAAGTCAGTTAAGAACGCATTCTTATTTTCAATGACGGCCTAGGAACGGTGGGTTAACTGCCTTGTTCAGGGGCAGAACGACAGATTTTTACCTTGTCAGCTCAGGGATTCAATCTTGCAACCTTACAGTTAACTAGTCCAACGCTCTAACCACCTGCCTCTCATTGCACTCCACGAGGAGCCTGCCTGTTACGCGAATGCAGCAAGCCAAGGTAAGTTGGTAGCTAGCATTAAACTTATCTTATAAAAAACAATCAATCAATCATAATAACTAGTTAATTACACATGCTTGATGATATTACTAGTTTATTTAGCGTGTCCTGTGTTGCATATAATCGATGCGGTGTGTATTCGTGAAAAAGGACTCATTGCTCCAATGTGTACCTAACCATAAACATCAATGCCTTTCTTAAAATCAATACACAGAAGTATATATTTTTTAACCTATATTTATTTAGCTAAAAGAAATCCATGTTAGCAGGCAATATTAACCAGGTTAAATTGTGTCACTTCTCTTGCGTTCATTGCACGCAGAGTCAGGGTATATGCAACAGTTTGGGCTGCCTAATTAGTTTCCAGATTCTACCATATTAATGACCTAAGGCTCGTATTTCTGTGTGTTATCATGTTATAACTAAGTCTATGATTTGATAGAGCAGTCTGACTGAGCGATGGTAGGCACCAGCAGGCTCGTAAGCATTCATTCAAACAGCACTTTCGTGCGTTTGCCAGCAGCTTTTTATGACTTCAAGCCTGTCAACTCCCAAGATTAGGCTTGTGTAACCGGTGTGAAATGGCTAGCTAGTTAGCGGGGTGCGCGCTAATAGCGTTTCAAACGTCACTCGCTCTGAGACTTGGAGTGGTTGTTCCCCTTGCTCTGCATGGGTAACGCTGCTTCGAGCCCAGGTAGGAGCGAGGAGAGGGATGGAAGCTATACTGTTACACTGGCAATACTAAAGTGCCTTTAAGAACATCCAATAGTCAAAGGTATATGAAATTCAAATGGTATAGAGCGAAATAGTCCTATAATTCCTATAATAACTACAACCTAAAACTTCTTACCTGGGAATATTGAAGACTCATGTTAAAAGGAACCACCAGCTTTCATATGTTCTCATGTTCTGAGCAAGGAACTTAAACGTTAGCTTTCTTACATTGCACTTTTACTTTCTTCTCCAACACTTTGTTTTTGCATTATTTAAACCAAATTGAACATGTTTCATTATTTATTTGAGGCTAAATTGATTTTATTTATGTATTATATTAAGTTCAAATAAGTGTTCATTCAGTATTGTTGTAATAATCATTATTATCGTCTGATTAATCGGTATCGGCTTTTTTGGTCCTCCAATAATCGGTATCAGCGTTGAAAAATCATAATCGGCCGACCTCTGCATATATATGTATGTGTACGCACGTGTGTGTGTTTGTGAGTGTTTACCTGTCTTACAGGTGTAAACATCTAGATATGGTGTTAGAACAACCCCACAGTAAGCTGATTATTGCTGAACAATCTGTCTAATTAACACAATGGAGATTTACGCCTTGGGGTCACAGGCATCTCTCAGTGCAGTTCACTGCGCTGATACACTGCAAATAACCCCAGTTAGCCTAGTAAACCCAGTCAGTCATGCGCGTGCGTGCGTGCATGCGTGTGTGTTGGGACTGTAGTCTGTCTGTGTTGCTTTGGCTGATTCTGTCGTGTCAGAGGCCCAGCTGTGGAGCAGTCAGGTGCCTCCTGCTCCAGGGTAGCCCAACTGCACGCATCCAACCTCCAACACACTAACACACGGGAACACACATTTTTGAACAAGCGTATATGCATGCACACACGCACATGATCACACCACACTACCTTTGCCACAAGTGCAGCCGATGCCGATTTCACTCAGGTCTCTTTTATCATAATATAATCAATATAGCTCATGGAAATACACTAGATCTATGAGTAAATCATTGCATTCATTCTTGTCTGGTGCATTAGGGGTAGATGAAGTACTTGTTGTCTGCTGAACACAGGAGAACAAGCACAAAAATAAACAAACAAACAATGGCGGGCGGCACATGGAGTCTGGATTAGCTGGCAGCCTTTCAAATTGACCACAGATGCGCCGTTACTGTGCTCCAAAGCCTCTAGGGTCCCTGCAAATGCATGTGTTATTGTCACTGATACCTACCTAACAAGTGGTGCATTATTAAGCTGTAATCCTGTGGTTTGTAACATTGAGAGGCACACAGGCACATCACACCCACACTTTACACACACACTGTAGAATGTCCTGTGGATAATGCTATCCGTAGTCATAGCCAAATCCTTATTTAAAGTTGTTTTCATTTGCTTTGGTGCTATTTTCACCAGTATGTGGTGAATTTTCTAAACTTTTAGTACAAAACTCCAAACTGGTTACACTTGCAACACAGCAAGTCTCATATTCAAAATGTTTTATTGTGAATTAATTTAGTTTGAAGTCATCTTTGACCATAAAACCATTGATCTAAAGTTTACTGTGAAATATCATGAGAACATTGATTTAATCACCAAAACACAACATCATGATATCTTCTCAATGTAGTTATTTTAATAACCAGTTAATCCAATAGCAAACAATACAAGATGCATGTTTTAAAATTGCCCTTTCAATGTAATATGCTACAGTAGAGTAAATTACAGTACATTACACTGTTTTCACATTAGGCAATACACTTTCATGACCCATTAAAATGAACTGAACATCACATTTCCATAATTTACATCCCACGGTGTGATCATTGAAGACATATTTTACAGTCATTGATGCAAAAAATAAATGTATTGTTCAGATAACATAGGTGAACTGTAATCAAATGAAATAAATGAAAGAAACAATGTTTAGGAGGCATTACCTTGAATCAAGCCTGTCTTTAACATTTGGCCATAGGTTCTCATCGACATGTACTCATTGTTCATGCACCTGGGGAAAAACCTTTTGGCATGGCGAATCTAAGCCTGGCGGGTCTGGATTGATGTCATTGCATGCCTCATCCATGGCTGAAGGAGGGTGGTACGCTCATGGGACAATCTCTATTATCGTAATCATGTATTGTATTTGACCTAATTTCATTGTACTTACAGTTGAAGTCAGAAGTTTACATACACTTAGGTTGGAATCATTAAAACTCATTTTCCAAACACTCCATAAATTTCTTGTTAACAAACTATAGTTTTGTCAAGTCGGTTAGGACATCTACTTTGTGCATGATGCCAGTAATTATTCCAACAATTGTTTACAGATAAGATTATTTCACTTATAATTCACTGTATCACAATTCCAGTGGGTCAGAAGTTTACATACACTAAGTTGACTGTGCCTTTAAACAGCTTGGAAAATTCCAGAAAATTATGTCATGGCTTTAGAAGCTTCTGATAGGCTAATTGACATAATTTGAGTCAATTGGAGGTGTACCTGTGGATGTATTTCAAGGCATACCTTCAAACTAAGTGCCTCTTTGCTTGACATCATGGGAAAATCCAAAGAAATCAGCCAAGACCTCAGGAAATCAATTGTAGACCTCCACAAGTCTGGTTCATCCTTGGGAGAAATTTCCAAATGCCTGAAGGTACCACGTTCATCTGTACAAACATTAGTATGCAAGTATAAACACCATGGGACCACGTAGCCGTCATACCGCTCAGGAAGGAGACGCGTTCTGTCTTCTAGAGATGAATGTACTTTGGTGCGAAAAGTGCAAATCAATCCCAGAACAACAGCAAAGGACCTTGTGAAGATGCTGGAGGAAACGGGTACAAAAGTATCTATATCCATAGTAAAACGAGTCCTATATCGACATAACCTGAAAGGCCGCTCAGCAAGGAATAAGCCACTGCTCCAAAACCGCCATAAAAAGCCAGACTACGGTTTGCAACTGCACATGGGGACAAAGATCATACTTTTTGGAGAAATGTCCTCTGGTCTGATGAAACAAAAATAGAACTGTTTGGCCATAATGACCATTGTTATGTTTGGAGGAAAAAGGGGGAGGCTTGTAAGCCGAAGAACACCATCCCAACCGTGAAGCACGGGGGTGGCAGCATCATGTTGTGGGGGTGCTTTGCTGCAGGAGGGACTGGTGCACTTCCCCAAATAGATGGTTTCATGAGGAAAGAAAATTAGGTAGATATATTGAAGCAAAATCAGGAAGTTAAAGCTTGGTCTCAAATGGGTCTTCCAAATGGACAATGACACCAAGCATACTTCCAAAGTTGTGGCAAAATGGCTTAAGGACAACGAAGTCAAGGTATTGGAGTGGCCATCACAAAGCCCTGACCTCAATCCTATAGAAAATGTATAGGCAGAACTGAAAAAGCATGTGTGAGCAAGGAGGCCTACAAACCTGAATCAGTTACACCAGCTCTGTCAGGATTCACCCAACTTATTGTGGGAAGCTTGTGGAAGGCTACCCGAAACATTTGACCCAAGTTAAACAATTTAAAGGCAATGCTACCCAATACTAATTGAGTGTATGTAAACTTCTGACCCACTGGAAATGTGATGAAAGCAATAAAAGCTGAAATAAATCATTATCTCTGCTATTATTCTGACATTTCACATTCTTAAAATAAAGTGGTGATCCTAACTCACCTAAAACAGGGAATTTTTACTAAGATTATATGTTAGGAATTGTGAAAAACTGAGTTTAAATGTATTTGGCTTAGGTGTATGTAAACTTCTGACTTCAACTGTATGTATTGTAGACTCAAATTGTCTAGTTGAATGAACATATCAAACAAATTGAGCAAACACATAATTTGAAATTGTCAAAAAAATTGCCTACGTTTTCTCATTTTGGAGTTTAGTTTGGGCCAACTGAATAGGTTCAGGTAACACTTTGACCGAAAAGTTGAGTAAACTAAAGAAAGGCTGTGGAACCATTTACTAAATAATGATTAGATGAAACAACTAGATTAGTGGGTGTTTTTACAGTGTATGAACATATATTGCAATGTGAAACATGTTTAATTTCTAGATGAAACACAGACTGGCTTTGATTTAGTCTTTTTGATGATCTGTTTTGAGTTTTGTACTAAGTTGTGAAAATGTACCAGTACAGATAACAACTGTATACTGTAGCCTACCTCCTTCCCCCACAGGAGCTGTTTAACCTTGACATCACATTGTCCTTCTATTAATTTGCACATACAGCGTACACACACACACACACACACACACACACACACACACACGATTATATACACTACTGTTCAACAATTTGGGTTCACTTAGAAATGTCCTTGTTTTTGAAAGAAAATCAAAACAAATTGTCCATTAAAATTATATCAAATTGATCAGGAAATACAGTATAGACATTGTTAATGTTGTAAATGACTATTGTAGCTGGAAACGGCAGATTTTTAATGGAATATCTACATAGGCGTACAGAGGCCCTTTATCAGCAACCATCACTCCTGTTTTCCAATTGCCTCTCCCCCTCCCTGGCGCTTGAAGGCGCCAGGCTCCCCAGCATTACGCACTCTTGCCACCATCGTTACGCACACCTGCCTTCCCTCGTCACATCAGTAAATTATTGGAGTCACCTGGACTCAATCTCCTGTTTATTACCTCCCCTATATTTGTCAGTTCCCCAGCTCTGTTCCCAGCTGCTGCATTAATTGTCGTATGTTGTTGTGTTACCGGTGGGCTGACGCTGTTCCTGGCTTGTTCTATGTCTGTTCCAATTAAATGTTGACTCCCCGTACCTGCTTCTCTACTCCAGCGTCGATCCTTACACCAATGACACGTTGTGTTAGCTAATCCAAGTTTATCATTTTTAGAAGGCAAATTTATCATTAGAAAACCCTTTTGCATTTATGTTAGCACAGCTGAAAACTGTTGTCCTGATTAAAGAAGCAATAAAACTGGCCTTCTTTAGACTATTTGAGCATCTGGAGCATTTGTGGGTTCGATTACAGGCTCAAAATGGCCAGAAACAACAAACTTTCTTCTGAAACTCGTCAGTCTAATCTTGTTCTCAGAAATGAAGGCTATTCCATGTGAGAAACTGACAAGAAACTGAAGATCTCGTACAACGCTGTGTACTACTCCTTTCACAGAACAGCGCAAACTGTCTCTAACCAGAATAGAAAGAAGAGTGGGAGGCCCCGGTGCACAACTGAGCAAGAGGACAAGTACATTAGTGTGTCTAGTTTGAGAAACAGATGCCTCACACTGGCAGCTTCATTAAATAGTACCCACAAAACACCAGTCTCAACATCAACAGTGAAGAGGTGATTCAGGGATGATGGCCTTCTAGGCAGAGTTGAAAAGAAAAAGCCACATCTCAGACTGGTCAATTAAAGAACATATTAAGATGAGCATAAGGACACAGACACTGGACAGAGGAACTCTGCCTAGAAGGACAGCATCCCAGAGTCGCCTTGATGTTGATGCTCCAGATACTCAACTAGTCTAAAGAAGACAAGATTTATTGCTTCTTTAATTAGCACAACAGTTTTCTGCTGTGCTAACATAATTGCAAATGGATTTTCTAATGATCAATTAGTCTTTTAAAATGATCAACTTGGATTAGCTAACACAACATGCCATTGGAACACTGGAGTGATGGTTGCTGATAATGGGCCTCTGTACGCCTATGTAGATATTCCATAGAAAGTCTGCTGTTTCCAGCTACAATAGTCATTTACAACATTAACAATGTCTACACTGTATTTCTGACCAATTTTATGTAATTTTAATGGACAAAAACAGTAGTGTGTATAGACACTAGAGGTCGACCGATTTATGATTTTTCAACGCCGATACCGATTATTGGAGGACCATAAAAACCGATACCGATTAATCAGACGATTTATTTGTTTATTTATTTATTTGTAATAATAACAATTACAACAATACTGAATGAACACTTATTTTAACTTAATATAATACATCAATAAAATCAATTTAGCCTCAAGTAAATAATGAAACATGTTCAATTTGGTTTGAATAATGCAAAAACAAAGTGTTGGAGAAGAAAGTAAAAGTGCAATATGTTCCATGTAAAATATGTGCCATGTAAGAAAGTTAACGTTTCAGTTCCTTGCTCAGAACATGAGAACATATGAAAGCTAGTGGTTCCTTTTAACATGAGTCTTCAATATTCCCAGGTAAGAAGTTTTAGGATGTAGTTATTATAGGAATTATAGGACTATTTCCCTCTATACCATTTGTATTTCATTAACGTTTGACTTTTGGATGTTCTTATAGGCACTTTAGTATTGCCAGTGTAACAGTATAGCTTCAGTCCCTCTCCTCGCTCCTTCCTGGACTCGAACCAGCAACACAACGATCAATTAGCGCACGCTAATTAGCTAGCCATTTCACTTCGGTTACACAAGCCTCATCTCTTGAGTTGATAGGCTTGAAGTCATAAACAGTGCAATGCTTGACGCACAACGAAGAGCTGCTGGCAAAGCGCACGAAAGTGCTGTTTTAATGAATGTTTACGCGCCTGCTTCTGCCTACCACCGCTCAGTCAGATACTTGTATGCAATGCAGGACACGCTAGATAATATCTAGTAATATCATCAACCATGTGTAGTTAACTAGTGATTATGATTGATTGTTTTTTATTAATGCTAGCTAGCAATTTACCTTGGCTTACTGCATTTGCGTAACAGGCAGTCTCCTTGTGGAGTGCAACGAGAGAGAGGCAGGTCGTTATTGCGTTGGACTAGTTAACTGTAAGGTTGCAAGATTGGATCCCCCGAGCTGACAAGATGAAAATCTGTCCTTCTGCCCCTGAACAAGGCAGTTAACCCACTGTTCCTAGGCCGTCATTTAAAATAAGAATGTGTTTTTAACTGACTTGCCTAGTTAAATAAAGGTGTAAAAAAACAACAACAAAAAACAGCAAATCGGCGGCCAAAAATACCGATTTCCGATTGTTATGAAAACTTGAAATCGGCCCTAATTAATCGGCCATTCCGATTAATCGGTCGACCTCTAATATACACACACCTATACACAAAGAGCAAGGCCGCGCTCATCTCTGTCATGTCCAGCCATCTCTCTCTCTCTCGTGTTTCTAATGTGTGGTTCTTCCTCTCAGTGTAACTATTCATTTCTAATGGTGCCGGGAAGGTCACGACAGGCAAGGAATTAGAGCAGAGATTCTATAGATAGCATGACGATCTATAGGTCCTCTTGAATAGCCTGTGTACTGTACAAAGCTACCTTATTGTCTTGTGCATGCAATCCTTTGGGTGTACTGTACACATTAAATTATAGAATCAAGCACATGCTGTACTGTGCATGTTTGTGAATGTGTGTTAGTATGTTAATATTAGTATGTTAGGCAGCCTTTCCTCTGTCACATTATAGAGTCTGCTGATCAGCACTTTATACAGGCTTCCAGACAGTGCAGAGGGGTTGATGTTTGTATAGTTTTGCTTGAGAGAGACGGAAGCTTATTCCAAGCCATGACTACAGCCCCACCCTGTGCCTTGGTATTGATAGAAGTGGGCAGGGCCGGCCGATAGTGTGTGTGTGTGTGTGTGTGTCTGTGTGTTTGTTTACAAAGGTAGGGGCTGCAGGAGATAGCTGTGCTGTACTATATCCCAGCTGTAACAGACAGTACAGTACAGTAGTTTGCCCTGCAGTGTTTTCCAATTCTACGGACCACTAGGATTAATTGTGTTGATCAAAGTGGTCCGGATGACAGCATGACTCCCTGTCAGTGTTGGGGAGTAGTGAACAACTAGTAATTAAACTACATTTTCAGTAGCTTGGTGGTAGTTCAACACAATTCATATCTAGGTCGTGTTTTCAGTAGTTAATTGTAATTTTTTATTTTTTTGCCATGTAGCAGTGTAGGTAACTACTGGAGCTACACACACCTTTTGTTGCAAAAATAAAATAAAATCCTTTCACTTTCGGGATCTGATCTGCCTAATTCTCACTTGAAACATAGATTTTGTGTTTTATATGCTAAATTACACATTCCACTAACATGACCCCAAAGTGAACAGTTCTTGCACTTTGTAGTCTATAACATTTACATATGATAAATTGTCACAAAGTAGTTTGGATGTAGTGAACTACTTTTTCAAAGTACATTTTGTTAAGTAAACTACATTTTTCTTAAGGGTAGCTTTAGTGTAGTTTAACTTCTAACAGTGAAGTAATTGGTAGCTTGGTAAACTATATTTTCAGAGTAGCTTCCCCAACACTGCTCCCTATAGGCATGTGTGTTTTCAAGGGTGTGGCACTGGAGGAGGCAAGCCCTCTTGCCACGCCCTTCCAGTGTCTTTCCGGCACCTTCCCTGTTGGGAGGTGGAGCCCAGTTGAGGGTAATAAGTCAATCAAGTGTGTGATTGGCTGGACAATCAGCCCCAACAGTTGATTAGGCTGCTGCTGCTCCCAAACCACTGATTTAAAGTCTAATCAGTAGACTACAATGTGGAAATCATCTTAGCAATATTGTATGCCAGCAGCATACCACCCTGCATACCACTGCTGGCTTGCTTCTGAAGCTAAGCAGGGTTGGTCCTGGTCAGTTCATGGATGGGAGACCAGATGCTGCTGGAAGTGGTGTTGGAGGGCCAGTAAGAGGCACTCTTTCCTCTGGTCTAAAAATAAAATAAAATAAAAATATCCCAATGCCCCCGGGCAGTGATTGTGGACACTGCCCTGTGTAGGGTGCCATCTTTCGGATGGGACGTTAAACAGGTGTCCTGACTCTGAGGTCATTAAAGATCCCATGGCACTTGTTGTAGGGGTGTTAACCCCGGTGTCCTGGCTAAATTCCCAATCTGACCCTCAAACCATCACGGTCACCTAATAATCCCCAGTTTACAATTGGCTCATTCATCCCCCTCCTCTCCCCTGTAACTATTCCCCAGGTCGTTGCTGCAAATGAGAACGTGTTCTCAGTCAACTTACCTGGTAAAATAACGAATAAATAAAATTGTATTTTCTTGTGTGTGTATACATATAAACCATCATATGGTGATATGTAGTAACTTTGAATTGGGATTTGGAACCAAATGTTGTAGGCTTACACTACATTGTCACGTCTGCACCCGCTCCCCCACTCTAGTGCCCTTCATTACGCACACCTGTCACCATCGTTACCCGCATCAGCGCTTCATTTGTCTCACCTAGACTCCATCATTTTGATTGCCTCCACTATATCTGTCTATTCCTCAGTTTCATCCCGGTGTCAGCATTCATGTCGTTATGTTTCCCTTGTCCAGACGCTGTCGTTGTTTTGTTTCATGTCTGTTATTTATAAAATATTCACTCCCATGTATTTGCTTCTCATCTCCCAGTGTCTGTCCTCACAGAATGCTGACACCATATTGGAAGCATCAGTGAGTTTTTTTTTATTTTTTACATATATTTTTTGTTGTTGTTGGTTGGTGATGTCTGGGTGCCGCTGCCGAATGAACCGGGGATGCCTTAGCTGGCTCGAGAGGTTTTCTTGCCTCGGTTGGCTCGGTAGACTCCCATGTCAGGTCTTGGTCAACGTCGCCCTCCTAGTGTAGGCATCTGTGGAAAAAGTGTTCTGTCTGAAAGTGTTTTCAGTAGGCCTACAGCAGGTAATATTGTTACTCCAGTCTATCAAAGACAGAAAAGGTGAACATGCTTGTGTTCCTTGCCAGAAACCTTTAGGTAGGTTAATGAAAAGGAGAATGGTCAGATTGTTTTTGATTGCAATTTCAAAGCCTGTGTTCACAGATGCGTCTTAATCAAAATAAATGTAGCCTAGGCTAGAATTTTCTGTTGTGTGCTTTAAAATTATTTGCACTGTCATTTATTTGGTTAATTTCGTACATATTTTGTATACATTCTTTGTTTTGTCATTTGTAGCCTATCCAAATGTGGGGTTTTCTTTTTATTGGCAACATTTATTTTTTTGTTCCTGCATATTGAATGTGCTGCTGTGGGGAGCTTATGTAATGCCCGTTGCGCAATTCAAGGATATGAATAAACACTAACGCAATCATTTAAATATCTGTTTAACTTGTACAAGTAACATTTACTGCTAATTTTATTGACAGTAGCCTGGTGTAGGCCTATATCATTGGCCGTTTTTTTGTTTGCAATGATTTTCCGACGACATACTTTGTTTACCTTAAAGCTTTGGTCAGGTGGAGGCCAGGAATTTAGGTTTGTTTAAACTTCCCATTTGATTATTCTATCTTGCAATTGTTGTCTCTCTCTCGCTCATTACCATATCATGTTTTTATTTAGGCTATTCACAAACAACTCGAGCCCCACATTTTTTGCAAAATAAATTATTTGGGGGGAACTTGTTTTGCATGTTATTTTGGCATTAATACGTGTCACATATCATTTTTCAAACAATGTACAAAAAAATATAATTGAGTTAATAAAGCCACATACAAACAGGGTCTCTTTTTTGGAGCTGCCTTTTGCAAAACAAATGCAGGTGTTTCAGCCTAGCTCAGTGCTTTCTGTGGTGGTGGGGTAAGCCAGCAGAAAATACGGAGCGTTGCGTGATTGGCTCAGCGTTCTGTCACTCATCGCCAAGTCTAAAGTTAGACCTAAAACATTCTAGCCCCTTGGGTGCTGCCACAGAGTTACATTAGAAGTGCTCAAGGTCATTGGCCACAGATTAAATGGCGTCAAATCATGTTATATGTACAGTAGCTTTGATTGGACTGTCAACATCATACTTTCAAAATCTTAGCTAGCAGTCGTCATGAATCAAGTCGATAATCTCCTGGCAAATACTTTTTAATCCTTGTCATATGAAAAGTAATTATAGATAAAAATGTATCAGTGCTCATTGGACATTAACATTACACAAATTGGAAATCGCAAATTCAACAATTAGTAGTTTGGAAGGAATCAGTGACAGTGGCTGTGTGGTCCCAAATTTATTTTTATTTTTTATTTTATCTTTATTTAACTAGGCAAGTCAGTTAAGAACAAATTCTTGTTTTCAATGAGGGCCTAGGAACAGTGGATTAACTGCCTAAATCTGGAATTACGGGTCTCTTTTCCAAATTTAAAGAGATAAACATTCAACATTGGCCATGCTGGCAATGAAGCGTGATTTGTGCCGCGCACAAAACAACTTAATTTGGACCTGTGAAAACTTTACTTCAGTGAGTTCAAGACAACTGGGATGTCAGGAATAAACGAGCTCCGACTGGGAAAATATGTTTTGAGCGGTCATCCAACTCGGAATTGTAATTCCGGCCTCTTTCTAGCGCTACGACCTAAAGATCAATGACGTCATCATGATTCGACCTTGTTCCCAGTTGTTTTGAAAGCACCATAAATCCAGAGAATGCCAAACTTTGACAATTTTCCCACGAAGGACCGCCATGCCACCTTCCTGTTCAAGGTGAGTCCAATGTATTGTATGCTGCTGCATAAATTATGTGATATGCCAGGGAGATACAGTTGAAGTCGGAAGTTTACATATACTTAAGTTGGAGTCATTAAAACTCGTTTTTCAACCACTCTCCACAAATTTATTAACAAACTATAGTTTTGGCAAGTCGGTTAGGACATCTACTTTGTGCATGACGCAAGTAATTTTTACATCGATTGTTTACAGACAGATTATTTCACTTATAATTCACTGTATTACAATTCCAGTGGGTCAGAAGTTTACATATACTAAGTTGACTGTGCCTTTAAACAGCTTGGAAAATTCCAGAAAATTATGTTATAGCTTTAGAAGCTTCTGATAGGCTAATTGACATAATTTGAGTCAATTGGAAGTGTATTGTGGATGTATTTCAAGGCCTACCTTCAAACTCAGTGCCTTTTTGCTTGACATCATGGGGAAATCCAAAGAAATCAGCCAAGACCTCAGAAATATTATTTTAGACCTCCACAAGTCTGTTTCATCCTTGAGAGCAATTTCCAAACGCCTGAAGGAACCACGTTCATCTGCAGAAACAATAGTACGCATGTATAAACACCATGGGACCACGCAGCCGTCATACTGCTCAGGAAGGAGACGCGTTCTGTCTCCTAGAGATGAGCATACTTTTGTGCTAAAAGTGCAAGTCAATCCCAGAACAACCGCAAAGGACCTTGTGAAGATGCTGGAGGAAACAGGTACAAAAGTATCTATATCCACAGTAAAACGAGTTCTATATCAACATAACCGGAAAGGCTGCTCAGCAAGGAATAAGCCACTGCTCCAAAACCGCCATAAAAAGCCAGACTACGGTTTGCAACTGCATATGGGGACAAAGATCGTACTTTTTGGAGAAATGTCCTCTGGTCTGATGAAACAAAAATAGAACTGTTTGGCCATAATGACCATCGTTGTGTTTGGAGGAAAAAGGGGGAGGCTTGCAAGCCGAAGAACACCATCCCAACCGTGAAGCACGGGGGTGGCAGCATCATGTTGTGGGGGTGCTTTGCTGCAGGAGGGACTGGTGCACTTCACAAAATAGATGGTTTCATGAGGAAAGAAAATTAGGTAGATACAGTGCCTTGCGAAAGTATTCGGCCCCCTTGAACCTTGCGACCTTTTGCCACATTTCAGGCTTCAAACATAAAGATATAAAACTGTATTTTTTGTGAAGAATCAACAACAAGTGGGACACAATCATGAAGTGGAACGACATTTATTGGATATTTCAAACTTTTTTAACAAATCAAGAACTGAAAAATTGGGCGTGCAAAATTATTCAGCCCCCTTAAGTTAATACTTTGTAGCGCCACCTTTTGCTGCGATTACAGCTGTAAGTCGCTTGGGGTATGTCTCTATCAGTTTTGCACATCGAGAGACTGACATTTTTTCCCATTCCTCCTTGCAAAACAGCTCGAGCTCAGTGAGGTTGGATGGAGAGCATTTGTGAACAGCAGTTTTCAGTTCTTTCCACAGATTCTCGATTGGATTCAGGTCTGGACTTTGACTTGGCCATTCTAACACCTGGATATCTTTATTTTTGAACCATTCCATTGCAGATTTTGCTTTATGTTTTGGATCATCGTCTTGTTGGAAGACAAATCTCCGTCCCAGTCTCAGGTCTTTTGCAGACTCCATCAGGTTTTCTTCCAGAATGGTCCTGTATGTGGCTCCATCCATCTTCCCATCAATTTTAACCATCTTCCCTGTCCCTGCTGAAGAAAAGCAGGCCCAAACCATGATGCTGCCACCACCATGTTTGACAGTGGGGATGGTGTGTTCAGCTGTGTTGCTTTTACGCCAAACATAACGTTTTGCATTGTTGCCAAAAAGTTCCATTTTGGTTTCATCTGACCAGAGCACCTTCTTCCACATGTTTGGTGTGTCTCCCAGGTGGCTTGTGGCAAACTTTAACCAACACTTTTTATGGATATCTTTAAGAAATGGCTTTCTTCTTGCCACTCTTCCATAAAGGCCAGATTTGTGCAATATACGACTGATTGTTGTCCTATGGACAGAGTCTCCCACCTCAGCTGTAGATCTCTGCAGTTCATCCAGAGTGATCATGGGCCTCTTGGCTGCATCTCTGATCAGTCTTCTCCTTGTATGAGCTGAAAGTTTAGAGGGACGGCCAGGTCTTGGTAGATTTGCAGTGGTCTGATACTCCTTCCATTTCAATATTATCGCTTGCACAGTGCTCCTTGGGATGTTTAAAGCTTGGGAAATCTTTTTGTATCCAAATCCGGCTTTAAACTTCTTCACAGCAGTATCTCGGACCTGCCTGGTGTGTTCCTTGTTCTTCATGATGCTCTCTGCGCTTTTAACGGACCTCTGAGACTATCACAGTGCAGGTGCATTTATACGGAGACTTGATTACACACAGGTGGATTGTATTTATCATCATTAGTCATTTAGGTCAACATTTGATCATTCAGAGATCCTCACTGAACATCTGGAGAGAGTTTGCTGCACTGAAAGTAAAGGGGCTGAATAATTTTGCACGCCCAATTTTTCAGTTTTTGATTTGTTAAAAAAGTTTGAAATATCCAATAAATGTCGTTCCACTTCATGATTGTGTCCCACTTGTTGTTGATTCTTCACAAAAAAATACAGTTTTATATCTTTATGTTTGAAGCCTGAAATGTGGCAAAAGGTCGCAAAGTTCAAGGGGGCCAAATACTTTCGCAAGGCACTGTATATGCCCCCTTTATTTATCCTACTGTTCTGACTGGGCCTACAGGGAGAACACTGTAAGAACGGCCCATGTTCTGAATTCTGTCGCTGTACATTTCAAAAGTGCTTAACAAATAGTTACATTGACTACATCCATCCTAGCTTGCTCATTGATGTCTTAATTGAAATTACGGATTGCCTCTTATCCGCTTGTTGTCCCCTTATGCCATAGTTTGTACATCTCAATTGTCATTAGATACCACGTTTGTTTAAGCAAGTCAGCCATATCAGATATGTCTTTTCGCTGCCAGACAAGGCTTCGCTGAAAGCCAGCTGTAGCAGTGGTAAGATGTTGGGACTGCTGTTGGGACAGCTTTATGTAGGCCCTAACAGTTTGTGGGCACCATTTGTCACCGTTATAGTGCAATTAATGTATTGTTTAGTGTTGTTGTTTTGGATTTGCTGGCATGGATTTGCTGGCATGCATCCCACTTTTTATTTTTTTTGCCCCACCAAGATTTGCATTCTGAAATCACCACTGCGAACAACTTTCTGAGATAGAAATCTGTTACTGGCCTCGAAGATTCATTTGAAAGTTGATCATGAAATATATGCTTAGACCAACAAGTCACTTTCAAATAAAAAGGGAATTGGGACAAAAAGGGAAATTAAGCTTTTAAAACAAGCTAGACAATGGAGTGTACTTTGCAAAAGAGTAATCATCTGACATTGGAGATGTGAGATAATTATTTTCTGACATTTTGCACAGCTTTTTGCACTCCGCTCTGTCTACAATCTACATTGTAGGCCTACTCTTGCATTATGTTAAATAGTAGGCTAAGTCTACCTACATATTTATTGAAAAAGGCTATGGCAAATAGAAATAGGTAGGTCATTTGGGCGTGTCTCCCGGCTGTGAGCTGCACTGTTTTGTGCTGCCTGACTCCGATGGTGCCAGTCATGTTCAAATAGGTTAAACTATCTCCTATAAAAAATGTAAATATACAGAAACTATCGTCTGCCACATCACAATGTCGTTGCTATGACGATGTCTGTCAAACATCTTTATTTCCGATTATATCGTAATATGGCCCAACCCTAGTTTGAACAATTTATTCTGCCTCACTGAGCCTCTGTACCCTGAGACCCACTTAGCTCTGGTCCGTGGTATTGGCCTGACCCCAGGCTCTGTCACAAAGGGTAATAATAAAGATGTTTTATTCATCTCACAGGGGATGGCCTTGTTTTACTTGTTGTATAAGCAGGGAGGGGATTGTGTAAAAATACTTCAAATGTATTTTCAGTTTGACTTACTGTACACATTATTGTGAATATACATGTTGATATGGTTCATTCCTTTGTGCAAATGTAAAATGTTTTCCATGCCTGAGTGTGTGTAAATGTTTTCCATGCCTGAGTGTGTGTAAATGTTTTCCATGCCTGAGTGTGTGTAAATGTTTTACATGCCTGAGTGTGTGTAAATGTTTTCCATGCCTGAGTGTGTGTAAATGTTTTACATGCCTGAGTGTGTGTAAATGTTTTACATGCCTGAGTGTGTGTAAATGTTTTCCATGCCTGAGTGTGTGTAAATGTTTTCCATGCCTGAGTGTGTGTAAATGTTTTACATGCCTGAGTGTGTGTAAATGTTTTACATGCCTGAGTGTGTATAAATGTTTTACATGCCTGAGTGTGTGTAAATGTTTTACATGCCTGAGTGTGTGTAAATGTTTTCCATGCCTGAGTGTGTGTAAATGTTTTACATGCCTGAGTGTGTGTAAATGTTTTCCATGCCTGAGTGTGTGTAAATGTTTTCCATGCCTGAGTGTGTGTAAATGTTTTACATGCCTGAGTGTGTGTAAATGTTTTCCATGCCTGAGTGTGTGTAAATGTTTTACATGCCTGAGTGTGTGTAAATGTTTTACATGCCTGAGTGTGTGTAAATGTTTTCCATGCCTGAGTGTGTGTAAATGTTTTCCATGCCTGAGTGTGTGTAAATGTTTTACATGCCTGAGTGTGTGTAAATGTTTTACATGCCTGAGTGTGTATAAATGTTTTACATGCCTGAGTGTGTGTAAATGTTTTACATGCCTGAGTGTGTGTAAATGTTTTCCATGCCTGAGTGTGTGTAAATGTTTTACATGCCTGAGTGTGTGTAAATGTTTTACATGCCTGTGTGTGTAAATGTTTTACATGCCTGAGTGTGTGTAAATGTTTTCCATGCCTGAGTGTGTGTAAATGTTTTCCATGCCTGAGTGTGTGTAAATGTTTTACATGCCTGAGTGTGTGTAAATGTTTTACATGCCTGAGTGTGTGTAAATGTTTTCCATGCCTGAGTGTGTGTAAATGTTTTCCATGCCTGAGTGTGTGTAAATGTTTTACATACCTGAGTGTGTGTAAATGTTTTCCATGCCTGAGTGTGTGTAAATGTTTTCCATGCCTGAGTGTGTGTAAATGTTTTCCATGCCTGAGTGTGTGTAAATGTTTTACATGCCTGAGTGTGTGTAAATGGGGACCACAGCAGGGTGAGCGATAAGATGGATCCTCTCTAACAGGTTCACCAGTCTCTAAAATGTTCCTGCCATGGCATGCCCAAATAAATGGATTCTGAAAGCTATGATTTGAGACTCCCCAGTCTGTTTCCATGGCAACAAGGTTTGCTGCAGTAGTAAAAGGAAAAGAAGAGGAACCAATCTGGGTAATTTCTGTGTGCAGTGGTGGTGTGCTGCAATGTTTACATTAGATAAGCTCCCCAATTCAATGTGCTCAGTCAAGAAGGCTGAAATGTCTGAAAATTGGCATTTATTCTTATTCCAAGCCATGGCTACATTTAACTGGGCACACGTGATGCTGCCTTGGTTTTAGGAGAATAAGGCATATGAGACATTGGCTAAAACTGAAGGGCACAGGGGTTATCTCTTATTCAGTACGCCAGCGAAACATCATTTTACAGTGGCTTGCGAAAGTATTCACCCCCTTGGCATTTTGTTGCCTTACAACTTGGAATTGAAATAGATTTTGGGGGGATTTGTATCATTTGATTTACACAACATGCCTACCACTTTGAAGATGCAAAATATTTTTTATTGTGAAACAAAAAAGAAATAAGACAAAAAAACTGAACTTGAGCATGCATAACTATTCATATCCCACCCAAAAACAACATCTATACTTTGTAGAGCAACTGTTTGCAGCAATTACAGCTGCAGGTGTCTATAAGCTTGGCACATCTAGCCACTGAGATTTTTGCCCGTTCTGCTCCAGCTCCTTCAAGTTGGATGGGTTCCGCTGGTGTACAGCGATCTTTAAGTCATACAACAGATTCTCAATTGGACTGAGGTCTGGGCTTTGAATAGGTCATTATTTAAATGTTTCCCCTTAAACCACTCAAGTGTTGCTTTAGCAGTATGCTTAGGGTCATTGTCCTGCTGGAAGGTGAATCGCCGTCCCAGTCTCAAATCTCTGGAAGACTGAAACAGGTTTCCATCAAGAATTTCCCTGTATTTAGCGCCATCCATCATTCCTTCAATTCTGACCAGTTTCCCAGTCCCTGCTGATGAAATACATCCCCACAGCATGATGCTGCCACCACCATTCTTCATTGTGGGGATGGTCATCGTGGGTTGATGAGAGGTGTTGCGTTTGCGCCACATGCCTTTTGGCGAACCACAAACATGTTTGCTTATTTTTTTCTTCAAGTAATGGCTTTTTTTTCTGGCCACTCTTCCTTAAAGCCCAGCTCTGTGGAGTGTATGGCTTAGTGGTCCTATTGACAGATACTCCAATCTCCGCTGTGGAGCTTTACAGCACCTTCAGGGTTATCTTTGGTCTCTTTGTTGCCTCACTGATTAATGCCCTCCTTGCCTGGTCCGTGAGTTTTGGTGGGCGGCCCTCTCTTGGCAGGTTTGTTGTGGTGCCATAATCTTTCAATATTTTAATAATGGATTTAATGGTGCTCTGTTGGATGTTCAAAGTTTCAGGATATTTTTTTACAATCCAACCCTGATCTGTACTTCTCCACAACTTTGTCCCTGACCTATTTGGAGGCCTCCTTGGTCTTCATGGTGCTGCTTTCTTGGTGGTGCCCCTTGCTTAGTGGTGTTGCAGACTCTGGGGCTTTTCAGAACAGGTGTGTGTGTGTGTATATATATATATATATATATATACTGAGATCATGTGACAGATCATGTGACACTTAGATTGCACACAGGTGGACTTTATTTAACTAATTATGTGATTTCTGAAGGTATTTGGTTGCACCAGATCTTATTTAGGGGCTTCATAGCAAAGTTGGTGAATACATATGCATATACTTTAAAAAAAATAATATATATATTTTTCACTTCACCAATTTTAACTATTTTGTGTATGTCCGTTACATAAAATCCAAATAAGAATACACTTAAATTACAGGTTGTAATGCAACAAAATAGGAAAATGCCAAGGGGGATGAATTCCTTTGCAAGGCACTGTAGATGCACTTCAATATAGATGTATAATGACCTTTTCTCCCCCCAAGTGCTTTGACACCTTAGCTGATGACAATACATATATCTCACCTTTGAAATTATCTTTGTATATTATGAAAAAAAGACATTGGTAGTGCATGATGAAGTGAATACAGTAACAGTATGCAGATTAGTGCTGCAGCAGAAGCCTCTGTAAAACCTGAAGTGGAGTTAATGTCCTTGTAGTCTGCATTTCCCCACCACATATACTGTGAAACGTTCCCTCTCCTTTTTTCCCGATTTCCTTTAAATGTGTAATGTACACATCATCCAGTGGCAGTTCCAGCCGACGCTGCAAAACCACAAATACATCTCCCTCCTCTCTGCTCTCCTCTCCCTCCTCTCTGCTCTCCTCTCCCAGCTGCTCTGCTTCACTCTTGGGTTTCTGATCTCACATTTGAATTTTACTTTCAGTATGAACTAAATTGACCACAAGAAATGTGAAACTTTGTATGTAAGCGACCTGCCCCCAGGGAGGTCAACGGAGACCCTGGCAGCCCAGAGCTTTGTGGTGGTGTCTTTTAGAATAAGTGGAGAGAGGAAGGGAAAGGGAGAGAAAGGGAGCGGTAGTGGTTTAATGAGAGCTGACGGGTGCAGGAGTAGGCATGGAGAGCAATGGACCAGTGCCAGAGGTGGCGAGGGAGGTGTTTTGGCCCTAGGTGGCTTCCCTCGCCTGGGGACTCTCTGGGCTTTCAGGGTGGATTCATCACCAGCCGGGCCACTGCCTCCACTGGGCCCCATTAGGATTAAGGCTGCTATTTCAGGACACTATGGCTAGGATACCTATGGAGGAAGGGATGTGATGTTCTCTGCAGCACGTAGCCTACAGTTTGCTGGGCTCTGATGATTTATCAGCCCAATTCCATTAAAAAGGGAGAGATTACCACGTTTTCCATGGTCTCTCTTTTCGACAGAATATTTTATATCATTTAAAGTAGAGAAGCTAGTGGGAAGGACCTATTTTTTTTTTTGTACAGCGTTAAAAAAGCCTAGAGTCGATTGACACATCTAAGTTAAATCTAAGTTTCATAACAAAAAAAATCCCCATCAAAATCTGTCAGTTTCAGCTAGAGATATGTTTTTTGCATTTTTGGAATCGATTTATTTTTTGACTGTCCTTTTTGTTATGTATTAATGTGTTATTCAATGCGCAGAAGTATTCAGACCCCTTGACTTTTTCCACATTTTGTTACGGGACAGGCTTATTATTTTCCTCATCAATCTACACACAATACCACATAATGACAAAGCAAAAACAGGTTTTTAGACATTTTTGCGAATGTATTATTTACATAAGTATTCAGACCCTTTGCAATGAGACTCGAAATTGAGCTCAAGTGCATCCTGTTTCCATTGATCATCCTTGAGTTGATCTACAACTTTATTGGAGTCCACCTGTAGTAAATTCAATTAATTGGACATGATTTGGAAAGGCACACAACTGTCTATATAAGGTCCCACAGTTGACAGTGCATGTCAGAGCAAAAACCAAGCCATAAGGTCGAAGGAATTGTCCGTAGAGCGCCGAGACAGGATTGTGTCGAGGCACCGATCTGGGGAAGGGTACTAAAAGATTTCTGCAGCATTGAAGGTCACACTGATATTGCTCAAGAGTTCCTCTGTGGATATGGGAGAACCATCCACAAAGACAACCATCTCTGCAGCACTCCACCAATCAGGCTTTATGATAGAGTGGCCAGACGGAAGCGACACCTTAGTAAAATGCACATGACAGCCCACTTGGTCTAAAGGACTCTCAGACCAGGAGAATTATGAAATCAAGATTGATCTCTTTGGCCTGAATGCCAAGCGTCACGTCTGGAGGAAACCTGGCACAATCCCTATGGTGAAGCATGGTGGTGGCAGCATTATGCTGTGGGGATGTTTTTCAGTGGCAGGGACGGGGAGACTAGTCAGAATCGAGGGAAAGATGAACAGTGCAAAGTACAGAGAGATCCTTGATGAAAACCTGCTCCAGAGTGCTCAGGACCTCAGACTAGGGTGAAGGTTCACCTTCCAACACGACAACAACCCATAGCACACAGCCAAGACAACGCAGGAGTGGCTTCGGGACAAGTCTCTGAATGTCCTTGAGTGACCCCGCCAGAGCCCGGACTTGAACCCAATCGAACATCTCTGGAGAGACCTGAAAATAGCTCTGTAGCGACGCTCAACCATCCAATCTGACAGAGCTTGAGAGGATCTGCATAGAAGAATGGGAGAAACTCCCCAAATGTAAGTGTGCCAAGCTTGTAGCATCATACCTAAGAAGACTCGAGACTGTAATCGCTGAGAAAGGAGCTTCAACAAAGTACAGAGTAAAGGGTCTGAATCTTGTGTAAATGTGATATTTCAGTTTTGAATTTTTTATAAATTTGCCAACATTTCAAAAAAAAAATTTTTGCTTTGTCATTATCGGGTATTGTATGTAGATTTGATGAGGGGAAAACAACTATTTAATACATTTTAGAATAAGGCTGTAATGTAACAAAATGTGGAAAATGTCAAGGGGTCTGAATTCTTTCCGAATGCACTATGTCAAACGGTTTTGTTATATTTCAGTCTTATTGTGATGTATATAAGTAAGGGACGTTCTTTCTGTACCTTGGAAATGATGGACGATTTTTCCAAGGTAATGTACAGAATGGAGGCGTGTATCCAGCTTATACCACAGTTGCCAAAGAAAACAATATGAAAGCACACATTTGCAGGTAGAAATACTTATTTTTCGTTCATATTTAAATTTTTCAAAGGAAATGCATACTTTTTCATCTTTTGCTTGCTAGAGATGCAACTCAGTCGCTTGTTTTATATGTTCCCTTTCTATGTTCATTGGCAATATTCTTATCCCTTGCTTGCTTTCAGCTAGCTATCTTGCTACGGCTACATAGTCACTACCTCTGGAGCCGGAATAACAGCAAAATGTATTCCTTTGCAATTGTTTAAGCTATGTATCCCGCCTGTACCACAATTGCAGAAGAAAACAATACTAAGCACACATTTATCAGTAGAAATAATGTTTTTTCTTTGATATTTTCATTTATATAAGTGAATTCATACTTTATAATATGTTGCTTGCTAGAGACGCAACCCAATCGTTTGTGCTTTATGTTCCATTGCCGTGCTCGCTGGCAACGATCCAGCTAGCTACGGCTAACACAGTCACGACCTCTGCAGCCAGAAGAACAGTAGTTGTTTTCTCTTGACACTCATTTGGATACACCCATAACAATGAGCTAGCTGATAATGCCCAATTTTGCCTGGCATAGCTAGAAAAGTTTGCCTTCTCGTAAGGACACTCGTCAAAACTGACTGTTAATTATGAGTAGATCGCATTGCATATCGAACACTAGGCTAGAAGCTGGCTAAACAGTTTGTTGCTAGCAGACCTGCCAATATGGCAACCGAAAACAGCTGGTCAAACTAGAAACATGTGGGAGGATTTGACAGCATAGTGGCACTTACACTTACACTTACTGACTGCAACAGTAGGGACCAGAGAAATGCATGTTCATCACTCACCACGTTAAGTCTCCAGAAGCTCAAAAAGCTATGTTTTTTCATCGTTGGACCTGTGTTTACAATGTATCCAATTTAAGTTTGTGTAGTTGTTGGTTTAGCATTCTGTAGCAAGTACAGTCTGCATGTGTAGGCGCATATTGTGTAATTATTGCAAGGTGTCTTTTCCAACTGTCCCGTTAGCTGGTCTTAATGTCCATTCTATACTGAACCAAAATATAAACGCAACATGCAACATTTTCAACGATTTTACTGTTATTACAGTTCATATAGGGAAATCAGTCAATTGCAATAAATTCATTAGGCCCTAATCATTGGATTTCACAATAATGGGCAGGGGTGCAGCCATGGGTGGGCCTGGGGGGTGATAGATCCACAAAAGGGCTTTATTACAGAGATAAATACTCCTCAGTTTCATAAGCTGTCCGGTTGGCTGGTCTCAGATGATCCTGCAGGTGAAGAAGCCGGATGTGGAGGTCCTGGGCTGGCGTGTTTACACGTGGTTTGCGGTTGTGAGAACGGTTGGACGTACTGCCAAATTCTCTAAAACAACGTTAGAGGCGGCTTAGTGCCAATTGCACTCTCCCGCAAATCTTGAGACATCTGTAGCATTGTGTTGTGTGACAAAACTGCACATTTTAGAGTGGCCTTTTATTGTCCCCAGCACAAGGTGCACCTGTGTAACGATCATGATGTTTAATCAGCTTCTTGATATTCCACACCTGTCAAGTGAATTGATTATCTTGGAAAATGAGAAATGCTCACTACCAGATTTGTGCACGAAATCTGAGCGAAATAAGCTTTTTGTGCATCTGGAACATTTCTGGGATCTTTTATTTCAGCTCATGAAACATAGGACCAACACTTTACTTGTTGTGTTTATATTTTTGTTCAGTGTAGAATGCCTTTCTAGCCAATCAGAAATTAGTATTCAACAATGCTGTGGTATAAAGTGTAATATTGGGATGCAAACTCAAAATTGTGTACATTTCAACTCGGTATCTGATATGGTACAGGCGTCCTATTTTTTTGTTGCCCCTAACCGTTTGTGTGAGGTGTATACTTTTGTTTCAAAGTAGATTTGTTTAAGACTACCGAGGAACACTTAGTGTGATCCTGATTTAACCCACTGCAGTAACAGGTTAAGAGAGAAAGTCTACCAATTGGACTGTATTGTAACCTGACTCATTTAGCTGGTCTGTGTCTGTGGGTGCATTAAATATCTCAATGTTGCTACTGAAAGAGTTTAAAGTAGGCTAACAATTTGGGAAAGGTTATGAGAGGGATGTTTCCTCTTATCCCCTCAATGGTTTGCAGTAATGAATTACAGGGTCATCTACAAGGCTAATCGACATCAGTTGCTCAAATAGACACAGGCTGTCCAGTGCCCTGGAGTCAGTCGCCTGGGGTCAAAGCCTAGGGGTCAGAGGTCAGCCTACAGAGAAACATTTCAGCTCTGACAATGAAATAGATTTATAAATCATGGATATGAATGAATGAATGCTCAATTGTTTTAATAATTGAGACCAACTGACACCCAAGTAACTTATTGTTAATCAATAATGTGCAATTACTTTTCATTCATACATCTAATTTTTATTAATTCAGTTTGCAATTTGTATGGATTACTTTTTCTGGGGACATTAAATGATACATGCAATTTACATTTTTGGCCTTTCTGGTATGTCTCATTAAAATGTGTGATAATGACTGAGAAATTCAACACACACAAACACAAACACAATCACACACACACCAAGATACATCCTGCTCTGCTCTGGTAGACAGCTCTGGTTGTATGTCTCAGAAGTGACTATGGAGCTTTGCTTCCTCGTAGTTAAACAAACAGTGACTCCATACCAGTATGACATGGTTCACTGGGCTTGTATCAGAGTTGTTTCAACAGTAGAATACTTCAACTTTCTTTGTATGTAATGTTTACGGTCCGTTAGTCTGCACCTCGTATACTTTCTGTGTGTGTGTCTCCAGCTCCTACCTGACTAAAGCCAAAAGGTTAGCAGGAATATGCAACTTGAGAATGTCAGAAATATTAATTTCCACAAAGTTTGCTGCTTCAGTGTCTTTAGATATTTTTGTCAGATGTTACTATGGAATACTGAAGTATAATTACAAGCATTTCATAAGTGTCAAAGGCTTTTATTGACAATTACAATATTGTTGACCCTTCTTTTTCAAGACCTCTGCAATCCACCCTGGCATGGTGTCAATTAACTTCTGGGCCACATCCTGACTGATGGCAATCCATTCTTGCATAATCAATGCTTGGAGTTTGTCAGAATTTGTTGGTTCTCAATGGGATTAAGGTCTGGGAAGTTTCCTGGCCATGGACCCAAAATATTGATGTTTTGTTCCCCAAGCCACTTAGTTATCACTTTTGCCTTCTGGCAATGTGCTCCATAATGCTGGAAAAGGCATTGTTCGTCACCAAACTGTTCCTGGATGGTTGGGAGAAGTTGCTCTCGGAGGATGTGTTGGTACCATTCTTTTTTCATGTCTGTGTTCTTAGACAACATTGTGAGTGAGCCCACTCCCTTGAATGAGAAGCAACCCCACACATGAATGGTCTCAGGATGTTTTACTGTTGGCATGACACAGGACTGATGGTAGAGCTCACCTTGTCTCCTCCGGACAAGGTTTTTTTCCGAATGCCCCAAACAATCGGGAAGGGGATTCATCAGAGAAAATGACTTTACCCCAGTCCTCAGCAGTCCAATCCCTGTACCTTTTGCAGAATATCAGTCTGTCCCTAATGTTTTTCCTGGATAGAAGTGGCTTCTTTGCTGCCCTCCTTGACACCAGGCCATCCTCCAAATGTCTTCGCCTCACCAGTGCGTGCAGATGCACTCACACCTGCCTGCTGCCATTTCTGAGCAAGCTTTGTACTGGTGGTGCTCCGATCCTGCAGCTGAATCAACTTTCGGAGACGGTCCTGGCGCTTGCTGGACTTTCTTGGGCACCCTGAAGCCTTCTTCACAACAATTAAACCACTCTTCTTGAAGTTCTTGATGATCCGATAAATGGTGGATTTAGGTGCAATCTACTGGCAGCAATATCCTTGCCTGTGAAGCCCTTTTTGTGCAAAGCAATGATGACGGCACGTGTTTCCTTGCAGGTAACCATGGTTGACAGAGGAAGAACAATGATTCCAAGCACCACCCTCCTTTTGAAGCTTCCAGTCTGTTATTTGAACTCAATCAGCATGACAGAGTGATCTCCAGCCTTGTCCTCGTCAACACTCACACCTGTGTTAACGAGAGAATCACTGACATGTCAGCTGGTCCTTTTGTGGCAGGGCTGAAATGCAGTGGAAATGTTTTGTGGGGATTCAGTTCATTTACATGGCAAAGAGGGACTTTGCAATTAATTGCAATCCATCTGATCACTCCCCCACCATCATTTACTCACAAAGACAAACACTCCAGTAATAGATCTTGAACCATGTCACAGTGAGAACAGCAGAAAGCAGCTTCTCCACTCGATGGCCAATCAGACCCACATAAATAATTTAGAGCTGTTTTCCTGCAGAGGGCAGAGTTTTACTACTTGTAAGTTTGAATATGCTACTCAGAGCTCAGAGACTAGAATGCCCCCAGCCCTGAGAGGACTGTTGCTGCTGCAGATTCCTCTCCCAACAGACCGACTGGTACACAAAATGATTCACATTTGTGAATTTCTGTTTTTGTTGTTGGTGAAATGGAAATGGAAAGGGAACTGTTTCCTCTGTAGAAGACATGCATGTTTGATGTCTCTTTAATGTCTTTCTATTCACAGGGAGGGGATTGTTTGGGAAAGAGGATGTTGGGTGAGAACAGAGAGAGAGAGAGAGATGATACACTGAACAGAGAGAGGCTAATTCAATGAAGCTCTGTGAGATGAACGAAGCGGCAGGCTGGCAGCAGCTATTAAAATCTGCATAGAAATGTTATTCCATTACTTCCTCATGCAAAGGGCCCCCGCTGTGAAACATGGAGTAGAGAAGACAGTGCCCGGTGAACCATGGCTCTATTCTAACCATTCTCCCAGTCTGATCCTCTTCAAGCACCTTCTTCTTGCAGGGCTCTCGTCGCGTGGCTTCTCACTGCAGTAATTGCCCGAGCAGAGCAGATGCCAGGAGATTTAATTAACTCAAATCGACATTCCAGTGTGTGCCACAGGGATTTTCTTTTGCCAAGCAGACTGGTAGGGATCTTTAGAGCATAATAGAGGGAGATAGAGAGAGTATATAGAGTATGTCCCTATTCTACTTCAGGGTGATGAGAAACTGGTCTTTTTCAAGTCATTTTTCCCTGACCGAGCCAGAGAATGGGGAGAACAAAAAATGTTGTATTGTCACATACTCTGGGTAGGTCCAGTGAAATGTGTTGTTTTACAGGGTAAACCGTAGCAGTGCAGTGTCCCTGGAGCAAATTAGGGTTAAGTGCCTTGCTCAAGGGCACATCAACAGATTTTTCACCTTGTCTGCTTGGGATTTCAAACCAGCGACCTTTCAACTACTGGCCCAATACTCTAAATGCTAGGCTACCTGCCATCTTTAAATGGGAGTAGAGGCAGAGAGCAAAATAAGTGCAGTACCAGTCAGCTAAGACTAGAGGTCGACCGATTAATCGGAATGGCCGATTAATTAGGGCCGATTTCAAGTTTTCATAAGAATCGGTAATCTGCATTTTTGTACACTGATCATCTACTTCGCCAAACGGGTGATTGCACCAATGTGTACCTAACCATAAACATCAACGCCTTTCTTAAAATCAATACACAAGTATATATTTTTAAACCTGCATATTTAGTTAATATTGCCTGTACCATGAATTTATTTTAACTATGGAAATTGTGTCACTTCTCTTGCGTTCATTGCACGCAGAGTCAGGGTATATGCAGCAGTTTGGGCCGCCTGGCTCGTTGCGAACTCTGAAGACTATTTCTTCCTAACAAAGACAGCCAACTTCGCCAAACGGGATGATTTAACAAAAGCGCATTTGTGAAAAAAGCATAATCGTTGCACAAATGTACCTAACCATAAACATCAATGCCTTTCTTAAAATCAATACACAGAAGTATATACACTGCTCAAAAAAATAAAGGGAACACTTAAACAACACAATGTAACTCCAAGTGAATCACACTTCTGTGAAATCAAACTGTCCACTTAGGAAGCAACACTGATTGACAATAAATTTCACATGCTGTTGTGCAAATGGAATAGACAACAGGTGGAAATTATATGCAATTAGCAAGACACCCCCAATAAAGGAGTGGTTCTGCAGTTTGTGACCACAGACCACTTCTTAGTTCCTATGCTTCCTGGCTGATGTTTTGGTCACTTTTGAATGCTGGCGGTGCTTTCACTCTAGTGGTAGCATGAGACGGAGTCTACAACCCACACAAGTGGCTCAGGTAGTGCAGCTCATCCAGGATGGCACATGAATGCGAGCTGTGGCAAGAAGGTTTGCTGTGTCTGTCAGCGTAGTGTCCAGAGCATGGAGGCGCTACCAGGAGACAGGCCAGTACATCAGGAGACGTGGAGGAGGCCGTAGGAGGGCAACAACCCAGCGGCAGGACCGCTACCTCCGCCTTTGTGCAAGGAGGAGCAGGAGGAGCACTGCCAGAGCACTGCAAAATGACCTCCAGCAGGCCACAAATGTGTATGTGTCTGCTCAAACGGTCAGAAACAGACTCCATGAGGGTGGTATGAGGGCCCGACGTCCACAGGTGGGGGTTGTGCTTGCAGGACGTTTGGCATTTGCCAGAGAACACCAAGATTGGCAAATTCGCCACCGTTGCGAACTAAATTGCCAGAATTTTACGTAACAGGAATATTTAGACTTAGGGATGCCAGTTCCATATTTCACTGAAAGAATAAACGTTTTATTTTCAAAATGATAGTTTACGGATTTGACCATATTAATGACCTAAGGCTCATATTTCTGTGTTTATTATGTTATAGTTAAGTATATTATTTGATAGAGCAGTCTGACTGAGCGGTTGTAGGCAGCAGCAGGCTCGTAAGCATTCATTCAAACAGCACTTTCGTGCGTTTGCCAGAAGCTCTTCGCAGTGCTTCAAGCATTGCGCTATTTATGAATTCAAGCTGTGTGAAATGGCTAGCTAGTTAGCAGGGTGCGAGCTAATAGCGTTTCAAACGTCACTCGCTCTGAGACTCGGAGTAGTCGTTCCCCTTGCTCTGCAAGGGCCGTGGATTTTGTGGAGCGATGGGTAACGCTGCTTCGAGGGTGTCTGTTGTCGATGTGTTCCTGGTTCAAGCCCAGGTAGGGGCGAGGAGACGGATGGAAGCTATATGGTTACACTGGAAATACTAAAGTGCCTATAAGAACATCCAATAGTCAAAGGTATATGACATACAAATGGTATAGAGAGAATTAGTCCTATAATAACCTCAACCTAAAACTTCTTACCTGGGAATATTGAAGACTCATGTTAAAAGGAACCACCAGCTTTCATATGTTCCCATATTCTGAGCAAGGAACTTAAATGTTAGCTTTTTTACATGGCACATATTGCACTTTTACTTTCTTCTCCAACATTTTGTTTTTGCATTATTTAAACCAAATTGAACATGTTTCATTATTTATTTGAGGCTAAATTGATTTGATTGATGTATTATATTAAGTTAAAATAAAAGTGTTAATTCAGTATTATTGAATTGTCATTATTACAAATAATTACATTTTAAAAATCAGCCGATTAATCGGTATCAGCTTTTTTTTTTGGTCCTCCAATAATCGGTATCGGTATCGGCATTGAAAAATCATAATCGGTCGACCTCTAGCTAAGATCCAGGATGTAACAGTTCTGTGTATGTGGAACTGTAGAAACAGGAAATAAGGAGGGAGTTTAGGCCTGCTGGAAAAGAGGAGAGGGGAGTGAATGGAGTGGTGAGCATTCTAAAGCAGTGTGTGTCAGGTGCTTGAGCTTTGTCAGCCATGGCTCAGTGCCCCTCATCGCTGGTTCTCTGCCAGCAAGTTTTCCTTTCATGCCCTAGGCTACTAATGAGTTTGTATTTACTATCACTGAATTACACCCAGCTCATTTGCAGCAATGTGACAAAGTTGTTTACCCTTTTCTCCTTGCAATATTTTATTACAGTGGGGCAAACAAGTATTTAGTCAGCCACCAATTGTGCAAGTTATCCCACTTAAAATGATGAGTGGGCTGTAATTTTCATCATAGGTACACTTCAACTATGACAGACAAAATGAGTTTTTTTTTCTCCAGAAAATCACATTGTAGGATTTTTTATGAATTTATTTGCAAATTATGGTGGAAAATAAGTATTTGGTCAATAACAAAAGTTGATCTCAATACTTTGTTATATACCCTTTGTTGGCAATGACAGAGGTCAAACGTTTTCTGTAAGTCTTCACAAGGTTTTCACACACTGTTGCTGGTATTTTGGCCCATTCCTCCATGCAGATCTCCTCTAGAGCAGTGATGTTTTGGGGCTGTTGCTGGGCAACACGGACTTTCAACTCCCTTCAAAGATTTTCTATGGGGTTGAGATCTGGAGACTGGCTAGGCCAGCTCTCTGCAGGTCATTCACTAGGTCCCCCCGTGTGGTTCTGGGATTTTTGCTCACCGTTCTTGTGATCATTTTGACCCCACGGGGTGAGATCTTGCGTGGAGCCCCAGATCGAGTTAGGTTATCAGTGGTCTTGTATGTCTTCCATTTCCTAAAAATTGCTACCACAGTTGATTTCTTCAAACCAAGCTGCTTACCTACTGCAGATTCAGTCTTCCCAGCCTGGTGCAGGTCTACAATTTTGTTTCTGGTGTCCTTTGACAGCTCTTTGGTCTTGGCCATAGTGGAGTTTGGAGTGTGACTGTTTGAGGTTGTGGACAGGTGTCTTTTATACTGAAGTTCAAACAGGTGCCATTAATACAGGTAACGAGTGGAGGACAGAGGAGCCTCTTAAAGAAGAAGTTACAGGTCTGTGAGAGCCAGAAATCTTGCT
The DNA here is from genome assembly GCF_045791955.1 of Oncorhynchus clarkii lewisi. NCBI lineage: Eukaryota > Metazoa > Chordata > Actinopteri > Salmoniformes > Salmonidae > Oncorhynchus > Oncorhynchus clarkii. The sequence goes on from NC_092152.1 coordinate 62,076,609, forward strand.
TGTTTGTAGGTGACCAAATACTTATTTTCCACCATAATTTGCAAATAAATTCATAAAAAATCCTACAATGTGATTTTCTGGATTTTTTTTTCTTCTCATTTTGTCTGTCATAGTTGAAGTGTACCTATGATGAAATCACAGGCCCCTCTCATCTTTTTAAGTGGGAGAACTTGCACAATTGGTGGTTGACTAAATACTTTTTTGCCCCACTGTATGTGGTTATAATGAATCAGAATGCTGTTGTCAACTGTTCAATTATTAATTGTGTTGTATTCAACATGTGTTGGTGACATATCATGCATCCATATGTTGGCAGATGGGGAGAGGCATATTGTTGTTTATCAGCTAGCCTGATAAATATGGCAGAAATGCTCTCAGCCAGATGAGTTAATTGGTGAGGATGATTTGTTCAATTAACAGAGCAGGCTCCCTGCTGCTTACAGTATGTATTTCATATTCTGTATAAATAAGTAATGCACCGGCTTCTTATTAAGTAGCATTTAAGGATGTAAAGCCCAACCGGGAGGAAGGATAGGAAATTAATGTTTTTGCCTCAACTTTTGTTTTGTGACCCTAAATACTTCCAATATTATTAAAGAGAGATAATGGAGAGCTTACAGTAGTGTGGTGTTCTTTGTAATGGGTCATCTGGTTTCAGAAGAAGCAATGTGGTTGAGACAAACAGAGGGTTGCTGCATTTAACCAAGGTTTTGTGGACTTTCTTTCTCTGTCCACTGACTCTATCTTCAAAGGGTCCAGGCATACCTCTCTACCAGTTCTCCTGCTTCCCACTGTTTCAGGCCTCCTCTCCTGAACATTCCAAGCAGCCAAACTTCAAGTGTAAACTTGAATAACCTGGCACCTCATGGGGTATAACGAGAGGAGGCCAGACAAAATGTATCCATCACACAGAGGAAAGATGATGTTTTCCATTATTTAGTGTTGGAGAACAAGAGTGAACAGGGGGTCTGTTGCTTTCAGACATGCCTGCCGTTTCCTCAGAGGCTCCCACGAAGGCTGAGCGGATTTCTTCTGCCCTGGCAGAGGTATTAAGTGTACACATCCCTGCATTCTCCAGCCTTGTTTTCTTTTAATAAACCTCTGCTCTCTGCTCTGCCTGCTGTCAGGCTCTCCTGAGACAGACTAGCTGGTTCTGGACCTGTGTTGGTGAGCTTAGCAGGGGAGGACATAACATTCCCCTTTCCCTTGGCAAGTCGGTTGAACTTTATAGTCTTTGGCAGTCTCGGGGTGCCCGCTTTCCCTTGTCGAGGGTAGCACCTAGTCTTTGGCAGTCTCGGGGTGCCCCTTTTCCTTGTCGAGGGTAGCACCTAGTCTTTGGCAGTCTTGGGGTGCCTGCTTTCCCTTGTCGAGGGTAGCACCTAGTCTTTGGCAGTCTCGGGGTGCCCGCTTTCCCTTGTCGAGGGTAGCACCTAGTCTTTGGCAGTCTCGGGGTGCCCGCTTTCCATTGTCGAGGGTAGCACCTAGTCTTTGGCAGTCGCGAGGTGACCCTTTTCCTTGGCAAGGGAGGGAAGAACTTTCTAGTCATTGGCAGTCTGAAGGTGCCCCTTTCCCCCTCTGGATGAGCTTCACCCTGTGGACAAGATGAGGGTGCAGAGCCAGGTTTCACAGGACAGGAGCCAGTTGGCACAGCACCACAGCTGTGGATGTTGGCACGATCATAACAATGTCTGACCTTCTTGTAGATTGGATTGTGTATATACACCTAAATGTATAGATAGACCACTGAAACACTCTTCTTATGGCCAGGTCACAGCCACAATTCACTTTGACACTACACCGTGTGAGACATGGTCGGGTTGGATTCTCTCCTCTTGATGTGATCGACCACGACGACTTCCGAGGGAGGTAACTAAGGAAGGAAGGACATTGAGACACTCTGATCCTCATCCAGTGTGTAAGGTGGTGGGACATGCCTGTGTGGAAAAGAACACCTGCAGTGCCAAGTCTTTCCCCAGTGTGTCCAGTAATGTCTAATGTCCTACAAAGTGAACCACTTAGATTTGTTACCTCATTCTAGAAGTGCTGCTGCTGTTCTGGTCCACTGGGAGGCTGCTGAATGCATTGGAGAGATGGAGACCCATCATGCCACTGATGTTTTTTCCCCTAATGGTGGTGACACATAAATAAAACAGCAGACCAATGGACTGAATTGATTTCCAGAAGAATTTAGAAGTGGTGAAGATTGATGGCTCTGCCTGGCTTTGGCGCAGTGCAGTAAATCATTCCCTGTCTGATTCATTTTTCTCTCTCTTTCTACTGTTTTACTGTTGCTCCTTTTGACTGTGAACTCTCCTTCCTTGAAGTCTTTTTTTACCTCTTCTGTCTTCCATCCTCATTGTTTTTCTTTTTCCACACTGAGTCTTGCTGTCTCTTGATCACCTTATCCTGACCACATAAAAAAATAAAATCTCTCTCTTTCTTCTACTGGATATGGAGCAGACTTTAATACCGCAGCTTTGCGTTTCTGGAATTTGGCCGAATCATTTTCTTTCCGGAGTGGCCAAAGTATGAGGGATAGGAGGAGATAACTTGAGGGAGAACTGGCTTACATTGGAAATAATATCATAGCTGAATTTGATTAGATCTCACAGTGGTGGGAGCCTGACTCTAGTGGTCAGAATTTGCTTTAAACCAACCAGGGCACCAGACAGCGACGGGGCCTGGTCTGACTCAGTGGTGTTGGAGTCTGTGGTAGAGGCTAGTGTGGATCACAGTGCCCGGCAAAGTAGCTAATGAATGCAGGTGATTACAGTATGTCTTTGCCTGACTGTGTGTGACTGACTGACTCCCCAATGCATTGATCTGATCCCAGACCTGCTTGATCTGCTTGTCCAGGAGATCACTCCCGACTGAACTCCTGTCCTTTAATCCAGCCCTCTGACTCATTTATAGGTTTAATCCCACCACATATGTGCTTTGTTGCTCCAGGTCCACACACTGTATGGCACAGATGTACTGTACGTTCAGCCTCCATGCCGTGTGTAGTGTGTGTTATTAGTATCTTCTTCCCTACTGCACGCATGCAGGTGCACTGACCTCAGGCCAGACCAGGGCTCACACAGATTAGAGTAGTGTTTTTTTTTCATTTCCGCTCATCCACAGCGACCAACTGCCTGGGTGCTCCGGCATTCCACACAGTCCATTGGAATTAAGGGAGAGGCTTGTGGAAAAGCAGGGTATGCACTGAGGAATGTCTCTGTTATCTCAGGGAGGGAGCAGGGGATCCGGGACCCCTTCACTCCGCTACGCAGGGCCATCTGGGGGGCCCAGCCGGCCTGTCATCAAAGGTTTTAGTCACCTCCACTCCTGATTGGCTTAGCCTGGCCAGAGAGGTGCCTGTGCCCCAATCAGAGTGCTTCTGAACTCTAATTTTAGAATTTCTGCTTTTTAAATCAATACCCACACTCAAAATCAGTGATGGTGATATCTGAAGTATCACATGGCCTTTGTGGATATCAGACAAGGTTTGCTCTACTCTAACTGGCTACTTGATTGCTCACTGAGTCTGGGTGGTAGTGGTGGGACGGGGGGGGGGGGGGGGGGGGGGGGGGGGAACACCGGAGGGGAGGGACTCTGAGCACAGTACACTGAGCTAAGGGAATGTCACATTGTTTAAAGTTAGGGTTTGGGCATAGTCGTTTTCCATTGTTTGGATAGTTTGAGGTTGTTTTACTTTTTGATGTTCGCTTTTGTTGTAAATATGTATAATTTAAATTGGGATGTGGAAATGTTTAATTCATGTTTTCGGAAGGAAGAGTTTTCTTTATTGCGAGACCACGACGGAATTTGCGTTGTTGTTTATGCACTGAAATATTAATTTGAGGTGTGAGAAAAGAGTGCACTAAAAGCATTTCCATATTCAACATTCCGTTTTTTTCTCATTATTTAAGGTATATTGCCCTGAAACTCATACAAGCTGCTCTTGAGTGTCTTTAAAGTATTTTTAACACACCGTGTTTTACATTGTAGTTACTAGGTAAATAAAACACATACTTACAGGAAAGTATGACAGTGATATATTTGTACATTGCTCATATAAGTTGAGCTTGTGATTGAAGGCATTTCCCAGAACAGGAAAGATCCTTTATATTCATTGTGTAATCTCACTGCAAAGATGTCTGTTATATGGAAATAAGAAAGTTTTTTTTTTTTTCTAAGAATAAGAAAAATAACGTAATTCATATTTAAAAAATGACCCAATCAAGGCAGGCCCCCCCAGTTACCCACGTGGACCCCATACCTCCTCTCCTCACCCCATCTGATGACTAGCAGAGCGGCAGCAGCAGACTGTTTACACTCATTGAGCGCGGGCTGTTTCATGTGTACCATTCTTTTCTATTCTGTGGCTGTCTCTGTGTTTGGAGCCACACTATAGAATAATATGATGCATTTTGAGAGCCTTTCTCCTTGTGAGAAATAGGCATGTCCGCGTGAAGATGTTTTGAGTATATGTGCATTCGGAAAGTATTCAGACCCCTTGACTTTTTCCACATTTTGTTATGTTACAGCCTTAGTCTAAAATTGATGAAATAGTTATTTTTTCCTACACACAATACTCCATAATGACAAAGCAAAAACAGTTTTCTTTACATTTTTGCAAATTGATATATATCCATATAAATAAAAACATATTTACATAGGTATTCAGTCCCTTTGCTATGAGACCCCTTTGCTATCGGGTGCAAGTCCGGGTTCTGGCTGGTCCATTCAAGGACATTCTGAGACTTGTCCAGAAGCCAATCCTGCGACCTTCAATCCTGAGTGGCTTCTGTCTGGCCATTCTACCATAAAGGCCTGATTAGTATAGTGCTGCAGAGATGGTTGTCCTTCTGGAAGGTTCTCCAATATCCACAGAAGAACTCTGGAGCTATGTCAGAGTGACCATCGGGTTCTTGGTCACCTCCCTGACCAAGGCCCTTCTCAGTTTGGCTGGGCGGCCAGCTCTAGGAAGAGTTTTGGTGGTTCCAAACTTCTTCCATTTAAGAAGGCCAATGCATTCATGAGGACCTGCAATGCTGCAGAAATGTTTCCCAGATCTGTGCCTCAACACATTCTTATCTCGGGGCACTACGGACAATTTCTTCGACCTCATGGTTTGGTTTTTGCTCTGACATGCACTGTCAACTGTGGGACCTTGTATAGACAGGTGTGTGCTTTTCCAAATTCAAAGGAATTCAATTTACCACAGGTGGACTCCAATCTAGTTGTAGAAACATCTCTAAGATGATCAATATAAACAGGATGCACCGGAGCTAAATTTCGAGTCTCATAGCAAAGGGCCTGAATACTTATGAAAATAAGGTATTTCAGTTTTTTTGTTTTATACATTTATAAAAATGTCTAAAAATCATTTTTTTCGCTTTGTCACTATGGGGTATTATTATATTTATTTGTCAGGTGTTGCTCCAGCACCCTCAGCACCCCTACTTCCTGTAGCTATGGAAATATGACACATACAGAGAAGCACTAGCAATGTGGAGTATGGACACCTGCATATAATATAACACACAACTTGAGCAGTCTCCAGATTGGGGAGAAGAATGCTTGAGATGAAAGTGAGCACTGTATTCCATCATGTGTGAGAACAAATGCTATAGAAAAGCCATAAGCCACACATCTCTATGTAATAACATACAGTGGTTATGTTGCAGCTGCTGGTGTAAACAGGTTCACTTGGCTGAGGGACAACCTATTCTGTATTCTGTGTGCTCTGCATTTCTCTCAATCAATACAGCCTAAGATTATCCCTCACTCTATTAACATATCCTTTTTAAGAGAATGATTTGTACATTTCCTTGACATTATTGGTGAACGATCAAACCAAACACTTTGCGGGAAACATGAGTGCCAGCCCCTACTCCAGCCCCTTCTCCGGCCCCTTCTCCAATTCCAGACCCATCTCGAGCCCCTTCTCTAGCCCCTCCTCCAACCCCATCTCCAGTCCGTGCTCTAGCCTCAACCCCAGCCCCAGATCTAGCCCCTCAACTTCCCAAGCACCAGCAAGCAGAAAGAGGAAAACAACTCAATCACTCTCTCCTCTCAGTGCCCAGACAGCCTCTGACAGGCCACATAGAGTAAAGGCCAGAGAATCTTCTATGGGTCCATCACTTACGGTAATTTCCCAGCATGCAGCAGCACGCCCATACTGAGAAATCATGTGTGCCAGGAAATCGATTTAAAAAGATAAATAAATAAATATGAAAACAGGTTTAAAATGGGATAGATCCACACGTAAACTGAAGAAAATCACGGAAGCGGGGTACAGAAGCAATCAACAAAGCAGTTCAGTCTGATTTCAAACAATAACGACACACATAGTTTAATAAAAAAAAAATATAGAACTATATCCACGTCCAAATGTTGTGAATTCTATATATTTATGTCATAGTCACCAGTCTCCATTGCACTCAAAAGTTACTTCAACCAGTGAATGCTAGTTATGCTCTCTATTCTACCAGTCTGTCTCAATGAGCGTTAGCATGCTAATAGCAGACCCCGCACACAAAAATGTCCATATTTTGAAGCGGTATGCAGTAGGTTGGTAATGATATCACTAAGGTATGTTGTATCTGACATTTCAAACAACATTCCCAGCTAATGAGAAAACAGTCATGGTATTTCATTTAAGAGAATGAACCATTTTTAACAAGGCACCCTTGGGGCTAATTTGAATGTGTGCCAACGGCAGATTTTGTGGGATTTTTACATCCGCACCCCAGTACGACCCATGTGACCGCGGTGAAACGTCACTCTGTGCGGTACTATTTCAATCTTTGTTCTGGATACCGTAGAGATGAATAAGTAGGGGATTCACAATACATCATTTCTTTCTGATCTTATACACTCCATTTGAGCATTTGGCAAAAACAATTAGAAATCACCATCAAATCAAAGTTTATTTGTCACGTGCGCCGAATACAACAGGTGTAGACCTGAAGTGAAATGCTTACTTACAGGCTCTAACCAATAGTGCAAAAAAGGTATTAGGTGAACAATAGGTAAGTAAAGAAATAAAACAACATTAAAAACACAGGCTATATACAGTAGCGAGGCTATAAAAGTAGCGAGGCTACATACAGACACTGGTTAGTCAGGCTGATTGAGGTAGTATGTACATGTAGATATGGTTAAAGTGACTGTGCATATATGATGAACAGAGAGTAGCAGTAATGTAAAAGAGGGGTTGGTGGGTGGTGGGACAAAATGCAGATAGTCCGGTTAGCCAATGTGCGGAAGCACTGGTTGGTCGGCCCAATTGGGGTAGTATGTACATGAATGTATAGTTAAAGTGACTGTGCATATACAGTGCCTTGCGAAAGTATTCGGCCCCCTTGAACTTTGCGACCTTTTGCCACATTTCAGGCTTCAAACATAAAGATATAAAACTGTATTTTTTTGTGAAGAATCAACAACAAGTGGGACACAATCATGAAGTGGAACGACATTTATTGGATATTTCAAACTTTTTTAACAAATCAAAAACTGAAAAACTGGGCGTGCAAAATTATTCAGCCCCCTTAAGTTAATACTTTGTAGCGCCACCTTTTGCTGCGATTACAGCTGTAAGTTGCTTGGGGTATGTCTCTATCAGTTTTGCACATCGAGAGACTGAAATGTTTTCCCATTCCTCCTTGCAAAACAGCTCGAGCTCAGTGAGGTTGGATGGAGAGCATTTGTGAACAGCAGTTTTCAGTTCTTTCCACAGATTCTCGATTGGATTCAGGTCTGGACTTTGACTTGGCCATTCTAACACCTGGATATGTTTATTTTTGAACCATTCCATTGTAGATTTTGCTTTATGTTTTGGATCATTGTCTTGTTGGAAGACAACTCTCCGTCCCAGTCGCAGGTCTTTTGCAGACTCCATCAGGTTTTCTTCCAGAATGGTCCTGTATTTGGCTCCATCCATCTTCCCATCAATTTTACCCTCTTCCCTGTCCATGCTGAAGAAAAGCAGGCCCAAACCATGATGCTGCCACCACCATGTTTGACAGTGGGGATGATGTGTTCAGGGTGATGAGCTGTGTTGCTTTTACGCCAAACATAACATTTTGCATTGTTGCCAAAAAGTTCAATTTTGGTTTCATCTGACCAGAGCACCTTCTTCCACATGTTTGGTGTGTCTCCCAGGTGGCTTGTGGCAAACTTTAAACAACACTTTTTATGGATATCTTTAAGAAATGTCTTTCTTCTTGCCACTCTTCCATAAAGGCCAGATTTGTGCAATATACGACTGATTGTTGTCCTATGGACAGAGTCTCCCACCTCAGCTGTAGATCTCTGCAGTTCATCCAGAGTGATCATGGGCCTCTTGGCTGCATCTCTGGTCAGTCTTCTCCTTGTATGAGCTGAAAGTTTAGAGGGACGGCCAGGTCTTGGTAGATTTGCAGTGGTCTGATACTCCTTCCATTTCAATATTATCGCTTGCACAGTGCTTGGGATGTTTAAAGCTTGGGAAATCTTTTTGTATCCAAATCCGGCTTTAAACTTCTTCACAACAGTATCTCGGACCTGCCTGGTGTGTTCCTTGTTCGTCATGATGCTCTCTGCGCTTTTAACGGACCTTTGAGACTATCACAGTGCAGGTGCATTTATACGGAGACTTGATTACACACAGGTGGATTGTATTTATCATCATTAGTCATTTAGGTCAACATTGGATCATTCAGAGATCCTCACTGAACTTCTGGAGAGAGTTTGCTGCACTGAAAGTAAAGAGGCTGAATCATTTAGCATGCCCAATTTTTCAGTTTTTGATTTGTTAAAAAAGTTTGAAATATCCAATAAATGTCGTTCCACCTCATGATTGTGTCCCACTTGTTGTTGATTCTTCACAAAAAAATACAGTTTTATATCTTTGTTTGAAGCCTGAAATGTGACAAAAGGTCGCAAAGTTCAAGGGGGCCGAATACTTTCGCAAGGCACTGTATGATAAACAGAGGGTAGCAGCAGTGTAAAAGAGGGGTTGGGTTGGGGGGGCACACAATGCAAATAGTCCAGGTAGCCATTTGATTACCTGTTCAGGAGTAATATGGCTTGGGGGTAAAAACTTTTGAGATGCCTTTTTGTCGTAGACTTGGCACTCCGGTACCGCTTGACATGCGTTAGTAGAGAGAACAGTCTATGGCTGGGGTCTTTGACCATTTTTAGGGCCTTCCTCTGACACCGCCTGGTGTAGAGGTCCTGCATGGCAGGCGGCTTAGCCCCAGTGATGTACTGGGCCGTACGCACTACCCTCTGTAGTGCCTTGCGGTCAAAGGCCGAGCAATTGCCGTACCAGGCAGTGATGCAACCAGTTAGGATGCTCTCGATGTTGCAGCTGTAGAAACTTTTGAGGATCTCAGGACCCATGCCAAATCTTTTTAGTTTCCTGAGGGGGAATAGGCTTTGTCGTGCCCTCTTAAACATACACTAGCAGACATTTTAATAATGACCTCATCATTATACTGCAATATAAAAAGGCATAGATCAGCTGCCTGTCCTCCCCAATGACCGTATGGTGCTTTTCATGTGTGATGGGAAACCTGCCTCATATCTCAGGCCTTGGATGTAGTAAAGGCAGTGGGGTGGAGTTAGTGGGTTTATTAGGATCTGCAGAGTTGATCTTATTCTCTCCCTCCCTCTCTCTGCCTGTCACTCATTCTCTCTCTCTCTCTCTCTCTCTCCCTTGCCCTCTTTCTCTCTCAGATCTCTGAGGGCTTTTACTCCAGGGCAAGCTGTGACTCAGTCAGACTGCCTTTAAGAATGTCTGAACTCCAGTGTGTAATCCAGTATGACCTACCCTCTAGACTCCTGTACTTACACATTTTTAGAAAGTGAGTAACTGGATGACAGCTGAAATGTTTGCATGCCAGTCGTATGCCTTTGCATAATGTTCCCAACAAAGTATTATTGGAAATTACGATCTGTTTGGTACACAATGCATGTACTGTTTACTGGCAAGGGGCACAGACCCTCTATTTAAGGGAGTTGTCTTTAGAAAAACAACAGGGATCTCTCACCATTGCTTTCTTTGATTTCACTGAAACGATTTTCTCAGTTCAGGAAACTTCAAATTGACAAAAGTATCCTTTCATGTAGTGTCTCTCTCTCTATGTCTCTGTCTCTGTCTCTCTCTGTCTCTCTCTCTCTGTCTCTCTCTGTCTGTTTGTGTTGTCTTCTCTCTGTACACAGAACTCAGCTCTGTTTGTGTTCTGTCCCAGTGGTGTCATTTCCATGTGTTGTTTAGATGTCACATGGTCCAGCCTGTAGCACTGTTTGACACAATGAGGCCCCAGTTGATAGGTGCAGGCATACTGATGCCAATCACATCTCCATGCAAATTCTGTTTGCTCTAAATGGGACTCAGAGGAGTGGGGGAAATCTACCTGAATTGTGTCAGAGATGTGACAAGGGCACCAGAGAGACAAGCACAAATGATGATTATCCAGAAACCACTATTTTTGTTTTTAATTTGAAGTTCTATGGTGTTTTTGTATTCTACTTCATGCACAGTGTTGAGCGTACGTGATTGACTCCAGTGTTTTTTTTCAATGGGTGAATGAGTTAACTACTTTCAGTCTCATGTCTACTTGTGGAAAAGCCGTGTGAGCATATTTGCGTATCTGCACATGTGACGTGAGAACACAGGAACTGTCTATATGCTCTGATAGGATACTGTAAAGCCCCAGTCAGACCAGCTCTGACTGCCAGGCCACAGCCCCCTATCCCCCTAGACCCCACCCCGAGGTCTGTGGCTTAGAGCTGCTTTCAGGGAAGATCCTTTTCTGCTGAGTTCATCAGGCTCGTCCCTTTGAGCATGGAGCCGACGGACAGCCTTGTGGCCCTTTCTCTCTTTTCATGCAACAAATGTGCTAAAACAGCAGTCCGTAATCACTTGGCATTAGGAGCCGTTGTGTGAGGCATTAGCGGTTAGAATTGACCGGTGGGACGTTATAAAAATGAGTCTGACACTGAACACCAAAGCTGATGAGGCTTGATCCTGGCAGTGGAAGGGAGGGGGATTAAACAGAGCACACTGGAGCTTTAGCGGGGTCCCATCCCATGATGCCTCTGGTCTGCCGCTGTCTCCCTGTTCTCTGACTATCTGACTGTCATGTCAGGACCAGGCAGGCCCTCTCTTTTACCTCCCTCTAGTCTCCACAAAGACTCCTGCCTGCTCCACAAAGACTCATGCCTGCTCAACAAAGACTCCTGCCTGCTCCACAAAGACTCCTGCCTGCTCCACAAAGACTCCTGCCTGCTCCACAAAGGCTCTTGCCTTATTTTAACAGAGGTGTGGCTACGTATTTATGGGAGGGACATCTTATGTAATAAGCAAAGGTTGACAATATTACACCTGAATGATGGAGGAGTGTATAGCCTATACTAAACTGTGGTCCCTATAGACCCCTTCTCTGGAGCTGAAGAAGGCAAACTGTATTTGAGAGATAATTAACTGTTATCTCTATTAGTACACCTCTGCACGTGCTTAGTGGCCCAGCCTGGCAGTATAGAGAGAGGGGGAGAGGGGGAGACAGAGAGTGAGTGCTCCACTCCATGTTCACACAAGAGGCTCAGTGCTGTGGGTCGATGTCAATGAGGGCTGCATTCCAACCATGCGCGCTGTTTTGACTCAATCGCTGACGGGGCAGGTCTGCACATCAGAACTGGGGTTTAATCATGGCTCTCCTTTAACATTATCAGAGTGTTATCAGCAGAGTTAGCTGTGAATCACATTATTCCCTCTCATCCATGTACCACTAAATCACATGTATTGCCCATCACCTCACAGCCACTTTCAATTGGGAACTCAATTTAGTTGACTAAACTTCTCTTCTCTCTGCTAGGCATTCAGAACATTTCCACTGTGCCCCATTGGTGTTTTACTGTTTATCCTCATGGACTGTGAATGATCAGTATTTTTCTCTCCTGTCTAAAGCACTCCTCTTCCTCCCTGTGTAAGTTCTGACCAGTAGCTTCATGGTGTTGGAATGCCCCAGTGACATGAGAACAATTACTAGTATCACAGATTAGTATCACAGAGGAGAGGGCTCCTTAACAGCTTCTACCCCCAAGCCATCAGACTGCTGAACAATTCATGAAATGGCTACCTGAACTATTTGCATTTGCAAGTTTTTTTACACAGCTGCTGCTTGCTGTTTATTATCTATGCATAATCACTTTACTGATACTTACATGTATATATTACCTCAATTACATAGACTAAACCTGTACCCCCGCACATTGACTCGAAAAGGGTACCCCCTGTATATAGCCTCGTTATTGTTATTTTATTGTGTAACTTTTTTTTACCTTCGAGTAAAGACAATATTTACTGAATTAACTATTTCCTTAAAACTGCATTGATGGTTAATGGCTTGTAAGTAAGAATTTCACTGTAAGTACTACACCTGTTGTATTCGGCTCATGTGAGAAATATAATTCGATTTGAATTAATGGACTCTACACTCCTCCTGTCTCACTGTGACGGGAAGGAACCCATGGATGTGGTACATACTACACTGCTCAAAAAAATAAAGGGAACACTTAAACAACACGATGTAACTCCAAGTCAATCACACTTCTGTGAAATCAAACTGTCCACTTAGGAAGCAACACTGATTGACAATAAATTTCACATGCTGTTGTGCAAATGGAATAGACAACGGGTAGAAATTATAGGCAATTAGCAAGACACCCCCAATAAAGGAGTGGTTCTGCAGGTGGTGACCAGACCACTTCTCAGTTCCTATGCTTCCTGGCTGATGTTTTGGTCACTTTTGAATGCTGGCGGTGCTTTCACTCTAGTGGTAGCATGAGACGGAGTCTACAACCCACACAAGTGGCTCAGGTAGTGCAGCTCATCCAGGATGGCACATGAATGCGAGCTGTGGCAAGATGGTTTGCTGTGTCTGTCAGCGTAGTGTCCAGAGCATGGAGGCGCTACCAGGAGACAGGCCAGTACATCAGGAGACGTGGAAGAGGCCGTAGGAGGGCAACAACCCAGCAGCAGGACCGCTACCTCCGCCTTTGTGCAAGGAGGAGCAGGAGGAGCACTGCCTGAGCCCTGCAAAATGACCTCCAGCAGGCCACAAATGTGCATGTGTCTGCTCAAACGGTCAGAAACAGACTCCATGAGGGTGGTATGAGGGCCCAAAGTCCACAAGTGGGGGTTGTGCTTACAGCCCAACACCGTGCAGGACGTTTGGCATTTGCCAGAGAACACCAAGATTGGCAAATTCGCCACTGGCGCCCTGTGCTCTTCACAGATGAAAGCAGGTTCACACTGAGCACATGTGACAGTCTGGAGACGCCGTGGAGAACGTTCTGCTGCCTGCAACATCCTCCAGCATGACCGGTTTGGTGGTGGGTCAGTCATGGTGTGGGGTGGCATTTCTTTGGGGGGCCGCACAGCCCTCCATGTGCTCGCCAGAGGTAGCCTGACTGCCACTAGGTACCGAGATGAGATCCTCAGACCCCTTGTGAGACCATATGCTGCTGCGCTCGGCCCTGGGTTCCTCCCAATGCAAGACAATGCTAGACCTCATGTGGCTGGAGTGTGTCAGCAGTTCCTGCAAGAGGAAGGCATTGATGCTATGGACTGGCCCGCCTGTTCCCCAGACCTGAATCCAATTGAGCACATCTGGGACATCATGTCTCGCTCTATCCACCAGCGCCACGTTGCACCACAGACTGTCCAGGAGTTGGCGGATGCTTTAGTCCAGGTCTTGGAGGAGATCCCTCAGGAGACCATCCGCCACCTCATCAGGAGCATGCCCAGGCGTTGTAGGGAGGTTATACAGGCACGTGGAGGCCACACACACTACTGAGCCTCATTTTGACTTGTTTTAAGGACATTACATCAAAGTTGGATCAGCCTGTAGTGTGGTTTTCCACTCTAATTTTGAGTGTGACTCCAAATCCAGACCTCCATGGGTTGATAAATTTGATTTCCATTGATCATTTTTGTGTGATTTTGTTGTCAACACATTCAACTATGTAAAGAAAAAAGTATTTAATAAGAATATTTCATTCATTCAGATCTAGGATGTGTTATTTTAGTGTTCCCTTTATTTTTTTGAGCAGTGTATATAGCCCACCTCAGCCTCACCACTCCTCTCCCATCTTCCTCCTCTCCTCTTTCTCGTCATAGTATGTGGAATGCGGTTCTCCCCAGCCCCTGAACCTCTGTCTGTCTGTATTGGGGCTGGCTGCGGTAAAGAGCTCGTGTCACAATTGGTCTGTTTGAGTGCCTTAGAGACAAGCTCACAGTAATGTGCAGAGTGAGCACTTTTTTTCCCCCCAAGCTGCTGTGCTGGGGCAGGACCGTGCAACTAACTTCCAGATGTTTCTCCTCCAGTTTTAGATGTTTCACTACTCATGAGTGTTTGTGTTTTTGCCTGCAATCAGAATTTACTTTTTTGAAGCTGTGATTAAAAAAACAGAAACAGAGAGAGATCTGTTTGCCGTCTCAGGATACCAACAGTATTGTCCATGTGGTGATATTTTATCATTTAAGGCACTAAAACCACCTGTCTAGACACACTGGCTGAGATGGTTACTGTGCCATTCTATATTATTGAGCCCTCAGCGCTCTGTGAATTTGTCCATCAGAGCTCTGTGAATTTGACCCTCAGAGCTCTGTGAATTTGTCCATCAGAGCTCTGTGAATTTGTCCATCAGAGCTCTGTGAATTTGACCCTCAGAGCTCTGTGAATTTGACCCTCAGAGCTCTGTGAATTTGACCCTCAGAGCTCTGTGAATTTGACCCTCAGAGCTCTGTGAATTTGACCCTCAGAGCTCTGTGAATTTGACCCTCAGAGCTCTGTGAATTTGACCCTCAGAGCTCTGTGAATTTGACCCTCAGAGCTCTGTGAATTTGACCCTCAGAGCTCTGTGAATTTGACCCTCAGAGCTCTGTGAATTTGACCCTCAGAGCTCTGTGAATTTGACCCTCAGAGCTCTGTGAATTTGACCCTCAGAGCTCTGTGAATTCTTTGATTGCAGACACTGTAGCCTTGGAGTAGAATGATGTAAAGTGCTGCTTCCGTCCACTGTGTGAATTCAACATTTTGACTGATGACTCTCTGGAATAGAAACAGTTTCAGGTGTTTTGGTCGCTCATTGATCTGTTCCAGCCGTGACATACAGAAAGGGGCCACAGAGGAATGTCCTTGTTTATCCCACTGTATGCCCTCGTCCAATGCACCCACCCCCATCTCTCTCTCTCTCCCACTACTGAGGCCCACCCCTCTGCCGCTGCTGCTCCACCTGCTGAAGTACCTTACACGTGCTGCTCTACAGTATCGACCTCTGGGCTCTCTCTCGCTCTATAATGAAAAGGTTAGCCACTGAATCACTCCAGATAAAGGTGAGAGAGCAGGCCCTTGAATTACAATCAGAGCAGAACAGAATGAACTTTCCTGTCCAAGATAAAGGTTTTGTACTTCCTGGTCCCTGTATGTAGTAGGTAAAGCATTTAGTGTTTGTGTGAGCATGCATACTGTACATATGAGCGTGAAATCACAGTGGAACAGAGAATGGACAGATACACTTTCTGCAGAGCTGACAGGCAGTAAGAGTTATGGCCTGTGTTCTGAAACAACTGCAACTCAAGTTTCAGTGAAGACAGTTAGCAGTAGGTGTGAAAGTGACATTTGACACGTAATTGAATTCTAGCGAGGATTGAGGATTTACTTATGTTATGCAGGGTAAAATGTGGATTTCATGCTGCTGTGCGACAGTAATAATATTTTACGTGCGCTGTCTCTCAGGAATTAGTGGCCATGAGTGGAGATGAATGAGCTAAGCACTGGGGGACCACTGGACCTTGACCACATCATTATGTCAATATAGCGATGGCGTGCGTGCCTGCGAGTGTATGCATGCTTGTTAAGCTCCCTCCCTCAGGAAATACCAGAGGAACACCTCCTTGTGTCCCATCCTGTTTCCCCCAGCTCCATGGCAATGGCCGCCCTTCCAGGCTAAAACGTACACACATACACAAAAACAAATACACACACAACACGAAAACACACACACGTTAGTATAGGCAACACTTCTCACGAAAGGAGAGCACCTCTTTTGTTTTGTCTTTCATATCACTGCATTACAGGAGACAGCCATAGCAGCAGCCCAGACATTTGACCTGCTGTTTTTATGACACCAACTCTTTACCGTCACGTTGAACACATGAATCTGTTACAGTAAAGGTAACAGTACAGCCTCTCTCATCCTGGAGATCTGTGAGGGAGACTGGTAGGTTCCCTCCCCTCTGCCCATGTCAGTGATAATGTGAGGGGAATGTTATGCCAGTGGAGATGTAGTTCATGTCCATTTGCACTGTAACACCTCAGCCTACAGAATGGTGTTTGCTGATGCCCTAGACTCCCAGCAGCAGTCTGTCTGTGTTGTTTATAAAGGAACCACCCTCTCTCAGGACAGTGAACAACAAGCAGCATTTTCCCAGAAGAATCCTCCAAATTACCTTCCAGGAAGAGGCTCACCTTTTTTCTCCTTTATTTATGAAGGACCTGTCCTGCAGAGAGTATTTACACACCATGTTGTTGCTGGTAAAGAATAGGTGTTTCCTGCCTCTGCACTCAGTACCCCACACATAATTTCTGCTGATACTGCAATGCCAGGCAGCTTTGAATGGAGTCTCTGGAAGATAAGGAGCTACTACACAGATTTGCACATGACGTGTGCATGTGTGTATGTTTGATTGGGCTCCACACTGTTGTCATTAGTGTTGTCATCCACAACAGCAAGGTTTACAGGAAGTCAGTCATTGTCAGCAGACTGGAGCACACCGTGTGCTTTGTTAAACCTTAAGAACAATAAGAAACGGTCCTCAAATGTCAATAAACATGATTGTGTTTGGTATCGCCTAGAGTTGTCATTGTATAATGTACATTCAATGACTTTGATTTCAGCTAACTTTTTATCGTCCCTGTCTGGTTAAATGATTGACATCCGTGACTGGAAAGATAGTGGAGTGTTATCACAGTATAGAGAAAATGATTACGCCAAGTGCTTGGTATGAAACATTTCCGCACAGTATGTACCATCGCTTCACCATTTGGAGGAAAACACATGTGGAACTGCGCACATTGTGATGAGCATGTTATATTTACCGTAATAAGTATATAAAGATGCTGAAACATTTGGGATGTAGTAATGTCATTTTGAAATGTCTCAACAATGAGGCAAAGGTCACATTGTTTCTCGTGAAGTATTTACTGCCTCGTAAATTCAATAAAATGCACTCTGGGATCTTCAGAGCATTGTTTTCAATTTCACTCTCTCATTGTAACGCAAACAATGGGATCACGTCATCAACTCTAAATGGCATAGCTAACTTGGGTAGAAAACACATTTAGATACGCCACTCAGTTTCAAACTCATTAAAGTATTTTTTTTTCCTCTCTCCGGAATGTATAATTCATCTCACACAGAAATAGAATCTTTTGAGTATAACGATAAGACTCATTTGAAATTATGGTTACCTCCTCTTGCCACTCCCAGTTGTGTTGCTGAGGAGGCTATTAGTGAGTATGCTTGAGCCATAGCGGGTTAAAGTGCTTGTGCAGCTGAGTGGAGGGATGCCAGCCAAGCCCTGCTGCTGCCTCCAGCCTGTTGTTTGGCTAAATGTGCTCTGCTAACCATGTCAATTGAGAAAAGGAAAGGAGATTACGTTTTTTTAGATGAATGATCTGTATAACAATTTGTATTTCTGCTCCACAAGATGAAAGCGGTCTAATGGTTTGCTATCAGTAATTACTATGGTAATTCACTCGCAATGTATCCTCTCAGAATATTCTGTAAACTGTAAACTGCATTATTGGAATCTATTTGAGTTTAATCTTTACATTTTTTCAGTTTTTTTTTTTATCAAGTTAGTTGTCAGATGTTAATTGTATTGAAGTAAGAATCACATCACAGCAGTGATCCCCTTAAACAATATAACTTTTTAACTACAGAGTATTTGGGCAGCAATGAAGTTCACACCTCATAATACTTCATAACTTTTCCAAATGACAATTTATTCCAGTTTCTGGAAATGTTGTTGAAGGCTGGGCTTTTGCCACCATGTCTTTCATGTGATGAAAGCATGTAGCCTTGAAGAGTGATACTAAATGTGTTGTGTGAACCAGAAGAGACTGAATAATTGAGGCCATGACCATGGAATTGGACTACTAATAACAAATCGCATAGGGGTGACACACACACACTTACCATATTTTGTTAAGCTGTGTCTGTTAACGTTTACACCTGTATAAACCCCTGTCTTTATTTCCTAGTGTCCCAGCATTCCAGTCCCACTGATGAAATTGAGTGAGGCCAGAGAGAGTTGGCTGTTCCAACGCAGACTAAACACTTTCCCCATCCACAAAGCCCTCCACTGCATTCCTGCACAACACCATGCCATAAACAATGACTTGATGTTGTTGCTGCCAATATAATTGATTGATGGAATGCCCATGCAATTACTGTGTGAATTGGAGGAGAGACGTAACATGAACACATTGACAGGTTTAATGGAACAACAGTTCTAGAGGCACTTAAGGATGGAGGCATGAGTTATTAGTACAGTAGGAAAAAGCCTCTCTCCTTCTCTCAATCTTTCTCACACCTTATGAAAGCCTTTTCAGTTTACTCCGTTTTTCTGTTTAGTCCTTGACAATACGATGAAAATGAGAGCTGAAACCAAGATACGATGCTGTTCTACTGTTTGTCATATGAGACTAATCTTGCCAGAATGTTCCTCAATTTCTCAATGGGATTTGAGGCATTTGTTTTTACCGATCACAAATTAGAAAGGCCAGCTATTGTGACTCACAATGCAGTGTTATATGGAAAGATATTGAGGTTGCCGTTCAAGGTTGCCCAATCCAGTCTGTAGCTGGGGATAAAGACACATTTGGGACATTAACAGTGATACTTAACCCTATATCATCATTTACACTAGACCTCTGGTTTCGGATGGTGAAGCAACATAAACTGGAAAAGGAAATCCGAACGTTGAAATGGTTTAGGTTTGATCCAAAATGTAAACCAGGTATCTACAATATGATAGAAAAGGAATGTCTCATGGCCTGATAGCCTCTAGAAAAGAGTCAACTCTTTATATTAAAGCAAAATGGGGAAAGGAACTGAATATAGACATCTCAGATGAAGACTGGGACAATATATGCAGTACTCAACATACTAATACAAACTCAAGAACATGGAGAATTTGGGGGTGGAAAATTACCCTTTCTTTTTTTGCGCTCCTAGAATCAAAAGTCAAAAGCTAGATAGATGTACAACAGCCATGCTGGTGGCTGTGTGGCCATGCACATGCCAACCACACCCATGTTTTGGGGGAATGTCAGAAGATGTCATTGTTTCGTGACAATGTATGTTTGGTGTTAAAAGATGTCATAGGATATGAAGTCCCTAGAACTTGCCCTGTAATGTACCTAAGTAATGTTCCATGAGTGTGATGGGCAGGGACAAATACCTGATCAAAGTTAACCTTGCTGTAAGTAAAAAAGCCATTACCCGTAACTGGTATAAAGTAGAAGCCCCAAAATGTGAAGAATGGCAAAGTATAATCCAAGAAATCTTTAATATGGACAGCTTGACTAAAATCCAAGTATAAAAAATAAATCCTAGTTGTGGACAACACCTTTCTTTCAACTTGATTGAATAGCTTGTTTTGTCTTGAAGAGGACATTTCACATGGTAAACTCCAATAGAGCGGTAGGGTGGCCTAGTGGCAGGGTAACCTAGTGGTTAGTGTTGGGCTAGTAACCGAAAGGTTGCAAGTTCAAATCCCTGAGCTGACAAGGTACAAATCTGTCATTCTGCCCCTGAACAAGGCAGTTAAACCACTAGGCTGTCATTGAAAATAAGAATTTGTTCTTAACTGACTTGCCTAGTAAAATAAAAAGAGGTTTTCCAATGCATATAAAAGAATGTTAAATGTAGATTAAATGCAGATTAAACCAATAAATTGAAAAGGAGAAGTGCTGTAGGCACAAAGGAAATAGAAAATATTGATTTTTTTTTTCTCTCTCAAGCTTCAGTTTGGCTATTCTCTGTTGGAAAGTACAAGTGGGTCTTTGTCCTTCTGTGCCCTAATAGGCAACTGGGTCTTAATGTTCCCCGGTAGATATCGTCCAGTAACGATTACTAAAGGAACTCCTTGCTTTTGGTTTGACTCCACTCCTTCAGGCCCTGACCTTCAGAGGGTTCTCATTAACAGTGGAAACAGAACACAGTACCCCACTAGAGCTGTAACCGAGGCAAGAATTTCCTGAGTCAATAGAGCCCATGGAAGATAAGACAAACTACCAATCAGATCTTAATTCAGCCCAGATGAAGATGGACGGACAGTGAAACAGGACCCTGACTTCCTCCTCCCTATACTGACTCAACTAGCATGGTGTTATTAGAACAGGGGGATTACTTTCCCTCTCCTTTTCCCCCCACTTTTCTTACTTTGTGAGTTTGGGAAAAGATATACTCCTACATAATCATGAATTACATTATGGCTTCATTCTAGACCGTGTGTGGTAATACTTTGACTTTTTGTGTCTCCCAAGTAATAATCAACTATTCTCCCCTTTTCACAATAATATATAGTATAAACCCCAAGTTTGATTATACTGTCCTCATTATCTTCCGTATTTGAGAAAAGAATACACATTTGTGAAGTTGCATATCTGAGTGGTTTGGCATGTAGGCTACTTTTTATTGAAGGACTTCAAGGGCAAAAATGTGGAAAGAAAACAACTGTGGACTTATCAAAGACGGCTGTTGTTGGCAGGAACTGGCCTCTAGATCTTGACCTCTCCCTCAGACTGGTTGTTCTAACAAGCAGAGAGGTGTTATAGCTCGGCCTGTGTTTATTGTTCTCCCTTTCACTCTCATCCCCCTTTTCTAAAGCTGAGAAAGAAGGACTATACCTCACCTACAACAATGGCTTTTTTAAAGCTGAGAAAGTACTATGCCTACAACAATGGTGTTGAGGGTCTATTATCTTGTAATATCCAGTTAGGACACACAGTGCAGTTCAGGGTGTGTGCTTCATGTTATTTCACTGCACGTTAGTTTTCTGCTCAGGGGATGCTGAGCATAACTCTGTGAAGTGTTCTCCTCACTAATGTGTGCCTGTTTTGTGTCTGTGTGTTTCGGCCTGTTCTGTGGCAGAGTGTTTTCCATGTGCCTGCTCTTCCATGCGAAGGCAGCACCTGAGCTCCAGAGCTGTTGTGTGCTGCTTCTCTGGGTACTGCGGGGGGAGCCATGCAGGACAAAGCTTCCTTTGATCACGTTTTAGTGTCACAAATGCCCTTCTCTCTTCTCCATCAGGAGATACTGCAGGTCTGTATTTGTCTCTAAAGCAGGCAGCAGTACTCTTCTCTCTGTTTCTTTGGGTTACAGTGTTTGGGGTAGATCAATTAAAATGTTCTAGCTCCATCTTGTTTACTTTTAGAACAGCAAATTAGCCTGGTTACTTGAGAGAGATAGAATGCTGAACATTCTGATATCTTCCCTGGTGGATGCGGGACGAAGTTACCGTAACAGGAGGACAGAGCGGCTGGCATCTATACTAGTATGTGGTCATTCATTCATATTGCAGATATAACAAATATGCTTTTTAAAAATACTGATACAAATGTAGATTTCATTGTTCTTTCGGTATTTTACTTTTGAGTCCAACCTCGTATTAGATTAGATTGTTAGATACTGACAAATACAGAATTATATAGTAATTTAAGAGTGCACTATTTAGTTGTAGGCCGAATGTTATATTTAAGCAATAAGGCACGAGGAGGTGTGGTATATGGATAATATACCATGGCTGAGAGCTGTTCTTAAGCACGATGCATCAAGCCCTGTCTGTCAAACTGCCTTAGGTTTTTGCTTTGTGGGATTTGGTCTGGTGGCAAATTAACCCAAGACCATCCACACCTACAGGGCACCTCTGGCTTGCGCCAGCTGTAAGAATAGTCAGGAGCTGTGTGTGAACGTGATTTCCTGGTTTATCAAAATGGCTGCGTGGGATGGAAATAGAGGAGCTCTGTGTGCTCAGAGCAAAGTAGTTACTTAGATGAACATGTAGTCATCATTGTTCTTTTTTCATTATGTCACAGGCTGAAGCTACTTCTGATTTCTTTACAAGTAATGTATAAACTGATTTATTTTACATTGAGAGATATAGCCCTACAGTGTGTTGTTTACTTTGAAACAATGCAAGCTGAGTTCTGAGGTTCAGTGCATCCTGTGGGTGGGGGTCCAGAAAGCCATAGGAAGTATTCTGAATGACAGCTATGGCCTGCTTGGTTTCCTGTGTGGTTGGTTATCAACCACACAAAAATCCAACTTAAAGTCATTGACTAGATTTTCAGTTGAAAGTTGACCTGAAATATGTTTCTTTGGTTTACAACTTTTACTTATGAAACTGTAGACTGTCTGTGTCCCAGGCTTGACTGCAATGCCACCAACTAGTGTGGTTGCAAAGTCCCATAATAATATAAAATTGTGTTTTCATACATATTACAATATATTTTTACAAGAATAATTCTAAGTTTTATGTCTCAAGAATCATATAAATCAATGTATTTTCACTTTATCGTTGTCAGCGTCAGCTGGATATGTTAGGTGACCCAGGTGTTTTAGGAGTTCACAAGTACTGTGCTTCAATATAGTAAATAGACACTGCAGGCCTGTAAGTCACCAAGTAAACGTGAACATGCAGCAGCATCACATCAGCGAAATCCCCTCTCCTCTCTTCACAATTGCCCATGGTCCGCATAGTTCATTATCAAGAAAAATAGTGATATCCGTTTTTTTGTTGTTGCATTAAGAATAATTTATACGGGTAAATTAATATATAAATATAACGTATACGTTTGACCTGAATGTCCGACATGCATGCATAATCATAATATTTTTGTTTAGAGTAAGTATATTTAGTTAAACGGCAATGCCCTGGTTTCCATCCAGTACCATCACCCCTACAGAGGTGCAATGGACTCTTCCAGTCAGACATGTCATGATCGTTGGTTGGAGAGGCGAGAATCGAGCAGGGAGAGGCATACAAAGCCTGCCATTGCAGTTTTACTGCTTTGGATTTGCGGACGAAGTGATATCTACATTTCTTCAAACGTTTCAACCAACGTTCATTAAGAGAAATTACAAAAGGGCAACGTATTTGAGTTGGACTATTTTAAACGGAGTAATTTCAGATGAATAGGCATATAGGGTGAAGTTACATTGAAGGCAAACTACTGAAGATAATGAACTTTGGACTTTTCACACACAAATTTGGGTCATGTTTCACGACGTCCTGAAAAAATAAAATATTATTGCCCGGCGTGGCGGCAGCTGGGCGAAATTCAGAAGAAGGAATTTTGCGCTTTGGTTGAAGTGATAATACTAACACTAACTTGCTACTTTGGGAGCGGAGCAAGCAAGTAAAATGTCTGCCAAAACAGCTTCTAAGGTAGGATACCCGATGGAACTACAGAAAAAAAGTTACGAAGTATATTCTATTTTGCGCCTAATGCATAATCATCTCATCAAGTGAAACTGGGAAATACTATCAACATCAGATTGTTCGTCTAGTTTGTGTCTCTGTCAATGTTGTCAGTGGTTGATGAGCTCGACATGATCGAACGTTACCTCAACTGTATTTATGTTAGGTGAATGTCATTCATGCGACCAGGGAGGTATTGATCATGAAACATTCAGGATTTTATAATGTTTTGAAAAGTAGCAAAACAGAACGGGTTCACTAAACAGATGACTCACTAAACTGACAACTTTAGCATATTATTGTCAGGGGTGCCACAATAAAACACCTGTTGGATCATCTACATTTGGGGGCCACATACCATTTATTCAATGCTGATGGTTAGTTAAATTTTTGAGTGTGTCTTGACAGTGAAAACAGTTACTGTGGCAAACTTGATTTGAATGGACGATATCATAATGCCATGCAACACTGTAATGGTTGGTTTACCGACAATCAAAGCCGGGGTAAAATAATGTCCAGTGTTAATCAATTATATCATAGTCTTGGTACAATGACACGATTGTTCATTAGAACCAATAGTGAACTACAACCCGTAGTTTTATCTCTGCGTCATTTACCGGGCAATCATGTTTGTTTACTGGGCCAATGCAGATTTTCGAGTGAACGGGTTCAAGTTAGACATGTCTCAATTGTACATGCTATTGCTCCACACACACTGCGTAGGGTCAAAAGATGGGCTATGACCCAGTCTAGTCAGTCAAGGCCGTGTGGATTAAAATACGTCATGTATCTGTACTAGTGTTGTTCTAGTGGTTTGGCTTGTTTCAGCCCTGTTCGACCAGGTGAAAGCTGGCAGCAACACATTTTGGGAGTGGTTGTAAATAGGTTAATCCACAAATTACAACGCATACCAATGTTTTCAAGTGTGCCAATTGTGTTCTCTGTCACACAGAGTTGTCTGACAACCTAGGAATGTGTACTGTAGTTTCACACAAATGAAATTCAGGTTTGGTCAGTTTTTTTCAATTCAGGTGTAACCATCTCAGGGGATGTAATGCAGGTTTGTCCTATGTGGTGTATCTCACTACATCATACTATGGATATTTAAAGTGGGTTGTCCATTGAACGTGCAAGTGACAATTGAAGTCCAACGTTCTGTTTGCTGGATGGTGTTTGGTCTGTCAAGAAGGCTATCATCTGTTTTGACAGAATGTGTTGCTACCAGCATGTGTTCACTGATAAATAAGCCTTCTGGTTCATTTGGCTGTCACTCTCTGGCCCACTTGTTCAATCTGAATTAGAGGTTGACTGATTTAATTAGGGCCGATTTCAAGTTTTCATAACAATAGGTAATCTGCATTTTTGGATTCCGATTATGGTCGATTACATTTCAGTCCATGAGGAGACTGCGAGTGCAGCAAGGAGCCAAGGTAAGTTGCTAGCTAGCATTAACTTATCTTAAATAAAAATAAATCTTAACATAATCACTAGTTAACTACACATGGTTGATGATATCACTAGTTTAAGTAGCTTGTCCTGAATTGCATATAATCAATGTGGTGCCTGTTAATTTATCATCGAATCACAGCCTACTTCGCCAAACGGGTGATGATTTTGCATTAGCGAAAAAGCACTGTCGTTGCACCAATGTGTACCTAACCATAAACATCAATGCCTTTCTTAAAATCAATACACAAGTATATATTTTTTAACATGCATATTTAGTTAAAATAAATTAATGTTAGCAGGCAATATTAACTAGGGAAATTGGGTCACTTCTCTTGCCTTCAGTGTAAGCAGAGTCAGGATATATGCAGCAGTTTGGGCCGCCTGGCTCATTGCAATTGTGTGAAGACCATTTCTTCCTAACAAAGATGAATTAATTTGCCAGAATTTTACATAATTATGACATAATATTGAAGGTTGTGCAATGTAACAGCAATATTTACACTTATGGATGCCACCCGTTAGATAAAATACAGTTCCGTATTTCACTGAAAGAATAAATGTTTGGTTTTCGAAATTATCGTTTCTGGATTTTACCATATTAATGACCTAAGGCTTGTATTTCTGTTTGTTTATTATAATTAAGTATATGATTTGATAGAGCAGCCTGACTGAGCGGTTGTAGGCAGCAGCAGGCTCTTAAGCATTCATTCAAACAGCACTTTCCTGCATTTGCCAGCTGCTCTTCGCAATGCTTGAAGCACAGTGCTGTTTATGACTTCAAGCCAAGATTAGGCTGGCAATACTATAGTGCCTTTAAAGAACATCCAATTGTCAAAGGTATATGAAATACAAATGGTATAGAGAGCAATAGTCCTAATAATTCCTATAATAGCTACAATCTAAAACGTATTAACTGGGAATATTGAAGACTCATGTTAAAAGGAACCACCAGCTTTCATATGTTCTCATGTTCTGAGCAAGGAATTTAAACGTTGGCTTTTTTTAAGTGTCACATATTGCACTTTCTTTTCCAGCACTGTGTTTTTGCATTATTTAACCCAAATTGAACATGTTTCATTATTTATTTGAGACTAAATGGATTTTATTTATGTATTATATTAAGTTAAAATAAGTGTTTGTTCAGTATTGTTGTTATTTTATATATATATATATATATATATATATATATATATATATATATATAAACTGCAGATTTGAATCGTTATCGACTTTTTTGGTCCTCCAATCAATCGGCGTTGAAAAATCATTGTCGGTCAACCTCTAATCTGAATACATCACCTCTGCTTGGATGATTACGTTTTCATTATAGGATACCTTACCTTACATTGAGTTAGGGACTGTTGTTCAGGGATCACTGCTTGATTTAAGGAATAGCTTTGAGGCCACATCAAGCATGCCCCTCAGACCCACACCCCCCTAATTCACTTCACATAACTATTTAACTCCTATTGATGTTTGTAGTACAATACACAATACATGCAATATCTCTCTAGCTATGAGTAATGTCAGGCATGTTGTGTGAAAAGTGTAACTTGAATGTCTGTGGTTTTAACAGTCCAGGCACAGGCCCATGTGTATTACAAATTCGTCCAGAGGAATTTCACAACACATTGCAGTGGTCAGAGTCACATTGAGTAATGAAGGATACAGAGAATGCTCTGAAGGCTGTTTCTAGACCAGAGTGTTGTGACACCTGGAATAGATAATGATCACATCTGTAGTTGTGGTGACATAATCTCTTTCAAAGGTCAAGCATGCTGAAATCAAACCCAAATAAAATAATTATATTCCAGTCATGGAAATGTAGTGGTAGTTTTTACAGTGTCACATAATTGTTTACTTATTATTGTCCTCATCATAATGCATTTCCTGTCTTGGAGGAAGTGTGCAGCACAGCCTCATGTTTATCTGAAAAAGGGATTAGGTAAAGCTCACTCAGCACAGCAGTAGCAGCAGCATTTTCATAGTAGTGTTTCTGCTGGAGCACGAAGTAGGAGTGGACGTTGCCAACATTTCAAAAGCTGTGTGAAACCCTATTAATCCAGCTCATGAAGACATTAACTCTTCTTCCACAATACATTTTAATTCTGTCCTCATCCCTCCCTTGTCTTTTGCTGTTTACACTCGCTGAATAGGAATACAACACCACAAAATACAATAAATTATTTGTATCAGCTCGCTCTAAAAATAGGCCATGTGCTTGTGTTTTCAGGGTGAAAGAAGAGTAGTGAAATTAAGCAAGGGGGTTTGAAAGGCTATGCAGTCTGTGCTCTTGCCCTCCCTCTCATGTATGGCTGGAGAGGCTGTGGTAATTATGAGAACGAGTCCCTGTGGCCTTAGCGGACTCACTCAGAGCGGTGCGTCTTCCGTTTTCCTTTGATTACACATCTCACATTTACATCAGCGATTGGAGGGGGGGTGCAATTAGGCTTCTCTGTGGCCTGGAGAGGTGATATTTTCCTATATCACTGGTCGCTCTGTCACACTGAATTGTCCTTTAAAATAAAAAATATGGCTAGAGAGAGCTGCTGGACGTTTCAGTGCAGACGGGGCTTGTCTATCTCGCTCTCACTTTTTCTGTGCCATGAGAGGGTCTGCGGACAGAGGGTCTCAAGTGGCCCCCATGAAGATGAGCTAGGAGCCCTGGCCCCTTGTGCAGCTGAGCTCTCAGTTTTGGTCAGACAACGTGTTCTAAAACAACACTGCTTCCTATCAAGAGCACTGCCCACATGACCATCAGTTATCTAGACTCCACCGTTTTATCTCTAGTTTATCTAGTTGTGAAATTACAACCAAGTAAGTTATGCTTAAAGACATGCTACAGAACTTTGGTGACTAGTAACTCTTCTTTTTTTTTTTACTTCCTGCTTTGGGCTGGATGTGTCAATGTGTAGATTATGCATGTATGAACTATGAGCAGAATTACTGTATTACCACAATTGTCCACAAAATCCCTAGTTAGAAAGTGACTGTTTACTGAAAGCTGTGCGACGCCATTTCCCCCCACGTGGGCCAGCCCCATAGCAATTCAAGTTCTAGCCACTGAGCTTAAGCCCCTTGCCATTAGAGTGACAGCTAGCAAGATGCGTGCACACACAGCAGAGCGAGAGAGAGCAATGACGTGCACGTACAGTGCCTTGCGAAAGTATTCGGCCCCCTGGAACTTTGCGACCTTTTGCCACATTTCAGGCTTCAAACATAAAGATAAAAAACTGTATTTTTTTGTGAAGAATCAACAACAAGTGGGACACAATCATGAAGTGGAACGACATTTATTGGATATTTCAAACTTTTTTAACAAATCAAAAACTGAAAAATTGGGCGTGCTAAATTATTCAGCCCCTTTACTTTCAGTGCAGCAAACTCTCTCCAGAAGTTCAGTGAGGATCTCTGAATGATCCAATGTTGACCTAAATGACTAATAATGATAAATACAATCCACCTGTGTGTAATCAAGTCTCCGTATAAATGCACCTGCACTGTGATAGTCTCAGAGGTCCGTTAAAAGCGCAGAGAGCATCATGAAGAACAAGGAACACACCAGGCAGGTCCGAGATACTGTTGTGAAGAAGTTTAAAGCCGGATTTGGATACAAAAAGATTTCCCAAGCTTTAAACATCCCAAGGAGCACTGTGTAAGCGATAATATTGAAATGGAAGGAGTATCAGACCACTGCAAATCTACCAAGACCTGGCCGTCCCTCTAAACTTTCAGCTCATACAAAGAGAAGACTGATCAGAGATGCAGCCAAGAGGCCCATGATCACTCTGGATGAACTGCAGAGATCTACAGCTGAGGTGGGAGACTCTGTCCATAGGACAACAATCAGTCGTATATTGCACAAATCTGGCCGTTATGGAAGAGTGGCAAGAAGAAAGCCATTTCTTAAACATATCCATAAAACGTGTTGTTTAAAGTTTTCCACAAGCCACCGGGGAGACACACCAAACATGTGGAAGAAGGTGCTCTGGTCAGATGAAACCAAAATTGAACTTTTTGGCAACAATGCAAAACGTTATGTTTGGCGTAAAAGCAACACCGCTGAACACACCATCCCCACTGTCAAACATGGTGGTGGCAGCATCATGGTTTGGGCCTGCTTTTCTTCAGCAGGGACAGGGAAGATGGTTAAAATTGATGGGAAGATGGATGGAGCCAAATACAGGACCATTCTGGAAGAAAACCTGATGGAGTCTGCAAAAGACCTGAGACTGGGACGGAGATTTGTCTTCCAACAAGACAATGATCCAAAACATAAAGCAAAATCTACAATGGAATGGTTCAAAAATAAACACATCCAGGTGTTAGAATGGCCAAGTCAAAGTCCAGACCTGAATCCAATCGAGAATCTGTGGAAAGAACTGAAAACTGCTGTTCACAAATGCTCTCCATCCAACCTCACTGAGCTCGAGCTGTTTTGCAAGGAGGAATGGGAAAAAATGTCAGTCTCTCGATGTGCAAAACTGATAGAGACATACCCCAAGCGACTTACAGCTGTAATCGCAGCAAAAGGTGGCGCTACAAAGTATTAACTTAAGGGGGCTGAATAATTTTGGACGCCCAATTTTTCAGTTTTTGATTTGTTAAAAAAGTTTGAAATATCCAATAAATGTCGTTCCACTTCATGATTGTGTCCCACTTGTTGTTGGTCCTTCACAAAAAAATACAGTTTAATATCTTTATGTTTGAAGCCTGAAATGTGGCAAAAGGTCGCAAAGTTCAAGGGGGAAGAATACTTTCGCAAGGCACTGTATGTGACGCAATTTCCAGGGACCACCTTTGACTCATGAACTTTACATTCAGAAATACTGCCTTAAAAGTATACAAAAGTACTGGTGAATCTCTAACGCTACCCTCGTAGCTCTTATGTCTGTTATCAAGTTTTATTTGTTACATGCGCTGAATACAACAAGTGTAGACTTTACCGTGAAATGCTTACTTACAAGCCTTTAACCAACAGTGCAGTTCAAGAAGAAGAAAATATTTACCAAGTAGACTAAAATAAAAAGTAGTAATAAAAGTAACACAATAAGAATAACGAAGCTATATACAGGGGGCCCCGGTACTGAGTCAGGGTGCAGGGGTACAGGCTAGTTAAGGTAATCTGTACATGTAGGTGCGGGCGACGTGACTATGCATAGGTAACAAACAAATACGAGTGTACGAAAGGGGGGGGGGGGTGTCCATGCAAATTGTCCGGTGGTGATTTTATGAATTGTTCAGCAGTCTTATGGCTTAGGGGTAGAAGCTGTTGAGGAGCCTTTTGGTCCTAGACTTGGCTCTCTGGTACCGCTTGCCATGCGGTAGCAGAGAAAACAGTCTATAACTTGGGTGACTGGAGTCTCTGACAATTTTATAAGCTTTCCTCTGACACTGCCTATTATATAGGTCCTGAATGGCAGGAAACTTGCCCCCAGTGATATATTAGGCTGTTCACACTACCCTCTGTAGCGTCTTACTGTCAGATGCCGAGCAGTTGCCATACCAGGCGGTGATACCACCGGTCAGGATGCTCTCGATGGTGCAGCTGTAGAACCTTTTGAGTATCTGGGGAACCATGCTAAATCTTTTCAGTCTCCTGAATGGGAGATGTTATGTAGTGGTAGCCTAATTCTTTCCGTTAAGTCTCTCATAAAGCATTCATAACATGCATTACAAACTACAGTTACTTACGGAGTTATATTAATACATGTCGTATGATACATTATTTCAATATATTACATACTTTTGATGATTTACATAATGGTTTGTTTTGGATTGTGTTTGAATTAGAGCTGGGCAATAAGGACAAGAATCTATACCTGGATACATTGCCTGAATTGATGTGATAATGATAAATAGAACGATAAGTTTATAACATGAATGTGCACCACAGTTTTTCATTATCCTTTCAACAACTACTGCTACTAGTTTGATGGTTGTAGCCATTAACAATCACCCATATAAGCAAACTTATTTGGTTTCCAACTTCACCTTTCTATTGAGACATGATTTTACAGATTTTAGATGATGAAACATGGCAAAGCTTTAATGTGTAGCTGTTGTGTTTTGTTATTTAATAGTGCTGCAATTCTGTAATTGCTGTGTTATTACCATGAGTGGACATTGGAATGCTAAGCCAGGGCTTTTCTCTCTGTCACATGAGGAGATCCTGTGTATTTTCTCCAGGGAGTGGCATTTCCCCCTCTTCCTCTCCCCACCCCCTTTCCTCTTCTGTTGAATGCACTCACCCATGCTGGAGACTTCATTAAGATGTCCCAAACTGACATGGTCTGTGTCCAAGATGGATCCTGTCGTCCAAGGGTGCCCCTGGATGAGCAGCAGCTGAACACTTGTCACTGAACGCTGGGGGTTTCAGAGCATTCTTGGCAAGGGTGCTGTCCTTCAGCCTGTCCAATGCCATATTCTATTCCAGTTTCACATGGCTGTGTTGCATACTATCGTGTTTGTCTCTGTCTTGGCTCGTATGATAGCTAACTAGAGCACCCAACCTCTGCTCAAAACCGACTAGGTCAAGAGGGGGACTGGAATGGAAAATGTCAAAGATGGCTGCTCAGAATGCACACATTTTTGGGGGGACAAATTTAATTCAAATGCGCCTTAAATGGCCTGCTGTGATGTAGTGTTATTTTTCCTTTCTCTTTGAAGTCATAGATTTATACAGCACAGAAAAAAATACTCTTGTTGGAAGTGTCTTCCCTCTTGTTATTTAGTCATGGGTTGTTAAGGAGAGGGCAACCTGCTGTTATGTTTTGGTAGCAATGATATAATGAAGTGCTGCACTTACCTTATCAGTGGGTATCGGTCCTATAGATACCTTTATGTGTGGAAGGAATGTGAAGACTGACGGGCACAGCAGAGGCAGGTGGGTGGGGTGGGGGGGGCAACATACCACGGAGGGCAGAGGGGGAGATGCACTGCCTTTCTATAATCTGAATCACATGGAACCTCCTTTAAAAAAGACTTAATCTCTCACCCATAATCACAGCATTAAATCCTAGAGATATGGGGGTGCCTTTTCACTGTTTGCAGTCTACCATTTCTTTTCTTTTCACTGCTTTCTATCTGTGACCCCAGAATAGTGGCTAGATAGAGAATTGAGTTTGACAGCTTACTTGAGTGTTCTTACAGAATTCCTAATCTGTTTTGCCAAAAGTACCAAACACAGCTGTAGACTAGATTCAATGACATATAATTTTCTCTAGAATCTAGGAGGAGTGATACCACCGTGTGTTGGGAAAGATTAACGAACCCACATGTTCTCTCATTGCCTCAGACAAGCAGACTACCCAGTCTGCCAGTATCCTTCTCTTGCTGTATGGTGTGTTATTACTGGTGTGTCTGTGAGTAAACTGGTCGGATAATTACAGGGATCATGAATGAGGGAGGAGGGATGGTCGATATTGTGGTAGTGGGACTGACTGGGACTGTCGTGGTGTTTTCCCAGGCAGGGAAGCACAGCAGAGAGAGCAGGTCTGTCTCTCCCACCTCCTGCTGAGTCTGTGGACTGATACTTATCTCCACCAATCACACTGGTGCCTGGTCCCTGGGCTTGGGTTCCAGGAAGGGGTGCCTGCTCTCTGCACGCACCAACCAGCATCTCGGCAGGCATTTCTGTTTTGACTCCTCAACAGGAGGAACTGCGGCTTCTGTAGCTACCCCAGTGTGCGTGTTTGGTTTGTAAAATGGTAGATTTGATGTCCCTGCCGCTCCTAGGCCAGCCAAGCCACCCATCCTTGCCTTGTTGGCAGGTCAGATCTCTGAGGATTTATCCTCAGTCAGGAACCACCAGCAGCACAAGGGATTTGACACAGGCAAGGCTGGTTGTTTTTGTGTGTGAATGACTGACTGAGTGCAGCTCAGAGCATTGAAATAGATTCATCCTATGGCTTATCCTACATTTCTTAAGTCACTCTTTCGGGAAATGATCATGTTTTTGTTATGTAGGTCACCTATCTGTCACATTGCTGGAGCCTTCTTCACAGTGCAAGTCTATTTAGCTTTAGTCATTAATTATTTTTGCCCCTAAATCTAGACAGAAGTTATGGACAATGACGTACAATATTTACATTAGAGGTAGACCGATTTAATCGGAATAGCCAATTAATTAGGGCCGATTTCAAGTTTTCATAACAATCGGAAATCGGTATTTTTGGCCGCCGATTTTTAAAAATATTTTTAAAATACCTTTATTTAACTAGGCAAGTCAGTTAAGAACACATTCTTATTTTCAATGACTGCCTAGGAACGGTGGGTTAACTGCCTTGTTCAGGGGCAGAACGACAGATTTTCGCCTTGTCAGCTCGGGGGATCCAATCTTGCAACCTTACAGTTAACTAGTCCAACGCAATAACGACCTGCCTCTCTCTCGTTGCACTCCACAAGGAGACTGCCTGTTACGCGAATGCAGTAAGCCAAGGTAAGTTGCTAGCTAGCATTAAACTTATCTTATAAAAAACAATCAATCATAATCACTAGTTAACTACACATGGTTGATGATATTACTAGATATTATCTAGCGTGTAATCTGACTGAGCATACAAGTATCTAAGTATCTGACTGAGCGGTGGTAGGCGGAAGCAGGCGTGTAAACATTCATTCAAACAGCACTTTCGTGCGTTTTGCCAGCAGCTCTTCGTTGTGCGTCAAGCATTGCGCTGTTTATGACTTCAAGCCTATCAACTCCCGAGATGAGGCTCGTGTAACCGAAGTGAAATGGCTAGCTAGTTAGCGCGCGCTAATAGCGTTTCAAAGGTCAAAACGTCACTCGCTCTGAGCCTTCTAGTAGTTGTTCCCCTTGCTCTGCATGGGTAACGCTGCTTCGAGGGTGGCTGTTGTCGTTGTGTTGCTAGTTCGAGCCCAGGGAGGAGCGAGGAGAGGGACGGAAGCTATACTGTTACACTGGCAATACTATAGTGCCTATAAGAACATCCAATAGTAAAAGGTATATGAAATACAAATGGTTTAGAGGGAAATAGTCCTTTAATTCCTATAACTACAACCTAAAACTTCTTACCTGGGAATATTGAAGACTCATGTTAAATGGAACCACCAGCTTTCATATGTTCTCATGTTCTGAGCAAGGAACTTAAATGTTAGCTTTCTTACATAACACATTTTGCACTTTTACTTTCTTCTCCAACACTTTGTTTTTGCATTATTTAAACCAATTTGAACATGTTTCATTATTTATTTGAGGCTAAATTGATTTTATTGATGTATTATATTAAGGTAATATAAGTGTTAATTCAGTATTGTTGTATTTGTCATTATTACAAATACATTTGTTTTAATCGGCCGAATTAATCGGTATCTGCTTTTTTTGGTCCTCCAATAATCGGTATCGGTGTTGAAAAATCATAATCGGTCGACCTCTAATTTACATATGCATGTCATTTGGTCATATGTCAACCATAGGCCCCCGTGTTCATACAGTTGTTTATGGAATATTCACTACATTTCATACATGTCGACTCTGTCCTGTGTGTCTGTTTTATTAAAACATGCCTTGGTACTGATCAGACTAAATCAGTCTCAGACGCAGCTGCACAGCACTTTCTACTCCTCTCACTGTCTCCCAGCACACTTTGGAGAAAGTCTGTGTGTCTTCAGTTAGTGTTCTTTTAGTTTGTCTGTCCCCTTGAGCAACTCTGCCATGTTTACCTATTCCTCCCTTCTTCTCTCACCCTCCTTAAGACGTCCACATGCTTCCCAGCCGAAACAGTTAGTACATATACTGTATTATGCTTACATTTTGTAATGTTTCGGGGCAAACCATTTTTTTTCTTGAAGCAAGCCGAAGTCGGTAGCTGAAGTCTACGCCCCTTCATCTGTGATTGGTTAATAGTAGAGATTCTTCAGTAAGTCTTGGTTGTCATTCAACGAAAGACGACTAATTTACGTGATTTTTTTTATTTTCTGAGATACTGCACCAAACATCTTAGTTAGATGTAAAATTGCACATCTAAGATCTCCTCTGCAAATTGTCAAAATGAAGTGAGTTATTATAGAAAAGTTCCAACTGTTTTGAGAAGGTGTATACTAGCTATGCCATCTCAATATGGACAAACAGTACTATTGCCGCTTTTTTCTTGTTTTTCAAGTGAAGCTCTTTTTAAGGGAGTATGTGAGCACACTCGTTTGGAACTCGGCTAGACGCCATCCGAACTGAAACAAGCTGACGCCTTTACTTTTCCCACCTTCCCCCTATCCTCTCCCATCCACTGTTATTTTGTGTATAAAGTCTGACTTAAGCCTTTCTGTCTCAGTACACAGGAAAAATATAATTACTCAAGCCCCGGGAGAAACTGGGGTTACGTTGTTAAATTGTTTCATTAACACAGCAAAACCTAAGCCTGCTATTTTCTACTGTTCAACTCTGCCCTCTGAGTTTTACTCCACAGGAAACCCCTTTCAAATGTTATATAATCACCATTTGTGAAATTGTAGAATTCACCTTTTAAGTATACGAGTTATAATTTCTCCGAAATATTATTTGAGGTTATGATCGTTTTCCAGTAATACAGTTAGTTTCTCAGGAGAAAGAATGTAATCTTTGCTGTCTTTTTCTATGCTCCAGTGTCCTGTTTATATCATCTACAAATTAAATTGTCCATAATGACCGATTTATACTTGCAGTCAGGATAAGGATTCAAACAAGACCTTCCTGCCACTGATTTTACACACACACACACACACACACACACTCACAAAACAGGCTTGCGCCTATAGTTATACTTTGCTCACAATGCACACACAACTCCTGGTGAGTTCTCATGGTGTACTTGACTGAAGCCATAGTGTGCACACCATATAAGAAACCCTTGTCACATGTCTCTCATTTAGCCCTTTTAAGGTGGAACCTGAGTGTTGTCTTTTCTCTATCGACACACACACACACACACACACACACACACAGGATCCCAGCCCTTTGATTCAGCATACAGTTGAAGGCAGAAGTTTACTACACCTTAGGCAAATACATTTAAACTCTTTAAGAATGTGAAATGTCAGAATAATAGTAGATTTATTTCAACTTTTATTTCTTTCATCACATTTCCAGTGGGTCAGAAGTTTACATGCATTCAATTAGTATTTGGTAGCATTGCCTTTAAATTGTTTAGCTTGGGTCAAACATTTTGGGTAGCCTTCCACAAGCTTCCCACAATAAGTTGGGTGAATTTTGACCCATTCCTCCTGACATAGCTGGCGTAACTGAGTCAGGTTTGTCAGTTCTGCCCACAAATTTTCTATAGGATTGAGCTCAGGGCTTTGATGGCCACTCCAATACCTTGACTTTGTTGTCCTTAAGCCATTTTCCCACAACTTTGGTAATATGCTTGGGGTCATTGTCCATTTGGAAGACCCATTTGCAACCAAGCTTTAACTTCCTGACTGATGTCTTGAGATGTTGAGAATTTTCTGAAATTTTCCAAGCTGTTTAAAACACTTAAGTTGACTGTGCCATGTAAACTTCTGACCCACTGGAATTGTGATACAGTGAATTATAAGTGAAATAATCTTTCTGTAAACAATTGTTGGAAAAATTACTTGTGTCATGCGCAAAATAGATGTCCTATCCGACTTGCCAAAACTATAGTTTGTTAACAAGAGTATGTAAACTTCTGACTTCAACTGTATACTCCCCCCCTTCCCGTAACTTCTATGTTGTAATTAGTTCATGTATAATGAGATACTGGGTCTATGCATAGATTGAGGCTTCGTTTATCTAGAGTTTAATCAATCAATCAAATGTATTTATAAAGCCCTTTTTTACATCAGCAGACGTCACAGTACATATACAGATACCAAGCCTAAAAACCCAAAGAGCACGCAATGCCAATGTAGAAGCACAGTGGCTAGGAAAGGGCAGGAACCTAGAGATGAACCAGGGCTCTTGCTAGATGTTGGTGTTATTAAGGTTTATTATTATTATGCATGTACTACTCATTAATGCATGAATGTTTTCTCCCTGAGATGATAATTGCGTCTCCTCTGAAATGCAGGGTGGGAAAGGAACATGGTTGCCCGGCCCCTAACAGTAACCAATTCATTAATTCAGTAGATGTGGGCCAGGCTGAGGCCTACAACATGGCCATTGTGACTGAGAGGCTCTGAAAGCTTGGGAATTTCTCTGAGTGGACTTGGCTTCTTGTTTTAGTGGGGCTGGGCCACGTGACCCTGCTCTGTGTGTGTGGGTGGGGGCCCAGCCCTGCTGTGGTAGTGGGCTGGCTGGCCCATAAAGACTTCCGCATGCTTCGGTTCAGCTGGCTCCTAGCCAAAATCGGGTAACCGAACGTGTGTGCTCGCATACCTTCGACCATCGCTTAAAAAAACCTTTGCTTGAAAACGATAAATGCGGCAATGGTATTGTTTGTCCATCTTGAGACTCTGTAGCCAGTATACACGTTGTGATGTATAAGTTCGGACGACTTCAGCTTCCTAACTTTGACGTGCCTCAAAGATTTTGTGTGTGCACGAACAGCCGAAGAAACCCTTGCTGAAGGCCACAACAAACAAACGTCACAAAATGTTCTCATAATATATGAACAAACTATTTTGGATGGGAAGCTGCTCTGTTGTCCACTGTACTGTAGGGACAGGCACCATCGCTCTCTGGAGCCAACATGGTCAGCCTCAAGGACCCCCTGCTGAATACACCCTTTGTTTTACTGTGTGTGTGTGTGTGTGTGTGTGTGTTTTTAAATCCCAGCTCAAGGATGGTGACATAGGAACGTTTTGTCAGGGGTCGTGTTTGGGGTTAGTTCCATAAGACGACACTAGCAAACACGCCCCAGTCACCGTTAATTAACCTCCCTTCGTTAGGCCCTGCCTCATGTTGCTCATTCTGAAAGGCTCTCCAATGCCCCATTCACTAGCAGGAGATTTTCCTCCTCCTATGGCAGAGTTGTTGCCAATTACTGCACCTCTGATTGTGTTTGATGGGAACAATGGCTGTATGGTGGTTGTATTTTTCTCCGTTTTTCACGACCAACCCAAGCCTGTTCTTTCAAAAGTTTCTATTAGTGTCCCGTGATAAGTAAACTAATGCAGTCATCTCCCTGAGTGTTACAATCTCTCGCTCTGCGTGTTCTTATACTGAGCTCAGTATTTCCAGTGTTATCAAAAATAGGAAAAGCGAGAGAGAAGCTAGGGAAAGCGATAAAAGGAGAGAGAGAGTGAGAGAGCTGGGCCTTGGCTTCTTATCAGCACATTCCTGACCTCTGTTAAGTTGTGTTCTGGGGGGGGGGGGGGGGGGGGGGGGGCTGATAGCTGTGCGGCTAGTGATTGGCTGAGTCCAGGGCTGATTTACAGACTCCTGTGTGATGGCAAGGCCAGATTCCCTGCTGCCTGTATGGGCCTGGTTATCGTCCCTGACCTCAGCACAGTCTAATGGGTCAGACACAATGTCAGGATTGTCAAACGTTTGCCTGCCAACAGTACGTAGCACATCTGCACAGAGTGTCGGCAGTCACTCTTTTGTGTTCACACAGCAAGGACCTTTAAGTCTTCAACCAAGTCGTCAAATTCCCCAAACCAGATTATGGCAGAAGCGTTGTTTGGCAATGCATGTCCGTGTGTGTTGCTTTATGCTCATGTCAATGTTAGCTAACTAGCTAGATGTGCTAATGTTACTGTTGTTCTACAAAGCCGAGTTCTAGCCAGATGGCCACAGCTAGATAACAAGCTAGCAAGATGACAAAGAAAACATTTAAACTCTCCATAATCTCACACAGCCCATAGATATGTTTAGCTAGCTGGCTAACGTTCACTAGCTAACTAGCTGTTGTGCTAGCTTAGTAAAGTAAAGACACTACATTTACTCTTAGTGGCCAGCTACAGGCTGCTTCATGGAAACTAATCCATTGTGATTTAATTATGTTACTAGCTACAGTGGCCAGATAGCTAGCTTGCTAAAGCATTTAGTGTTGTGTGCATTGTGCTGCACTTACCACTCCAATTTGGTGTGTCTGCATTGCTCAGTTAGCTTGGCTGAGCTAGCTAGCTAACTAATAAGCTAGTGCACATCATCAAATTGAACAAAACAATCATTCAAGCATAACTTCTTAACTAGATGTAAAGACTCTAGAAAAGCTGAATTGTTTTAGTGAGAACAATTCTGATGAAATACCATTATAGAAGTTAAAGTAAAAACCCAAACCAGTCTGTGCATCAATACCGGTGTATATAGTAAAATACTTTATACCGTCCAGCCCTACCAGTTCATTAGATACCTTTTTGACAGTGATTACAAGTGAAGTGCAGGATGTGTTTTGAGGAAGTGGCTCAGTGGAGCTTTGACCCATAGGCTCTGATAGTGCTGCTGAACAGAACAGAGGGTGTTTGTGGGGAAAAGTTTGTGTTCCAAGTGAAGTTCATCATGCTCCATCCCTACTGCTGATGGCTGAGAGAGAGGACAGTTAGGCTCTGGTTGAGTGGGGATGACTTTGCTGGTGGGCTAGCTGGGAATGATATGCTAGGCCTACTGTATCTCTCTGGGTCACTGGGTAGCACTGCTGCACATCAGCGCTGTGAAAGTCTCTTGGAGGAAATCATCCTCATTTGTGACTGGTTACAGGATCGTAAACATTTGATTCTAGTTTCTACTTCACAGTAGGGTCATTTTTTAATATTTTTTCTTCTTCTGAAATGCCTTCTTGAACATGTGAACTTTATTGTTCCATAAATACAAACTTGTATGGGATCTGTAAATATGATTTTTTTTTTTTAAATTATGAGCCAATTAGAAAGCACTAAGCTATGTAGGGAGAAAGACAGGATCCTTCCTGGCTAGACATGATTGGCTGAGGTAATGGAGGGTTTGGACTTGCTGAGAGATGACTCCTGATTGGTCTGTCATGTCACAGGCTTCTGTCTATAACAGAAGGGGAGCTTCCCTGGTCAGTATACAGTGCATTCTGAAAGTATTCAGACCCCTTGACTTTTTCCACATTCTGTTACAGCCTTATTCTGAAATGGATTAAATAAATACAAAATCCTCATCAATCCACACATAATAACAAAGCGAAAACAGGTTTTAGAAATATACTAACAAAAAATGTGTATATTTCTAAAATATACAAAAAATAGTGCTCAGGTGCATCCTGTTTCCATTGATCATCCTTGAGATGTTTCTACTACTTGATTGGAGCCCACCTGTGTTAAATTCAATTGATTGGACATGATTTGGAAAGGCACACACCTGGCAATATGCACAGTTGACAGTGCATGTCGGAGCAAAAACCAAGCCATGAGGTCAAAGGAATTGTTCGTAGAGCTCAGAGACAGGATTATGTCGAGGCACAGATCTGGGGAAGGATACCAAAACATTTCTGCAGCATTGAAGCTCCCCAAGAAACATTGGCCCTCCATCATTTTTAAATGGAAGAAGTTTGGAACCACCAAGACTCTTCCTAGAGCTGGCCATCCTGAACAATCAGGGGATAAGGGCCTTGGTCAGGGAGGATACCAAGAACCCGATGGTCACTCTGACAGAGCTCTAGAGTTCCTCTGTGGAGATGGGAGAACCCTACTAAAGACCAGCCATCTCTGCAGCACTCCAACGATCAGACCTTCATGGTAGTGGCCAGACAGAAGCCACTCCTCAGTAAAAGGCACATGACAGCCCGCTTGGAGTTTTCCTAAAGACACACAGACCATAAGTAACAAGATTCTCTGGTCAATTGAAACCAAGTTTGAACTCTTTGGCCTGAATGCCAAGCGTCACGTCTGGAGGAAACCTGGCACCATCCCTACGGTGAAGCATGGTGGTGTTAGCGTCATGCTGTGGGAATGTTCTTCAGCGGCAGTGACTGGGAGACTAGGCAGGATCGAGGGAAAGATGAACAGTGCAAAGTACAGAGAAATCTTTGATGAAAACTTGCTCAGGACCTCAGACTGGGGGCGAAGGTTAATCTGCCAACAGGACAACAACCCTAAGCACACAGCCAAGACTACGCAGGAGTGGCTTTGGGACAAGTCTCTGAATGTCCTTGAGAGGCCCGCCAGAGCCCGGACTTGAACCCAATCGAACATCTCTTAAAATAGCTGTGCAGCGACGCTCCACATCTAACCTGACAGCTTGAGAGGATCTGCAGAGAAGAATGGGAGAAAATCTCCAAATAGTTGTGCCAAGCTTGTAGTGTCATACCCAAGAAGACTTGAGGCTGTAATTGCTGCCAAATGTGCTTCAACAAAGTACTGAGTAAAGGGTCTGAATACTTATATAAATGTGATATTTCAGTTTTTTTGTTTGTAATGAACTTACAAAAATGTATAACCTGTTTTAGCTTTGTCACTATGGGGTATTGTGTGAAGATTGAGAAGAAAAAATATCATCCATTTTAGAATAAGGCTGTAACGTAACTAAATGTGGAAAATGTCAAGGTGTCTGAATATTTTCCAAATGCACTGTATAGATCATCTTTGCTACCACAGATGTTATGGAAAGATATAGCTATGGACAACTGCAAAAGTGTTGCTACAGCTCTCAAAAACATTGCTGCACTGAATTTAACTGGTGCTATCTACCGGATCTCAGTTGGGAGAAGATTTAAGTAGAGAAGACTTTCTAGAGGACAATGTCATGCTGATGTGAACATTAGCATGTGAATTCTTAAGGAGATGGGTGGGGCTAAGGTTTGAGAGGGTGTGAACGATGCTGAATGGGCGTAAACAAAGGAGCTTTCTAGCAAGAGTGGAAATCTTAGCAACATCTCAATGTCATGTCTCATAAGTGTATCAACTTTCAAAGCAGCATAACTTTCACATGTTTCACAAAATTTGACTTAAGCGCATGTAGAGAAATCTGGTCCCATTTCACAGGACCGACGGGATGGATGGATGGATGGATGGGGAGGGAGGGATCAGTGGACATGGCAGGCAGAGCAGCGACCTTTGATGCAGCAACACTTGACATTATACATGTGTAATACCATTATAGTTACAGCTTTCAAAAATAACCATTCTTTACTCCTTAGAGCAGTGAGAAGTTGATCTCAGTGCTATAATTAAGAAATAAGGCTCGAGGGGGTGTGGTATATGGTCAATATACCACGGATAAGAGCTGTTCTTAGCCACGACGCAACACAGAGTGCCTGGATACAGCCCTTAGCCATGGTATTACCTTAGCAACGTCATTAGAGCAGTACAAATACATGTTTTATCATACCCGTGGTATACCACAGCTTTCAGACAATCAACATTCAGGGCTCAAACCACCAAGTTTATAATATATAATAAGCTCTATTGTCATTGAAGTTCTCTGACCGGTTAGAGCAGGGGTGTCAAACTCAAATACCCAGTGGGCCAACATGTAAAACCTGAACAAAGTCACGGGCCAACATTGAACAAATTAACCTTTTAATATGGACCAAAAACAAGTTTTGCTTTAACATTGAATATGGAACAAGCATCGCTTATTACCATACAATATATAATTTAATAGTGGAGACATGCAAAATCGAATTTCAAATGAAAAAACACATCAATGGCATTCATTTATTAAATAAATAAAATTTAAATATAAATTGTATGCCTCTTTTCTATTTGCAGCCTTCTGATTTAAATACCAAAATAAACTTTTTCCACTGGCTAATAATTTTACAAATAAAATGATAATAAATCAATCAACCATTCAAGCCCATGCCTTGTAGCAAGAAAAAGTGCATAAAGAAAACGTTAATTATTGCACACTGGTCTAATCTGATGTGCCCAAGCCAGATACCTGGCATCTCTTCTTGGATGCTAGTTCATCAATGTCTGGGCTCAAGCTCTGAGCTGAAGAAATCCTCAGTATCGAGCGAAGATGTTCATCAGTCAGACGTCTCCTGTGAGTTGTTTTGGTCATCTTCATCGAGGAGAAAAGTTGCTCGCATAGATAAGTGCTGCCGAACATGGAGAGCATCTGAGCAGCTTGGGTGCGGAGCTGAGGCATTGTGTCAGGGATGAACCGTGGAAACTGTGCGGCGCCCACAGCATCATACTTTGACTTCAGCGTGTCGTTGCACTGGAGTTCAATCAGCTCCATTTGGATGTTGGTTGGTGCATTTTCCACATCAACTGCGAAGGGATTACTAAGCAGTTCAAACTTGCATTTCTGGGCATCGAAGTCGGCAAATCGCCGGCTAAACTCAGCGGCGAGAACACTGAGTTTTTCAGCAAACTGTGCGCATGGGAACACGGCGGTAGAGATCTGCGCTTTTATGGATTGGCAGCAGGGAAAATGGCAAGGGTTTCCTTGCAGCATCTGATTCTCCCACAGGCACAGTTTAGTTTTGAAGGCCCTCACTGCAGCGTACATGTCTGTGATGATGCGCCCCCGCCCCTGAAGCTGCAGGTTCAGCGCATCGAGATGGCTCGAGATGTCACAGAGAAAGGCCAGCTCACACAGGAACTTTTGCTCCCGGAGCTCTGCTGTATCCTTCCCTTTGGTTTCCAGGAATTGACATATTTCCTCACGCAGCTCGAAACATCTGTTCAGTACTTTTCCTCTGCTTAGCCATCTCACCTCTGTGTGATACGGCACGTCTGCGTATTCCGAACCACACTCCTCCAGAAAAGATTTAAACTGGCGGTGATTTAGACCTTTGGCTCTTATAAAGTTAACTACCTGTGTTACTGTGGTCATAACATGTTCCATCTTTAGGGCTTTGGCACACAGTGCTTCCTGATGTATGATGCAGTGGTAAACAGTTAGCTCACCTGCACAGTTCTCTTCCCGCATCTTCACCCGAACCATGCCCACCAGTCCACTCTTTTTACCGCACATCGCTGGCGCATCATCTGTCGTTAATCCAACGAGTTTATCCCACGGCAGCTTTATTTCAGTTACACATTTGGAAACCTCCTCAAAGATTTCCTTTCCTGTGGTTGTGCCATGCATTGATTTGAATCCTTATAGCTCCTCCGTAACACACAGATTTGAGTCCACTCCACGGATGAAGACTGACAGCTGAGCAGTATCAGATGCGTCGCAGCTCTCATCCACAGCGAGGGAGAACGCAACAAAATCTTTTCCCTTTTCCATCAGCTGGTCATACAGATTGGTGGCAAGATCACATGTGCGATCAGCTACTGTGTTCCTGCTCAGGCTCACGTTTGAAAATGCTTGTTTTTTCTCTGGGCATACGAGGTCACAAACCTTCATCGTGCACTTTTTCATGAACTCTCCCTCATTAAAGGGCCGGGCTGATTTTGCGAT
This sequence comes from Oncorhynchus clarkii lewisi, assembly GCF_045791955.1. Lineage (NCBI taxonomy): Eukaryota > Metazoa > Chordata > Actinopteri > Salmoniformes > Salmonidae > Oncorhynchus > Oncorhynchus clarkii. The sequence continues at coordinate 62,120,810 of NC_092152.1, forward strand.
CTCTGCTGCCACTACATAACTAGCCTTTACAGCAGCCTCGCTTTGTGATGTGGCTTTTTTAAACATATTCTGTTGTGAAACCAAACTTCTTTTCATCTCCTCTACTTTCTGGCTCCTTTGAGTCATGTCCAGGTCCTTGTATTTGTCATGGTGTTTCGTTTCATAGTGTCGTCTAATGTTGTACTCCTTACTTACAGCCACGTTGACTCCACAAACAAGACAAACAGGTTTGTCTTTTACATATGTAAACAGATATTCTGCCTCCCACTTGTCCAGAAAGCTCCTGTTTTCTGCCTTTCTTTTCGCCATTTTTGGGAAGGGTTAGCTCGCTGACAGTTGTAGCGTCTATGTTGCTATGACTACTGTCACAGAGGAGAGAGCGTTTCTGGGTCCTGTCCTGATTGGCGCACGAAAACAGCAGAGCATTATGGGATTCGTAGTATTAGTGGTGAATGCGCTGTATAATACCGGCGGGCCAGCTCTAGTAGTAATTTGGTATTGTCTCGCGGGCCAAATATAATTACCCCGCAGGCCAAATTTGGCCCACGGGCCAGAGTTTGACACCCATGGGTTAGAGGGTAGAGGACAGGCCGGTCATCAGACTGGCATCCTCTGGAAGTTACAGGGGTTAACCCAGTCAGGATTGTCTCTGTGCTGCAGTCGCCTGATGTAGGAGCATAAATATAATATGTTTCTAATTCTTCAGCTGGCCTGGTATTTGAAAGAAAACCGTTTCCATTTCCTGCTGCTAGAGACCAGGCAGGTCACCCAGAGCTGCCACTCACCAGCCCAGATGTGAGAGTAGAGGAGGATCAGTAAACAACCAAAGGCTCAGAGCCTACAGAGCCTGAGGGAAGGCTTCTGTTAGTAAATCCTCCTTAACATTAAAGACAGCAGTACACAGCCAGCACGCGCCATGCAAGAACAGTGTTGTGTCCCACAGGCCATGCTCCCAGCTCCTGGGACTGACATCACACTATGAGCTGCAAGTGAAGGTCACCATGGAGCCTCATACAGTAGCTATTCACGTGGGGTTTGTGTCTGTTCCGACTAGTCTTTTCCAGCTTATCTATCCTGCCTTTGTGAGAGCATGGACCTTTGAGAACGAGAGAGAGGAACATGGTAGAGATTTACTTTTTAATCCTAGATGCCATGGATTATAGGTTTTGTATTTTATTCTGATATTAGTGTGTCCGTCATGTTTGCAAAGCAGAAATCCCCAATGAGAGCTTGATGATGAGTGTGACACGGTGAGTTCTCAGGGTATGAGCTGAACGAGTCAGTGCTGGTTGAAATTAATTGACTCCAGCATGTTTTAGTGTGTCAGCACATTCAGCAGCGAGGCAGCACTGTATCATCAGCCTGCTGGCTGTCCCCTCTCATCACAGTTTAGTGGGACTCGGTCTGCTGGGACTTCTTTCCTTACTGGGTAGAGGTGCGTTCAGCTACTGTCCTTACTGCCACACTCGAAAGGCATGTTTTCTGTGTTTACCTTGCGCATGTGTTTGCATATATAGTGTTGTACGGACATGTTAATATGAGAAACGGTGTGACTCCAGAGCGCTGCGATTGCGTGAAAGTGGGTTTGGTAATGTGTGCATTCCTCTCAGCCAGACCATGTGATTCTCTGTGTGTGTGTCACAGGGCAGAGGATGCAGCTGCATTCTGGGCCCTCCTTCCTCTGGGATCCAGCTAGAGAACAGATAAGGTTGCCATGGTTACATTTACCCACGGTAACATCACGAGGAAAAGCTGGTTGCTGGTACATGCCGCTGCTGTGGGTGTTGCCCACGTCTGATTGGCCGACGCTTGCCTTCGCTATACTCAAATTCTAAAGCCAGTGTGATGGGTCTGCAGGGCCTCTCTCCCTCTTTCTCTCCTCCTACAGAGCAGGCACACAGGCTATTAATAGACTGATTGTAGAAAAAAAGCGCTTAACCGGATTAAGCATTCTTTTTTCTTTTTCTTTTTTCTACTACAGTTTTTTTTTACATTTCCTTTTAGTGCAGCAGGCTAATATTGTCTGAGCGGTTGAGTTGGCACCTCCATTTTAATTTGACAATCGAGATGAAAGTAGTAATAATTTGTGCTCCATTGCTGTTGAGTACATAAGAGCATAGATGATCCAAACCAATGGAAAGGGAAGCGTTCTCTAGTATCTCCAGTATTCATCAGGCTTGTGAAATGAGGGGGGTTTTACCTTACGCAGTACACACATCCCAAATATTATGAGGAGGAGCTTAGGGAGGGTTATGTCATAGGAAAGCCTGTGGTGTCATGTCATCCTGTCGGTACAGCTCTCTCTGCTCTGGAGCCTGTCTGTGGTTGGCTGATAGCAGCCTGTTGTTTGTGGATTCTGTCACATCTCCTGAGTGGAGCAGTGATGTACAGCCCATTACAGAACGCCAGCCATCCAGAGGGCTGCACACAACTCAAGGCACCAGGCACCCCTCCTCCTCCTGAGCTACCACATGTGTACGCAGTAATGTGGGTTGTTTTCACTCTGTATTTGTTCTCTCTATACCTCACCAGCTATGTAAATCCTTTATAAAAGTCTACGTGGCTAAAAGCATGCATCAGTTTGGCTGGCGGCTAGCCTAAGTCGGCTAGGCGAACCGAATGAGTGTGCTCACATACTACCTTAAAAACATTCGCTTGAAAAAAAGTGTACTGGTTGTCCATTTTCAGATGCCGTAGCCAGTATACACTTCCTTAAAATATTCAGAATTAATCGAAGATGACTCAAGAGTTTGGTCGCGCAGTTTTATAACTATGATGTTTGTTGGTGTGGTATTTCTAAATGAAATAATGTGCATGAAAACGAGTCGTCTCTCAACAAAGACTTTACTGAAGAAGCCCTACTGTTGACCAATCGCTGACGGACTTTGGCTACAGACTTCGGCGTGCCTCAAGAAACTTTTTTTTTTTTTGTGCCCGAAGAACCAAAAAAAAACTTACCGAAGTCCATAGCAAACAAACGTCACGTTGTCATTATATATCCACAAACTCTTCCGAACTGTTTTGTCTGGGAAGCATGTGGACGCCTTTAGTCACATCTCTATTTTGGGTCTTCAGGGTGCCCAATATAGAAGCCAACTCCGTTGCTCTTAGCTACTCATTTTTTCCATGGATTTTCTCTGTACATTGGCCTTCCTCCTGTAATTCTCCAGCTTGTGTTATCCACTGTAGTCCTTCTATTCAGTTTTGTAGGATAAATATGTTGCTGTGTTGAGCAATGAGCTGCAGCCTTCCAGCAGTAAGTCCAGTCAGTGGCATTGCCTTGTAAGACAGCTGTCAATATGAACATGTCCAGTAATACGGTGGTGGTCACTGGTCCTGTTTGTGGACGTCTGTGGGTTTTGATGTCCACTGTTCCACACACAGCTCTTCCAGGTGTTTTTCTTCACGCATGGGTTGACCCACTCACATCAAAAAGAGAGCCCTGAAAACTGTTAGCTGCACTGGTGTACTAGGAGCACTGTACGCTGCTCCTCTGAATCATTCCCACCGTTAAAGGATTAGTGTATATAAAATGAATTAAGGCCTTGTTTTTAGTGTGTATTGGGGTGGGTGTTTGTGTCTGTGAGACCGAGTGTTTATAACAGCACCTGTGTAGAGCAGTGCCCAGGGAGTTGACAAAGATTGTCAAGGTAAAACGACATCTAGTGTGATCATTTGGCCTTAGTATAAGAAGGAAATATATACAGTACAAGTCAAAAGTTGCTAGCAAGTTTGGACACACTTACTCATTACAGGGTTTTTCTTTATTTTTACTATTTTCTGCATTGTAGAATAATAGTGAAGACATCAAAACTATGAAATAACACATATGGAATTATGTAGTAACCAAAAAAGTGTTAAACAAATCAAAATATATTTTAGATTCTTCAATGTAGCCATCCTTTGCCTTGATGACAGCTTTGCACACTCTTGGCATTCTCTCAAACAGCTTCACCTGGAATGCTTTTCCAACAGTCTTGGAAGGAGTTCCCACATGCTGAGCACTTGTTGGCTGCTTTTCCTTCACTCTGCGGTCCAACTAATCCCAAACCATCTCAAATCAAATCAAGCTTTATTTGCCACATGCGCCGAATACAACAAGTGTAGATTTTACCGAAATTAAATGCTGAAATGCTTACTTACAAGCCCTTAACCAACAGTTCAGTTCAAGAAGAGTTAAGAAAATATTTACCAAATGAACTAAAGTAAGAAATTATAAAGAGTAACACAATAAAATAACAATAACGAGGCTATATACAGGGGGTACCGGTACCGAGTCCGTATGTGGGGGTACAGGTTAGTTGAGGTAATTTATACATGTAGGTAGGGGTGAAGTGACTATGCGATTGGGTTAAGGTCAGGTGATTGTGGAGGCCAGGTCATCTGATGCAGTACTCCATCACTTTCCTTCTTGGTCAAATAGCACTTACACAGCCTGAAGGTGTGTTGGGTCATTGTCCTGTTGAAAAGCAATATTATAGTCACACTAAGCGCAAACCAGATGGGATGGCGTATCGCTGCAACATGCTGTGGTAGCAATGCTGGTTAAGTGAGCCTTGAATTGTAAATAAATAACTGACAGTGTCACACAAATTCACCCTCACACCACCACCTCCATCCTTCACGGTGGGAACTACACATGCAGAGATCATCTGTTTACTTACTCTGCCTCTCACAAAGACAGCGGTTGGAAACAAAATCTCAAATTTGGACTCCAGACCAAAGGACAGATTTCCACCATTCTAATGTCCATTGCTTGTGTTTCTTGGCCCAAGTAAGTCTCTTCTTATTATTGGTGTCCTTTAGTAGTTACTGGTTTCTTTGCAGCAATTCGACCATGAAGGCCTGATTCACAGTCTTCTCTGAACAGTTGATGTTGAGATGTGTCTGTTACTTGAACTCTGAAGCATTTATTCGGGCTGCAATTTCTGAGGCTGGTAACTCTAATGAACGTATTCTTTGCAGCAGAGGTAACTGAGTCTTCCTTTCCTGTGGTGGTCCTCATGAGAGACAGTTTCATCATAGCGCTTGATGGTTTTTGCGACTGCGCAAAGTTCTTGAAATGTTCCTTATTGACTGACCTTCATGTCTTAAAGCAATGATGGACTGTCGCTTTTCTTTGCTTATTTGAGCTGTTCTTGCCATAATATGTACTTGGTCTTTTACCAAATAGGGCTATCTTCTGTATGCCACTCCTTCCTTGTCACAACACAACTGATTGGCTCAAATGCATTAAGAAGGAAAGAAATTCCACAAATTCACTTTTAACAAGGCACACCTGTTAATTGAATGTGTTCTAGGTGACAACCTCATGAAGCTAGTTGAGAGAATGCCAAGTGTGTAAAGCTCTCTTCAAGGCAAAGGGTGGCTACTTTGAAGAATCTCAAATCTAAAATACATTGATTTAACACTTTATTGGTTACTACATGATTCCATATGTGTTATTTCATAGTTTTGATGTCTTCACTATTATTCTACAATGTAGAAAATAGTCAAAATAAAGTAGTACCCTTGAATGAGTAGGTGTGTCCATACTTTTGACTGGTACTGTATATATAATGTATTGTAGAAATAATGTACCCATGTTCTACAGCAGATTTAGGTGGCAGATTAGGCCTACACGTTTCTATTTGGAAATCAGAAAATCTGGAGCACTAGTGCAAGGGTGTGTGTGTGTTTTTGATTGTGACCTGGAGGATTTCCCTTCAGGGAAGTACAATTGTGCCGTGGAAGGGAAGTGAGCTCGTCGTCTGTCATTGAATACAAAACCGTTGCAATGCAGAATTACATTTCAATGCACCACAATTATGTGTTCAATATCAATCATTAGCCTACCAGTATAATATGTGCATTGATGTTCTGGTTAGATTGCATTCATTTTGACTGTATTGTTTTTGAGGGCCAACCAGTCATGCCTGACAGCCTGGTTGCTGGGCAAACTTGATGTGTTGTGCAACGTTGTTTTGTTTCCCCAGTCTTTTCCCTTAAATACCTCCATTCATAGATCATCTACCCATCCATTATTGCTGTGGTTTTTTAGTAAAATATAACCAAACAAATCCACACTGTAATTAGTCTTTTTATTTGGGCAACAAAAAATGTGTGGCTGATTTAATGCCCTAAAATAAGGCTATGACTTGATCACCTAATTATACCTTCAGCCTCCATGAGCGGTCAGGGCAGGTGCTGGCTAGAACTCTGTGTGGTAGGCCTATGGTGAAGAACACTACTACTGGCTTATATGGTGATTCAGTGCAGATGCTGCTGCATAGGGAATAGCTAGCGTCTGTAGTTGTGTCTCTTTCTATGTGTTATGGACTATGTCCCAAGTCCATGTTGACTCTAGAACTGGCTTTTATTCCTGGAGTGTTGTTGTGTGTCTGGTCTTCATCTAAAGATGACACCCATTGAGCTATAGGCCTCCCCTCTGGCAGACAGACAAGACATCCTCAGGAACTCTTATTTTCTTTGATCAGAACCAGAAACCTGGTCCACTCTCTCTGAAATGTGCATGTTCTGTGTTTGAGTAAGTATTGTATCACACTGACTTTATGGCCTTTGAATAATTACCATATGTAATGTTTATACAGCATTTTGCCTCATGTAACACTTATGTTTTATAATTTGAGAAATCTGTGGGTTTGGCTGAATTGTTTTACCTTGTCTTAAGTGTTTTCAATATGATTAGTTATGTTTCCAAGGAGCTCTCTTTCTCTGTCCAGGGTATTTTCTCTCCAAGCTGAAATTATTCATTGTAAACAGGAAGGGAACTCAACTTCCTGTGGGCTAATCCTGCTATTGGTAGCTTCCTGTTCCATATAATCACGGCCACACAGACACACTGACCTAATGCTCCATAAGGATTTTACTTCACAGCAAACTTCACATTAAAGTCAACCATTTTTGTGTTTAGATTTATCCTTCCTATATGAACTATACACTCTTAGAAAAAAGGTTCCAAAAGGGTTCTCCAGTTGTCCCTGCAGGAGCCCTTTTTGAAAGGGTTCTACCTGGAACCCAAAAGGGTTCTTTAAAGGGTTCTCCTATGGGGACAGCTGAAGGAGAGCATGAAGACTACTAGCTATAACAAATAATGCTACAAAAACCTGACCAAACACCAAATCAGCTGTTGACAGTACAAGGACACTATGTTGGCAGTGACACTCCCATGTTTTTGATTCCATAAAGGGATGATGACTAATAGTGGACTGCGACATGTAATCAAGGAACGCAGAGATCAGAAACTTCCCCCTCGCTCCCTGTGTTTCCTGTTTGCTCATGAGATCGGTCATAACTGACCACTTGACTTAACCTCATCACCTGGTCTCATCACGTTTGGTTTCTCTTGCTCTAGTTAGACACCTGACACTGAAAAAAGTTGTTAGGCTACTGTTTGTGAATTTCCCTCGTATGCTTGCATGGGCCTATGAATGAGAAATGAGCTGTCTAGCTAAATCTGGAACTAATATACCTCAGTATTGTCTGAGTCATTATTATTGCCTATTGTCCCTTTTGAAATGAAAGAATACAAATGAATAGTGCTCATGAAAAGGGAGAGCTAGCTAGCTACCAACTCGAACTGTTAGTTCCCCACTTCGTTGTATTTACAGCGGAAGGAGGAAGTGACCATAGAATGACTAAAACGGGCCTCCCGGTTCAAGTCAGTGTTCTGTAGTTCTATTTCTATGGAGGTGACCTGTCCCATGCTTCCTCACACCTTTTTGTCCTACTGATTATCCTGCATGATTCCAGATTCTCTGAGTGAAAACCACGCCTGTAATCATCATGGATAACAGGAGTTATTTATAGCAGCTTGACTTCCTTCCAGCATGAGGGAGTAATGAGGAGAGAGCACAAGAGCACAGTCATCATTTAATGAGTGAGGTAGCTAACCTTCTCATCCACATCTAACACTCAATTGCTAATCACACATGCACACAGACAGAGCACCATCGCTAGACAGAGAATCAGGACGAGGGAGTTTGTTATATACCTAAACACTACAACACATAGCATGAAAGACTCCCAGTCCTCCTGCTGAAAGCTGTCTGCTACAGGTTATTTCTGGGCTGTCAGTGGTATGGCCTGCACTGCTGTCTCTGGGAGGGCTCAGTAACACAAAGAGCCCCTTTAACCACAGATCAAGGCCCAGGCTGTACACTGGGCTGTCCACACCTGCCTACTCTTTGTTTCTCAACAGGGCCTCTCTGGCCATGGCTCAAGTCTGACTAAATGTGAATCATGGTATAAATATACCAAACATCCCCCTCGTAATATCAAGGCACTCATTGTTTTATGTTACTCTACTGTGACTTTGAGATGAGAGAATCACCATTTTGCGGGTATTTGTTCCGGTCATATTTTTTCTGGAACGTCAGATGTTGTTTAGCTAGTCATTTGCTTTGGCCCTATGCTACAAGGCTTAATATTCCTGTAACAGTTTCCATCAGATAGTATTGTTAGCATTTGCTACATGAGTCAAATGGGTGAATGCAAGGCTGTGCTTTCCTGGCTGAAAGAATATTCACTCCCAGTGTTCTCCTACTGTTCATGGGTGTCTAGGAGGGCAGAAAAGGTCCCAGTCAGGGATTTGGCCATCTGCATTTATTTTCAACAGGAATGCTAATGTTCGGTGGTATTGTTCTCTGTATTCAATTTGTAGTACTAATGCATATCATAGCAACAAGTTCCACTGGCCTTTTAAATAGTGTCCCTGCAGATGGCCTCTTTAGGATTGTTCCTAGCAGTAGAACACAGCAGCAATAGCACATGTATTTTTATGGCTGTAACAGCCATGCGTAATGTCCTCAGATTGGGACCTGATTTCTGCAGTGTTCTCTCTGTACCAGACCCTGTTCTACACTCTACTCACACTTCACAACAAGCTGTTTAATCGGTGCTCCAGATTATGGTGCATCGTTTAAAAAGGTAATCCCATCAGAGGAGAAGACGAGAGCAGAGTTTAGCCGCACTGGGGTAAACAGTCCTCTCCTCCTGACTCACTAACCACCCTTCTCTGACCCAGAGGCCTACCGATAACCGTTATGCCCTGCGCCCTCATGACCGGTACTGCCAGTCACACCCTACCGATACGATAACGCCCTTCCCAGGCAGACACGTCCCACTACTAAGGCCACTCTCTGAGTCACCACAGCAGTGAAAGGAAAAACCACGTGAGTGGAAGAGGGAGGAAAACAATGGGCGTTGGAGGAGATTCTTCAGCGCGTGTGTCAGCGCATGTGTGTGTGTGTCTGCACTGTCTACTAACATCTGGGCCCACAGCTGGAAGGGGGTGTGTGAGGGGGGGATGGTTAGGGTAAGTGCAGTGAATTATAAGCCTTCTTCATTGTCTCAGGCTCCCGTATTTAGGGAGAGATCAGGCATATATTGTTAATGCTGTGCGTTGATACTCTGCTGGGCGTAGTTTGCTTGTGTATGGGATAGAGACAAATCTCTTTAAAATGTGATCTGGCCACAGTTTTAATTGAATGTATCCAGTTACTGGCCATACAGAGTATGTATGTCAGTTACAACCTTGCTCCCTACCTGTCCCCTTATAGCTTAAAATAAAATCGAATCAAATTTATTTGCCACATACACATGGTTAGCAGATGTTAATGCGAGTGTGGCGAAATGCTTGTGATGCATAGTTTCCTAGGAACGCGAAGCGAGGCAGCCATCTCTGTCGGCGCCGGAAATTGTCGTGTTCATCCTAAGACGAGGCCCCCTTATCACGTGGTCCACAAACGGCATGGACATTTTTCTCATAGCATGGGCCCCCACTGTCTGTTTTGCAGTGTACTATTGGCAAAATGTATGACCTCCAGCCGTACAAACACTTGACAGGAATGTGTGGTAAGGGGGCAGCTTTGGCTAAATGGGTCAGCCCCCCCCCCCCCCCCAGATAATGGTGGACTGAATGAGTCTCAGGGGCAGACAAAGGGAGGGAGGTGCAGCACAAACCCTGCCTGCCTGCACCAATTATGGACATTAATAACATCCACATTGAGCTGCCATGAAAATCAGGGTCAAGGGGTTAACTGTGTGTTCATTACAGAGATATGGGGAGTTCAAGAGAACACTTATATACCCACACCCTGGCAAAATGACCATACTGTACATACCCACACCCTGGCAAAATGACCATACTGTACACACCCACACCCTGGCAAAACGACCATACTGTATATACCCACACCCTGGCAAAATGACCGTACTGTACATACCCACACCCTGGCAAAATGACCATACTGTACATACCCACACCCTGGCAAAACGACCGTACTGTATATACCCACACCCTGGCAAAATGACTGTACTGTACATACCCACACCCTGGCAAAATGACCGTACTGTATATACCCACACCCTGGCAAAACGACCGTACTGTATATACCCACACCCTGGCAAAACGACCGTACTGTACATACCCACACCCTGGCAAAACGACCGTACTGTATATACCCACACCCTGGCAAAATGACCGTACTGTATATACCCACACCCTGGCAAAATGACCGTACTGTACATACCCACACCCTGGCAAAACGGCCGTACTGTACATACCCACACCCTGGCAAAATGACCGTACTGTATATACCCACACCCTGGCAAAACGACCGTACTGTATATACCCACACCCTGGCAAAATGACCGTACTGTACATACCCACACCCTGGCAAAATGACCGTATTGTACATACCCACACCCTGGCAAAATGACCGTATTGTACATACCCACACCCTGGCAAAATGACCGTACTGTACATACCCACACCCTGGCAAAATTACCGTATTGTACATACCCACACCCTGGCAAAACGACCGTACTGTACATACCCACACCCTGGCAAAATGACCGTATTGTACATACCCACACCCTGGCAAAACGACCGTACTGTACATACCACACCCTGGCAAAACGACCGTACTGTACATACCCACACCCTGGCAAAACGACCGTACTGTATATACCCACACCCTGGCAAAACGACCGTACTGCACATACCCATACCCTGGCAAAACGACCGTATTGTACATACCCACAACCTTGACAACTCTAGCCCTTCTCCCTTCCCACACTCTGACAACATTAGCCCGTCTCCTACCCACACTCTGACAACACACTGAGTCAAACAGGATTTCTGAGGAAAAATGCATGTTGCTGGTCATGTTATTCCTGTAACTTCTTAGTCATATAATATTAGCATAATATTCCCAGTCTGGCCATTCCAGACATGTTCGTATGAAAGAAGGCTATGCTGTGTCACTTATTGTGAACTCCATGGCTGTCTCCACCCTGCTTCTCAGCTCTCCCAAACCAACATCTCCATTTCTGGGCCCCGCACCAAATACCTGAGACTCATATTTGTGCTGTCTTCACCAGGTCCACTCAGCATTAGCCAGACAAAACATGAACTGTCTAGAGGAGACCGCAGTAGTCCTGAGGATGATTACTGTGATGATGGGGATGAAGAGGAGGTTGGTCATAATGTTGTTAGGTGTTTGCTTGTTTTTATTTTTCTTCTCCAGCGCAGGTCTTCTGCATTAGAGCAGCTGTATCATTACAGCTAAATGCCAGGATACCAGAAGGGCTTGTTGTGCATCAGTCAGACTTCTAAAAGTGGATTTGTGGGTGCAGAGCTTTGATTTACAGCTGCAGGCCAAAACGCAGTCACGTTGGAGCTTTACTGTAGGGAGGACAGGACAGAGGATAGTGTTAGACCCAGAGAGGGAGGGAGCTGCCTGCTTGTGTGATGAATTCACCACCACTGTCTGTCTGGTCGCTGGTGTTTCCTTTTGTGTTACTGTTTAGCTTAATCCACACTGGCAAGCAGCACCGAGGTCCAGGTAGACCTTTCTCACCTAGGATGAAAAACCTCAAAACAAACTGAAGATTGTCCATCTTTTTATAGCAAACAAACGTAAACTTGCACTGTAAACCAGATTGAATCTGTGCGGGCTGTCTACTCTGTGCAACACACGTCTATAATGTTTGCAGATTACACTTCACATTGGTACTCACAAAAGTGCAAGCAATTCCAGGGTCTGTCTCACCCCCAGTGATGCAGTAACACGGACATGTGGGAACCAACGGTGGCGAATTGCTGCTGTGTGTGTGTGTGTGCATGTCTGTGTGTTAAGTAACACTGCAGTGGTGAACATCCCAGTGGTCTGTGGTGCAGTCAGTCAGTGTTTGGGGTATAATGGTCCTCAGGCTCTCTTTCTCTCCTCTCTCTGTCAGTCCGCTGGGTACCCAGTAAAGAGCATTGCCCTCCAGGCAGCCTCCGCCTCCTCTCCTCTCGGCATGAAACCCAGACCATCACAAGTGCTCTGCAAACGGAGGGAGCACATGATAGGCTTTTAAAACCATGACTGAGTATCCAGCCACCCAGAGACACTCCGAGGTCTACCACAAGTTCAATCTCTCTGTCAACCTTTAGAAGAAAATCCTTTCCTTTTGAGTATCGTTTTTTTACACTGCATACATTACCTCCCGTGGACTTTTACCCTGGTTCAGAATGCTCATTATCACAGTGTTAACCGCTTACCCTCATTACCCTAATGATGGTGACATTTCTCTCCCTCTCTCTCTCTCCCTGTCTTAGAGCGCAGCGATGGAGGAAACTGTAATATGGGAACAGCACACAGTGACCCTTCACAGAGTAAGTGTTTTACCTTTCTCCATTTCTCTCTCTCTCTCTCCGTTCCTATGTAGCCCTCTCCATCCCTACATCATCATCCCTCTCTCTCAGTGCCGGGAAGGCCAGCTGCAGGATCAGGAAGTGTGCTGATGAAACACACAATGGGCCCAGCATACAGATGTCAGGAAGCTGCGGTGAGGAAGAGAGAGCTATATAGCGTCCTCTTCCTGTGTGTTTCTCTTCTCTTCCTGTTGGCAGCCATCCCCATGACACTCCAGGATCACAGGGAATACTGTATGTTGTGTAGACTACACATGAACTGGTCTATGTGAGTACCTACGGTTGAGAATTGCCAGTGACCTCACGATATATTATCGCGATACTTTGGTACCGATACAATATGTATTGCAATTCTCACGATTCTATATGTTTTGCGAGTCGATACTGTGATTTTATTGCAATTCGATGTTCTGAACATATTGCTTACCATATGTCTGCTGCAGAGGGTCGAGAAAGCCATGAGTAAACAAGTGATCAATCATGGAAATAAAATGTGCAAAAATAACTCAACTAAATAAAATACTATTGCAATTATTGTCAAAAAGATACGATATGTGGTCAAAAATAATATCCTGATATGTAACTGTAGCAATGTTCTTCCTGCCCATCACTACTACCCTATATAAATATTTGTCTTTTTTTAAATCCATGGATTTCATCATTTTTTTATTCAAATTAGAGTTCACTGACACTGTTGCCAATACTTTTTTTGTCTGGGTCTCAACTTACTGTTGAGAGTTAGAATAGTAAAATACACAAGGTGCAGTTTCTAAATGTGGTTGTGCATCAGCAGTTTTTCTCTTGTGATGTCAGTCACTGTGATGATTGTCCCATGTCCTCCATCACTTGAATTAAAGAAATTATGAATAACCAGACACTGACGATGATTTACTGTTGATGAGAAGCACATTTATTTATTGATAATCACGTGGGTTAGAGATGTCCTCTTGATTGTTGCTGGTCATCTGTAAAAGGTGAGAAACGGTGTGCTAAGAGTGAGTTGGGAGCGCCGGCCATTAGTTCTGCGGAAAACTCTTGTTGTGCTGCATCTCCCGATTTTTAATATAGGCTGTTTCTGGTCATACATTAAGTGATCAAAAGTACAATGTGATATTGTTTACTAATTAAAATGTGAAGGTAGATTGTCAGAAATGTGTGCGAATACCTTGTATTTCCTCATTTATTGAAGATTGTTCTGTTAATTTCCTGTTCAGAGAATTGACGGGCAGGTGGGGTGCGTTGTAGCGCGTATCCCCAAAGTCTAGTTATTCATTAACCATGGTTTAGGACAGTTATTGAGATATATGCTGGTATATATTCAAGTATGTTTATGATCTGAAGGACGTTTAGATTGTAATTCATGTCTTTTGAATGTGAAATGCCTTGTTTTCATTGGTCAAATGCACTATGGGTAGGGGTATAAGAACCCTGTATTGTCATTGTTTAAGAGACAGGACAGGGAACAGGTTGGCATGCTGCCTGTTACAGGCATATTTGAAGCCGTGATTTTGTTAGTCACTCACACTCAGATACATGGCAGAAGTCATGGCAAAATGTGTACAATTGGATGAAACTTGCTTCAAAACATTTTCTTGCCATGTCCCATGGCAAATGTGTAGAATTGCACAAAATTAACTTTCAAAAATGTTTTGCCCGCAAGGTGAGGTGGGCCCCCCGAACCAAATCTCGCTTAAGGCCCCCTTGGGGGCCTGTTTTCAGGAGCTTTGGTCCCAGGAAAACACAGAAATTCTCATTTGGTCCCAGGCTGAAATAGTTTAACAACCCCTACACTAGAGCATTGGAAAGCAAAACAACTACTGTAACGAGTAGAATCACGACAGTGGTGAAGGCATAACTCTGGCACCACCCACTCCCTTTACAAAACCATATTATTATCCCACTTACACTGGTATAGGCCTACCACTTAAATTAGTTTACCCCATGATTGCACTGTAGTAAGCATGTTGTAAAAAATGTGGTGTTAAGACCTTTCAATGACATACACTCACAGGACTAGACTAGTGTAACCTCAGGTGACGTGTAGACATAATGTTGACTGGGATTATCTCATTGGCTGTCTGGAAGAGTGCAATGTTTAATAACATAACAACAACCATACGAGTTGCCTACACAGTACTAACAGATCTGGGACCAGGCTAGAGGCATGCTGTCAATGTGTGGTTGTGTCAGCGAGCGTATCACCACCACGGTTACTATAAGTGTCTCTCCTCTCGGTCTCCAGTCCTGAGTGGCGTCCTGGCCTGGCCATCTGTCAGGAGATCAGGAGTCAGGACAGAGTCAGGCTGGCTGTGATAATGGAGGCTACAGTCAGAGGTGACAGACTGACTAGAGAGGAGAGAGCCCTGAGAGCAGATCAGATCACTGTGCCAGACACCTCTCGCTCTTCTCTCCCCTCTCTCGCTCTCGCTCTCGCTCTCTCTCTCTCTCTCTCTCTCTCTCTCTCTCTGAAGACAACCATGGACATAACACACACTAATCCTATTGCTATATCTAGGCTACATGAAGGGATGGTTTTATAGCTTTTGACTGTGCTTAAATAAAATGACTAGAGTCTAGAGTAGCTGTGTTTTTTTTCTATGTATTAAATCTGCTATACTAACTAAACTGAGGAAGTATGTATCCTTCTACTGTGTACAGTGTTATGTTCATCAAGTGCATTCAGGCAAAACTCCCAGATGGATAAAATGAAGAAAACATGCACTGTTGTTCCAGACGTCATGTCTCCAACTTCTGTTGTGTGTGTGTGTGATGTGTGCAGGCCCCAGGGTTTGGGTTCGGCATAGCCATCTCAGGGGGCCGGGACAACCCTCACTTCCAGAGTGGTGAGACTTCCATTGTCATCTCCGACGTCCTGAAGGGAGGCCCAGCAGAAGGACTCTTATCGTAAGTGCAGAAAACACTTTCAACTGAGATTTTCTTGTGAGCCTGATTTTTAGTTCCGGACAAGGCTTAATCTGTGTCTGGGTAACCAGCCCTATATGTTACCGCTATGGTCTTGATTTGGGAGTGGTCAATGTAGATCCTGACCGTGATTGAGCGTCCTTGTTTCTCTTCTCCTTCCAGGGAAAATGACCGTGTGGTAATGGTCAATGCGGTGTCCATGGATAACGTAGAGCATGCGTACGCAGTGCAGCAGCTTCGGAAGAGTGGAAAGAATGCAAAAATAGTGAGTTGTATTCCTCGGGAATGGCCAGCAGGCTAACCTTTCATGTTATGGTCCTCCATCCTCAGCAAGTACATTCCTCTTCTATGAATGCCACCCCAGGGATTTAGATACGTTTCTTACTTCATTGAGTTGATAAGAGGTCATTTGAGGTGGTTGAGAATGATGATATATCCTTTTCTCCCCCCCAGACGATCAGAAGAAAACGGAAGGTTCAGATCCCGGTGTCCCGCCCGGGAGACAGGGAGACTATGTCCGAGCACGAGGAAGAGGACACGGATGAAGACGATGGTTGCGAGCCGCACAGCGGGCCCACCAGCGCCTACGGAGCAACGAGCGGCGGCACGGCCAGCAGGCGGACGAACGACCGCGAGCGTGAACGCAGCAACAGCAGCCGGCGGGAACACAGTGCCTCGCGAGAGAGGAGCATCTCGCCCCGCTCCGGCCGATCCCAAGGTTCCTCTACACCGTCTCGCCCCGCCAAAGTCACCCTTGTCAAGTCCCGCAAGAATGAAGGTGGGCACCGCAATGTCCAGCTTAGGTTTTCAGAATGAATGATTTCTTTCTGGGCTAGCCAAACCCTCCCCTAACCCGGACGACGCTGGGCCAATTGTGCGCCGCCCCATGGGTCTGTCGCGGTCGGCTGCTACAGAGCCTGGACTCGAACCCAGAATCTCTAGTGGCACAGCTAGCACTGCAATGCAGTACCTTAAGCCACTCGGGAGGCCCGATTTTTCTTTCCTTTGCATTGTCAGTTTGACCCTACAGTTTTAAGGTGTGGTATTGCACAGTACTTTGCTAATATTGTTTTTTTGTTGTTGTTTAAAGTAGAGTATGGTCTGCGTTTGGCCAGCCACATCTTTGTGAAGGACATCTCCCCAGAGAGCCTAGCAGCACGGGACGGAAACATCCAGGAGGGAGACGTGGTGCTGAAGGTGAGAACCAGAGACATGATGGGGCTGGTCGTTATAGACGATTACCTGGAGTGGGAATGCCACCGGTTCAAATCCTGTGACGGGCACTCAAAGAAACGGGGACTGAGCTGAGATTCAGAGCAGATATATACTAAGCATACCACTTCACATGAGGCAATATTTTGGGCCTGCATTCACTAGTAAGCTCGTGTAAATAGTGGAATGTTGCCAGGGCCTCACAAAGAAAGACTTAGAGAGGGGAGGGATGTACAATGTCATACTGACTTCATTAACACAACACAGTGTTTCACTATGACTTCTAGCCACGCTGTTTATATGTTCCCTCTGAGAGAGATGCCTGTAATGGGAGTTCAAAGTTCATTAGTATGCTACTCAGTCCTCAAGCAGGGCCATGCGTTCCATGCATTCCTTCACTCGCTTTTGTTCCTGACTAGTCAGTCGCTGATGGGAAACATTTACCTCATCACAAGAAGGTACACCCTGGACTCTGACTGTTTTAGTCCACTTCACTGTGTTCAAAAGAGAGTCCTTGTATCGAACTCGAGTCTTCCAAATGTAGTAACTATGAAAGCGTGTACAAGAAAGAGGGATAACATGTGGTTGTGAGACTTCCATTATAAACATTTTAAACAAGGGAGTGGTGATTTCATTTTTATGCAATAAAATATGTGTTCAGTCTCTCACTGCAAGTGACCATACGTAAAGCACTGAGCATGTGGAACATTTGCTAAAATCATACATTTTTAAACGTCATTATAGGTCTTGTACTGTATGGCTTTGGTGTATGTGTGCTGTTGCACGAGTCCAAAGTTAAACTGTACAATGATGAGAATCTTCCTTAAACAGCCTCTTTTTTTTTCTTCAGATTAACGGCACAGTGACCGAGAACCTGTCGCTAATAGATGCTAAGAAGCTGATCGAGAGGTCAAAGGGCAAGTTAAAGATGGTGGTGCAGAGAGACGACAGAGCCACGTTGCTCAACATCCCCGACATGGACGACAGCATTCCCTCCGGCAACAACTCCGACCGAGACGGTGAGATGGAGCTCTGTGCGTTATCTACAGGACGTTAACCTCAATCAATCTCGTGTTTTAACGACCTCATATTGATTAACACCGTTTTGTTTAGCTCACAATATGGCATGATATTATGTGGGTGCAATTTCCCAGAGGTATCTGAAAAGGAAAACTTACTACTTAATCTTTTTTCCACTGATTTCACTTCTCTTTTTTTTCTTTCTTTTTTTCTTAGTTTACTTGTCATGGTTCAATTGCCATATTAAACACCACTTTGTTCTAACAGACATTTCAGAAATTCATTCACTGACCTCAGACCATTCCACTCGATCCCATGATCGAGCACGGGGCAGTCGATCCCGCTCCCCTACCCGGTCTGAGCCCTCGGACCCCTCCCGACACTCACCACGGCAGATTAGCAATGGCAGGTAAGGAAAACACACACACATACAGTATATATTGCACAATCCTCATGGGACACAGCTGTCATACATATCACACAGACACCCACAGCGCTGCAACTCAAGCCTCATCATGTGTCATGTTAAAGCCTGTAAATGGTTAGTTAGTGTTAATCGCCAGCACTTCTAGAGGGCTGTGTATCAATAGATAATGAAGACACAGGATGAATAGAACAGAAAGATGTGCCTCTATAAGCCCAGCAGTCCCATAATGACCTGCTGTAGGGGTCAGAGGTCACAGCGAGCCAGAGGAGAGGATATTGATGCTTTTCCACATCGATGTCCCGTCCCCTGCACCCCTCCCTATAGCTCACCATATAGTCTCCCTATATACAGTGTCCATAATAACTCATCACAACCTAAACCCTCACCACCAGCCTGGAATGGGCCAAAGCATCAGTCAGTACAATGTTAACTATATATTTGATAAACTGTCTAAATATTAACATGTGCTTCATTTCTTCCATTTTCCCAGTCAATTGAATGTCTTGTGTTTTCTTTCCTCTGTTGCACAATTTTCTCTTTCCATCTCTTCAGTTGGAGGCTAACGTAAGTTTGCATGGAAAGCAGTGGAGAGATGCAGTAACCGGCTTTGACAGACATGTAGTAGTGGCGACTGGCTTGCCTGCATAGCTGCCTGCGTAGCTGACTAAGTAGATAGTCGCTATACAGAGAAGTAGACCAGTAGATGAGGTGCCTTTACAGAGCAAGGCTTGACAGTTCCTCTCAGACTGACTATGTGGCGTGTTGACCCCAGAGGGGCTGGAGGGAGGGATAGAGCTGTGGAAGGAAAGGCTGCTGCTGGTTTCTGATCACACGGCCTGCCGTATCACAGCAATTAACCAGGATGGGGATGGATTGCCCAGATGGAGCTTGTGTGTGTGTCTCTCTCTCTGGCGAAAGGCTCTGAGCCCTGGAGGAGAGGCTCTGTAGAAAAGAAAGCCCTGGATTCAAAACAAAACACAAGTCAAGTGTTCTGCTTCCAAACTCTACCATGTCCTCTGTCCTCTCCTGGTGTGGCTATTTCTGCTGCAGAGCACATGTATGGAGGGTCAGATACCTGAAAATGCCCTGCTCATTTCAGATTCTGCAAGTATTGGTTCTGTGTGTTCTTTTTGAATCACAGTGAACAGTCCTATTTATTTGACAAAGATCTCACACAGATTTAGCATCCCCTAGCCCCCTGTTGTACCTTGTCTTTAGCTCCCCCCTCAGTGCTGCTGTACTGTAGTGTTTAGACATCCTGATATGATGGTGTTAATGCAGATAAGCAGCTGTACCATTGATCTGAAATGGGAAAACTAACAGCCGGTTGGTTGGTACTTCGTAGCGGTACTGGTCTCTCCTCAATGCTCTGGGTCTAAACCCCAAGCCCTGTCAGCCCATATGGAATCAGATGAATGGCAAAATTGTGTAATGGCTTTAAAGTCAGTTTGTCATCAGAGGCTGGAATGAATGCCTGGCTAGATAGATGCTAGATATCTGGAGGGACCAGTTGTTAGTGATTTACAGCTGCCTGTTTGTCACCAAGCCACTCCAGTAACCAACTACTGTAAATCAGCCCCAATGTAACTGTCAACATCACTGTGGAATAACAATTCTTGTCTCAATGCAGGAATGCAGGGACATTCTTACACAGAATACTCCCACTGTAAGTGTCACAATGTCACAAAAACACCCTGCCAGTAGTTGTTGAGACCATCCTAGAGTTTAGGTTAGTACTTAGGTCAATAAACTGTCTTTCTGTCTCGTTTTCTTTCCAGAGTTAGCCTTTAGGTTTGGGGATATTGAATTGGTGTTACTTGTCTTTGTGTGCGTACACAATGAGTAACATAATACATGTTGTATTCCTGAACCTTGTATTGATGAGCCTTGAGCACTTGGTTTGAATGTTGCTAGTTTAGTTCGAAGCCATACTCTGTTTGCGCTTTATGAATGTCAGGCAAGAGGGACTAAATGGTGAGTGTCAGCAGGGATTGGCTATAACCAGACCAGTATGCCTGCAGAACTCATCACAGTATGTATTTGCTATGCAGGAGGCCAGGCAGGAATTTGACACACTTCCCACAGAGATTTGCCCCAGAATCAGACAGTTCACATAGTTGAGGTTTTCTCTATAGTGAAATGTTTCTCTTGTCCCTGTGAGAATACATTCCCTAATATACCATCAGGTCGTCATTGTAATCAAGACTTGACTAGTTTACTTACCTGTGTAAATAAAGTTGAAATAAAAAACGTATTTGTGAGAGTACCTCATTGAACTGTGAAATAGTGTTAGTTAGCCTCCTGCATTTAGTTTTGTAAGGAATTTTCCTCAAATAACAAAATATAGCTGTGCAACAGTCCCATTTTAGATGGTTGTTACGACAGTGGTCTATGGGAATTACAAAATTAAAGTATCCCTCTTTCCATGATGCAAAACACATTTTATCACAAGATTATTGGGTTGAGATGTCCATTTATACAGTGTAACCTTAGATTGACGCCACAGGAGGAAATAAGGAAACAGATTGCAGATTTGTGCTTTGATCCTTGTGTACTGTTGTGTTTAGAAAAGGAGAGCAGAGAAAGGAGGGAGGGAGGGAGGCAAGGTAAAAGGACAGCACTACGTAGGAATTTCTGTTTAGTTGATGTGTTGCCTCTTAACACCATTTCACCCAGGACAGGGCAGGGAGGGCACGGGAGATTTAGGACGGGGACAAGGGCTGCTGCCAGGACCGGCCAATAGGCCCGCTCTGACTGACGGACGGACGGACTAATAGACAGACAGACAGGCGATTACAGCTTTGTTGAAATTCGTCCCTTGCAGCGCAGACTGCTCTGCATGTACTGCAGCCATTTTTAATATATCTTTATTTCTACAGTCCCCAATGCACTCTGAACTACAAACACATTATCAGGAGTTTCACTGTTGAATAATTGCAATTGCAATTTGTCACTTGTAGTTTTCATTCAAAGTATGAAATAGATATGGATTTTCAAAAGGTAGTCTCCATTTTTCTTTCAATATGAGGATGAAATTAGGTCCATGTGTTGTGAATTAATCTTAAATCTTAAGTTGTCGCTGACTCAACTCAACTAAAAAAGAAGCATTTTGCGTCTAGGAAATGTGTGTATTTTTCCCCCCCATTTGTTTCCTCACTTTTGATGGAGTGTTTTCATTTGTTCTCACAAAGACAGGATATTGAATGTTAGCAAGGATCCCCATTTCACTTTTCAAGCTAATAGGTTTTGGTTTGCTGTTGTTTGAGTCTGATTTTGTCTTTGGGAAGTGAGTGCATATTATCCTGTTAAAGTCCTGTGTGAGGAAGGGAGAGTGAGTGCATATTATCCTGTTAAAGTCCTGTGTGAGGGAGAGTGAGTGTATGTTATCCTGTTAAAGTCCTGTGTGAGGGAGGGAGAGTGTTGGGTGTAAGATGGTGGCACAGTCCAGCTGTAGTGTAGCTTACCGCTACATTCCTCCTGAGTAAAAAGCTGCTGGATGCTGGCTGGAGTCCTGTGCCAGTTTCTAGGTCATGTGACCAGGCTGGAATTCGAACCCATTGTTCTAAGAAGCAGCCGAATAGAGCTGCAGAGACGGAGCACGGCATTCACACATCTGAATCTGAACACTCAGTGCCTGGCTGTGGTGAGCTGGAGCTGGGACTGGCTCTGGCAGGTATACAGTACTGCTGCTGTGGTTTGGTTAAAAGGTTGAGAAGGGAAATGGAATGAATCATTTGTAATGCACACAGCTCTCAATCAAAACATTTTTTGAAAAATGTCTGCTTCGGTATGACTGAGTAGTGTTTCTGGTCTCTGTGTGGTTGTCAGTGATACTGTAGGGTTGAGAGGATTCTGTAGACCACATAGCTGAAAGCACCTGGAGTCTGCTCTGCTGCTGATGCAGTCGATGCAGAGGTGAAACCGAGGCCAGCAGAGACTAGGTCGGACCCTATAAACGTATAGTTCAAATAGTTTGAGTCGAAGACGGCCGTTCTCTTTTTTAACTCCTTACTGTTTTGGCCGTTCTTTACTGTTCCTAGTGCCTTATCACTCATTCCACGCTGTGATGTCAGTAACACGGCACTCTCATAACAACACACACAGATCACACACTCCGTCACTGTGGCTGCGTCCCTGGGATAAAACAACAGGACCTTCTCCAAGCAGCCTGTGTAGGAAGCTCTCTATGGAGAGGGTGCAGAGGTCGTGTGACATTGTTTTGTCTCCTATACTTAAAATAAATAAATAATTAGACTCAGGGTTCATCCATCCACCTTTCTATTCTCTCTTCATAATTGCTACCATTCTTCATCTCACATGGTAGGCCTACAAAGGAAATAATGAACAAACCCAAAATAAATAATCAACTGTTTCTTTTTCTAGCCACAGAAGTCGAGATGAGGAGAGGATTTCCAAGCCCGGGGTGATGTCGACTCCTGTTAAAGGTTCCCAGGAGGCCCTAATCCAGGCCATCAGCGACCAGCCACTGGCCAGAGAGGACAAACTGCCCCCACTGCCAGGTCAGTCAGGGCCCCTGCTGCCTCCACAGCTGCCTCCACCTGTCTAACTGCCTGAACCAAAACAGGCCTTGACACTCCTCTGTACTGTGCCTATTACTCTCTGCTTCCCCCTCTCCTCCGCCCTAGATGGAATGCACTCTGTACTCCTTGTCCCACATATCAGAAAAGCCCAGTCCATAGTACTCTAGTCCATTCCTCTAGACTAGAGTACTATGGGCCTTCCCCACACAGTCTTTCTTAAAGTATGGGTCATCATGAACATGTTAATGGTGGGTCGTGACATGTCAGAGTAAAATAATATATCTATATATGTATTTATTTATTTTGGCTAGGAACTCAGCCTTGGTCTCAACTTACTGTTGAGAGTTAGAATAGTATAATTCACAAGGTGCAATTTCGAAATATGATTGTGCATCAGCAATTTTTCTCTTATAATGTCAGTCACTGACATTAGCCATGTCGGATAAAAAAACATGTATTGCTAAGTTAGTATAGCCAGCTATCTACAGTAAACTTGCAGTAATCAGGAACCAGAGGAGGCTGCTGGGAGGAGCTATAGGAGGACAGGCTCATTGTAATGGCTGGAATGGAATAGATGGAACAGTATCAAACACATGGGAACCACATGTTTGACGCCATTCCAGACATTACAATGAGTCAGTCCTCCTGTTGTTCCTCTCACCAGCCTCCACTGTCATAAACGAATACCAACCAGGTGCCCTGACCTCCAGGGGGCCCCCATTGATTTTGTTAGTCACTCTCATTCAAATATCATGTTAGCATGGCATAAGTCATGGCAAAATATAGAGAATTGCATGAAATTAGCTTTAAAACTGCAAATAATTCTCTACACCCCATGGCAACAATGTGTAGAATTGCAGGAAATTCTATTTAAAAAAAAATTCTCTCCACCGTGAAGAGGGGGGCCACTAAAATACACAACATGGTATGTGGACACCTGCTCATCGAACATCTCATTTCAAAATCATGGGAGTTAATATGGATTTGGTCCCCCCTTTAATACTATAACAACCTTCACTCTTCTGGGAAGGCTTTCCACTAGATGTTGGATCATTGCTGTGGGGACTTGCTTCCATTCAGCCACAACAGCATTTGTGAGGTCGGGCACTGATGTTGGGCGATTAGGCCTGGGTCGCAGTCGGCATTCCAATTCATCCCAAATGTGTTCGGTGGGGTTAAGGTTAAAGCTCTGTGCAGGCCAGTCAAGTTCTTCCACACCGATCTCAACAAATAATTTCTGTATGGACCTCGCTTTGTGCATGGGGGCATTGTCATGCTGAAACAGGAAAGAGCCTTCCCCACACTGTTGGCACAAATTTGGAAGCACAGAATCGTGTAGAATGTCGTAGCGTTAAGATTTCCCTTCACTGGAACTATGGGACCTACCACGAACCATGAAAAACAGCCCCAGACCATTATTCCTCCTCCACCAAACCTTAGTTGGCACTATGTTTTGGGGCAGGTAGCGTTCTCCGGGCATCCACCAAACACAGATTCGTCCATCATACTGCCAGATGTGTGCTTCATCACTCCAAAGAACGTGTTTTCCCTGCGCCAGAGTCCAATTGCGGTGAGCTTTTCACCACTCCAGCGGACGCTTGTCATTGCGCATGGTGATCTTAGGCTTGTGTGCGGCTGCTCAGCCATGGAAACCCATTTCATGAAGCTCCCGACAAACCGTTCTTGTGCTGACGTTGCTTCCAGAGGTAGTTTGGAACTCAGTAGTGCGTGTTGCAACCGAGGACAGGCGTTTTTTACGTGCTTTTCAGCACTCGGCGGTCCAGTTCTGTGAGCTTTTGTGGCCTACCACTTCGCGGCTGAGCTGTTGTTGCTCCTAGACGTTTCCACTTCACAATAACAGCACTTAAAGGTGGCATCCTATTACAGTGCCACGTTGATAATCACCTAGCTATTCAGTAAGGCCATTCTACTGCCAGTGTTTGTCTGTGGAGATTGCATGGCTGTGTGCTCGAATTTAAACACCTGTCAGCAACGGGTGTGGCTGAAATACCCAAATCCACTATTTGAAGGGGTGTCCACATATACTTTTGTAAGTATAGTGTATTTTGCCCGTGAGGTCGAGGGGAACTTCAAACCAAATCTCGCTTAAGGCCCCGAAAAGGGGACATGTTTTCATGAGCTTGGGTCCCAAGAAAACACTGATTTTCTCAAGAACCATGCTCTAGTGTTACATAATGTTTATCCCATTCCTATCCCGTAGCTACAGTGGGGCAAAAAAGTATTTAGTCAGCCACCAATTGTGCAAGTTCTCCCACTTAAAAAGATGAGAGAGGCCTGTAATTTTCATCATAGGTACACTTCAACTATGACAGACAAAATGAGGGGAAACATTTCAGAAAATCACATTGTAGGATTTTTTAATGAATTTATTTGCAAAATATGGTGGAAAATAAGTATTTGGTCAATAACAAAAGTTTATCTCAATACTTTGTTATATACCCTTTGTTGGCAATGACAGAGGTCAAACGTTTTCTGTAAGTCTTCACAAGGTTTTCACACACTGTTGCTGGTATTTTGGCCCATTCCCCCATGCAGATCTCCTCTAGAGCAGTGATGTTTTGGGGCTGTTGCTGGGCAACATGGACTTTCAACTCCCTCCAAAGACTTTCTATGGGTTTGAGATCTGGAGACTGGCTAGGCCACTCCAGGACCTTGAAATGCTTCTTACGAAGCCACTCCTTCGTTGCCCGGGCGGTGTGTTTGGGATCATTGTCATGCTGAAAGACCCAGCCACGTTTCATCTTCAATGCCCTTGCTGATGGAAGGAGGTTTTCACTCAAAAATCTCATGATACATGGCCCCATTCATTCTTTCCTTTACACGGATCAGTCGTCCTGGTCCCTTTGCAGAAAAACAGCCCCAAAGCATGATGTTTCCACCCCCATGCTTCACAGTAGGTATGGTGTTCTTTGGATGCAACTCAGCATTCTTTGTCCTCCAAACACGACGAGTTGAGTTTTTACCAAAAAGTTCTATTTTGGTTTCATCTGACCATATGACATTCTCCCAATCTTCTTCTGGATCATCCAAATGCTCTCTAGCAAACTTCAGACGGGCCTGGACATGTACTGGCTTAAGCAGGGGGACACGTCTGGCACTGCAGGATTTGAGTCCCTGGCGGCGTAGTGTGTTACTGATGGTAGGCTTTGTTACTTTGGTCCCAGCTCTCTGCAGGTCATTCACTAGGTCCTCCCGTGTGGTTCTGGGATTTCTGCTCACTGTTCTTGTGATCATTTTGACCCCACGGGGTGAGATCTTGCGTGGAGCCCCAGATCGAGTGAGGTTATCAGTGGTCTTGTATGTCTTCCATTTCCTAATAATTGCTCCCACAGTTGATTTCTTCAAACCAAGCTGCTTACCTATTGCAGATTCAGTCTTCCCAGCCTGGTGCAGGTCTACAATTTTGTTTCTAGTGTCCTTTGACAGCTCTTTGGTCTTGGCCATAGTGGAGTTTGGAGTGTGACTGTTTGAGGTTGTGGACAGGTGTCATTAATACAGGTAACGAGTGGAGGACAGAGGAGCTTCTTAAAGAAGTTGTTACAAGTCTGTGAGAGCCAGAAATCTTGCTTGTTTGTAGGTGACCAAATACTTATTTTCCACCATAATTTGCAAATAAATTCATTAAAATTCCTACAATGTGATTTTCTGGATTTTTCTCTCTCATTTTGTCTGTCATAGTTGAAGTGTACCTATGATGAAAATTACAGGCCTCATCTTTTTAAGTGGGAGAACTTGCACAATTGGTGGCTGACTAAATACTTTTTTGCCCCACTGTATTTAACTCTAACTCAGTCATCTCCACATTCACATTCCTCTACCAGGTTAGTGTGTTACATGTGTATGTGATCATACTATCAGTATGTGACTGAAGTGTGTGTTGGTCCTGTAGAACCAAAGCCAGTGTATGCCCAGCCTGGCCAGCCTGATGTTGACCTTCCAGTCAGCCCCTCTGATGCCCCAGTGCCCAGCGCTGGTCATGATGACAGCATCCTCAGGTGATCCTCAGTCTTCCTGTTAAAGCCATTTTATTATTACCATATATGTCAGTACCATGTTATTTGCTGAAATGTAATGGCTCCCTGTAGAACAGTAGGATCTAAACGTCTGTTTGTGTATGATGCCCACTCCCCATGCAGGCCGAGTATGAAGCTGGTGAAGTTTAAGAAGGGGGAGAGTGTTGGCCTGAGGCTGGCCGGAGGGAACGACGTGGGCATCTTTGTAGCCGGAGTCCTGGAGGACAGCCCAGCTGCCAAGGAAGGTCTGGAGGAAGGAGACCAGATTCTCAGGGTAAGAAGTTTATCTCATACCTGCTTTACACATTTTATTATTATTAGCTGTTGGGTATGTTTCATCACTTTTAATGATTGTAACATTTTTGTCAACAAGGCCATTGTAAAGTTTCCTCTTTGGAAAGTGCGCAGGATATGTGGTTTGTTCTTTTCCACAGTAGATAGTGTTGAAGGGTATGTTCTGTTCTGTACTAGCTGGAGAACGTCTGCTGTCGTTCTTTAAACGTTCTCATCGCTGCCCACGCTTAGTTGGAAACACTTTGTTAAACTATGTGACCCACTAGCCGATGGATCAACAATGACCTCTACTGTGTGGTCACTGGTCATAGTGATGTGAGATAGAAAATGGTAATTACGGTGAATCAGTCTGAGGTCAACGCCTGGCTCTTCTCCTCACTGTCTTTCCTTTGTTTACTCTGAACCACACAATAGAGGTCGTTGTTATTGTTCTCTGATGGAAGTCCTCTCTGATATCAGAGTTGGATTCATTTAATCATGTTTATCACTAGCCACACATTTTAACGAAACACACCATGCTTTGTGTTCCTCCCACACCACAGTATGGGTCAAAGTGGTATGTGGGGAGGGCTAACTCCTCCTCTTTGCTAGCCTCCTTCCCTGCTGTACAAACACATATCTAGGCTCTGTGCTATTCCCTATGAGTGGGCTTCCAGGAATGTGTCCCAAATGGCACCCTATTCACTATATAGTGCACTACTTTTGACCTCTTCACTATGTAGGGAAAAGTAGTGCACTATAGATAATAGGGTGCGGTTTCAGACACAAACCAGGATGTTGTTTTCCACCCCTGGGCAGGGAGCCTGTGAGTGTTTCCTGGCCTTCACAGTGTGACTAGTTGAGATAGACTTGAAGTCTCCTTTCTGAGGAGGATGAACGTTGTTCTCTGATTCAACCCCATGTGTTCCTGGTTCAAACGCTGGCTCTGCAGCAGGGTAAATAAACGTGATATTGTGCTGGGGACCGCAGGGCGTTGAGGTGGGGAAGTAGACTGGCCTGAACCCTGGAGACCTGATAGTCTCTGTTCTTCTCTCTCCCTCCTTTCTGTAGGTAAACAACGTAGACTTTGCTAACATCATCCGAGAGGAGGCTGTGCTGTTCCTCCTAGACCTTCCCAGGGGTGAAGAGGTCACCATTCTGGCCCAGAAGAAGAAGGATGGTGAGTAACATGGGGAAAACAGATGTTAGATAAATGCACGTTGCGATCTTGACAGGGTCTGAGAGTGTATAGATTTGCGTTTGCACAGAAACACACATTTTAAGTTAACCTGGTTACATGTGAACTTTACACACGCTTTCAATTGTATACCTGAAAATGTTTCCCTACTTCATTTCTTCTTCTACCATTTTCCCTCAATTCCAGTTTACCGTCGGATAGTAGAGTCAGATGTGGGTGACTCGTTCTACATCCGGACCCACTTTGAGTATGAGAAGGAGTCTCCGTACGGCCTGAGCTTCAACAAGGGAGAGGTGTTCCGTGTAGTGGACACCCTCTACAACGGCAAGCTGGGCTCCTGGCTCGCCATACGCATTGGCAAGAACCACCAGGAGGTGGAGAGAGGCATCATCCCCAACAAGAACAGGTAGAATACAGGAGAGAGGCATCATCCCCAACAAGAACAGGTAGAATACAGGAGAGAGGCATCATCCCCAACAAGAACAGGTAGAATACAGTAGAGTGGCAGTCATCCCCAACAAGAACAGGTAGAATACAGGAAAGAGCAGTCATCCCCAACAAGAACAGGTAGAATACAGGAGAGAGGCATCATCCCCAACAAGAACAGGTAGAATACAGTAGAGAGGCAGTCATCCCCAACAAGAACAGGTAGAATACAGGAGAGACGTCATCCCCAACAAGAACAGGTAGAATACAGGAGAGAGGCATCATCCCCAACAAGAACAGGTAGAATACAGTAGAGAGGCAGTCATCCCCAACAAGAACAGGTAGAATACAGCGGGGAGAGACGTCATCCCCAACAAGAACAGGTAGAATACAGCGGAGAGAGACGTCATCCCCAACAAGAACAGGTAGAATACAGTAGAGAGACGTCATCCCCAACAAGAACAGGTAGAATACAGCGGAGAGAGACGTCATCCCCAACAAGAACAGGTAGAATACAGCGGAGAGAGACGTCATCCCCAACAAGAACAGGTAGAATACAGTAGAGAGACGTCATCCCCAACAAGAACAGGTAGAATACAGCGGAGAGAGACGTCATCCCCAACAAGAACAGGTAGAATACAGCGGAGAGAGACGTCATCCCCAACAAGAACAGGTAGAATAAAGTAGAGAGACGTCATCCCCAACAAGAACAGGTAGAATACAGTAGAGAGACGTCATCCCCAACAAGAACAGGTAGAATACAGGGGAGAGACGTCATCCCCAACAAGAACAGGTAGAATACAGCGGGGAGAGACGTCATCCCCAACAAGAACAGGTAGAATACAGCGGAGAGAGACGTCATCCCCAACAAGAACAGGTAGAATACAGCGGGGAGAGACGTCATCCCCAACAAGAACAGGTAGAATATAGCGGAGAGAGACGTCATCCCCAACAAGAACAGGTCGAATACAGCGGAGAGAGACGTCATCCCCAACAAGAACAGGTAGAATACAGTAGAGAGACGTCATCCCCAACAAGAACAGGTAGAATACAGCGGGGAGAGACGTCATCCCCAACAAGAACAGGTAGAATACAGCAGGGAGAGACGTCATCCCCAACAAGAACAGGTAGAATACAGCAGAGCCTACTCTGGGTGGAGACAATAGGGTAGGGTAGGTAGAGTGGGGGGTCGACAGCATTAGTCAAATAAGACACTAGCAGCCTTCCTGTCGGTGTAGAGATGGTAAACAACAACCCTAACATAAGGTGATGAACTAGGCTGTGTAAAGTAGGCCCCATTAACATCACCCCTAGTCTCAATTACACGGGTGACAACTGCTCTAGTGAGAATGCATTTGCACTATGAGTCCTGTGAGGGTAGGAGACTATCTATTCATAATGAAACAGCAGACTGACAGAGTCCCTGTTGGAGTCTAGGCCTGGCCTGACCTACAGCCCCTGGCTATGTTTAGAGAGAGAGAGATTCCACACCATGGGGCAGATGGGAACCTCACAGTGCTCCCAACATACCAGCGTGACACAGATATTTATCACTTGCATACATTAACGTAACCATTATATGCGGTGCACCGGGGCTACTCTGCCACGTTGTGTCCCTAGCCATGCCAGTGTCCTCTTCAGTCAAATGTTGTTTTTTTACCCCCCTTTTCTCCCCAACTTCGTGGTATCCAATTATTAGTAGTTACTGTCTTGTCTCATCGCTACAACTCCCGTACGGGCTCGGGAGAGACGAAGGTCGAGAGCCATGCGTCCTCTGAAACCCAACCAAGCCGCACTGCTTCTTAACACAGCGCGCATCCAACCCGGAAGCCAGCCGCACCAATGTGTCGGAGGAAACACAATACCCCTAGTGACCTGGTCAGCGTGCACTGCGCCCGGCCTGCCACAGGAGTCTCTAGTGCGCGATGAGAAAAGGATATCCCTACCGGCCTAACCTGGACGACGCTAGGCCTATTGTGCGTCGCCCCATGGACCTCCCGGTCGCGGCCAGGTGTGACAGAGCCTGTGCTCGAACCCAGAGACCACTGCGCCACCCGGGAGGCTTTCAGTCAAATGTTTACTGAATTCTAGGTTCTATTAAGGTATAGAAGTATTTCACAATAGAATAGTGGTAACAGGGCCGTAAATGACACATTGGATAACTGCACTAATTCAAAATAAAGGGCATGTTGGCAGTTTCCATTGAAATCCAATCTTTGAATCCATTGCCTGACACCTCTCCAATCGCCCTCCCACAGGGCAGAGCAGTTGTCCAGTGTGCAGTACACCCTCCCCAAAACGCCAGGGGGCGACAGGGCTGACTTCTGGAGGTTCCGTGGTCTGCGGACCTCCAAGAGGAACCTGAGGAAGAGCAGAGAGGACCTGTCTGCCCAGCCGGTCCAAACCAAGTTCCCTGCCTATGAGAGGGTGGTGCTGAGAGAGGGTAGGTGATCTCCAGAGCAGGGTCCATGGGATACGTCACAATACCTAAACTAGCTTACCACTGAGAATGCTTTCCCAGTACATTGCTTCATTCTAAAATATATGCTAGTGTGGAAATTGGAATGCAGCCATGTGTTTGCCTACAAATTCGACCTTGTGACCGTCAAATATGGTGTTTTGTGTCTTCTGTTATCCAGCTGGGTTCCTGAGGCCTGTGGTGATCTTTGGGTCCATCGCAGACGTGGCGAGAGAGAAGCTGGCCAGAGAGGAGCCTGACCTGTTTGAGCTTGCCAGTGAGTACCCTTTAGCTAGCCATCTCACTGTCTGTCTCAGCCGTGTCTCACACACACACACACACACACACACACACACAGCTGGAGTAACACAGTGCTTAGAGCAGCTCTGTGTTAGAGACTAGAGGGTGCCCTCATCTGCCTACTCCAGGTCCACTTGAGGGAGTAGCTAGCATCTTTAGCATGTAGTGTTCATTCTAATACCCGAAACAGTATTGAATTTCAATTTTCCTAAGTGCACTACTCCAAAATCCACATGTAAAGTGATTCCAGCCCTGGACGTATTTTGCGTAACCTATATCTCTGTAAACCTTGTATTTTCTTTTCAGAAACACAGCAACATGAAGGAGTGGAAAGTATGTCATGAAGTGCATCAACTTGTTTGTATCAGTGCTAATTGATGCTAGTTAGCTAGGTGGTAGACTACCCTCTGTACCGTAGATGTGTTTTCTGTAGTTGGTCATGTATGGCCTGATTCAGCCTGTGGGGAGGTTGTGGAATGACAATGTAGCTAGTTATGGAGCATGTACCCGTGGCACAGTTGCTATCCTATAGAAAATAAGCTGCATACATAACAGTACTAGTCTTCATTCTTAATTCCCAAGCCCCTAATGTCTGTGTGTGGATTACACCATAATCTGTACTTAAAATTTAAATTTTTACATTAGATTGGAGAAGATGCCTTATGCCATTGGTGTGTTTGACTGAAATTGTCAGGGCTAGTGATGTTAGCACTCTGCAATCTAGAATGCTGATTTAGAATGCAGGGTTGAGTGGTGAAAGATCCTGTGATAAGTGTTGAGATCTGAGTAGTGAAACTGCACCCAGGTCAGCTGGCCTCTCAAAGGCATTACCTTATGTTGGCAGATAGACAGATAAGGCCAGGCTAGCCATGTTTAAACAATTCACCTTCTTAGAACATTCCCGCTTAACTCCCCTGACGTTTATATCCATTTTAAATTTGAATCATGACTCTATTTGAAATGATTCCCTATCTTCTTGAATGTGCATTATCCCACTTCAATGCTTTTCACACATGTAACACATTTCCTGCATTGCGGATTATACTATACTGTGATGTCTGTAGTTGCACGCGCACATTCATAATGACACTACCTCTATTTTATGTTTTGAAATGTGCTTAAGGCATATTGCATGCACTAGGGTGAAGGTAATGAGCTGAGATGTATAGTGAGCTCTGCAGTAATATGACACCGTAAAACACTGTCCCTTCTCCCCCTCTGCAGAGAGTGAGCCCAAAGACGCAGGAAAAGACCAGCGCAGCTCCGGGATCATTCGCCTCCACACCATTAAACAGATCATTGACCGAGTGAGCGAGACTACTTACTACACGGATGCGCATACACACACACATGCACGCACACGCGTATACACGCATGCACCCTGACAGAAAACCTCACAGACAGATCCCCTCTTAAAGCACATACAACACACATGCATAGATAGACTCATCCATGGCTCACTACTGCTCTCTGGTGTTCATGGGATAGTGTTTTTATTTGACCAATATATGAAAATATAGTCTAAAACAGCAATTTGAGCAAACCTTTTAGTGTTAGTATTTAGATCAAATAATCTTATTTTTTGGGGGGGGGGGGTGTCCTTAGGACCGGCATGCTGTGCTGGACATCACCCCCAACGCTGTGGACCGTCTGAACTACGCCCAGTGGTACCCCATCGTGGTGTTCCTCAACCCAGACAGCAAACAGGGCGTCAAGACCATGAGAACCAGGCTGTGCCCCGAGTCCAGGAAGTCAGCCAGGAAACTCTACGAGAGAGCCCTCAAACTGAGGAAGAACAACCACCACCTCTTCACCAGTGAGTTTCTATGGGAGGGAGGGGAAGAGAGAAATAGTGAGGGGATGGAGTTGTCAGGAGTGAGAGAGGCTAGGGCTGCGTGCTGTACTGTAGTGCGGACCAGGGGCGCAACTCCAGTTGGATAAACACTCCAAACACCCTACCCGACCACTCTGAGGCGTCCGCATGATCCTAAAGCACACAGTTGCCTCTTTTTGTATCGCATTCCAATGCTAAAACTGTGTCGGACAAAAAAAATGCAATTTCAGAATGTGTCGGGGGGGACATGTCCCCCGTCCCCAGTGAAAGTTGCGCCCCTGGTGCGGACTATCAGCCGGTGGCACAGTACAGTCAGTGTCTTAGCGGGGTGCAGTTCTCTGTGTCCCCTCCTCCTCACGCAGGCAGGGCTGCTCAGGGCTCCGAGCTAACCTCCCACAGGACCCCAGCCGTCATTACCCATTCCCTGCACGTCCCTGCCCCGTATGAAATGGGAGGCGTGAATTCATTTTTTTACACACATCCAGCCTCTTCTTTCCCATCACCGTTGAGTTACTCCCTTATTCCACATGGGTCTGTAAATGAAGCACTGCCTGGTATTTTTTAGAACCCGCCTCGAGAGAGCGAGAACAACAGAGAGAAGTGTCACCTGTGGTATTTGTCAGGTCAAACAGATTGACAGCTGCCAGGCAGCGCTATAGACCTTGTGTTGTTGGACTCATGACAGCTCATAGTTACAACCGTGGCAACAACCGGTGCTGAGACAAGACGAGACGAGCAGCTTTGGGATGATACAACCAGTGATACTAGAAATAAGATTTTCCCCTCATGTAGAATAATAATTAATCATCAATATCTGAATCAATGATAGTTAGACATATCAATTAATTACTTGTTCAGGGCTTGGTTTCCCAAAAGCATCTTAAGGTTAAGTTTTTGTCCTTCGTAGGAGCATCGTTACATCTCCTTAGCTGTTTCCCAAAACCATCGTTATTAATGTTGCACTTGAAAACGCTCGTAATCTAACGCCTGCCACAGACCACTCGTAGAACAGCTAAGTGCGTTGCTTTTTTGCCCTCCCACGTCACTTTCTAAATAGAAGATCTTTGCTAAACACACAATCACATGGTTTATATGTCTCTCTGTGACCACCGATAACTTCAGAACAAAGTTGACTACAAATACAACATTGCCAATGTCTTTACAATTGATCCAAACGAGCGACATATAAAAAGATGATTCAAATTAACATCGAGATGACTGCATTAAAATATAAACAGTAGTCTATAGGCCTATTTCAATCATATTGAAATAGATTTCATGTTTAATCAATTGAGTTCTATTTTGCTACTTGTAGGCTACTGTCTGTAGTTTGTCTCAATAAACACTGAGTATACCAAACAAATATCTCTCTAGGAGCTAATCCGCCGTCATTATTGTGAAAAATGTGAATGTTAAGGTAATATTCTAATGGAGCAAGCTGATCCTAGAACAGCGCTTCCTTTCTTTTGAGCCTATCAGTTTGTACACATGCTCCAACGGCATGATAAGCGACCATTCTCTCTGCGTGGTGTTTTTTCAAAGTTCCATTGCTATCGGGAAACCAGGCTCTGACGTGTTAATCCTAATAGTTTTTCATGAGGTTATAAGAACAGTTTTTCAGTGATTATGAGAATTGTGTCATTGGTTCTCTGTATTCATTTGAGAGGTGCTTTGTCTCTGCTCTTTCTCTTCTCTCTATCCTTCCCAAGCCACCATTAACATGAATAATATGAATGACGGGTGGTACGGTGCCCTGAAGGAGACCATTCAACAGCAGCAGAACCAGCTGGTGTGGGTTTCAGAGGGAAAGGTAGGACACTCAGCGCCGAGACTAACATCATCAAACACTTACTAATACATTTCACTTTAATGAAAATGTTGTATTCAAAATAAATGTCAGACATTTTTAATATATAATGTATTTTGTGTATTAATACGTTTTTCTTTGCCATTCATTTCTCGTTTTTCTTTGTCTCCTCACTGTAATGTTGCTGCTTCTGCTCTTTATCTCCCTTCCCCCTCTCTCTCTCCCTCTCTCTCTTGTCCCTCTCCCTCCCTCTCTCCCCTGCTGTCCTCCTGTCGTGTCTCCCCAGGCGGATGGTGCTCCAGATGATGACCTGGATCTGCATGATGACCGTCTGTCGTACCTGTCGGCTCCGGGCAGTGAGTACTCCATGTACAGCACGGACAGCCGCCACACCTCCGACTACGAGGACACGGACACAGAGGGCGGGGCCTACACCGACCAGGAACTAGACGAGACGCTGAACGACGAGGTGGGCCTGCCCACTGAGCCCGCTATCACCCGCTCCTCAGAGCCCGTCCGAGAGGACCCGCCAGTAATCCAGGAGCCCCTGGGGTACGGCGGGTACCAGCACACAGTGCAGCCCGACCCCCTGAACCGGATCGACCCAGCTGGATTCAAGGCACCAGCGGCCCAGCAGGTACCGTTTATGAGAGCCGTGCATCTGCCCTGTTGTCTCGAATCCGTGGTGTGCGTGAGGAGGGTGTTCTGGCGCCGCTATTGAAGCAGTGTTTTAAAACAGTATTATCTACTAACACAAAACAAACAAAAAAGATGGAAAGAACATTTGTGTCCACTTAAGTATTTATTCACTATCGTTGTTTGTGTGCGTGTTTTTTTTATTTTTGAAGAAAAAAAATGAAAAAAGCAAGAATAAGCTTGACTGTTATAATCAGTATTCACGACCTGTGTTAGTGTGACTGTTATAATCAGTATTCACGACATGCGTTAGTGTGTCTGTTATAATCAGTATTCACGACATGTGTTAGTGTGTCTGTTATAATCAGTATTCACGACCTGCGTTAGTGTGACTGTTATATCAGTATTCACCACCTGTGTTAGTGTGACTTTATTATCAGTTTTCACAACCTGTGTTAGTGTGACTGTTATAATCAGTATTCACAACCTGTGCTAGTGTGACTGTTATAATCAGTATTCACGACCTGTGTTAGTGTGACTGTTATAATCAGTATTCACAACCTGTGTTAGTGTGACTGTTATAATCAGTATTCACCACCTGTGTTAGTGTGACTGTTATATCAGTATTCACCACCTGTGTTAGTGTGACTGTTATAATCAGTATTCACGACCTGCGTTAGTGTGACTGTTATAATCAGAATTCACGACCTGTGTTAGTGTGACTGTTATAATCAGTATTCACAACCTGTGTTAGTGTGACTTTATTATCAGTTTTCACAACCTGTGTTAGTGTGACTGTTATAATCAGTATTCACGACCTGTGTTAGTGTGACTGTTATAATCAGTATTCACAACCTGTGTTAGTGTGACTGTTATAATCAGTATTCACCACCTGTGTTAGTGTGACTGTTATATCAGTATTCACCACCTGTGTTAGTGTGACTGTTATAATCGGTATTCACGACCTGTGTTAGTGTGACTGCTATAATCGGTATTCACGACCTTTGTTAGTGTGACTGTTATAATCGGTATTCACGACCTGTGTTAGGTGTGACTGTTTTTGTTGATGTCGATGTTCTCACTGACGAGAAGAAGTTTTGTGTCTGTCAAGTGTCTGTATCGGTACCCACCTATGTGCTCTTCCTAGTTGTTTCACTTGTGATTCGGACTGATACCAGAAAGTATTATGTGCATGTTGGAAATGTCAGTGTTAACCACGTATTGCTGTAAATGTATTTATCTGGGTCGATTCGGCCATTATGATATCCACAAAGTTTGTCTTCTGATGTGTAAGAGAAAAAAAGAAAAGCAAAACATTGTACTGTAATCTAGAATTAAAATCCAATCAGACTACATTAACAACAGAAACGTTGTCCTGTTGCGAATTCTTACGTGGCAGATTGAGCATAAAGCCATCAGTTGAATTTGGTCCGAGGATGGTGAGTTACTGAGTCGGTCGGTGGAGGAGGTACAGAGCAGGCTGTGTTACGCTGTAACGTTAACATTAGTGAGGGTGTATCCCTCGTGCAGTAGCACCGTGTATTAAACGTTTCTGAACCACTTCACAGAATGAGAAAGCAGAGGCTGTTCCGGCCACCATGCCTATCCTCCCTCAGCAGCCTGTGTTACTGGCTGAGACAGAGGCAGTGCCCCCTGCTGTCGACAACACCGTAAATGGTGTAGCTGGTTTGAGCCATGGTTTAAGCCTCGGCCCTATCGCTGCTCCCCAGAGCGAACCCAGCCCAGGCCCCGGCCCCGAGGCTGACTGGCTTAGGATGCCCACCCCTGATCTAGCTCAGCCCCTGGCCCCGGCCCCAACGCTCGAACCCGAACCCCTACAATCCGGACCGCCCAGTTCAGAACCACAGGTACCCATCGTCTGGACGTGGCCTGGCCCCGGCCGACCCCGCTGTCGGTCTGCTGTGGCCTGTCGCTGCCTGCCTGTGTACCGCCCGTCACACGCTTTCCTTTCACTCTTGCATGCCTGCCCGCTGTCCACTGTGTGCTTCTGAGAGAGAGTGAGAGAGAGACTGTGTATCTGAGCACTCGTAAACAACAGTGGGCTTCTTGGAGGAGAATATAGACTGATTGCTGCATTGGTGTGGTACCTATATAGAGAACAGCAGCGAAGAACCTGAGGCTCTCACTGTTGCTTACCCTCTTTGCATGGCTACAACATGTTTCAGTTGGTTTCTCTTTTCTGTTTAAACGTAGCAATAGAACAGATAGTGGTGGTATATTGGTTGATGCAGACTGAATGGACCATTTAATTATATAGATTTATTTGGCGACATTCTCTTAAAGTCATCAATCAGTATTTTGGATATTTTATTGATGTTTTATTCCCTGAATTTGAAATGTAGCCATTCCGCTCCAACTGTGGAGTATACGTTTTAAACATCCCATGAAGTTAAAGTAAATAATAACTTTTCTGAGTTCAGAAAGTTATGTTGTTCAATGACTACTTTTCAAATGCCATGGTTTTTAAAATGGTTTACATTGTAAGATAAACATTTGCTTCTAAAGTTCCAGATATCTTATTGCGGCAATTTAATTTGGCTTGTAATTTTATCAAGATATATATTTTTATTTTGTTTTGTGTCAACTTTGTTGGTTTTGTTTTTGGGTTGCAGTTTAAACTAAAGTGGTATGTTGTGTGTGTATATATTGATATATATGGAGAGCTCCTGTGCGTATTGGCTGCTGTGATCTGACATTCAGACCTGCATTCTATTTGACCTGACCTTTAACCCCTACCTCTGAGTGTCTCTATTTCAGGTCTCCCTGCTTCTCCTCTGCTTCCTTCTTCAGCCATTATTAATCTTCTGTTTTAATATTCTACGTTGTCTTCTCTTATTTGATTGTTATATTTATATACACATTTATTTATTGGATGTGTGCTACTGGTTGCTCTTGTCCCATTACTCACCATTTGTTTCTTCCATTGTCTATTTCCTCAGATATACAAGAAGGATCCCTACCTGGAGGATCCAATCAGAGTGAACCATGGTGGTGTAAAGCCGTCTCCGGCGATGGGGCCTCCCATGACCTACGAGTCCCAGCCTCCTTACCAGGACCAACACCCGTACAGAGATTACGATCACCCTCCTAACCGCTACGACGGGGGTGGCTACCTCGAACCAAAGTATCGTAACTTTGACTCTCAACTGCACCACGAGAAAAGTGTGCCTCACTACGATGACCAGTGGCCTCCTTACAACCAGCAGACCTCTGGCCCACCACCCCACCAGCAACCTCCTGGGCATGGCTACGACCCCCGGCTGTCCTACGAAGACGGACCCAAGCAAGACTACAGCCCTCCTCAGCCGCGCTATGATGAGGCCCCGCTGGGCTACAACGGACGACCTCGCTACGGAAAGCCTGCAGGACCAGGACCCATCCGCTACGATGAGTCTCCTCCATCCGGCCCAGGGGGCTACGCTCCTCTACGTTACGACCAAGAGCCTCACCCGTATCCCCCTGCAACACGCTCTCCAGAGCCCCCTAAACAGTACTACCAGGGGGAACCTGCCCAGCGGCCAGGACCTGGGCCGGCCTACAACCAGGCACCACCTCAGCACCGAGGCTACAAGCTCCCGCCCCAACAGTACGAACCCATCATGAACTTTGACGCCCCCGTGCCCGCCCCCAAACCACAACCAGAGGCTCTCCGTCCCTCGCCTGGTGACACGGTGATCACTACAGCCCCCAATCTCCTTCCCCCTCCCCCCAGAGTGGAGCCGGAGGATGACCCGGCCATAAGGGCCCAGTCGGTGCTGTCCAGGGTCAAGATGTTTGAGAACAAGCGCTCTGTGTCTGTGGACCGAGCCAAGGAGGCAGGGGACACCTTCGGGCTCAGGGTAAGCATCTGGAAAACACCTCACTCTTGTGCACGTATGTAATGCTCAGTGCTTGGCCTGGGCAGGAGCTCAAATATTCCTGTTCCTCTTCTAGAATATTAGCTCATGTATTGTGGAGCTTCTGCACCTAAATACAAACAGTACTCAAAATGAGTACCGGAACCTTTTTTAGTCCAAGTCAAGCACTGGTAATGCTCACAGGATTACCTGACCCAGACCTCTTCTAATTATATGTGGTTGGTCCAAGTGATGTCCGTAAAGGTTTACTTTTCCAGGAATTTTATTTGCATTTCAATCTTGCTCCCACAGTCAGCAGATCTGCCCACCAAACCAGGTGCGTGCATTCCTAAAGCCAACTCGCTCAGCAATCTGGACCAGGAGAAGTCGTTCAGGTAATGAGTCATAATGGAGTACTGCACTGAGCCCCCCACAAACATACTACATCACACCACAGAACAGATGCTGCTTTATCTTTGAGTTCCTGATGTGTTTGTTAGGGCTGTCAGGTGATCCACTCTGAAGTGGATAATAGGGCTTAGAAAAGTAAATGACTTTTGAAGATATGACCGTGTACTGTATTGTATGGCTGCCATCTTGCGTGCGCCGACCCAACTTAGCTATTATTTTGCCGTTTATCTACTTTTTTTGCACTAAATGTATCTGCTGAACATCAGACTGGCTGTTACTAAACTCAATTCTGGGTTCAACTTCGAGTTTGACTCATCTGCCCTGGGCTCTTTGTGTACCTCCAACCAAATCTTCGGGCTACCCAAGAAGAAACGCAGGCGAAAACGAGGCAGGAGAGCGGGCGTCCTGGTGAGACAAAGGCAAAAGGAAAACCAGCCACAACTTCCCTTCATTCTTTTGGCCAATGTACAGTCACTTGATAATAAGATGGATGACCTCTCGCAGATTTGGGAACAACGGGACTCTCGTAATTGCAATATCCTATGTTCACCGAGCAGACAGGACATCGGATTCAGGGAAATCCAGAGGGGGAGGGGTATGTCTCTTCATCAACAGCAAATTGTGTGCAGAATCTAGCACAGTGAAATAGAGTTTCGTCCTATTGTTCACGTCTTGAAATACCTGATGCTGACCTTTTTACCTCCTGAGATACTTTTGATCTGTTATTGTGACTGCTGTATATATTCCACATCAGGAGAACAACAACAAGCTGGCACTTGATGAACTGTACAAGGCTATAAATAAGCAGGGAACCATGCACCCGGATGCTGCTTTTCTTGTTGCCAGTGATTTTAATTCCATGCCACTCCTGCTTCCTGTTTACAAACAAAAACTCAAACAGGAAGACCCATGATGTGCTCCATAGAAAAATGGTCTACCAGAGCAGAAGCTATTCTACAGGACTGCTTTGCTAACGCTGACTGGAATATGTTCATCAGGAAATGCATCACTGACGTTGTCTCCACAGTGAAGGTTTGCTGCTTCCCCAAACAAAAGCCCTGAATTAACACAGAGGTGCGTGCTAAGCTAAAGGACATCTACTGCTCACAGGGCTATAGCAGCCAACCACGAGGCAATGGCTGAGGACACGATTGCATACAAGAAGTCCCGCTAGACCTCTGCAGAGCCATCGAACAAGCAAAAGGGCAAGATCTGAACAAGGTAGCATCCTATTATAGCGGCTCTGACGCATGTGGCAAGGGCTACAGTAGATGGATGGCCTACAAAGGAAGCCGTGATCTGCCTAACGATGCCTCTCTACCAGACAATCTCAATGTTTTTTATGCGTGCTTCAACTAAAACAACACAGTGCTCAGCATGAGGGCCCCCGCTGAGGAGCCGGAGGACTGGGTGATCTCTCTCTGAGGCTGACATGAGTAACGGTTTTTAAGTGGGTCAACACTCGTAAGGCCGCAGGGCCAGACGGTATTCCAGGGTGTGTCCTCGGGGCATGTGCAGACCAGCTGGCAGGCTTCTTCAAGGACATATTCAACCTCTCCTTGTCCCAGTCGGTAATCCCCATGTTTCAAGCTGACTACCATCATTCCTGTTCCTAAAAACTCTTAAGGCGTCCTTCCACATTGACTGCCGTCCTGTAGCACTCACATCTGTAATAATTAGGTGCTTTGAAAGGTTGGTCATGGCACGCATGAACATCATCCCAGACACCCTAGACCTACTCCAATTTGCATACCACCCCAACCGATCCATAGATGATGCAATATCAATTGCACTCCACACTGCCCTCTCCCACCATAGTGCCCTCCAAGTTCATCATCAAGCTCGGGACCCTGGGACTGAACACCTTCCTCTGTAACTGGATCCTGGACTTCCTGATGGTTGACCCCAGGTGGTAAGAGTAGGCAACAACACCTCCGCCTCGCTAACCCTCAACAAGGGGGCTCCTCACGGACCCACTCCGTGTGTGCTTAGCCCCCTCCTGTACTTCCAGTTCACCCACAACTGACCACGCACGACTCCAACTCCAAGTTTGCTGACGACACAGCGGCGGTAGGCCTGATCACCAATGGCGAAGACAGAAAGTAGGTCAGAGACTTCCAGGACAACAACCTCTCCCTCAACGTCAGCAAGACTAACGAGCTGATCTTGGACTACAGGAAACGGGAGAGTGCACACCCTCATCGACAGGGCCACAGTGGAGATCGTCAAGAGCTTCAAGTTACTGTGTCCACATCACTGAGGACTTAACATGGTCCTCTCATATGAGCACAATTGTGAAGAAGGCACAGCAGTGCCACTGGGGCACAGCGCGTCACTGGGGGTGAGCTCCCAGCCATCCGGGACGTACATTCCAGGGTGTGTCTGAGATCTGTTCTCCATACACCCGGCCCTGCAGGGCGTACAGTTGCATCAAGGCTCAGACCACCAGAATCCTAAACCATGGGTTCTCATAAGGTTTTTGGCCTGGGGACCACCATTTGTGTTATCAAATTCAGAACACAACTAGAGTTAAATAAAAATCGCATACATAGATATTTACCATGGCCGGGCGAACCAAGTCTTGGGCCGAGGGGATGAACATTTTAAAGGCTCGCTACTTGGCATTGGAGAGAAAAAATGTCAGTTGTCAAGCTAATTTCCATCAATTCAACCTATTTTGCCATGAGGCAGAGAGAGATCCTTGCCGTTTTAAAGCTTAAAGTAACGTTGTGTTTCCAAATTTCTATACAATATGACCTATAATTAACAATTACAATATGAGTGAAATAGTTTTCCTTCCAAAAATGGTAATTATGTTAAAGGGCAGTTTTTCTATGTTGGAATGGTGTAGGCATACCCCGGGGGAGAACGACTGCCCCCTCTCATTGAAGCCACAGAGGTTCAAGGCCGACCGCGGTATTGCAGGCATTGTTATCAGAAAACAGGATCCCATTACAGTGAATTGAAAATCTGCAAACTTTGTGTAAATAAAATATTGAAGACAATCATGGTACAAATAATAGCTTCTAATACAGCAAATGTATGTCCTTGAATCCATTATTTAACTAGGCAAATCAGTTAAGAACAAATTCTTACAATGCTACTTGGCATTGTAAGGAAACACTTTGAAGTTTGTGGAAATGTGAAATTAATGTAGGAGAATATAAGACAGCAGGGATTCAAACTGTAGAACCCAGTTCCTACATTTGAATATAAAAAATGATTTTATCAAACAAAACTATGCAACATTTTATCTCTGGGACCCTCAGGAGGACAAATCAGAGCAAGATTACTGAATGTAAGTACATTATTTACCTTCGGAGGTGAATATCAAACCAGTTGCCATGATAAACGTTTTTTGGTGTTGTGCACTCTTAAACAATAGCATGGTATTTTTTCACTGTAATAGCTACAAGAATTTAAGTTTTTTGTCCATATAAGACATGTCTATGTCCTGGAAAGTTTGCTGTTACTTACAACGTCATTCTAGTCACATTAGCGCAGGTTAACAACAATCGTCCCGGTATAGGGACACCGATCCGTAGAGG
The DNA here is from genome assembly GCF_045791955.1 of Oncorhynchus clarkii lewisi. NCBI lineage: Eukaryota > Metazoa > Chordata > Actinopteri > Salmoniformes > Salmonidae > Oncorhynchus > Oncorhynchus clarkii. Next base: position 62,164,417 of record NC_092152.1, read on the forward strand.
TTAACAGAATATTAATTTTGAAGTTAGATTTTCACTGGCCAGTTACTTTAAATTACAGTGCATTGGAGAGCAAGATAGTTATTGATTAGCTGTATTACTACGCTGCTGTTAATTGATTATTGATTGCCATTAGTATGTACTGTATCTATTTATCCTTCTACTGATCACTATCACTCCTGTTTACATGTATATTACCATAAGTATGTATGTATTCCTGCTACCAGTCTCTTTTCAGACCTGTTTACATGACACTTGCACACTCACATTAACACTGAAATACACACTCACCACCACGCACACACCCACCACTGATGCTGCTGCCATACTGCTTACTATTATTATTATTTGTCCTGCTACCAGTCCTAATCCCTGCCTACATGTACATATCTACCTTAAATACTCCAGTATCCCTGCACATTGTGCATTTACCCTGTATATAGCTTCCTCATATTTCTTGTGTTTTTTTTGTTTGTATTTTCTTATTAGTTCTACTTTTTTATATGAGTACTGCACTGTTGGGTAAGCCAAGTTAAGCCAAATTAAGCATTGCAAGCCAAGTTAAGCATTGCAAGCCAAGTTAAGCATTGCAAGCCAAGTTAAGCATTGCAAGCCAAATTAAGCATTGCAAGCCAAGTTAAGCATTGCAAGCCAGGTTAAGCATTTAACTGCCGTAAAACAATGCCACTGCCTACCACTGGTGCTGCTGTTTGTTGATTTTGGAGCGCCCCTCGGTGGAAACTAAGAGAAACTGCCTTCCAACTCTGCACACTGACTGATGTGCAGAGTTGGAGGTTTTTACTCTTTTAGTAATATGCTGTATGCGTATTGCAGAGGCTGTCCTGTACACACGTTTATCATTGAAGCACTGATGTTTTCATTGTAGTTCTGTTTGATTTGTTATATGCTAAATTGTAGTGATTTAGAGATCGAAACAAACGCCCCACAATATATTTTAGAGGAATTTCTTTATGTATAATTTATCTGGTATTTAATTAACCTCCCAACATTGCCTCATCCCTTATTTCTCTCTCCTCAGAGTCCCTGAGCCTCAGAAGGCCCGGGAGGTGTCCGATGATGACATAGTGCGCTCTAACCACTATGACCCAGATGAAGACGAGGAGTACTACAGGAAACAGCTGTCCTACTTTGACCGGCGCAGCTTGGACGCAGGCAAGGCACCTCCTCAGACAACACCTGTCATCGCAACCAAACCTGCTGCTCAACCACAAGCACATCCCGGATACAACTACCCAAGGTAACTCACTCCCACGCGTCACTCTCTCTGCGATATGTGGTAGGAAATCAAATCACTGTAGTGAGAGACTGAGTATGTGAGTGGAGTGGAGTGGAGTGGAGTGGAGTGGAGCCCGCTCCAATTTCGCTCCAGTAGCGCTCACTTCATGAGCTCAGGGCATGCCCGGCCCAGCATGCATTTTTTTTGTCTACTTGTGTGCTGCTGTAGCCCCTTGCTTTAGCTACTGTCATATAGTATGCTAAATGTTTTCATAAAGAAACTGATAAAACACACAGGTGAAAAATAAAGGTGACTTACAAAGATGAGGAGGAACAAGAGCAAGAGGGAGTGCAGTGATGTAGTATCCACAACTAAATAATCATTGTGGAATTTGAAAAGACAGGTTTCCCAAAAGCATGATGGTGTACTTACTACGTGCACATGCTAACAGAAAGGAACGAGGTGGGTAGCTAGCTAAGTGTATCATTGTAGCAAAGTATTTAAAAACTCAAGATCAGATCTCTAAAAAGTTAAGTTAATTTTCATTCTATTATCTATACAACGGGCCATCATTGATTTTGGCCCAATAGGCCTGGCATATTACCTCTTCCAAGGATCTTTCTGTTTTGATAGGGTTATTTTACCTAAAATCCTTTAGGCCTACCAACAGGAAAAAGAAAGAAAAAAACTATGCATCCCTGCCCGGCCTGGCAAGAGTGTTTAGGGGGGTGTTTATCATCACCAGTGGCGCTGAGAGGGTACTCTCCGCTATTGGTCTGCTCTCCAGGGTTTCCAGGTACCATCACATGAAGCCACAGACTCACGTTTCTAACAATTAAATTCAAAGGCACTTTAGATGGAGCCTTATAAGGCATTTTTCGGTTTAATTTGTATCTAATTTGAAGTAAATCACTATAAATCACAATTTATAGACTATAATGATTTAATACAACAAAATGTTTTTTAAGTGCTGAGCGCTTAATGTCTCTGACAGCCTAGTGTCGCACTTGCAAATGCTTCAAAGTGTATTTCTTTGTAGGCTACAACCTTGAAATAATATAGCCTAAATAATGTATTTTTGGCTACGTGTCTGACTCCTGACCTATTTAGTGTTTATATGCTGTTTAATACGACATGTAGCCTATTTGAAATGATGAGCGCTTCTTACAGTCACCTTTTCCTGTTGTTAAAATGCTTTTCATTCAAACCATATGGTTTGGTTTCAATACTTCAAACCCAAATGGTAGGTCCAGGTTGTCACTAAAATAGATGGGTGTTGGTTAAATTGTGATTTTAATGAATGGAGCAAATTTGGAGCAGCATTTTATTATTATTTTTTTTCTTTTGAGAGAGGAGCGTTTTTTAGCGGAGCGGTTGGAAAGCACCGCTCAACTCCGCTCACATACTCTGGTGGGAGACGCAATATAGCTTACTCTCCCCCTGCAGCACACTCACCAGACAGAAACCTCATGGGGATCTAAAGCTTTTTATCTTGGCTACACACACACACACACTACTCCTGGGGTCTAAAGCTAGGCTACGGTATATCTCTCAGCAACACACACTGCCGCCACCAGAACATTGATTCACCCTGCCTTGGAAATGGTCCTCTTATAGTTAAAAGGACAGAGTTGGTGGTTGGCCCATACTGACAAATGAAAAACTATGTTTTGAAGGCAAGCTGTGTTTTTTTTGTTATCCTCCTGGGCGGCAGTAGAAGGGTTACTTTGATGTACCACACTGTGTGCAATCTCCGCTTCAGTCAAAGACCATGCCAAAGATACAAGATTAAGTGTGGGAAGGGAAAGATACCATCACAGTATTCTTTTATTCGTTCTTTCAACTATCAACAATAGGTTTCATTGTTCATACGAGGTGTTTTACCACTGTAAAACTTGTCTCAAGATATTCAGGCTACTTTGGATGTCAAAGCTGCACTGTATGCGCCAGTATTGCTATTTGCTTCAGTATTGCTGTGCTCCATTCTCCTATGTGTTGTTTTGACCAACTTATTTTTAGTAGGGCCATGTCTACATGGTTTTTGCCCCATTCTGTAATTACCTAATTAACAAAACCATTCACTTGTAACTGCTACAAAATGATCAATTGCACTGTAAGGTTTTATGGGCACTAGTAGTGGAAAGCATATTTTAAAGTGTGTTTTGTAGAAGCAATCTGTGTAAATCAATATAGTCAATTAACTAGATGAAGCCACTGTGTATTATTAAAACTAACATACTAACTGGACTGTAGTAATTGAACCTTTCTCTTGAGGATACATGGCACATCACTGATGTATCTCTGTTTAGGTGTATATTTTTGAAGTAGTAAGTGTGACAAACTGTGATACATTATAACCCTGGCCTGAATTATTCTTTACCTTAAACCCAAATGTTTGTGCCATCGTTGTGACATTGGTTGAATGTGCTCTTGTGTTTTTTTTACAGGGCAGAGTCAGTGGAGAAGGTCAGTCCTGTGGAGAGGAGATATGAACCCGTTCCCCAGGTTACCCCCGCTGCCCCACCTGCCATACTACCCAAACCCACCTCATCTGAGGGTAAGCACTATTGTGTAGGACACACACTAGTTCTACATGTGGTATTTTCATCTATAAATATAATACACACACACACACACACACTGTGGCTCACTTACCAGATCCCCATGACTCTCCCAAAGCAGACACAGTCACGACCAACTACCTGCCCCAGAAGAGTTACCCTGAGAAGTCTCCAGTGAACGGTATGGCAATGAAGGACCAGCCCAAGGCCCCGGCCAATACTAGCTACAACCGCTACGTCCCCAAGCCCTACACCAACTCCGCCAAGCCCTTCGAGAGGAAGTTTGACAGCCCCAAGTTCAACCACAACCTGCTGCCCAACAACAAAACAGACCTGACCCCAGCCATCAAGGCCCCAGCCAACAGCACAGTCCCAGCCAAGCCCCAGATCTCCCCCCAGCCTACAGACCTGGACTCTGGCATGGACACCTTCACACGCACCATGGACAACAGGTCCAAGTACCAGCACAACAACATCAACGCTGTGCCCAAGGCCATCCCTGTCAGGTGAGAGGATTCAACATCACCCCTAGAGGGGCATCCTACCCACTGGCTGAACTATACTGGGTTCAGTTATAATATGTAGATCATAGTGTTATCGCCTCGCTTCATGTATTATGGAAGTAACACACCAGGAGTGAGGAGTGTTTCTATGCTTGGCTAGAGAAAAGAAAGTCACATGGTCATGTTTCTTACAGTTCTATAGTTTACACATTGAATGATAACAATGCCTTTGTCCGTCCAGAAGTTGTCACAAATGTTTCAGAGGCGGGCTCTAACTGGCTCTATGTTCTGGTATCTGACTGTGACAACTCTCTCCCCCTGTAGCCCCAGTGCTCTGGAGGATGATGATGAGGATGAAGGTCACACGGTGGTGGCCACGGCCCGGGGGGTCTTCAACTGTAATGGAGGGGTGCTGAGCTCCATCGAGACTGGTGTCAGCATCATCATCCCACAGGGGGCCATCCCCGAGGGCGTAGAACAGGAGATCTACTTCAAAGTCTGCCGGGACAACAGCATCCTGCCCCCCCTGGACAAGGAGAAAGGTCAGACATGGGTTCATGGGAGTTAGAAGATTTCACATGGGGTCTTTTGCCAAGCTTTATTTCAGTCTGAAGATATTCTATTCCTCAGTTTTAAGTGTTTTTAGCTACCTTAATTGCTAGCTTTAAAATGGGTATTAGATATATTCACCCCGCTTGGATATTCTTCACATTTTGTTGCCTTACAATTTTTTTTTGTCATTGATCTACACAAAATACTCCATAATGTCAAAGTGAAAAGAAAATTCTACAGTTTTTTTTACAAATTAATAACAAAAATATAGTCATTTAATAAGTATTTACCCCCTTTGTTATAGCAAGCCTAAATTAGTTCAGGAGTAAAATACTGCTTAACAAATCATATAATCACTTGCATGGACTATAATAGGTGCTGACATGATTTTTTAATGACTACCATTTCCTCTTTGCCCCAATCACAGATTCAACTACAAAGACCAGGGAGCTTTTCGAAAGCTTCATAAAAAGGGCAGTGATTGGTAGATGGGTAACAATATCAAATTAGACATTGAATGTCTCTTTAAGGATGGTCAAGCTAATAATTATGCTGTGGATGATGTATTAAACCACCTAGACACATCAAAGATGGATCTAGGAAACTGCTCATGGATGTCACCATGAGTCTATTGGTGATTTTAAAACGGCTACAATGGCTGTGATAGGAGAACTGAGGATGGATCAACAAGATTGTAGTGACTCCACAATAATTACCTAAATGACAGAGTGAAATGAACAATACAAATATACAGAATAAAAAATATTCAAAAACATGCAACAAGGGACTAAAGTAATACTGCAACAAAAAAAAACATGGCAAAGGAATAAACTTTTTGGCCTAAACGCAAAGCCTTATGTTTGTGGTAAATCCAATGCAACACATCAGAGTAAATGCTTCCTTATTTTCAAGCATTGTTGCATCAGGGTATGGGTATGCTTGACATCGGCAAAGACTGGAGAGGTTTTCAGGATAAAAAAAAAAGGTGATGTCGCTAAGCACAGGCAAAATCCTAGAGGTAAACCTGCTTCATTCTGCTTTACACCAGATACTGGGAGATTAATTCACCTGTCAGCCAGACAATAACCTACAACACAAGGCCAAATCTACACTGGAGTTGCTTACCAAGAAGACAGTGAATGTTCCTGAGTGGCCAAGTTAGTTTTGACTTAAATCTGCTTGAAAATCTTTGGCACGACTTGAAAACTGCTGTCTAGACATGATCCCCAACACCTTGACAAAGCTTGAGAATTTTGAAAATAATTATGGTCAAATATTGCGCAATCCAGGTGTGCAAAGCTCTTAGGGACTTACCCAAGAAGACTCATCGCTGTAATCACTGCCAAAGGTGTTTCTAACAAGTATTGACTCGGAGGTGAATACTTATCTAATCAAGGTATATTAGTGTTTTATTTTTCATTATCAAAAAAATAAAAACAATTTCCCACTTTGACAGAGTATTTTTTTTGTAGATCTTTGACAAATAAAAATGACAATTAAATCCATTTTAATCCCACTTTGTAACACAATAAAATGTGAAGAAATCCAAGGGGGTGAATACTTATGATAGGCGCTGTATATAATGTATCAGTCCGCAGTGGGGTTATTTTACTATCCAAACGTATTTGTGAGATAATGTTGTTTTCACAGATAATTTATCATCTCTCTCTTCTGTCGTCTTCTCTCTTTACATTTTTCTAGGATATGTATATTTTCCTTTGGTCTTTAACTGTTCTCATTGTCTTATGTTCACCGTGTCTGTTTAAACCCATTAACAGCTTCAGTGATCTTAGGAACGCTGTGTGTACATGTATGTGTATTAGCCTTTAACCCTGTGGTGTGTATCTGTTTCAAGGAGAGACCCTGCTCAGCCCGCTGGTGATGTGTGGCCCTCACGGCCTCAAGTTCCTGAAGCCTGTGGAGCTGCGTTTACCTCACTGTGCGTCTATGACCCCAGATGGTTGGTCTTTTGCTCTAAAATCCTCCGACTCCTCGTCGGGTACGCTGTCCTCTCTCTGTCCTTTTGGGGTCGGGGCTTTGGGTTGGCTTTGTGACAAACTGATATGGTTGTGGGTCACTTTGTATGATTTTGATGGTTTCGTTTATTTGGTGTTTCGGTTTGTTCACTCACTCATTCCTCCACTGATCTTTATTTATTTGATGTGGTCTTCAGATCAAAGTTCTTCTTGTCATTGCTTTTTCATGCTGAAACATCTTTCTTTCTGTTCTTTGCTCCGCTTAGTGTGTATGTCATCTGTTTGACATTGATATGGTTCCATTGGACATGCATCCCGCCGATCAGTTTTGTGTTGATTAGTAAGGTCTTTTGTTGTAGTGAATCATTCCACATTATTTTCCCACACGTGATTTTTTTTCTCACATAGCCACCCAAACGTCTATCCTGAAACACAGCGGTCAGCGGTCCTCTTAAATTTGGAAGAGGACCCTCTCAGAGACAGACGCATGGCTCCCTCAGTACTAACAGATGTTATGTATGTGAGAACAGCCTGTGGGTTGGATCTGAGATCTGTCTGACAGCATCAGAACAGAACCGAGTCAACTCTTTGCTCTCCCTCCGCTCCTCTCTATATGTCTTAATGGTAAACTTGGCACAGCCGTGGATTAGCTACTAATTACTCTCAGCTAGAATTGGACATGAAGGGCTAAATTATCCTACTGCTGCCTCGTTGGCTTGTTTGTTTGTAGTCCTGCTTCGTTGTAGAAGGATTACAGGGCTGTGTTCTAATCCTCTTATTCCTGAACAAGGCCCTTTAGCTTCATTTAGGTTCTACTTGTGTCTTGCTCCTCACTGAGTCTGACTCCTTTCTGGTTGGGTGCTGAGCTGCCCAGGCCCAATGGGAGTTTCCAGTAAGGAAGCAGCATAGTGTGTGGCTTAATGGTCTTGGTTTGGAATGGTTCTGAAAGAAGTCTGCTCACACACAGGGGAGATTCAATCCCAACCACACATGATCAGTTTGCTTCTGACCAAACATTACCTTAATGTACTGATGTCATTATGAGTTTCACAGTGAACATTCCTCCTGCTGCACTGACTAATTGAGAACCTCTAACAAATAATCGGAGTCATTGACAATTGATCTGAGCAAAATCAGTTAAACACCTCTTGGTCCTCATATGAATCCTATCTGATAGGACCTGTCATTGCTAAAATTACACTATAATGATTAGGATGCATTATCCTCACTTGTGATGTCCTATCAGAACAACAAAGCATGCTAAAAGCCTGAAATTGTTCAGTACTTTGATCTGAAGATCTCATATAACTCATTTTACTCACATGGCCCCGAGGGAGTGAAAACAATTATCTGAAATAATGGTGCTTTAAAATGCAACTGCATTGTGGTTTGGAAGAAACAGTTTTGAGTCTAAAGCCATTTTTTTTAACAATTATTTACATTTGTTATTTTGTGGAGGCAATACTCTTGGCTCAAGGCCTGGGCTTGGGCCATTAATCGCAAATTACAGTCGCTGCCAGTACATACTCTATCCTAAGAGCTATAATTTGAAATCAAGAGTGGTTTTAGTAATGTGAAGTTTACTTCTGTAAAGCTACATCCTACCAAAAACAGCATGTATATATGGCTTTAATGGAACAGAGGGTGTTTTAGTTTAGTGTTTGGAGCTTGCTGGTTGTCAGTTTAGCAAGAAGTGCATTATGTATTATGAACCTTATACCCTTTCTCCACCTGTTATCATTACCATGTTCCTTCTCTCTCTCCCCCTCAGGTGATCCCAAGAGTTGGCAGAATCAGTCTCTCCCTGGAGACCCCAACTACCTGGTGGGAGCCAACTGTGTGTCTGTGCTCATCGACCACTTCTGAAGAGTGCAACAGCTGGCCTGTTACTGAATGTGAAACCATGGGAAAGGATGGATAATACATACATACATACATACATACATACATACATACATATATACATACATACATACATACATACATACATACATACACACACACACACACACACACACACACCATTTCTCCAGGGGTGGACCATACACAATGATGTATTTACATCCAGTGCTCCAGTGTTGTTTACTGTGCCCATGGAAGATGGAAGGAGACTGAAGTTGCCCCTATGTGCTGTCCTTTAACTCTTTCCGAGGTCTTGAAGAAAATACAAAACACACAACGATTTAACCAGTGATGGAATGCATGCCCTGTGCCACTGAGTAACTTATCACATTATACGCCAAGTTTTAACTTTTAATTGTTACATAACAGGAAAATGGTTTGAGGTTTTTTACTTTTGAAGTAGATGGACATACATGTAGGTGTATTTATACTATATATGCATACAGTATATATAGTATATGGTATAAATATAATTTTAAATTCAATTCTAGAAATCGTAATTCAAGAATCAGAATTCAACCTTTTTTGTCACCTTTTGAATTGGCTGACTTACAAAGACGGTCATATTTTTTTCCACATTGACAGATTTGTGATGGTTTTGGAATTCGGTGCCAGGGAGGTGGGCAGTAAAGTGATGATGTCAATGCAGAGCCACATTTTCTAAATGTATGGCTCTGTGGTAATGATTATGGTGATAGTGAAGTAGGCAAGCATCTGCAGAAGAGAAAATGAAGATGAAGGTGGAATACTTTGAGGTGGATTTAAAGTCCAACTCATATGCCTCGAACATGTTCATCCTGTGACTAGAATGGCTCTTCCTTCCTTTCCTTTTTTCTTTCTTTCTTTCTGTAAACTGACCTTGGATTCACTTTGTATTGACTACCTGAATTCTACTCCTGCTGTATCAAGATCTATGCATGTGCTATGACTCAGGTCCAGAAGCCTGCTCAGTTCTCCCTCACCATGTTAAAACCCTCTTACATTAACAAGCAGTGATGCCTTATCTGCATATTATTCACTTTTTCAGTAAAAACCTCTGGGTTCTTCTAAGTTATGATGATAAATTATGGACAAATGAAGTTATCTTGCCATTTTGTCAACCCACTGTATAAATGAACTTGGGTTTAGCGCACAAGAACAATTGAAGCGAATAAAGGTATTCTTTCTTTATCTGCTATGCATATGACTTCAGAAGAAAAAGAAAAACATGACAAAAAAGACAAGTGGCTGTAAATAAAGTTAGCATATGGCCTTGGTTCTTGGTTTGTAAATGAACTTTTGTATGTCTTTGTTATTTTGTATAAAACTTAGAGAAAACTGTTTTAAAAAATAAATGAATTGACCATGGTTTACTTTCTAATCTGGTTATACCCTTGAGCCTTGGAACTTGTAACTATTAGCAGTAATAAAATCCACATTTTCTACCAATATATTCACACTACATATAAATAATAATTGTCACACAATCTTTTTATGGTTATTTGCGAAAGAGGAAAGTGCTTGGGTTAAACAACTTTTCAAACCTGTTCTTTAAAAGGGTGTGCTCTGTCCCCCTCATTTATTTGTGATACTGGATGCTGTATTATTTTGTGCCCTGAAATGTATTTTTGTACTAATAGACCATATATTACGGCACACCAGTACTATTTTCTTTATATATGATAACACAGCTTCAATTGGATATTAGCTCTTCACGTGTGGCTGACTTTTTTCTCCTTTGTGACACAATTTTAAGTATACCACTGTATTAATGAATAAAAACATTTTTAAAGTAGTCTTTCTGGGGTTTCGTTTTTTTTTTTTTTATGAGCCAAGCATTCTAATAGTTTAAAGGATTCTCAGGTGAAATATGTAATCATGTTCGTTTTCTGCTTAGACTGGATTTCTACAGTTTGATCTTCGTCCATTACAAAGCTGAGAGGGGGGAAGGTGGCTGCTGTAGAATGTCTATTATCTTTAGATACTGCGGCATGATTTAAGTGCAGTACCAGCTTGGCCGGTGCAGATGGTGCTCTAGAGCCCTGTGGCTGTCTCCGCAAGGTCAGCACCACAGCAGGCTGGTATTCAAAGATTAGGGACTGTGTTTGCATTATGAATGACATTTTTACAAATATGGAGAGTATCAACTTGTTTTAAGGCAAATGCATGTTTTTACTCCCAATGTACTAAAAGTGTCTTGTACTTCATCTCAATTGATGGTTCTCAGCCTTTGTGAATCTAATAAAGTAGGCTTGTCTGTATAAATTATAGATGGATCATTCAAACATTTGGTTGGAGGCTATAATTTGAAGAAATGTATGAGAAATTGGTCATTTGAATTCAGACAATTCATAGACATCTCAAAGGATAAGTGCATGGCTTCACAAATGATAAGAGCATGGTCATCTTTTTAATGTTCATATAGTCTAATTATTTGTAGACGCAATCGCATAAGGCTATTTTTGGGAAGCGAAGTGGCACCGTCGTAGTATTGATTGCCCCAAACACGCTAGCTGCATCTCCTCCTGCCGCCGCGGGTAGTTTGCTGTCTGTGAAAACCCTGCGCCTGTGTGAAACATCATACCCACGGCCACGCTCTCTGTGCATGGTACCCTGCCGCGCGTTTGACAGCGGAATACTAGAATACTACGTTAAAGGGCGACACTATTCCCGTGTCATTTCAGCTATACGTTTATACTTGCTGAGGTTCTTTAAAATGTATCCTGTAGCAGTGAAAATAAGGGAGCATATGATTTGATGGACCATTTCTCAAGCTTTTCCTCGAGAACCCGGTTACCCTAGCCAATAGCGCGTTATCCTGTGTTTTTGCGAAATCGATTTGGGTAGCAGCACAAGAAAGTCACTGCGCATCTCATCCATCACACTGTTGTAGCCTTCAGAATAACCGACAATTGCGCATCTGCATCTTGGGATAATTAAGCAATTTAATGGAGACTCTTTCAAAGGAACCATTTAGTAGGACTGATGTTATTTGCTTTTTGGACACCGTTGCTTATCAAGCTTAACGTTTGGACATCGGTTACTTGCTTTGCTGTTAGGTGCCACTTTTGGATGCTGATGGAAATAGCTTAACCCATTGTTTTCAATAGCTGATACATACACTCTGTTTTCTTCGTGACAATGCCAGTCCAAGCAATGCCCCGAGGTCGTTCGCTCAGCCCCGCGTCCCTGTCCCGTAGCCTCTCCAGACTCAGGGAGTTTCGGACTCGGACTCGGATCATGCTTTCTCTCGGAGTTTCTCAGATGGTTTTGGGAAGTCTGATTTTGGCAGTCAGTTTTGCCGCTCTGGCCCTCACTACCTCACCAAGGGTCAGACATTCGTGTCCATTTTGGGCAGGTTTCTCTGTAAGTATTTCGTTAATTAAGTATTAATATTCATCCAACATGTGAGTTTATGTGTGTGTGTGTTTTGTGGCTCACTGTTTATTGTTATTTATAAATTGACCCATTTCGCGGGAAACAGATCTGGTGCTCACACCTGGTAAGCATGTCCAGTTGGGACAACACGTGTTTTATTGTAATTTATGCAGACGTTGTAAAATCAACATTAATGCCATTAATTATTTCGTTGATTGACTGTCACCAACTGAACATTGCTTTTAAACGCTTTCATTTGGCATTGTGTTGTATAGGCTACAGTAGCCTATTGTGACATAAGCCTACAGATGGCCTATCGTTGTGAAATATCTACTCTCATTTAGGCAATATTAATTATTTGATTTTTTTTGTGTCATCCTGTTGCAATTTGTTTGTAATAGTATTGCTCAAAATAAATACTCAGGCATGTTTGGGGCACGGTGTGAAGGATTTCTCTCAGCTAGAACTCAGTGCTATTTTGGCTCTCATCTTGTTTATGGATGGGAGTCTCACATACAGGCTACTGGCTTTGCAACCTTGACTCAGGGGAGACGTAACATAGTAATTTAAATTCCAGGACACTGAAATTAGTATGAAATGTTGTTTGGGATGGTATGTATTAATTTGTGTGATTTCGTATGATATGTTACGAACATAGAATTAGGAATTAGAATACTAGAATGGACATGAACCTTCTTATTATGGGATAAAAGTCAGCCATTTTGATCAGGGAGTTGGTCAACCATGGTTTTGCCAGAACTGTAATAAGATATCGTCTAAATCATGAATTTGAAGAATTTATCTGCACTGTATGTTTGTTAGCTAGCTAGCCAGCTAGTTTTAGAGGGAATGATTCAATTCAAATTAACTGCCAATATGCCAACATTCCATTCAAACAATGCAGTCAATCCACCGCCATACACTGGCTGAAATCAGTTGATGATATAATTTAGATAAAACTTGTCATGTAGCTAGCTAGCTAGCTAAAACAAACAGCATGTGTCATTTAGCTTTCTTCATCAGAGCTTTTGGAAAGAGCTTGACATTGTCCTGGTAAAGTTGTCAGTCTGACTACTGTCATCACCACTATAGATTGCAAGCAAATCAAACAATATTTGGACATAGCAATCTAATTTATCCTCTGAAAGTTAACTTGTTAACTAGCCATATTCATGTGATCTGTTATTAGCTAGCTAGCCAATTTGACATGGTCCATCAATCAATGTAGCCTATCATGTCTGCCAGCAGTAATTGTGATTAAACACTATTTATAAACGATGTTGAAATGGGATAATGTTAGCTAACTTCACTACGTAAGTCTACGTTGGTTGAATAAAAAAATATATTGAGGTCTACTTACCACTGTTTAGCCAACTGTACAAAGTTTCTACTTGTAGCTTGCAAAGTAAACAGTAACGTTACTTCGGCAAATGCGCCCTTTGGCTGCTTGACAGGCAGAACCCACAAAGGATGGGAAATTAACATATACCACTCATACTTGTCAGGTAAAGTTCACTTTTGTTTTATATCACTCAAATATCCAATTAATTGTTGCCAATATTGAGAGATATTGTGAGGCTACCCTCACGTATCTGAAATTACATGACCAATTGGTATTTACTGATCATGAAAAGCATGCAGTTATTCCTACTTCCTGTAGATCTATAACTGTGGTCTTTGTTTACTATGTTACTATGTTACGTTTAGTCTATGAGACCAGTCTAAGTTCTACTGAAGTCTGTAGGTTAGAGGTTCATAGCTTGCAGCTGGGCCATCAGTGATGGGGGCTGTTCTTGGCACAGGCACCGTCCCCATGTGGTGCTGGTCATATTTGTCTAACTTTTCCTGTGAAGAGAGTCCCTGTGGAGAGAGTGGTCTTATCAATATATTTCCCTGTCAATTTGTGTTAAAAGTAATTTCTTTCTCATTCTCTCACACACACACACATGCACGGATGCACACACACACACACACGCACTGTACGGCTGGCTCTATGTTCAATGAGCAAGAAATGCACTTTCAAGCAACTTCTTGCTTTCATTGTGTACTGTAAAGATTGTCTTAGTGGGACATTGTTTTCTGCGCCTGAAAATTGAATTGCAGTTTCTCTAAATATTTATGAAGGCACTCTTCCTTGATTTCCTGCCAGAGATCCAGCCAGTGCATTAAGCTGGGAGGTAGTTCCATTAATTATAGAGGGATAATTGAGGCAGTGTATAGAGAGAGGGTGATGGTGGTCTCTGTCACAGGGGATATGTGTGTGTGTGTGCTTGTTTGTGTGTTGTCCGAGATAAGCAACCTTGGGGTGAAAGTTCACAGGTCGGGCTATGCTCCTGGAGATCAATTCCTGGGATTCACTCACTCAACAGATATGTACACTACACGGCCAAAAGTTTGTGGACTTCCCTTCAAATTAGTGCATTCGGCTATTTCAGCCACACCCGTTGCTAACAGGTTTATAAAATCTAGCATACAGCCATTAAATCTTCATAAACAAATATTGGCAGTATAACGGCCCATACTGAAGCGACTTTCAACATGGCACCAGCATAGGATGCCACCTTTCCAACAAGTCAGTTCGTCAAATTTCTGCCCTGTTAGAGCTGGCCCGGTCAACTGTAAGTGCTGTTATTGTGAAGTGGAAATGTCTAGGAGCAACAACGGCTCAGCCGCGAAGTGGTAGGCCACACAAGCTCACAG